>NC_061801.1:32197951-32860451 GCF_021462225.1 Girardinichthys multiradiatus | reverse complement strand
TAATTAGCGATTTTTACTAGCTGCTGGTTATTGTAACCAAACAATAAAATGTCATACTGAAAACTGAAACATCAAACAAATAAATAATGTAAAACAGTAAATAATGATCTTTTAGAAACATAAACCAAGAATATTGTGGGAAATTGTATTTTACTGCCTATTTATTCTGATAATGTTAAATCAAGTAACAAAGCAGTCTGTTTCCTACAAGCAAAGCCAGATTACCTTTGTCCTTAGCTAAATGCTTAAGTGGCGGGTTTGATGATATTAGGCTTTTGTTTCCTATGTAATCACTATGATACGATGCCTTTTGTAAGCAGGTTCTGTACTGATAAACAGGAAGAAATATTGGTTGCTCTATGAAATGGCTGCTAAAGCTGATAGAAAGTGAAGTTGATGCCGAATAATGTAGAGGTTTTATGAAGACATAGACATACATGAAGTATACATTTACAAAAGTTACAGTGGTGTCCTCAGGGTGTTAAAAACAGAGTGGGAACTGTTCTCACAAAAGGCAACTTTATTTTAAATGGTCCGACTATACAGTTAAAAACAAGACATTGTTTCTTCTTTGGACAATTGGCTGGATCATTCACTGGACACAGCCCTGTAGTCTGACCCTCGACGATAGTCACGGTTCCTCATTTGGTTAGTGGGGGAAAAAATTACCCACCTATAGTCAAGAAAAGAAAAAAAAAAAAAAAAAAAAACTACTAGTAAAAAGGCTTAGCCCTGATCAACTTAATGAAAACGTAAGCAGTCTTGCTAAAGCATTATTTCACATACTGTGAATGTTTTTCTAAACAGCTTATATAACAGCTATATGTTGACAGCTACTAAATAAATAGTATGAAACATCTTTCTGAAAAAAAAACCCATAACCATACTGCATATGACTCATTATTTTTACATGATAATTTTTACAAATTGTCTATAGATTTTTACTCCTGTTTAGGACTATAGGTACCCAAAAACAGAGGGTGCATGCCTCATTGTTTTACTCGCACCCAATGTCAACCTAGAACCACCAAACAAGCATGTTTCAGCACTGTAGGAGTGAGATGGATTAACCCACACATGCATGGAGAAAACATGCAAATTTCACACAGAAAGCCCCTACTGCTTCACCACAGCAAACCACAGCTCCATGCAGCATTTAAACATTAGGCCAACATTCCACTGGAGTCCCCCATAATCCTACAGCCCAACCTAAAATATTTGCAGCACATTTTCCATTTGTAGCTATTGTAAAATATATTGATTGTCTAGTTGTCAAACGTTCAACATTTTATGTCATTAAGATGGTCCCAAGTTATTTTCCAAATTGTCTGGTTGACTAATTTAAAACAAACATTCTAGCTTCAACATTGTGGCAGTGCATTGAAATTATAAATGCATTACAAACATTAAACAATTTTTTATGCATGCATTCATGTGAGTCCTTAACATTTAGTGAGGATGGTGTTTACATAAACCAATTTGAAGACATGATAGTTGCTTCACAGAGGAGGTGCAAACATCTTACTCTGACTGTGACTGCTGTCACACTGTTCTATTCCTGCCAAGTATTGTAGGGTATATCTAAAAAGGCTTTACTATTTTTTTTACAAATTGTTTTTTCTTTTGAGCAAACTTTATGGCCCCAATTTAGCTCCATACTTTACATGGTTTCATTAAGGGAAGAAAAAAAATTTATTTTGTTGAAAATTCTTATCTTAAATAGATGAAGTATGTACTGATTCGTCTCCCAACGCGGGACAGCAGATCTTCGAACTGGGTCCTGGATAGACGGAAGTACCGCTAAAATCGACCGTCATCCATACGCAGCTCCTGGAGTAGGTGGTGGTACTCTCCGAACTGTTCCCGACCCTGACAAATCTGGTGAACCCAGGGACGTCGACGTAGGTGGCGTTTTCCGGCTCTCCACAGGTAAAACACCGTAATTAGGTCCGTGAAATCCATGTCCGCCATGTTCAGTTGAAACCAGCAAGCAGCAGATCGAAGCTCCTCCTATTTGATGAATGTTAGGTATTATTTAGTCAACTCAGAGGTAAGAACGATACAGTCAGTTTTACTTGTGACAAGGGTACCCACTTTGCAGTGCAACTACAAAGTTTTGACACCCTATCTCTTTATTTATATACACAGTTCAACAGACAGTTCAGACAGGGTGTATATGTGTTTGTGTGTGAGACTGAAAGGAGGCTGGTTCTCACGGAGATAACGATGATCTCACACACACAGGGAGGAAGGCATAACAGAGCAGAAAACAAAGCGGAGTGCAGGTGCCTTGCAACACAAAGTTTTTACATGAGTGATAACAAGTCCTCGCACCCATCCAACAGTCCCTCCTTTTATCACAAGTAAAAACATTTAATATAAAAACGAATAAGAAAAATACTCTGTATGAGCGAAAACCCACGGACGGTAAACAGATTATATTTTGAGGGAAATACTCATACGGCCCCGCCGCCCTCGGCGACCATTAAAAGTTAAATGTTGATTAATACTTGAAATCATAAAAATAAAAGAATAATACTTGAAAACATAAAAATTAAAAAAATTAAAAATCTGCCCTGTTTATGTCATCATTGTACTTTTTCTCATTTCACTTAAGCAACAACTTCTTTCGATTTTCTGCTGTAAGATCATTTTATGAAATTCAATGTATGAGTACACTCAGGCTTTTGTTGTGATTTATTTACAACATGTCATCATAATCGTCCCCTTCATTGTCGTGCATTTCTACCTAGTTCAGTGTTGCATATGCCACCGTGAACGATACCAGACATTCTGTAGAACTGGATGTGTGTCATGTTCTTCTGTCAGTGGTCTGAGATGCATTCAGTCAGATGTCCATCTCTTCTGGTGCGGTATCACCTCCTGTGGATCCTGCTTTAGACAGAGAAAGAGTCCTGCTACCAGAATTAAGCTCAGGCTTATCAGTCCTGTCCACATGTTACAGAGAGCCATTTTATAAGTTGGGAGCAGATCAGCTGTTTTCTTCACAGGTTTGAGACGCTGGGCCCTGTGGGTCCTCCAACTCCTTTGAACCCGGACTTCCTTCTGCTACCCCGTCGGTTGATCTGGCTCATGTAACGGCAAAACTGGCTTACAGTGGCTTTTATGGATCCAGGAAGGCCTCTCTGCTATTTTCAGAGATGTGGGCGTTGTCAGGAGTACTTGAAACGGCCCTTTCCACCGAGGAGTGCTCCAATCCTTCCTGTGGAGTGTCTTGATCAGGACCAGGTCTCCAGGCCTCAGGTCGTTCTGTGGGATAGGAGCAGAGATTATTGGCAGACCACTGGACATTTGTTTTTCTTTTGTCTGCAACATTTCATTCATCCACTCAGCTAATTAAGTTTCCTGTTGTGCTTTCTCTATTTCATTCATGTCAGAGGGCAGAGAAAACGGTCTGCCATGTACTATTTCTTTAAGAATACAAATTTATATCAGCAACTTGGTGTCACGTGATCTCAGACTCAGAATATAGTGGGTGGAGTTATACAATGATGTACAGTAGGTGGCAAATGGAGTAAGACCAGTTTGATTTGGAGTTATTCTCATCCATAATTAACCAGGGATAGGCATTCGGGCCATGGCCTCCCTGTTTCTTCCATTGTTTTCCTTAATCTTTAACTGAAACCCTAATGCTTTAGAACTTAGTTCTATTACACTATTTACAAAATGAGTTCCATTATCTGACCTTATAATCTGTGGGATACCATATGTGGGGAAAAAATGTGTCACTAGGTTCAACTATTGCATCTAGGCAATATTTCTTCCCCCGTGTTTGCAACAAATTATGCATGATCTGCAAAAATTAAATTGATGCTTTACCAGATGTGACATATTCCCCCCTTGACACGTGGGTCTTTCCAATGTGTCACTGTAGCCGCTGTGTTGTATAAATTTTTTGGGAGGATTGGTTTATCTTCTATCTGATAGATGTCATCGTTTTTCTGTGCTCCTCTCTTTAGCCAGGCCTTTATTTCAGTACTGGGTGCTGTCTGTTGCGCATCTTTCAGTACTGACATGTCTATAAATAGCAGATCTGACATTTTCTCTTTAATAGGTTGAAATGTGTTAATTCTGTTCCTGATGATGTTTTAAAACCTCTATTTTGTCAAATCTTAGCATGGTGATGTACTGATCCGAACACGTATTGGCTGTCCGTGTATATAGTAAGTATTTGTCCCTCATGTAATTCACATGCTCTTACTACAGCATATACCTCTGGGCTGAGCATGTATTGGGTAGAGATTTAGCTTCTATTATCCTATCGATGGTTGTTACTGCATAACCAACTCTATTCTTTCCATATTCATCTTTAGATGCTGAGCCATCCACAAACGCAACACATGAATCTGGTATAAGGGTTTGAGAAATGTCTTGTCTGGGTTTTGTGTCTTCTTCAACTTTTGCTTTATAAGAATGTGGTTTTCCATCTTCTGCAGTAGGTATTAGAGTACTTGGATTTAAAGGGCACATCTTTTTAGAGTTATGTTTGGCTGTGATAATAATAGCGATGTCAGTGTGATATGCCTTGCATGTAGCGTCAGGTGCTTCTCTTAATATTCCTGACTTCAACATATCTTGTATTACTTCTTCAGCTTCTGGCTTTAAGGGGTATCGGCGGACTAATGGCCTTTTTTCAGATATTAGTTTTAACCTTGTATGGTGGGAACCCCTTTATAAGCCCTACATCAGTTGATGATTAGGACCACAGTTCAGGTGGGACAGCAGCTAGGGCAGGGTGCATGTTGCTCTCTTTGCTCTCAGCTAAGCCCTGTATTTGTCCCTCTGCCTCATCTAAATGTGTCCTTGGATGGACTTTGACTGTCCATGCCAGAGTGAGCTTCCAGATTCCTGTATTAGGATCCACTTTCGACAGTGTCAGTGCTGTTCCTACAGAGGTTTAAAGCCTCTGTTTTTCCAAATTCTTATTATTCTTTTTTATCATATTTTATGTCCTTATTACATTTAAAAATGAGATCACTATTTTTGGTAGTTGCTATTATTTTAAATAATGCTTGGTTTAGTTCTTATTAAAAATAAAAACTCACTCACTGATGAACACAAAAAATGAAGGGCATATTATATCTTATAATCTTAGTTTGTCTTACCCAGTTTTATAGATACAACGTCCAGTTTCAGTCAGCTTTGTATTTAGTTCAAGTAACTAAAGTTTGTTTCAATTAACTCAAGTTTTCTCTATTTCAGTCCAGTCCAGTAATTCTGTTAAGGTTCATTTCATCTTATGTTAAGTTTGAGTGTAATTCAATCATTTTGAACCTGACTGGAAAAAGTCTAAACGTCTGTTAAAATCCTTTTGTTTTACCATAGAGAACTGACCTAATATTATTATGATAATGTTGAGGACTCTAATTTGTACATAACATGAAACAGACATTTATTTCACAAAAACAGAAAGTCAAATACAGACATTTGGCGACATGAAAGTTTAAATACCCTGTTTGTAAAGGAATTGTGAAAAATTGAAGACAGATCTATGAACTTTCTTATGGTTATCAGTATTTTCAATACAGGTAGAACCTTTGCTATCTTTATGATTTTTCGGAAAAGATTCTGGAAACCTTATTAAGATTTAAGTTTGGCAATGATCATCAGAACATCAGACCTTTATTAGCGCTTTTAAGGTCCCTCAAAGATGCATTACAATGAAATCAGTGATTTCCATTCACACACATTCACACACTACTTACTTATTTTTCTGTCAGAGTAATTTTATTTGCAAAAATTTGAACATAATTTGACTTCTATTTTTCTTAAAATGCACATTGTTTCCTCATAACCCCTTTTGTTTCCACTATGTCTGTTTTGAACGCTTCAATTCTTTTTTTTTTTATTCACCAAGAATCAATAAGGTGGTCTTAGTGGGGTCCACCTTAAAGGTGTCATCTGTTGGGTGTCATGTTATCAGTCAGGTCAGTGAGCTTCATAAGTCAGTCAGAACCTTGGTCATTTGGTCTGTGCTCATAATGTTTCATAGATCCAGCCTATGATTAGTCAGCAAAACATCCACCTATAGGAGAAAAATGTATTGTTAATGAATGAGCTGCATTTCCTAGGAACACTGTCTTCCTCCTGGATGAGCATCACCTGTTGAAAAACTTTCATCATTGTTTGTTTCACATATTCAATCAGATCTTTATATTATACCAGTAGGTAAAGTTGTTAGTATCTCATGTAGACTGACATATACTGTTGCATTTGGAGAAGATCTCAGATTAAATAAACTTAGTTAGAGCTTCAATCCAGGTTCATTTTGTGTCTGCAGACTTTAGCCAATTTTTCTTTTTTTTATACATAAAGAGCAAGATTCAAAACATTTTCAAAAGGCAGATTGTGGCAGAATGTAGACAAAACTGCTTACTGATTGACAAAATAACATTCAAGCACACAACCACCATATTAAAAGGCTCTACTTCTAGAGAGTCACTAAACTTCTGGGGTCCGGTTTTGGCCCGCGGACCTTGAGTTTGACACATGCAGGGTAGAGTTACAATTTTTTTCAGACCTTTCAGCAAAGACAGGCTTCTGCTGTTTGCAGAAGTTTTATCTTTGTTTTCAGGCAGCTGCATCTCTTTGTCAAGGTCGCCTCACAGAGCTGAAATTTAACTTCTCTCAAAGAGGAAAAATCAAGAATGCGCACAATCTGGGCCAAATATGGAATTATTTCCCTGTAAAATGAATCTTTTGCATTTTATCATGGTGTCGCTGGTAGTATAACACCATAGAATGATTTTTAAAGCACCTGTTTCTCACTAACACTTGACTACAAAATTGTTTACTCTCAGATTACTTCTTTAACAACATTCTGTTCTCCCTTCTCTAGTCATTGTTCACTGGGTTGTCCAGTTGGACAGTTTCCATGTTGTCCACATTGTCACCTCCTCTTTTAACTTCCTTTACCACGTCCTCTAAAACCACCTCTTAGTCTTTATAATTTGGGGCTACCTTGGTATTCTAAACTGGGATGGGTGGCGGTCCGCCCCCCTTATTTGTTTTCAGTTAAGCTGAACGTTTTTTGTTTTTTTTCTGTGCGTTTCTTAAGGCCTCAGTATTATGGCTATGTCAGTTAAAGGCTGCTCTTGTTGTTTTATTTTAATTCATCTTTTTGTTTTAATCTGTTTATCAACTGTGTGCACTCAGGGACTGAGAGGTCCCCTTTGAAATTATAATCTGGCAAGGTTTTTTATTGTCTCTTGAATCTTTTGAATGCGTAATCTCCAGTTTACGATCCCCGTGTAGTTTTAGGATTTCAGTGATAATTAAGTTACCTGAAAATCCGTTTTTTTATGCCATTGTGTACATATTTCTGTTAAATCAGAGCTTTTTCTCTGTCCCTTCCCCATTGTTCTTTGTTATTTTTCTCTTTTTAGTTTTTATTATTTCTAATTTTAGATCCCCTTGTAATTTTAAGACATCCTTTGTATCTAATTTGCCCAAAAACCCATGTTTTTTATTTTTTATTCCATCTATGACAGATCATACCTGCTCCTTTTACATAGTTCTCCATAAACTTTACATCCCCTTCTAAGTCAATTAGTTTACCTTGTTTCTTCCCCATTATGTTTTATGTTTGTTTAATTGTAGTATGAATGTCCCAGATAAAAGGTCACTGGCATGAGACTTTAAAGAGAAGACATTAACACGGCCTTCTACTGCAACTAATTCGCAGCGGTGTTAATTTTCTGGAATTAAATCCGACCTGAATCTCCAAAGTCACCAGTACGTAGTTTTAATCTGGGCAAAAGAAAACACAGGACTAGCAGAATCCTGCTGATTCTATTAAAATGCTTAGTCCTCCATACACACACAACACAGTCACACAGTTAGTTTTAGGTACCTTGTAATTTTTCTAAGTTAACTTGGTGTTATTTTATGAGCTCAATTTACTTCGTTCTTTTTACTTTTATAGCGCTTATTCTATTCCCTCGCAGGGGAATAACCCTTAGTCGTTTTATTTGGCCCCCTTCTTGGCGGGGCCCTACCTTAATTTGTCACTACTCCTTTCACGGTGGAATAAAACCTTCCCAATGCAGTGTCCTTTTCGGCGACACACTACCAACGACTTTTAAGTACTTTTCTTCTTTTATTTATATAGCGCTTACTCTATTCCCTCGCAGGGGAATAATCCTCAGTCGTTTTCTTTAATCCCCTTCACGGCGGTATTGTACCAAATTTGTCACTATTCCTTTCACGGTGGAATAAAACCTTCCCAATGCAGCGTCCTTACCGGCGACACACTACCAACGACTGTTAAGTACTTTTCTTATGAACTGTATTTTAAAACTGTCTCACCTCGGAGTTGACTTCTTGGTGACTCTCTGAATCCTGCGAGAGTCACCCCGTGCCGAGGAAGGCGATAACCCACTGGCCAGGTGTGAATTCACACACACCGGGACTTTCAGCCACTCCGGCTAATGGAGGCTGTGCAGCGGTGCTTCGCTCGACGTCAGGTTTCCCCCACGGATCCCAGAGTCACTGTTAAAGCAAAGAGAAATAAGGTTATTGAATTACTCCGGCTACGAAGGACCAAATAATGATAGGTATTATTTAGTCAACTCAGAGGTAAGAACGATACAGAGTCAGTTTTACTTGTGACAAGGGTAGCCCACTTTACAGTGCAACTACAAAGTTTTGACACCCTATCTCTTTATTTATATACACAGTTCAACAGACAGTTCAGACAGGGTGTATATGTGTGAGTGGTGTGAGACTGAAAGGAGGCTGGTTCTCACGGAGATAACGATGATCTCACACACACAGGGAGGAAGGCATACCAGAGCAGAAAACAAAGCGGAGTGCAGGTGCCTTGCAACACAAAGTTTTTACATGAGTGATAACAAGTCCTTGCACCCATCCAACAATGACGCGACGAAGCGTTGCCGTTTTTTGCTCTTTGGCAACGTGGAGTTCACGCAGAATGTGAATCGAGCAACAGCACACAAACGCAAAATATTCGCAGAATCCGCGTTCGGTGTGAACGCACCATAAAAGGCATCTTTTTCCTGCTTTACAATTTTTTGAATGCATCATAATATTACGTATTGTCCTGGAAGCAGTTTAGATCCACATTCCTTTGATTGCTGAAATAATACCTATTTGGAAATGTAAAATGGGAGTGAGTAGAGTGTGGTGACCAAAACATTTCTTTATTATCTGACTTCAGATTAGACTTTGATGACTCCTCTCACTAATGTGTTACCAAACGTAGTGTAATGATCATGGGAAAGTAGTGTGATCTCTTTATCTGAGCCAAAGAGGGCAATATGAGTATTTTAAACACATAGGGCTGATTGATCTTGTCAACGGTCTTGTCATCATTCCAAGAACTTTGAGTTTGGCTTTTAGTTTTGTCGAAGTTTTGTCCTGTGGTTTTTATGTTTTGACACTTCACAATGTTTGATTGTAGTTCAAGTTATTTCCAGGTTATCAGTTCTTCCTTTATGCCAACTTGTTTGTTTGTTATCGTTTACGTATCTTTGGTTTGTTCTGTTCTCTTTGTGTTTTCGGAGTAATGTTCTATTTGTAAGTTTGTTTCCCTTACTCTATGACATTATTCTGCTTGTGTCCAGTCTCCACTTCGGTCCCAAACAACCACAAATCATGACGGGTGGAAGCATTCATATAGATAAATTACAGGCTCCTAAAATTTAGTATGTCTTATTTTTAGGAAATCTACCCTAAAACTGTACCGTTTTTGGTATACTGATTTCTAGAGTATTTTTGCACCTGTGTTGCTACCATGTGTTTGTTTGTTTTAGCAAATCTGTAAGTCAAATGTATTATGCAAAAGATACAGTACCAGGTGCACTACTGTACACAGACAGCAAATGTACATTCTGGAAAGCATGACATTCTTAGGAAATTCTTAACATTTACTAGCAAAGGCCTCAGCTAATTACTTGTCATAATGTCAGTTTCTTTTATTTTATATTTTTGGATTAAATATCTAGAGAGCCAAGACCTTTTGTTGATCATATAAACTTCTCTCTTTACTGACTGAAAAAAAATTGTATGTACGGGTAATTATATTTAGGCTTTGTGGTTTGCTTGGACATTTCTAAACGGCGAATTATTCACACATGATTAAATTGGCAGAGTATATAACCCTGCAAAAGGGTTTATGCATAATACAGCACAGTCAACACCTTAGAGGCATTGACGATGCCTCTAAGGCAAAGAGGTGCAGTGGACCATATTTGCCAGCATTTTGTTTCTGGACAGCCGTTCTAATGCCATGCCATTTGACTGAGAATAGAAACTTGGCACTGAGCTACAGCAGAGATCAACAGACAAGAACGTTGTTGACAGGAAATTCTGAAGAAAGTCTATTTTGCCTTTGATAAAAGCTGGGTATGACCTCGTCAAGCTTTGCCTTCTACACAACAGTTAAAACTTAACACACTCAACGGACTAGGATATTAAAAGGAATATTTTGTATTTTAAGCAAAAGTATAAAAACACACTGTAAATGACATATTTTGTAAGTAATGAGTGAAAAAATGCAGTAGTTAAATATCTTTATCAGCCATGGCATAAAATTACTTTAGCATGACTGGTAATACCACTTGCAGCACAGTTTAGGAAAGCAAGGCTTAATTATAACAGTCAAGATGATATAAAAATATATTTTTCTGAGAATGTATTGTTATCTAAGTTATTGTTAGTAAACGTTTACCTAATTTTGTGACAACAGCCATGTTCTTACTTTTGCATGGTTTCTGTCCTCTCACCATTGATTCCATCACTGCATGCATTAAGGCTTCCATTTGTCACATGCTTCCATTTGTCACATGCTAGTGGTCTTGCAGGTGGGACACAAGAACGGTTGAAAAAAGAGAAGGCTCAGGAAGAATTCAGCTGAAACTGCTTTAATCTTTTTGTTGCAGCAAAGTAACCAAGCCACACCAACAACAATCCTGACAGACATACTACTTAAATAGAGGTGAAACTAAATTGGGATTACAAGGGATACACAACTGCAAAAAGGATAAACAAAACAAGAATATATGCATTAAATGAACAGCTAATAAAACAATAGATTACAGATCTATTATGAGGAATGTTTTTGCTGTGCACACCTGCTGGGAAAGGGAAATGGCAGGGGTACGTACTCAAATTAAACTTTCATATGTTTTCCTTTAAAGCAATTAAAATCTAACAATCATTTATTATCTTGAAAAGATAATTCAATTTACCTATACAGAAAAACCGAGATGAGGCCTGCTAAAGAAGCCACACCCCCAAACATTGTTACACTATTATAATGTGATTTTATTGAAAACCTCTCCTTGTCCTCATTATCCATAATCCTCTCAGGCCATCAAATACCACCAAAGGACTCAGGATTCCTCACCAGGACAGACTCAGATGGCCCTCCTGGGCATTCTGTGGAGAACAATGTATCTATATTCTACTAGCAGTTTTGATTTTGTGGAAAAATTATCTCAGTGAAATGTTCTTTTCACATTTGCGTGGTGAAGTTTATTTTTATTTAATTAGCATTAAAGGCTATGGCAGCTCCTAGTCTGCATCATTTTCATTTTTTAGATAGAATCATTTGGAGATTAAAAAGAAAACATGGAAATATCAATACTTTATGGGATGTTTTCCTAATAAACATTTATAAAAAACAATTTCAGTAACTAACCCAAACTAAGTAAAGATTAAAGATAGATAATCTTTAAAGAAATGTGAACTGATTTTTAATTTAATATATATTAAAAACCTATAATAAAAAAAAACAGGTTTTCAATTTTCAGGAAGATATTGACAAAGGGGTATGTCCTACAGACATCAGTTAATTTTTAATTTATCTCTATTTACTTATTTATTTATTTTTTCCACAAATCTACACCTTGTGTCCTTCCCTACAGTCTCTAAGTTGTTTTTTTTCCATCAGAGAAATGCTTCCTTTTATGCCCTCCCTTAATAACCTGACAGAATATAAATCTTACAATATAATGTTTTTGAATATCCCTGCTTGGATAATTGTAAATTCTCTAATATTTTAATTCTATATCTATCTCTATCTCGGGACTAATTCCAATATTTAAATACTTCCCTCTTTCCCCTGTTTGTAATTATTTTATTGTATTGCATTTCAGTTGTCTTGGCCTCGATATGCTTTTTTTTTCAAATACACTTGTACATTTACTATTTGTTATTTCCAGCATTCCCTTTGTGTTGTTGTCAGAGTGACTTATGCATTTTAATAAACATTTAAGAGCTCAATAGCTCTCCAGGCCTTGACAGATTTATCCACCAAAAGACATTACGGTGATTTGCATTATAAACATTAGCGAGAATGTGCTTAGAGCAAATTTAGCTCAATTTCAGTAATTATTACAACTGACAAAAAAGGAAGGATTACAGCTAGAATTGCATTCTCTCTTTAAGAAAATAATTGGGTTAACTAACATTCACCTCTTAGCAAATTATACCCCCATTTTGTGTTCACACCTTGCCATTTTGTCCTCTTCTCCTTCTGTGTCATACCTGAAAATAAACAGTTTTGCACCTATGTCTTGAAACAAATGTGTATCACTTAAATTTATGTGGTGGTTATTTCCACAAACTTTACAGAATAATAGCCATTAAAAATATTAAATCTTTTGTAATTACTTAATTTTACTTGTACATAATTTTCATCCTTGGATTACACCATATTTTAGTTTATTGTCCGTCCATTTAGGCCAGATTTTGAACACTGGTCAGACCAACATAACCCTAAATGATCTCTTGGAGGTACATTAGATATGTGGATTCAAACAATCACATTTCTTTAAAGCAGACTATGAGTAATTTATATATAAGTATCCATTTCTTTTCAAAGTGTGTTTGTATGGAGACATGGTTGGCATTAAGCTTTCTTTTGGCAGACAGTTCCATATTACACCTGGAAAAGTTGGGTAAAAACTGGTAAGGGATACAAAATGGCAAAGGGGTGAAGTGGTCTGCAGCTGCATTCCCTGTAAACTAAATAAGCATGTGCTCAAGTAGGACAAATTTCACTTCAAAAAGTTTTACAATAAACATAAAATGTTCTCACAAAGTGAACAGGCCTGGAATAAAATAACCTGGATAAGATAAAAAAAAACCTAAGAACATTGGTCTTTGGGTCAGTCTACTCTGCTTTTTCAGTTTGAACCTTATTTGGGCAATTTGAATTTTTGTTTTTCTGGAAAAAACAAGGATTGCACAAATAAAGAGAAGATATCCCCAGCACTTAAAGACTGATTAGGCAAACACAATGAAAAAATTAAATCAATCTACAAACACATATAACACACTATGACTCTTTGTTACTTCACAAAGCATTTCAAATCTGGCATAAATATTGCCTCACTGTGAGTTGAGAAATGTGAGTTTACAAATACATAACAGTCATGTTGTTGTACTGAAAGAAATAAAAACAAAAAAGTGTATTTTTATTTCTTATTGCTGATATATAAATTACAGGGATTGGAGAATTAAACTGAAACACTTGTCATTTTAGTGTGGGAGGTTTCATGGCTAAATTGGACCAGCCTGGTAGCCAGTCTTCATTGATTGCACATTGCACCAGTAAGAGCAGAGTGTGAAGGTTCAATTAGCAGGGTAAGAGCACAGTTTTGCTCAAAATATTGAAATGCACACAACATTATGGGTGACATACCAGAGTTCAAAAGAGCACAAATTGTTGGTGCACGTCTTGCTGGCGCATCTGTGACCAAGACAGCAAGTCTTTGTGATGTATCAAGAGCCACGGTATCCAGGGTAATGTCAGCATACTACCAAGAAGGACGAACCACATCCAACAGGATTAACTGTGGATGCAAGAGAAAGCTGTCTGAAAGGGATGTTCGGGTGCTAACCCGGACTGTATCCAAAAAACATAAAACCACGGCTGCCCAAATCACAGCAGAATTAAATGTGCACCTCAACTCTCCTGTTTCCACCAGAACTGTCCATCGGGAGCTCCACAGGGTCAATATACACGGCCGGGCTGCTATAGCCAAACCTTTGGTCACTCATGCCAATGCCAAACGTCGGTTTCAATGGTGCAAGGAGCGCACATCTCGGGCTGTGGACAATGTGAAACATGTATTGTTCTCTGATGAGTCCACATTTACTGTTTCTCCCACATCCGGGAGAGTTACGGTGTGGAGAAGCCCCAAAGAAGCGTCCCACCCAGACGGTTGCATGCCCAGAGTAAAGCATGGGGGTGGATCAGTGATGGTTTGGGCTGCCATATCATGGCATTCCCTTGGCCCAATACTTGTGCTAAGGACTACTGCCAAGGACTACTGAACCATTTTTGAGGACCATGTGCATCCAATGGTTCAAACATTGTATCCTGAAGGCGGTGCCATGTATCAGGATGACAATGCACCAATACACACAGCAAGACTGGTGAAAGATTGGTTTGATGAACATGAAAGTGAAGTTTTGGAGGAGCGAGTCAGGAAACATTTTTCTCCACCAGTATCACGTAGTGACCTGGCCATTATCCTGCAAGAAGAATGGCTTAAAATCTCTCTGATCACTGTGCAGGACTTGTATATGTCATTCCCAAGACGAATTGACGCTGTATTGGCCGCAAATGGAGGCCCTACACCATACTAATAAATGATTGTGGTCTAAAACTAGGTGTTTCAGTTTCATTGTCCAACCCCTGTATTAATGCATCAGCTCACTAAAGTGTGCAAACCTCAATTTATTTTATTGGAGTTTTAAGAGATGGACCAACACAAAGTAGTGCATAGTTGAAATGGAAATGGAAATGAAAGAGGTACATTGTGTTTATATGGTTTTTACGAAGAAACAATCTGAAACGTTTGGTGTGCATTTGCATTCAACCACATGATTATAGTATCATACTTGGGGGAGGCTTTTCTTCAGCCAGTACAGGAAGGCTGGACAGTGTTGATGGTGAGATAGTTGGAAGAAAAGGCTTTATTTAAAGACTATAAAATTTGGTGGACATTTTACTCTCTAGCAGGTTGACAACCCTAAACAGAGATTTAAAGCTATTAAGGAATGGTTGAAATTAAAGCATTTTTCAAGGTCCAGACCAAAATCAAATTAAGAATCTTTTGCAAGACTTGAACATTGCTTGTTACAGATATTCTCCATCCAGTTTAATTTTGAAGAACAAATAGGCAAATGTTCACCAGATGTTCAAAGATCAACCCCAAAAGGTGATTCTACAAAGTGTCAACTCAGGAAGGCTGCATGCAAAACTCGTTGTGATTTTAATTTGTAAAATATTTTGAAAAGTACATAAAATCATTTGTATTTCAAGTTACAATTATGACATGCTTTGTAAAGGTCTACCACATAAAAACCTATTAAAATATGTTCATGAGGGGTTGTAATGGGACAAAACATGAAAACGTTTAAGGTGTACGGAGGCCTTTTATATAAAAAATTTATATCAAAAAATGTAAAAGGAACAATAACTAGATTGAAAAACAGTTTAAATAAACCTTTACAATGTTACTAAAATTCTGCCTTCTAGAAAATTACATTTCAACAATTGGGCAATGACTATAATTTGACACAATACAAGAAAACCTCAGAATAGACCTGATATAAAAAATGAACAAAAACAAGATAATTACTAATATTAAAGAACAGCAGTCCTCTAAACCTCTGGTATGGGAAATTCCCTGTAGCACTGCATCATATTTGAAAAAATAGCATTGATATGTTAGATTTGCTGTTATTCATACTTAAAATTCACCATTTATTTGTTCCAAAAATGTGTGGAACTTACATATGTAGCAATTTTAATATTTGAACACTTTGTCCCCTAGCAATGCCAAACCACCCTTCTAATGTCACAAAATTTATCATGCAGTGACAAATGATCAGAGGAGCATTTTTAAAGCTAGCTGACTCATTAGTCTTACTTTATGATCCACTTTGTCACAGTGGATTATATTACGCAGGCATGTTCACTCACATGGTTGTAAAGTTATATAGTTTCTAAGCCACTTTTAACTTACTTCACCAGTTTTATGTGAAAGACTTCTACATCTCATGAAAAGGTCCAGCAACAACATTGTGAAATCATGTCAGCAGAAGGTGGGTTGGTAAGATACAAGATCTATCTGCACAAAGTATTGTAGATAATTTGGAGGCTTTACTATTGAGCACATAGCTGCGTATCAATTATGTGACTAATAATGTTTTCCCCAGGAACATAATTTCCCAGAACACCACACTCTCTATGTAAATTATTTCTGCTGAACTTAAAGGTGACCTATTATACTTCCTTTTAATATTTGGGATAGGTCTATGGGCTATACAAAACATGTTAATTACATTTTTCTCACAAAATTATCCTCAGATAATGAGATTTCACCTCCTCACTTCCCCCCTTTTTCCCCCTTCACCCTTTCAGAATGAGCTGTTTTAGGGCTCTGTCACTTTTATGCAAATTAGCTGTATCTCGCCACACCCCCAACCAGCGCTCTGTACATGTTAAAACTAAACCAAAACTTATAAGACACAACAATAAGTACTTAAATGTCTGTCATCTGCAGATTTGCCACGAACACTAAGGACTGGATTTTACTTCAGTCTAAGTCTTTCTGCAAATCCTGACGTGAACTGATGTGAGCTTTCAAAGCGGGGTGATAATGTGCATGGACACCTGTGGGTCTTTGCAGCCAACAACAGAACATCTGCCTTTGAGTGTAGCCATTGTAAAGCGCGTGTAAGGTAAAACCAGCTGGCGAGACATGATACTCTACTGAAAAGTGGGTGGAGCTCCACGTCAGTTGCTAGTCAGGGACTTACCAGTGTAAGTGTTACATCACAATTACACAGCTTTTGAAAATAAAACAATAATTGATCATAGTTTGGACTGCTGTGGAAGCATCAGAGACCTAAATGAAAGTATAAAAATAATCAAAAAGTGTATTTTGCATAATAGGTCCCCTTTCCCTTTGGAAACAATAAAACTAAACTGAACACAATCACTACAGCCTATTAATATTCTAATTTCCAGGGAGATACTGCAGGAATACCTGTTAATGTCTGTTAGTACAGCTTTTAAACTATTGTTTAGTGCTCCAGTCATCTGCTAGGGGATCACTCAGGGTGAATAATTTTACATTGTTTGATAGGGGTTAACATTCAAAAGCTAAGGAAAATTGCTTTAGTGCAAATGCGTGAACTGTAAGCTATTTAAATACATTTTTCCCAACATCTTGTTTAGATGGCCAACACTTGTGGTACAGAAATAAAAGTTAATCTCATAACGTAAAAAAGCAATCACACACTATGACTTAAGTAAAGGTCATTCCAAACACCATAGAAAGTTGTAAATGTAGCTAACTTTAAATTTTGCTGACTCAGACTTCCCTGTATACTAAGTCCATGATTCATTTAATTAATATTTCCAATAAGGTTATTAATGCATTTGAATCTAAGCACTGTAAAATATCCTAATAATGAACACTAGCTACTGGGTTTCGCAAGCAGATTATTTCTGTTGTATAGTTTAACACTAACAAACAATATGTTGTGCCCAGCCATTTCAAGAAACACGGATTGACATGCACACACAGAGCAAAATACACTGGTAAAAATCTGAATCCACTGTATTCACTCATTTTCCTGACAGCTATTAGGAAGGAGGAGTCACAGCTGGAATCCCATGATGTCATTGAGCTCCAAAACACGACCTGGAGCAGCATTTCTTTCTCTTTGCTCACAGCTCCGCATTGTGAGCTGGTTGTTTGAACACATATCAATTGTTATTTTTTGTTAGCTTTTAAAGTTAATTTGGCCTCATTCCCTGTTCTTCAAAACAAACATTGGCTCTTAAACCTATATTGTCAAATTTAACTTTAATTTCCCTACATTATCTTATTAGTTATTAGTGTTTCAGTTGTATTCTTATGTGTTCCATTCATCATGACTTTTCTTTAGTTCCTTAGTTTTTTTGTATTTTTTATTATACTATTCTTAGTAGTTTAGTCAAATGTTACTAGCCTGGTTAAAGAGTTTGTTGTATTTTTACTGAAAGCTGAAGTATTTAGTTTAAAGGTTCTTTGTATCTTGGAGAGAAGTTGTGTAATACATATTATGTTATATATTCTATATATGTGTGTGGTGCTTGCTGTTTGAGAACACCAGTGTGCGAATTCAATCCATCCATTTTTCTATAATACCACACCTCACCAAGCAGGTATTCATAAAACATTAACAAACATAGACTGAGAGCAGTTTGGCTTTTAATTCCTGATAATACGGAACTTCTTGATTTAGATTAAAATGATCAACTTTAATATAAATTGTCCTTGGTACTTCTTAATAGCTGTTCATAGCCAAACCTATTGTCGCACAAAAAACATGAACTGTAATGAAACCTAACTGGAAAATGACAAAGACATTTTGGGAATTCAGCCAGTAAGAAATGTTTTGCATCAACCCATCTATAATCTTCTACTTGGTGGTTCAGGATAGATTTATAAGTGTCTAAGGTCCTTTTTGCACTATAAGATAGAACCAAATAAGAAACAATCCTTGAGAGATGGCCTGACCTAGTGAAGGAAGAAGCAAAGTAACCAAATGAGTTTGAAAGAACATATCATTGGGGAATTAGAGTATGTTTATCTTCCGATATTAAGGTGTGCAATCAGCTGAAGCTAAGTGATGGTAATTAGCTTAAGTTGAAGATTACAAGTAAGTTGTGACAGAAAAGTACATTAGCAAAAAGCAGATTTTTATGATACAAAACATGAAATCCTTACACCATTAGAGAGACAGGTGGCTTGCAGGAATCTGCAAATTATTTCTGGAAAAGTAAGGAAAAAGAGAACAGTATGTACTGGAATGGTGTGAAGTTGCAAACACTGACAAAACCAGCAAGGAATATCTTTCCCCATGTGGTTTCCATATGGTCCTCACAAAGCTTTAAGGTGTCATCACATACTCTGACTTGAACACACAGGGCAGCAGTTCCAAAGCAGATGACAATCGAAGAGCAACCCCACTGGCAGGGCACTGAGATAATCAGTGAATACTGGAAAGGCAGCTAATTAACAGCCACTGCAAGCTGATAGTTTGAACAGATTAGCAGCTTTCTGGAGAGTTGAGTAGACAAAGATATGCCTGTCAGGATCTATCTGTTTGAGTAATAAGGTTTGTGTGCATGTTTGTGTGTCTTTGTATGTCTCCATACAGAGACATCAACTGGAAACTCATCAAAACAATTTAATTGTTTTTTTTTTCATACATAGTTAGGAAAATAAACTGTTATATATATGGTTTTGAGGCTTTATAGAGGTCACACCAAAATATTATGTTAAAATGTTGATCGTTCAGGAATAGCAATGAAAATGAAAAGTTTATGCAATGCTGAGAAAGATTAATTCACTGCCTACACTCTGGTCATACATTTAGCCTCTAGTGCCAGCTAACTTTGATTGCATATAGCACTTTTCAGAGAAGAATGCAATTAAAGTTACAAGTAATATAGAAGTGCTGAAAGCACAGAGCCCCCCACTATTGACCCCTTTACAACATTTAGGGTATTTTTGGTGGTAGAATACAAATTTGAACGTTCTTAAACAGTTAGTTAACTGGAACTGGTTGAAAGAAAAACTATAACAATAAAATCAGACTACAGAGATTGCCAAACACAAAACAGAGGATACCAAAAATGAACCATCTGCTGTACCGGAATATGGAAATGTTTGTTATCATTTGTTGCAATTTTAGAAACTTACTGTAAGATGGGCTAATCATTTCATAAAAATATGTTGACCATTGGAATTTATGTTGTTGATTTATGTGATGCTATGACCATTGGTCCTCCATCTATACCTGTTTGCCTGTACAAGGTCATTGGGGTATGTTATCTATCTTCATGGGTCATTGAGTGAAAGTTACATCTTGGAAAAGTTGCCAGTCCATCACAGGGCAACAAAAAGACATACTTGGACCTGAGGACAATTTAGAGGAGCCAACCTAGAATGCATGTTTTCAGACTGTGGAGGAAGCCTGTAAAGAACCTTCACAGGCAAGAGGAGAACCCCCATGCAAAAAGACTAGCGGGGATTCAAACCGAGGACCTTCTTGTTGTAAGGCAACAGTGCCCCTGTTTTGACTAATGTTATAAATTTGATTGTTTATTTATGGATTTCATATTGGAGTTACAAAAAACGTTAAAAATAATTTAATTTCATTTAACCTTTTAACATTTACAACCAGAAGCTTCAGTGTTTTTTATTAGGAATTTCTGTGCTAGACCAACATGCAATGTGTACATTGTTAAGTGGAAAGAAAAGAATACATGGCTTTAAGAAATTGTACAACTTTGAAAATGAATAAATAATAAATATACAGTATAGACCAAAGGTTTGGACACACCTTCTCATTCAAAGAGTTTTCTTTATTTTCATGACTATGAATATTGTAGCTTCACACTGAAGGCGTCAAAACTATGTATTAACACATGTGGAATTATATACTGAACAAAAAAGTGTGAAACAACTGAAAATATGTCTTATATTCTAGGTTCTTCAAAGTAGCCACCTTCTGCTTTGATTACTGCTCCGCACACTCTTGGCATTCTGTTGATGAGCTTCAAGAGGTAGTCACCTGAAATGGGGCTGGTAATCAGAGGGGATTCTTCCTTAAATAATTTATTTGGGATTGGGTCTAACATACAAGTTGAAGGTTTAGATAAAGCTAATATTTTTGTTAACTCAGGAAGCTCCACAAAATCAAAACAGTCCAAACACAGATCATGTTCTACAGTTACTTCCAATGTTGACTCGCTTGCTGAGGATGATGTAATCATCTTCGGGAGCATGACTACATCATACTCCCAATTTTGTTTTTTTAATAGAATACATTTTATTGAAAAATAATCCCATAAAGTCATGACTGCTGAGAGCTAAGGGAAGAAAAGGATCCCAATATGATGTTACCACATGTCTAAGCATATTTTGTGTTCAGGGATGATGGCTTAGTTTTCTGCCAGACAGCATTGCGCATGCAAGCGAAAAAGTACAATTTTGGTCTAATGTGAACAGATTACCTTCTTCCACATGTTGGCTATGTCCGTTACATAGATTGGAGCAAACGGCAAAGGACACTTATGGCTTTCTTTCAAAAATGGGGTTATTTTTGCCACATAAAGGCCAGGTTTGTGAAGTGCCAATAGTTGTTCTGCCTTCTGATTGTCCCACCTGGACTGTAGATCTCAAAGAAATACTTTAAAGTTTGCTGGCATCATCCATTTTGGGGGAATCGACCGGCTGGGCTGCACTGTACGACATGCGCAGCTCAACAGGCGTCACAGCTCTGATGTCACCAGGGATTATAAAACTCGTGGAAAATAAACCTTCGTTGCCATTTCCAGCATGACTCATGGGACAATGCAACAGAGGCGCATATCTGGAGAGACAAAAGCTCGCAGGCGAGCTTTTCCTCCACATGGCCATTCCTGGAAGATCTTGAAAGCTGGAAATCTGTCTGATACAAGAAGGTCAGAAGATTCATATACCGATAGAAGACCCTGCACAGAACTCCGGCGCAGGTGGAAACCCAGGTTTTATTTCCATATTTTCACTATTTTGGACAGATGAGAAGTTTACCGTTTTCTTTTTTTTGAGTTGATCACAAATTGGGTAGGTGCATGTAGAGGTCTGGGCAGGATGATTCATTGTTAAGGTGATTCAGAATCATCAGTAATTAATCCAAGTTAACAACTTGCAATACTGATTTTTTTATGTTTTATGCTGAGCTGTTTTGATTTTCTGTGGAAGTGTGCTGAATTGCGCAGTGCGGATGTAATCAGCATGGTGCGTAATTTTTCCGGCTGATCCCAAATCAGCCAGGACTTAGAAGTTTTTCCATTCAAAGCAGCTGTGGTCTGGGCCTCGTGGCCTGACCACTCCTTTGTCCCAGTTTTATTACTGGAGTTTTTCCATGGAGTTCCCTCCTCAGAGTTTAATGACCCTTTCTTCGAGATTTGGGGCAATCAGCTGCTAGTGGCTCCATTCTACCAACTGATCGCCAAAAATTGAGACATCAGTACACCATCAGGGCTTCTCTTTCCATTTAACCCAAATTGCACATTTTTTTCCATAAAACCGCTGGTTTGATCTTCATAGACACTCAATGCGTATATATTTTCTTTTATTATTATTGTTGTTGTTGTCATCTTTATTCCCCTTGTGTAGAATAGTGCTTGTTAGTTAGTTAGGTTTTTTGAATCAGAATAGCAAAGTGTATCAGGGCTATATGGTTCCAATAAATTTTCACATACATACATATATATAAGATAAGCGTTTGTGTTTATTTCATGCAAGAGTGATTTATCTGTCAAAATATGGTCAAAGTTGCCCCACCTTCTGTGAAGCGGTTTAATAAGCAGTGACATTTAGTGGTTTTGGTCATTAACATCCTTTTATGTCGATGACGAAACAATAGCTCTGCTGCATGACCTACTATTTAACAATCTGGCAGTCATTCTCCATTGGTCTCTGACATTTAATACATGGAGGAGGTTAAGGTTTTTTTAAGGGGATGCCTGCATTGCAACGAGAATAAAAACTTTTGAAAACATTGAAACTGTTAGAAGCTCATTGAAATTTCAGGCCTGTACTTTCTTTTTTAGCTTGTATGAACCAATTTCTTTCTTTTTTTTGTAGTAAAAAACATTATGTGGAACACCTTTTACAAATACAAAAATTGATTTGTTTGTACTTGTTTAAAATGTTTGTTGAATCAGTGAATCTTAAAATGCTGTGTCAGTGGGCAACATTTTGGGAAAGATACAAAGATTCATGTGAAGACATCGATTGTGAAAAATAAAAATTGAGGTATGAAGAATGTTTCATATTGTGCCACAAAGAAACACATAGAATGCAAATAAATGTCAAATTGATTAAAAGAGTGAAAAGACATACCCATATTGTGTTTGAGAAACAAGCAACATGACTGAAGATGACAATGCTGAATAGAGGAGGCTGCGACACAATAAGACACTGCCAGAAGAGTACAGAGCCCAAGACAGAAACAGATATAACATCTGTCGAGGTAGGAAAACTTCACTGGCCGTCCGTTAACTCTTACATTACTCCTCACCTCTCATCTACTCTTTTTATTTGGCACCCCAAAGGACAATCCTCAGTCAGAGATCAGCTATACGTTTCCACAAGTTTATTAAAAACTAATCTGAATTCAGAGAGGGAGACACCACACTTCCACGGGTACCTGAAAACGTCTGTGTGGTGTCTCAGTGGGGGCTGCGTTACATTACATTTTATACCTCGCGCTGCTGTCCAGCACCTTTTTTTCAGTTACATACACAATCATTCTATCTGTGGATGTCTCCCCAGCAACAACGTAAAAAAAAACAGAGATACATTTCATCATTTACCGATTTGTAAAGCAGTCCAGTGTTTGGACAGCTTTGATCTTGTGGAGCTTCCTGATTTATCAGAAATATCAGCTTAACCTAAACCTTCAACTTGTATGTTAGACCCAATCCCAACCAAATTATTTAAGGAAGTGTTCCCTCTGATTACCAGCCCCATTTTAAATATGATAAATTTATCCTTAGTAAATGGATATGTACCACAAGCTTTTAAGTTAGCTGTAATTAAACCTTTGCTTAAGAAACATTTGCTTGATCGTGATGACTTAATAAATTACAGACCTATATCCAATCTTCCATTCTTATCTAAAATTCTTGAGAAAATAGTTGCTAATCAAATGTGTGAGCATTTACACAGCAATGACCTGTTTGAAGAGTTTCAGTCAGGCTTCCAAGCTCATCATAGCACTGAAATAGCTCTGCTGAAAGTCACAAATGATATTATTATGGCCTCAGATAATGGACTTGTGTTTGTACTGGTTCTGTTAGATCTCAGTGCTGCATTTGATACAGTCGATCACAAACTCTTAGAAAGGCTGGAATATGCTGTAGGGATCAGGGGAACAGGGCTATCACCTCCGGAACATTGCCAAAATTAGAAATATCCTATCCAGGAGTGACGCTGAAAAACTACTCCATGCATTTGTTACTTCAAGGCTGGACTATTGTAATTCGTTACTATCAGGATGTCCACAAAATGCAGTGAAAAGCCTTCAGCTGATTCAAAATGCTGCAGCAAGAGTTCTGATGAAAATTAAAAAGAGAGATCATATTTCTCCTATTTTAGCTTCCCTTCATTGGCTCCCTGTTAAATCCAGAATATAATTTAAAATTCTCCTCCTCACATATAAAGCCCTTAATGATATAGCTCCATCATACATCAGAGATCTGATTGTTCCATATGTTCCTAACAGAGCACTTTGTTCTCAGACTGCAGGTTTACTGGTGGTTCCTAGAGTCTCTAGAAGTAGAATGGGAGGCAGATCCTTTAGTTATCAGGCTCATCTCCTGTGGAACCAGCTCCCAGTTTTAGTCCGTGAGGCAGACACCCTGTCTACTTTTAAGGCTAGGCTTAAAACATTCCTTTTTAATAAAGCTTATAGTTAGTGGCTTAGGTTATCATGAGCTATCTCTCTAGTTATGCTGCTATAGGCTTAGGCTGCAGGAGGACATAATGACCGCTTTCACCCTCTTCGCTACATTCTCACACTACTCTCCAATTTTGCATTATTTGCTGTTAGTTCAGGCCTTTAACTTTGTTCTCTCTCTGATTTCTTCCTAGAAGCTACACCTGGCTTGACTCTGTGTCTACCTGTGACACCTTTCTGGAAAGGGGCATCGTCCAAGCTTCTACTGGCAACAACTTAATGCTCACCCTCTACCAATGACCCACATGGCCCTGTCTTTCAGTGTTTAACCCTTTCTCTCTCCTAGACATGGCAATTGACTGAGCTCTTACTGTGACTAACTGTATGTGCTCTCTTTCAGAACCTTGAAAACTGGCTCAGAGTTTATCTGTTCTTTATTTCTAGGTGAAACGACTAAAGGAGCTACATCCATTAATATTTACTTTTCCTTCCCATAGAAAGGACTCCTGGATCAGTGTTTCTTTGTTCTCTTTGTGTCTCTGCTCTGTTCTCTCAAACCCCCAGTCAGTCATGGCAGATGGCCGCTCACACTGAGCCTAGTTCGGGAGGTTTCTTGCTGTTAAAAGGGAGTTTTTCCTCTCCACTGCCTCTACCTGCATGCTCAGTATGAGGGATTGCTGCAAAGTCAACGCCATTGACTGTCCACTGTCTCTACATGCTCATCTGGGAGGAGGGAATGCTGCAAGTCACTGACTGGGTGCAATCTGCTGGGTTTCCCTAGAAAGAAACACTTTTTATCCAATTTGAATAAATAACTGAATCTGACTGCACTGTTCAATGGTTAGGATTAATTGGAATGCATGTACCTGACTTTTTTGAAGTGCCTTGAGACGACGTGTTGTGAATTGGTGCTATATAAATAAACTGAATTGTATTGAATTTAATAAAGAATTGTTTCCCACACGTCTTCAGGAAGCTTCAGGGAGAGGAGTACCATGCCTCCCCAATACACTGCCGGCTTCTCACAATACAGACAGAAAACACCTGCAAGCTTTAACCTTGAATAATAAACACTCATTGTGTTGTAATACTAGAGGCTACTGTTAAGGTTTTTTTCTAACTATCAAAAGCATAACTAAAACTCCTAATAAAAATCAATCTATAAACAGCAACGTCCCAAATACATCTTAGTCTTAGCTACTAATAATAAGGCATTTATATTTCCACAATACCAATAATAAGGCATTTATATTTCCACACATCCTAGGCAAATTTAAACTATTTACTTGACACAGAAAATGTACTTGGGACTTTAAATGCACTTAAATATTTTGTATTACTGTGATTACAGACACAAAGTTACAAAAGTTACAAAACATTCTTTGCAAGAAAAATGTTTTGATCGGTGGCTGGCTTGGAGAATACTGGCATAGTTCTCTCAGCTGGTCCGTATTTAGGGGCTGTTTTATGAGAAAAGTGACACAGTCAAAGAAGTGAGATATTGCTAAGCACCTAATTGGAGATTGGGACTCAAATCTGCAATTCAGACTAATTTTGCACTTAATCTACAAAGGAGAAGACATCAGACGTGACTTAGACTCACGCTATATACTGTGTACAGATGACTGGTAACTTAATGCACAGTAGAAAGTGGGTTTTCTGTAGCATTTGTTGGTAGAACGCAACTCTGACAGAGATATGCATACTTCTGTTAAAGGGTGTATTTTATTTATTTAGTTATTTCAACCAGCATCATTTGTGCGCCATAGGATGTGAATGCTTCATAAGAACCCGGTAACGTTTGGTATATCTTTATAATAATGAAAACACAGATGCCACTCAAACTGAACTCAGTATGAAATAGCTTTTTTGTTTTAAAAGGAAATAGACTTAGCAGGCTAATGTTTATATAGACGCTTGAGGGTTTTCAAAATAAAATAACTTCTTATGTTCATTCCAAAATTCTATGTTTTTTATCATTCACTCATGATATTGTGCCTTGCTCTGTACTTATAATACATTACGTGAAACTGTATACATAGGCAACAAAGCTTTTAAATGAAGATTTGGTACATAGTTTCCCAACAGTAATATAAAAGGTTCTCTGATTCAAAGTAAGAAGAAAAGCCTCTAAATTCATATGAAATGTGCTGTGTATTTAGACGGTGTCAGAGTCTGGTTGTCTCTGTGCCTGCTGCTTCCTTTTTCCACCTCTAGGGGCTGTGGAGCTGGAGGACCGAAGGTGTTCTTCATTGACTCGTCAGTTCAGAGGACTATATGAGGGTGGCTCACCTGGACTTCTGCGCCTGAGTGTTTTTGCCCTTTGTGGTAGTTCTCCCTGGCCATATACTTTGTATCTTGTGATTGTTTTATGAGGATTTTTACTAACAGTCTGTTTACCTTGTCTTAGGCACTTCAGCCTTGCTCCTTGTTGGAGATCTCAAGAAAACCTCTGATCACAGTCTGGACTCTGGATTCATTCCATGCAGCGGGCCGCCCTGGATACCTCTCTGTCTGGTTAAGCGAACCCTGTCCACCCGCCTACGGTTCGTTCTGGATCATCAAGAAGCCCAACAGAATCAGCACTACCTCACTGTCACAGACTCAACCATCTTCCCCCTGGCGGATCGCCCCACCCGAATAGTAACCCCACAGAATTAGCAAGTCTATATCCCGATCTGAACTCACCTTGTTGTTTTCCCTTCCAGTCAGACGGCCTTCCTGGAAACTTCACTCCTTGTACATTTCATAAATTGTTAATAAATTCTTTAAACGTTTCTCTGTTTGAGTGTTTTCTGCAAGTGGGTCAAATCGGTTAACTTTTTTCTACTGTCCTTACCTGTAAATATAAATATATATATATATTTTTTTTTATATATTTTGTATTTCAATAAATATTGATTACCAAAATAAATCATATCAGTTCATAACAGATTTTGGTGTTGAACTGACTGATTCAGATGTTAAATGTTCATGTGTTAAATTAGGCTTGAAGATAACGATTAACGTCAAATCTACCAAAATGTGTTTTAGACTAATTAGATGCCATGCATCCTGGGAATGTTAATTTCAGACGTTTAATACTTGAGACTTGACTTGGACTTTGTGAGGGAAAAAAACTACTTCAACCTACTGGGAATTGCCCTCTAAAGAATAAAAACTTGGATGTTCCTTAAAAAGATTTATGATTTGATTTGGCTCGAGGTAAAAGATTGATTTGATATGATTTTAGTATGTATTACGAATAAATACAATTTACTCAAATATAAACAAGTTTTTAAAGCACTTGCATAAGTTAAAGACTGAAAAGTATAGGCAGAAGGGTTAGCTTATTACGCCTACACTTTATTTTATTACGCCTACAGTTTTCACTTTTTTATTACAATCACTTTCACATAAATGTCAGCAGTTACTTCTTTATCAGTACAAAACAGGACTTGACTTAGGACTTAAACTAGATGAACACCATATTAAACACAGTAGTTAGGATATTCCCAGAACTTTATAATCAAAAATCATAAAAGTATTTTCATATTGTAAGGATTTTTTGACATATGGCAATAATCGCTTTGCTCAATATTGACTGAATACATATAGTCAAAACATATTTTATGAGCCAGAGGTTCTGATAAACAGATGATCCTTCCATAATGTTGAAAATAACTTATATTTCTAATCTTGGAGCATGTAGGATATAAAGTCTGCTGTATGTCAAAATGTTTTCAGGGTCCAGGTCCTGAAGTAATTATGTACTTGAGAAAATGATGAAACTCCAATTCACAATCCCTATTGGAATTATAGAGCACTTTAAAAACAGACTCAAGTGTTTTCAGATGTGTTGCTATGCAACACTCTGTTCTTTCCACAAAGCAGACACATAGCTGTCTTCACGTTGATGGATTAATGACCTAGAAGCAAGTTAGTCTGAAGAAATATCCTAATATTGTACTGAAATGTACTGAAATGACCAAAAGCCAGAAGCTGCCTTGAAGGTTGAAAAACAGCTTCATCAAGCACTAAAATGGCACAGAATATTTTGAAAATGATATGGCATTTTTAGTATAAAGAATGGGTGGCTTGGAGTAAATGGGCTGAAACATGAAAAACATAATTTTGTTTGAAGTCTAAGCTCAAGTGCTGGTATAAGTGCATATCGGTGAAGGCATTTGCTAGAGTGTGAACGCTCACAGGAGAGATAACACCACTCTTTTGTACTTTTTTTATGTCCTGGTGCTGGATGCCAGATGCCAACTCCCCACACACACTCACAGTTTTCACCCAAAGCTTGTAAGAGTGTTTATTGCCTCCTGTCTTTGGACAGTAAAGAACAGGAAATGTTACCCTCCTGCTCTCACCTTTACGCACATACAAATCCATACACATTCTCACCACGTATGTCACTTGCTTCCTCTTTTTGGTTCCTTCTTACTAATTTTTTACTCCCCTCCTGTGGCTTTCCACATCCTCTGTGGTTACCAAAAAAACAGCTTAAGGAATTTATAGGAGTTCATTTTATTTTGTTGGTAGTCTGTTTTCTGGACACTGCATTACTGCTTTAGGTGAAGATGTGAATGTCTGTACAAGGTAGAAATGTTTTTTTTAAGCATAATGTGACTTTTAACCTTGTTTTTGATCTATTTCTCTGTTTTTTGGCCTTAATTTCTATGGTTTTGGTGATTTTATTGTCCTATACTGTTGAAGATCTTAAACTTTATTGCTCAACTTAGTCTTCAATGATCCATGGGTGTTTGGTGTTAATTTCTGAGCCACTTAGTATTGCTATTTCGGTATTGTCATATCTGTTAATTCCTTTATGTGGAGTTTCTTGCTACCCTCCTTGAACCGCCACCTTAACGTGGTGGAGGGGTTTGAGTGCTCGAATGATTCTAGTGGCTATGTTGTCTGGGGCTTAAATGCCCCTGGTAAAGTTTCCAATGGCAAACAGGCTTTAGGTGACAGGTCAGACAAAAAGCGGTTTAAAAACCCTTAAAAACCCCTTAAAAACACTCGGGTGAAGAGAGGGGCTGAGCTGTCCATTGATCACCACCTGGTGGTGAGTTGGATCCGCTGGAGGAGGAGAAAGCCAGATAGACTTGGCAGGCCCAAGCGCAAGCAACAGTGCCTCTGGACTGGCAGACTGGGGTGGTGGTCCCCCTTCATAAGAAGGGTGACCGAAGGGTGTGTTCCAACTACAGGGGGATCACACTCCTCAGCCTCCCTGGTAAGGCCTATACCAAGGTATTGGAGAGGAGAGTCCAGCCGATAGTCGAACCTTGGCTTCAGGAGGAGCAATGTGGTTTTCGTCCCGGCCGTGGAACACTGGACCAGCTCTATACCCTCAACAGGGTACTCGAGGGTTCATGGGAGTTTGCCCAACTGGTCCACATGTGTTTTGTGGACCTGAAGAAAGCATTCGACTGAGTCCCCCGTGATGCCCTGTGGGGGGTGCTCCAGGAGTATGGAATCGGGGGACCCTTTACTAGGGGCCATCCGGTCTCTGTACAAGCGGAGCAGGAGTTTCTGTTACCTGTATGACCCCTTCTCTTTTCTAATGGTTATAATCAGCCTGACAGAGAGAGGTATCCCAATCCTTGTGGTTTTTAGTATAACAATGACCATCAGTGGGACCCTTTGTGGGGTTCCCTGAGACGACATTGTTGTAAATAAGCGCCGTTTAACTAAATAATCTGAACTGAAACTATCTGTGTAGTTATGCTGCTATAGGCTTAGGCTGCTGGAGGACATAACGACCACTTTCACCCTCTTTGCTACATTCTCACACTACTCTCCAATTTTGCCATATTTGCTGTTATTTCAGCTTTTAACCTTGTTCTCTCTATTCTCGTCCTAGAAGCTACACCTGGCCTGGCTTGGTGTCTACCTGTGACACATTTCTGGAGAGGGGAATCATCCGAGCCTCTGCTGGCAACAACTTTATGCTCACCCCCTACCAATGATCCACATAGCCCTGTCTTTTAGTGTTTAACCCTTTCTCTCTCCTAGACATGGCGATTGACTGAGCTTAACTGTAACAAACTCTAAACTCTATGTGCTCTCTTTCAGACTCTAACTTTGAAAACTGGCTCAGAGTTTATATGTTCTTTCTTTCTAGGTGAAACGACTAAAGGAGCTACATCCATTAACATTTACTTTTCCTTCCCATAGAAAGTACTCCTGGGTCAGTGCTTCTGTGTTCTTTTTGTGTCTGCTCTGTTCTCTCAAACCCCCAGTCGGTCGTGGCAGATGGCCGCTCACACTGAGCCTGGTTCTGCTGGAGGTTTCTTCCTGTTAAAAGGGAGTTTTTCCTTTCCGCTGTCGCTACATGCATGCTCAGTATGAGGGATTGCTGCAAAGTCAACGCCAGTAACTGTCCACTGTCTCTACATGCTCATCCGGGAGGAGGGAATGCAGCAAGTCACTGACTGGATGCAATCGGCTGGGTTTCCTTAGATAGAAAAACGTTTTATCCAATTTGAATAAAACGTTAACTCCGACTGCACTGTTCAATGGCTAGGATTAATTGGAATGTATGTACCTGACTGTTGTGAAGTGCCTTGAGACAACATGTGTTGTGAATTGGCGCTATATAAATAAAACTGAATTGAATTGAATTTAAATGAGTTTGGTTCGCATTGTCGGCATTAAGTTGGACCTGTTCCATGTTGGACTCTGGCAGGGCTGCTCTTTGTCACCGGTCCTGTTCATAACTTTTATGGACAGGATTTCTAGGCGCAGCCAAGGTCCGGAGGGGGTCTGGTTTGGGGACCAGTGGATTTCTTTTTGCAGATGACGTGGTCCTGCTGGCCCCCTGTAGCCAAGACCTACAGCATGCGCTGGGGCGGTTCGCAGCCAAGTGTGAAGCGGCTGGGATGAGGATCAACTTCTCCAAGTCCGAGGCCATGGTTCTCGACCGGAAAAGGGTGGCTTTTCCTCTTGAGGTTGGAGGGGAGTTCCTGCCTCAAGTGGAGGAGTTAAAGTATCTCGGGGTCTTGTTCACGAGTGGGGGAAGAATGGAGCGGGAGATCGACAGACGGATCGGTGCGGCTGCCACAGTAATGGGGGCGCTGTGCCGGCCCGTTGTGATGAAGAGAGAGCTGAGCCAAAAAGCGAAGCTCTCAATTTACCGGTCGGTCTACTTTCCTACCCTCACCTATGGCCATGAACTTTGGGTCATGACCGAAAGATCGAAATCCCGGATACAAGCGGCGGAAATGAGCTTCCTCCGTAGGGTGGCCGGGCACTCCCTTAGAGATAGGGTGAGGAGCTCGGCCATCCGGGAGGGGCACGAAGTAGAGCCGCTGCTCCTCCACATCGAGAGGAGCCAGTTGAAGTGGCTCGGGCATCTATACCGGATGCCTCCTGTACACCTTCCTCGGGAGGTGTTCCAGGCACATCCCATCGGGAAGAGGCCCAGGGGACGGCCCAGGACACGCTGGAGGAACTATGTCTCTCGGCTGGCCTGGGAATGCCTTGGGCTCCCTCCGGAGGAGCAGGAGGAGGTGTCTAGGGAGAGGGACGTCTGGGCGTCTCTGCTAAGTCCGCAGCCCCCACAACCCGGTCCCAGATAAAGCGGAAGACGATGTGTACGAGTATGGGTTTTTTGCTTATTTTTTTTCTATTTCTGCTGTCTTTGTAGTTTGTTTTAGACCCCTCTGTTAGTCTCCGATTATTTTCCTTTGGTTTTTAGATCTTTGTGTCCTTTGTGTTAATTGGTCTCCTTCCCTCAGTTTCCAAGCTCAGAACTCTCGATCAGCTATCCCCCCAATTAAGCTCACCTGGTTCCAATGTCACTCCTCAGTATTCAAGGTCCTTGGTCATAATTAAGACTTTCTTAATTTACCTCTCTGCCTCTGGTCTGCCTGCATTTGGGTCTAACAAAATCCTATCCCTAAAGTTGTCTCCTACAGGTTTCATTTATATGCAGCCATTCCTCACTGATGGTTTACATTCAAGCATGAGTAATAATGCTCCTCGACTTGTTATGAATATAGTGCACTTTCATGTTGTTTGCACATCTTTGAGCTTGCAAACATTTAGCTTCAATGTGTTTCTTTGGGGGTTTTTTTTGTGTTTTTTTTAAATACAGCTAACAAGAGTTTACCTATACTCAAAATATTTCTTTCTAAATTCTTAACGCAGCTGCACACCTAAATCACACAACTGGTAAAATTGTCTAATCTCCATAGAAACACATTTTGTTAATTAAATACTAACTGTCAGGATCTGGGTTGTGTTTGTATTTTGTGCTTGCTACATGTGTTTAGTGTTCTCAGACGTGTTGTAATTATGAATCTGAGAATATTATTTAATATTTAATATTAATATTGTAATATTTTATCAAATAATATTTCGGTCTGTTAAGGGTTGTCCTGTGAATACCAGCCCAGTAAGGCGATGGTATTAGGACAAAATAGAAAGGTGTGAGACGAGCTCTGACATTATTGAACAGCACAAACTCTGCACATATATGGAATGAATTCACACAATTTCTTAAAATACAAGAATTTATTAACAAAAATAAGTCAACTCAAAGTCAAACATATTTCAATCAACAAACTTTTTACTATGCTACAACAATCCAACTAAACTACCAAGCAGAATTAAAGAATAACGAAGACTAATGGACTATGTACAATATGAACAAGTTGATTAAAGATGATTGGAAATCATGACCAAAAAGAGTGATGCAACATTACCATGCAATGTTTATGTTTAAGAACTAAGGATTATCTTGAAGAATCTGGAAGTGAAGTTAAGTTAGTCTTGGAACTAACATAGGCAATAATCAGCAAGCGTTTAGACAACCCTTCAAAATGCAAGATCAGATCAAATATTATATTAATAAAATAATGTTTTAAATAATGATCTGCTGAATAAAACCAACCTTCTGGATGACCATTTCTCAACGGTGTCTAATTAGCTGCCTTTAGTTATTGAAATAATATTCGAAGAAATATTATTAAGGGAGTATTTTGGAAAAGAGCCAAATCTTTACTTAGTTATCAAATTTAGTAAATTATGTTTAGGAACTATTATTCACTAGCCTGAAAACTAACAACCTTTCTGTTAAATACTCTTTAGTAGCAAGCACGTGTTCTTACTGGTTAGCAGTTAAGCTAACAAAGAAGCGGATAGCTTAGCACCAGAATCAACACATACCTTTAAAATACCAGGGTTAATAAAAGGGTTAAAATGCATAAGCGCGGACGGCGCGTTATGAGCAATGTTCTGTTTAAAATCACCCTTTAAATAAAGTTTATCTTAACCTTAAAACATACAAAGAACACAAACCGGCATGTGTGCTACAGATAACCTTCTCTAAGATAGCTGAGTTTCACACAAACTTCATAAAATGAAAAACGTTTAGATCATTTTATCCTAAATCTGTCTCTTCCCAAAACACCTAACCTCATGAACCATGGTGAGGAAACGTTGTCCAAGGGGCGAAGCTTGAAGAAACGTCCACAGTCAACAAGCGGTTAGCTTTCAGCTAACCACTCGGGGGTTGAAGGTGCGTTCGCTCTGTGAACAAAAGGGTTAGCTCCGGAGCTGTAGCTGGACGGCTCGTTCTGTCCGCTGCGGTCTCTGCTGTCTTCATTCCAGGCTGGGAGACCGCGTCTTTGCAGGGGCTTCTTTCGAACACCATTTGCTCGGAGAGACAGTCAAGCAATGCTTGTACCTTAATTACCCCCGTTCACGAATGAAAATACCGGATACAAAGACAGTATTTCATCCGTACTTATCTTTGCATATGATCGATGATTGTATGGCTTCCTTGGATCCAGTTGAAGAGTTTATGTCTTTTTGCCAGCAAAAGACATCAGCGCGCTGGGCCTTCCCTGACCGGTCCTTCTCAAAGGCCGTGTGGAAAGAGGGCGGATGTAGCAACAGTTGTACTTTTATTTGGGTAGTGGCGTCACAGGAAGTCCGCATTTATCCCGTTTCCTGGCTGTGCCGGAAGAAGGTTAATGCACTTTATTTTGAAAGTTCCAGAAAGGTCCGTACCGGAGTTTAATGTTGAAATCCATGGCTGTGGGTCCCAACAGACGGCACTGGAGTTCTCAGGTGTGCTGGGTGACAGGTGCAACTTATTCTACTGATTACTTTGAGGAGTACTTAAGCAGGAGGCTGCCAGCACTTCGATGTCTGAGTGTTTTGCCCACAGTGGTAACAAGGTCAAGCCAAACACTAAGTCTATGTTTTGTTATTCGACCTTGTGTAACTTTTTTTATGCTCCTTTGCAGGCTAAGTAAACCTGAACCCTAGATTTATGTCACTGAATACTGATGATGTGTCCGGAGTTCTTCCTGGATGCTCAAGGCTATCTACGTTCAGAAGATTTAATTTCCTATCTACTGTCTTCGTTTGGATTCGAATCTAGCTGGCAGTTTCCTGCTACCTTCGCCTCCTGGACCAAGCCGTAAGCGTACCCTGTCCACCCACCAAAGTAAGCATCTGCACACTGAACTCATTCCTGTTTGCTCCGAGCTCACACTAAACAGCACCTAAAGAAACTTCTACAAACCTGGATCCTGAATGCCTCTTCCCCTGGTGACCTGACCACACCTATTTAGTAAGCTGTTCTCTTAATTGCATTAATTCCTTGATCTTAGTTCGACTTCATTCAGTTCCCTATTTTAACCAGATCTCTTCCCTTCTTTCCATACAGTTGGAGAATCATCCATTATGTTCCCGATTATCTTTGTCACAATAAACATCTTCTATATATTCTGTTCTCCAGAGTGTTCTCTATATGTGGATCAGATCTATTGCAAACAAAATGACAGAACACTCTGGCCAACAAGACCCAGCAGAATCACTCCGAAGAACTCTCTCTGAACATGCAAATCAAATCCACTTTCATGACTCTTCTCTCTGTTCCCTTTCAGAACAACAACGCCAGATTAACCAACAGCTAGAGCAGATTGCCTCCATGTTGCAACAAACCTTAGGTACTCAGTCCACCACACCTGTAGATGCCGCTATTGCATTACCGGTATCCCTACATGCTTTGAGTGTCTCACTGCTGAAAAGCGCTATATAAATAAACTTAGCTTACCTTACCTTACCTCATTCTTGTGACGTCACTTCCCCTAATCCTGAAAGGTTTTCTGGTGAGGTGGGCAATTGTGGGTTTTTTTTTGCTCCATTGCTCCCTGGTTTTCAACCGATCCCCCCGTTCCTTTCCCCATGATGACGTAAAGATTTCTTATGTTATTGGATTATTGACAGGCAAGTCTTTGCAGTGGGATGAGGCCCAGTTTCCTGATTGTAGTGAATTTGGGGTTACTTTTGAAGATTTTGTTAAGGAGTTTAAAAGGATGTTTGCCCCTGTGTCCAACTACAAACCTCAACTAAAGAGTAATTTTCCACCCTATGTTCCGTGTCCACCTCGGCAACCAGTTCCTGAACCTGAACCCATGCTGGTGGGACGTACTTGTCTTTCTTTAGAAGAGAGACATAGACGCAGATTATCCAAGCAGTGTTTTTACTGTGGTTCTTCTAATCATTTTGTGGCAACTTGTCCTGTCTGCCCAAGGCCATTAAAAGACAGGGTTCACCGGCTTTGAAGGTGGGGTTGGTGGACTACGCTCAGATTTGTAAAGCCCCCAGATTTACCTTACCCGCTACTATCGTAGTGAACCAGCATACCATGACCTTATCGGCATTGATAGATTCTGGCTGCGAACAGAATTTGACAGATTCAGAGTTGGTAAAGCAGACAGGTATAGATGTCAAATGACTTGATTCCCCACGTTCTGTTCTAGCTCTAGACTGTAAGAAGCTGCAGCAAATAACTCAACGAACCAAACCAGTAGAACTTTTATTCTCAGGCAATTATAGAGAGAATACTTCTTTTTTTAGTGTTTCCTGTATCCCAAGGCTCATTAGTCTTAGGTTTCCCCTGGTTGGAAGAACATAATCCGCATTTAGATTGGTCTACGTATCGTATTGAGTCCTGGTCCACTAATTGTCTCTCATCTTGTCTCCAATCTGCCTTTTCCCCTAGTCAACCTCAACAGGCCAAGAAAGAGGATGAGGTAATTGATCTTACTCATGTGCCTCTTGAATACCATGATCTTAAGGGAGTTTTTAGTAAAAATAAGGCCCTGTCCCTATCACCTCACAGACCCTATGATTGTGCGATCAACCTTCTTCCCAGTGCGCCTCTGCCCACTAGCAGACTTTATAACATCTCCCGTCCAGAGCAAAAGTCTATGGAAAACTATATAAACGACTCCTTGTCTGCAGGTATTATTCGGCCCTCATCCTCACTACTTGGGGCACGATTTTCTCTGTAGGGAAGAAGGATGGTTCCTTACATCCTTGCACTGATTATAGGGGTTTAAATCAAATCACCGTTAAGAATAAATACCAATTCCTCTCCTCACCTCAGCTTTTGAACCCGCTTATGGTGCCACTATATTTTCTAAGTTAGATCTTCGTAATGCTTACCATCTGGTCAGGATCCGCCAGGGGGATGAGTGCAAGACGGCTTTCAAGATGCCCTTTGGACTATGTACTTCTGCTGTGTTCCAGGCTCTAGTCAACGACGTGCTCAGAAACTTTTTGAACATTTTTGTTTTTGTATACTTGGACGATATATTGATCTACTTGAAGGACATTTAGGAGCACTGCAGGCACGTTCGCCAAGTACTGCAGTGCCTGTTGGAGAAACGCTTGTTTGTTAAAGCCGAGAAGTGTGAGTTTCATCAGTCTTCCATCACATTTCTGGACTACATCATTGAGGGTGGACAGGTACGTTCAGATCCAGAGAAAATTGAGGCAGTACTGGAATGGCCGGTGCCTGACTCTTCCAAATTATTACAGCGTTTTTTGGGTTTTGCAAATTTTTACAGACGTTTCATTAAGGATTATAGTCTCATTGGTGCACCTCTGACTCCACTAACTTCCTCTAAGTCCTCATTTTCCTGGTCATCTGAAGCCGAAGCATCTTTACAAACCCTCAAAGAAAGGTTTTCCCAAGCCCCCATCTTAGTCCATCCGGAGTCATCAAGACAGTTCATCCAGGAGGTCGATGCCTTTGACATTGGAGTCGGAGCGGTGTTGTCTCAGAACTCAGAGGATGGGAGACTTCATCCTTGGGCTGTTTTCTCCCGTAGGTTCAGTAACACTGAAAGGAACTATGACGTGGGGGACCTAGAACTGCTGGACATAAAACTGGCTGTTGAAGAGTGGCGCCACTGGCTTGAGGGGACCGAACATCCCATTCAAGTCTGGACTGATCATAAGAACTTGGCTTACCTACAGTCAGCTAAAAGACTTAACCCACGCCAGTCTCGGTGGTCTATGTTTTTCTCTCGTTTTGACCTATGCATCTCTTTCAGAGCCAGACCTAGGAATACTAAGCCGGATGCCCTCTCCAGACAGTTTGCTACTGATGATTCCGAGAAGGAACCTGCTCCCATCCTCCCACCCAGTTGGACGATTGGAGCACTCAGGTGGGAGATGGAGGACACTGTTCTTAGGGCCCAGCAACAAGTACCTGACCCTAGCAATGGACCGCCAAACCACATCTATGTTCCATCGAAGGTACGCTCCCGACTAATTGATTGGTTGTACACACCAAAATGTTCTGCCCATCCTGGAGTTAGTAGAACTATTGCTGTAGTGCAAAGGAGGTTTTGGTGGCCCTCGCTGCATAAAGATGTGAAAGAGTTTGTGCAGGCTTGTGCAATTTGTGCCAGAAATGAATCCAGTAACCTGTCACCTGCAGGTCTTCTCCAACCACTCAGCATCCCAAATCGACTTTGGTCTCACATAGCATTGGATTTCGTTACTGGACTTCCCCTTTCCTCAGGTATGACAACAGTTCTCACAATTGTGGACCGCTTTTCTAAGGCATGTCATCTCATTCCCCTCAGGAAGCTTCCGTCAGCCCTACAGCCAAACTACTCACTAAACATGTGTTTCATCTTCATGGTATTCCTCAGGACATTTTATCCGACTGAGGCCCACAGTTCATCTCGCAGGTTTGGAAACAGTTTTGTTGACAAGAATTAAACGTTTCGCTGATCGGAAACGTAGGCCTGCACCTGAATACCAGCCTGGATAGAAGGTATGGTTGTCAGCACATGATATACCCCTTAAATCCATGTCCAGGAAGCTTTCGCCTCATTTCTTTGGTCCCTATGAGATTGAGACTGTGACTAGTCCCTCTGCTGTTCGTTTTCGGTTACCTGCTAGTCTTTGCATTCATCCTACATTTCACATATCTCAGACAAAGCTAGTGGTCTCCAGTGACAAAAAGACAATAATTAGACAACAGGATAGCAAATAGTATTGAATAAAAAATATTTTTGATCCTCATATTTTTGTTTTCTATTGTAATCCAAACCTGAATAAAACAGGAATCAAAGTTCATACTTTTCCAGACTGTTTAGTAACCTTGGTAAAAAGCATTCAACAGCTCAAGCCTTACTGCCCTTTAGTTGTCCTTTTTTTCTTTTACCATACGACCTCTACCATGTGCATCAGAAGTCTTTGTCCAATCAGTGTTATTAGAAAATAGATCTAGGCAAAGATGTAGAATAGGCCTGAAGTTATACTATAAAACTTGAGCCTTATCAAATTACCCTAACGTTACATGAAACATAAATCTGGCTTTAATTATCACTGTCATATTCTAACTCTCATTTAGGCATCAAATTGTTCCTGTTTGTAAAGCAACAATTTATCAATTAAGTGATGGGTGTAAAACAAGCAACACTGGGTCTTTATTTTTCACATCGGAAATATATAAATACAAAGGTACATAAGAGAGGGATGGTGGTAAGACACAAAATATTATTTTACTTTTCCATGAGCTGTCAGAAGACTTAGTATTGACATTGTCTAACTCAAATGGACACAGAGCACATTCACAACTAAGGGTACATTTTTAAAAAGGACACCCTGTCAACTTAACAATGGCAGCAGAGAGTTTATTAGGAAGTCCTCTTTAATAGGGCTTTCTAACAAACACTTCTTGGTTCTCAAATCAGCAGGATGGAAACAAAGTTTTGTTGATCGACTTTTATAAAACCTCCTAACCTTGACTGTGTTCTACAAGCAGTATTACAATGCATTTATACATATTATTATATAAATGGAGACTGCATTACACACTCAGAGACCAGTGAAGTTCAAGGATAACATGGACATCTGGATAAATCAAAGGTCTGGGTAGCAAAACAGTGACTCTTTTGATGCACACCAACTCTAACATCCTGATCATCTCATTGGCATTTTCTACAGAAATACTTTTTAACATAATCAGCTTCATCTATATTTTCTACACTTCCGATACAGAAGATTATACTTCAGCTAAACACTGCCATTCTACAAAGACTACTCAGAGGACGAGAACAAGAAAATAACTGAAAGGAAATAAAGTGATTTCTAACCAGAATATCAGTGCCACATATTTTCATTGCTATCCCTGAGAGAAATAATCCAACATGGGAAAACAACTCTTAGGACAACTCTGACTGGAGTATTGTTGTCTATGCACGCAAGATCACGAAAATATGCACTGCACATGGACATCCACCTACAGTGCAAGCGGACCTTTATTGGCACGTACAGGTGACACAATGGGATTTTCACGTGATATGGTAAAAAAGCCTGGGAGGTATAAATTAGACCTTAACTGTAAAGTTGGATAGCTCTAAAAGCCAACACGAGCAGGAGATTGGGCTACTTTAATACAGTGCAAGCAGGCCAAGCAGTAAGCATGTGCATCAAATTTAGATGTCACAAAATAGTAGATACCATAACTTTATATGCTGTTTATAAAGGTTGCACTAATGACTCACGTGCTGACTGGAGAATAATAGACTGGTGCCAGGCCAATTGAAGCTATTCTCTTTGTAAATTAAATGAAGGACTGGATTCAGCCAAGAAGCAGAAAAGCTTGATGAAGCAACATGCTTTTTTCTTACAGATATCAAAATGCATCATGTTTTAAGATAAAGTTTTTAGCCCCAGTCCACCCCCGCACCCTATGATGTGGCTTTAAGGTAATCGGCAGGCCAAAAGGTGGGTAGTCAGTCTTTATCTGATAGTTGCAGTTCACCAGAGTTGTGCTGGAAAGTCTGAAAGTAATTGTCAGTCTTTCACTGAAATGTCAAAAAGTCAGCGTCTGACTATTGTTGCAGTGCTCATCTTTGAAATGAAATAACAATGTTACAAGACAAAAGTAGAGGGCTAGAAGTGTCGTCAACACTCAACTTGTCTGCTATGATGATCAGCAAAGTTATTGAAACTTGTTGAAATTCACGTTTTTGCCCTAAGACACTTGGGCTTGGATGAAGGCAATACATTTCAACAGTGGCATCTTTGCTCTTCTCTCCAAATCCGCTTCTGCCATGTCTCATTTTTCCCCAATGCATACTGAAGCAAAAATGTCAGAAATAATTCTCCAGCACATTGCTCCGTTGAAAGACACAGCCCGAAACATGCTGCAAAGATGACAAATGTTCAGCTCACATTAAAACAAGGAATGTTGATGTTAACAGTCTCTCACAAATCAGCAATCTCGGTAACAATTTCTATCAAGTGGAACCAGATCAACAGCTTTTTGTCATTTTCATCCTTTGTTTTACACTGACCCACCTGGAGTGTTTGTTGTAGAAAAGCTCAATCGTATTCCTTAGTGACAAAACCACACAGTTCCAGTTAAACCCTCAGTAGCATTTAGCAAACTCTAGACATTTAGGATTTTGATGTCAGAACTGAAAAGGATTTTTCATTTGCCTGTTTTCAAGCCTTCCAAACAACTGGTTAGCATGTAGATAGTGTCGAATGGTCACTACAGCCAATTGGCAACTTCATTAATGTTGCTAGATTTACTAGCAGTATTTGATCCCTTTTCATTATTTGTTTAATGGTTCTTTTAAACTAATTATCAGTGTGGTTCCGGAAAATGGAAGACAATGGATGGATGGATGGATCAGTGTGGTTCATTATCGTCTTGCTAAATTGTTATTGCAATTATTTTCTTTAAATTTCGTCAAACAATTTGAGGCCATATGACCTACAGCTCAAGACTGGTGTGGCAGGTCCTCAATTAGTCTTGCTTGTCACAAGTTCAATAGCTTTTTGTGTCAGGACATATTTGTATCATTAAAAAACAAGGTATAAATGTAGTCCATTAGTTACTTTTATTTAATAAGAATAAATATTGGAATCATTAGGTTTGGCACAGGTGCTTATTTCTTAATGTGTAGTGTTTTTTCTCATGGATTGATTTACTTAAAATAAAGGTTTGAATTATGCATAATTTTCATTGGTAAAATACACTGCAAAAGTAAAACAAATATATATTTTAGGCATTTTATACATCTTTAAGTTCCCATTGTGTGTGAAGGGTCAAATATGTCTTTCAGGACATGATTTTTTGTAATTGACTAAAGCAGCAGAACTCAATCCAATTGATTTACATGCTGTAAGAAATAATGAGTTTTTGTTCCAACAGACATTTCTAATTTCCTCTGTATTCCTTGTTATATGACAATGACATAGGAAGTCCTTTTTGTTTTAAATGAAAAACAGTTTGCCACAGAGGGAAATGTTCTGTAATGTTTAGGCCACACACACTAAAGGCATCACACACTGTCAAATTAAATGGGCCATTTCTTGAAGATTTTGTCACAAACTGACTGTGTTTTCATTTGCATCAACAATCTGACAGCATATCAACTTGCTACCATTTTATGTCCTAAATTCCCCAAGTGGTAAATCAAAATTCTCAACGTCTCTGCATTAGGCCACATAAGCAGTGTTTGTAGAATGTCATTGGTGCTGTTTACTTGATAACCCATACTAAGTATATTTGCATGTTATAATTTTATTTGACAGTTTACCCATATATAGTAGGTTTAAAAAAAAGTATGCAACAGCACACAGTAATCACACTATGGTACATGCCTCAATTTGAAGTCACATTTCACTATATTACCATCACATTTAAATGTCTGTGTTTTTTAACACTAAATAAAACATAAAATACAATAAATTTGGTACCAACTGACAGAAAATTAATATTCTTTAAAGTCAATGTAAAAAATAGAAGCATATCATTGTTAAAGTGCAGACTGTACCATCAACTGTACCAGGTCAGTGTTCTATTCAGAATGCATTACCATCAGTAGTAATGGTATTAGCAGAAGACTTGGTGAAGTCATAGACAACTGTTGCTAGTTTGAACTTGTTTTTAGTACGCTGATGTACTTTAATGATTTCTGATGACTTTGTAACATAGATCTTACTTGTTATAAAACCTTGTTCTTTAAAAGTGGAGTAAGGTTGCATATTATGCTGCTATAAAGAATTCTGTAGCATTTGTTAATGCTTTGGCCCGGTCGTAGATGTTATTATAGTGCTGTTTCAATGCTAAAATGAGCTGTGTTTACACTGTATATATGTTTACATTTAGGTGATGCCTTTTCAGGAAAGTTAAGCTTTCATTTGGTCTACCTTTCTTTCTTCTTTCTGTACTTGAATGACAAGCTCCAATGCATTGTAACCAACTCCGCAGCGAAAAAAAAGGAGCGATTAGCCTTTCCTATTTCAAGTTATTTAACCTGGTTTTAAACCTGGTCTGGTTTTAAGCCTAAGTTGTAGTAACATGTTGCAGTAAAACATGAACAATATTGATGGTAACATTTTTTGTTTGCTTTTTGTGGACACATTTTACATTGAAATTCTAAACAGAGCAAAAGGAGTAAAAAAAAAAACCTGTAAATGACTAATAAAATTGCACACAGGAAAAAAGTGGCCTGATGGTTGAAAAAAAGAAAATAAATACATTTCCAAGAATATGGGCAAAATATTCAACGTTTTTCCACTTTCTGTATAATGAAATGTTAATTTGAGGACAAAAACGTTACTGATTACAATGAAACACTAACACATTCCTAACATTAGATTAAAATTCTTTAATTTATTGCCTGTCTTCAGTCATCCACCCCTAATACTCGTCAACTGTGCTGTCCCTGTTTATCCTCTTTTTAATCCACACTCTGTGCATATTTTAAAATTTCTTTCTCCATATATATTTATTCTGTCAGTGCATTCCTTTTTCCAGTCCATTCATTTCCACTTTAACAAGCCTCCATGGCTGTCATGCTATGTAGCCATCTTTGGAAAATGGTGATTTCTTCAAGCCCTGCTTGCTCTGAAACTGTGCCCTGAGTGAATGCAGCCCAATCAGCGTCTACCATCCAAACCACTTGTGCACACTCCAAAAAAACTGCCATTTCCATCATCAGCCTGATTCATAGCCCATAAATGTCGTCTGGTTGCCTCCTGAATCACACCCTTCTTGCCTTTTAATTTAAATTTTTTGCCTTTAGTTTATTTATTTTTTTAGCTTTATTTTTTTTAAGTATACACGCATTTGTGGCTGACAGAGCGAAGAAGATGCATAAAGCGAGAGCGAGAACACACTTCTATGTATGTGTACACAAACACAAAGAAGACACACTGAAAGCATATTACTCACAGGTGCAGGATTTTTTACAGAAAGAAGCGTTTGTAAATCAGGCATGATTCAGATCTAAAACTGCTGTTCCTCCTATTTTATATGTTTTTCTTTGCAAGCACCTGAGTTTATATATATTCCAACAGGCTTTAGAAGATGAAAATAGGTCAGAGAAGAATGGGGTGGAAAATTCAGTAAATCCTTTTAAGTCCTTTTGTTAACTCAAAGACTTCATGATCATGCATGCACATGAGCCAACAGGTGTCAAACATTATAGGACTCATTTTATTTTAAACAGAACATCTAAGTCGTCCGGGTGGGAGTTCCCTCTCCAGGAAAGGTTATGGACATTCCTTGTGTTTTTTACATATCTCTTAAATTTTAGAGATAAATGTTGACCTTTTAGGGTGACTGGTTATCAAAAAACTCATTATAAACCTTGATTAAATTAAATGAAAACAGTATTGTTACACATGTTGCTATAAACATTCTGGCGGAAAATATTTTGTTTACACTTGTTAAATAAATGTATTAAAAAAACAACAACAAAAAAAAACAAGGATTGTAAACGACCCCTAACACAATGAAAAATGGGAAGCTAGTAGCTAAAAGATGATTTACACCACCAACTGAAAATAATGTCCTTAAGAAAAAGGAAAGAATTCGAGCAAGTCATGACACCAGACCTGAGAGATGCATTTGGTCTTTAGGTGACCCATCCACGATTCAGCAAAGCCTCATAAAAATTGTCTTAATGGAAAAACGGGTACAGACGTATCAACACTACATTACATAATGCATGAAAAGTTAAGGACCTCTACAAGTTTCTCACATGAGCTTTATGGTTTTTTGTAGCACTTTTATGGCATCATAATCACTATACTATATATCAGTATAGGAACATCATAATTTTTTTGCACCAATATTAGTTCTAATGCTTTAAACGAGGAAATACACAATTGAGAAGTACTATTATCAATTTTACATCAGTGATACAATTCAGTTTGAGTGTAATTGCAAATGAAAACATGCTTTTTTTCCTCCCACATCTACAAATCAGACATGTTGTAGTTTCACTAATCTCTGAAATGGTTTCACCTTCATGTCTTTTTATTTTCCTACATGACAATGGAAGACACATTTTACGGGAAGACTTCTAAGTGTTTTTATGGTCGCGCTGTCAGGATAAGGACTTCAGCCTCTTAATGGTGGCCCCCCCACACACACGTACACATATTTCTCCTTGTAGAAATGTATTACTTGTTCAGTCCTATACCAGGCATGCACATGACAAGCCCATACGTCTGCACATATCACCATAAATCACTTGAGTACATAAGAACAGGAGATGTGAATTACTGCCTTGCACTATAAAATCTTATGTACTTAATAGTAGGAGTGTAACAAGATTTAATGATGCTAAAACAGTGTGAAATTACTCACACATTTCCGATCAAACACATTGTCGCAAACTCAGTCAGACAACTAAATAGATATATACAACAGTATTATGGCCATTGGAGTTTAAAGAAAAAACATAAAGTTGAACTCCTTCTTGAACCGCCACCTTAACGTGGTTGAGGGGTTTGAGTGCTCAAATGATCCTAGAGGCTATGTTGTCTGGGGCCTAAATGCCCCTGTTAGGGTCTCCCATGGCAAACAGGCTCTAGGTGATGGGTCAGACAAAGAGTGGTTCAAGAATCCTTCATGAGGACCAAAATATCGAGGCACGTGACGTCGCCCGGTATGGCGGAGCCGGGATCCCACCCTGGAGCCAGGCCTGGGGTCGGGACTTGTCGGGGGGCGCCTGGTGGCCGGGTTGCTCCTCACGGGACCCGGCTGGGCCAAGCCCTAACGAGAGACGCGAGGCCATCCCCCAGTGGGCCCACCACCTGCAGGGGGAACCGTGAGGGACCGGTGCAAAGAGGATTGGGTGGCGGACGAAGGTGGAGACCTCAGCGGCCCCATCCCCGGATGCTTAGGCTGGCTCTAGGGATGTGGAATGTCACCTCGCTGGGGGGGAAGGAGCCTGAGCTTGTGCGGGAGGTCGAGAGATATCAACTAGAAATAGTCGGGCTCGCCTCTACGCACAGCGTGGGCTCTGGAACCCATCTCCTTGAGAGGGGTTGGACTCTCTTCTACTCTGGAGTGGCCCACGGGGAGAGGCGGCGGGCTGGTGTGGGTTTACTTGTTGCCCCCGAGCTCAGCCGTCTCGTGGTGGGGTTTACCCCAGTGAATGAGAGGGTCGTATCCCTGCGCCTTCGGGTTGGGCAGAGGTCTCTGACTATCATTTCAGCCTACGGGCCAAGTGGTAGTGCGGAGTACCCAGCCTTCTTGGCGTCCATGTCGGGGGTGCTGGATAGTGCCCCTCCCGGGGACTCCATTATTCTGCTGGAGGACTTCAACGCCCACGTGGGGAACAACAGTGATACCTGGAGAGGCGTAATCGGGAGGAATGGCCTCCCCGATCTGAATCCGAGTGGTGTTTTGTTATTGGACTTCTGTGCTAGTCACGGATTGTCCATAATGAACACCATGTTCAAACATAAAGGTGTCCATCAGTACACTTGGCACCAGGACACCCTAGGCAGGAGGTCGATGATCGACTTTGTTGTCGTATCATCAGTCCTTCGGCCGCATGTTTTGGACACTCGGGTGAAGAGAGGGGCTGAGCTGCCCACTGATCACCACCTGGTGGTGAGTTGGATCCGCTGGAGGAGGAAAATGCTGGATAGACTTGGCAGGCCCAAGCGCATAGTGAGGGTCTGCTGGGAATGCCTGGCGGAGCCCTCGGCCAGGGATGTATTCAACTCCCACCTCCGGGAGAGCTTCGACCAGATCCCGGGGGATGTTGGAGACATAGAGTCCGAGTGGACCATGTTCTCCGCATCTATTGTCGATGCTGCTGCCCGTAGCTGCGGCCGTAATGTCTGCGGTGCCTGTCGCACCGGCAGTAAGGGATTGCTGTCAAGCTGAAGGAGTCCTATCGGCTGTGGTTGCCTTGTGGGACTCCTGAGGCGGCTGACGGGTACCTTGAGGCCAAGCGTGCTGCGGCCCGGGCTGTGGCAGAGGCAAAAACTCAGGCCTGGGAGGAGTTCGGTGAGGCCATGGAGAAGGACTACCGGTTGGCCTCAAAGCGATTCTGGCAAACCGTCCGGCGCCTCAGGAGGGGGAAGTAGTGCTTCGCCAACACTGTTTATAGTGGGGGTGGGAGACTGCTGACCTCGAATGAGGACATTATCGGGTGGTGGAAGGAGTACTTCGAGGATCTCCTCAATCCTGCCATCATGCATTCCGTGGTGGAAACAGAGGCTGGGGACTCGGGGTTGGACTCTTTCATCACCCAGGCTGAAGTCACCGAGGTGGTTAAAAAGCTCCGCGGTGGCAAGGCTTCGGGGTTGGATGAGATCCGCCCTGAGTACCTCAAGTCTCTGGATGTTGTAGGGCTGTCATAGTTGACATGCCTCTTCAACATTGCGTGGCGGTCGGGGACAGTGCCTCTGGACTGGCAGACTGGGGTGGTGGTCCCCCTTCATAAGAAGTACCATAGTCGAACCTCGGCTTCAGGAGGAGCAGTGTGGTTTTTGTCCCGGCCGTGGAACACTGGACCAGCTCTATACCCTCTACAGGGTGCTCGAGGGTTCATGGGAGTTTGCCCAACCGGTTCACATGTGTTTTGTGGACCTGGAGAAAGCATTCGACTGTGTCCCTCGTGAAGCCCTGTGGGGGGTGCTCCAGGAGTATGGAATCGGGGGCCCTTTATTATGGGCCATCCGGTCCCTGTACGAGCGGAGCAGGAGTTTGGTCCGCATTGCCGGCACTAAGTCGGACCTGTTCCTGGTGCATGTTGGACTCCGGCAGGGCTGCCCTTTGTCACCGGACCTGTTCATAACTTTTATGGACAGGATTTCTAGACGCAGCCAAGGGCCGGAAGGGGTCTGGTTTGGGGACCAGTGGATTTCGTCTCTTCTTTTCGCATATGATGTGGTCCTGCTGGCCCCCTCTAGCCAAGACCTACAGCATGCGCTGTGGCGGTTCGCAGCCGAGTGTGAAGCGGCTGGGATGAGGATCAGCTCCTCCAAGTCCGAGGCCATGGTACTCGACCGGAAAAGGGTGGCTTGTCCTCTTCAGGTTGGAGGGGAGTTCCTGCCTCAAGTGGAGGAGTTTAAGTATTTCGGGGTCTTGTTCACGAGTGAGGGAAGAATGAAGCGGGAGATCGACAGACGGATCGGTGCGGCTGCTACAGTAATGGGGGCACTGTGCTGGTCCGTTGTGGTGAAGAGAGAGCTGTGCCGAAAAGCAAAGCTCTCAATTTACCGGTCGGTCTACGTTCCTACCCTCACCTATGGCCATGAACTTTGGGTCATAACCGAAAGAACGAGATCCCGGATACAAGCGGCTGAAATGAGCTTCTTCCGTAGGGTGGCCGGGCACTCCTTTAGAGATAGGGTGAGGAGCTCGGCCATCCGGGAGGGGCACGAAGTAGAGCCGCTGCTCCTCCACATCGAGAGGAGCCAGTTGAGGTGGCTCGGGCAACTATACCGGATGCCTCCTGGACGCCTTCCTTGGGAGGTGTTCCAGGCACGTCCCACCGGGAGGAGGCCCAGGGGACTGCCCAGGACATGCTGGAGGGACTATGTCTCTCGCCTGGCCTGGGAATGCCTTGGGCTCCCCCTGGAGGAGCTGGAGGAGGTGTCTGGAGAGAGGGACGTCTGGGCGTCTCTGCTGAGTCTGCTGCCCCGCGACCCGGTCCCGGATAAGCGAAAGACGATGAGTACGAGTACGAGTACATAAAGTTGAGGTTGTAAAATATCAGCTTTATCACAGTACGATAAATCAATTTGTTTGGATAATGATACAATGATTGCTGATATCATAAAGTCTGTCACGATACAATTTAGATTCAATTAAATTCATAAATATGCAATCAATAATAATCGATATTGCATGCCCATGTAACAAAATCATTTACATTTATATTAACTCAAAAAAAAAAACAACTCAAATACAGGGGTTGGACAATGAAACTGAAACACCTCTCATTTTAGTGTGGGAGGTTTCATGGCTAAATTGGACCAGCCTGGTAGCCAGTCTTCATTGATTGCACATTGCACCAGTAAGAGCAGAGTGTGAAGGTTCAATTAGCAGGGTAAGAGCAGTTTTGCTCAAAATATTGAAATAAACACAACATTATGGGTGATATACCAGAGTTAAAAATAAGACAAATTTTTGGTGCACATCTTGCTGACCAAGACAGCAAGACTTTGTGATGTATCAAGAGCCACAGTATCCAGGGTAATGTCAGCATACCACCAAGAAGGACGAACCACATCCAACAGGATTAACTGTGGACACAAGAGGAAGCTGTCTGAAAGGGATGTTCTAACCAGGTGCTAACCCGGATTGTATCCAAAAAACATAAAACCACGGCTGCCCAAATCATGGCAGAATTAAATGTGGACCTCAACTCTCCTGTTTCCACCAGAACTGTCCGCCGGGAGCTCCACAGGGTCAATATACACGGCCGGGCTGCTATAGCCAATCTTTTGGTCACTCATGCCAGTGCCGAACGTTGGTTCCAATGGTGCAAGGAGCGCAAATCTTGGGCTGTGGACAATGTGAAACATGTATTGTTCTCTGATGAGTCCACCTTTACTGTTTTCCCCACATCCGGGAGAGTTACGGTATGGAGAAGCACCCAAAGAAGCGTACCACCCAGACTGTTGCATGCCCAGAGTGAAGTATAGGGGTGGATCAGTGATGATTTGGGCTGCCATATCATGGCATTCCCTTGGCCCAATACTTGTGCCAAATGGGCGCGTCACTGCCAAGGACAACCGAACCATTCTTGAGAACCATGTGCATCCAATGGTTCAAACATTGTATCCTGAAGGCGGTGCCGTGTATCAGGATGACAATGCACCGATACACACAGCAAGACTGGTGAAAGATTGGTTTGATGAACATGAAAGTGAAGTCTCCCATGGCCTGCACACTCACCAGATCTAAATATTATTGAGCCACTTTGGGGTGTTTTGGAGGAGCGAGTCAGGAAACGTTTTCCTCTACCAGTATCACATAGTGACCTGGCCATTATCCTACAAGAAGAATTGCTTACAATCCCTCTGACCACTGTGTATATGTCATTCACAAGACGAATTGACGCTGTATTGGCCGCAAAAGGAGGCCCTACACCATACTAATAAATTATTGTGGTCTAAAACCAGGTGTTTCAGTTTATTGTCCAACCCCTGTATGTCAGTCATTTTCTACTTCTTCTTCCATTGTGGGTCACTGGGAAGCTGGTGCCTATCTCCAGCAGTCTATGGGACAGGTCTAGTCTATCCTGGACAGGTTGCCAGTCCATCGCAGGGCAACACAGAGACACAGAGGACAAACAACTATGCACACACTCATTCACACATAAGTGCAATTTTAGAGAGACCAATTAACTTAACAGTCATGTTTTTGGACAGTGGGAGGAAGCCGGAGAACCCAGAGAGAACCCACGCATGCACGAGTAGAACCTCCAAACTCCATGCAGAAAGACCCCCGGCCGGGAATCAAACCCAGGACTTTCTTGCTGCAAGGCAACAGTGCTACCAACTGCAGCAGGCATCAGGCATTTAAATCAAAAATAAAATTATTCTTATGCAATAAAAAATCATAAAAATAGATCCCCTGTTCACTATAGACTCACATTTCTTATGTTTAAGTGCATTTTTCATTAGTCAACTTAATGAGCACTTAAAGTCCTTTGACATAATTTTTCATTTGCCTGTCGTTGTCAATAGGATGACAAGTCACAGTTATGTAGGCTTCTGTTGTGCATGGAATCCAACAATCTGTAGTATGGCGATTGTCTGAATTCTATAACTTTAATTTCATTTTTCACTTCACTGTACAGTCTCGATATACATGTTTCACTAAGAGTGCTGTCGCAATGGTATTGTATATTTCATCTCCAGCTGTAATTTTTGACAAAACTGTAAGGTATCATATCTTTACAAATAAAACATGAAATGGCACCTGTGATACTCATCACTCCTTTCGAGCAGTTCAGTTTTCTATAAAGAAACTGGTCAAAGTTGGCATGGCATCTACCAGGGCAATGCTGGAGCTAGCAAGGCTGTCAATGCCGTGCATCTTTTTTAGATGAATTGTGTGTCCCGAGTATTTTAATTTGCATTGGGACCGTTTGTCTGTTGAGTCGTCTTTCTGTCTGAATCCAAAGTATTTTCACATCTTCGATTTATGTCCAAGAGGAGAGCAAAATTTATTATTGTTGTTTTCTTTCCCTGCTGCCATGCCTTCACTGTTGCTTTGTTTGAAGGCAGGGGCAACTGTACGAAAATGGTCACACAGACCTGCTTCTTGAATTTCAAAATAAAGGCAAATTAAAAAGATGTTGATGTGCATCAATGTTTTCATCAATCAACTGTATTGTTAATCATTAATCGATGTATCAATGTGGACTGTTGTACACCCCTACATGGAGGAGTACTTTTCTGGCCCCATGGGGCGTTTCCTTTATTTTTCTTCTCTCCCCCTTGACCAACATACCTCTATATTGCATCCTCTGTCTCACCTCTTTTACCTCCCAACCTACTGATTCTTTTCCTTTTCTCTTCTGTCAGCTTTTGTGATTTGTTGGTCCTCAGGGTGATGTTTTAGAGCAGACTGATGTTTTCAAACCTAATCTCGATCAGTGAGGCCCTGCTTCTCCCCACCTTTTTTCCATTTGACCCTCCTGAGAGTACAGTACTTCTCACTCAACACCACTATGTGCTCTGTTACCCCACCTTTCCTTTCTCATTCCTTCTCTCCTGTTCAACATCTGATCCTCACTTCTCTTTGCAGAGAGCATCCATCTCCTCCTACTTTTTGTGCCTGCATTCTTTTTTGCTCTGTTCCTCTGTCCATCCATTTTTTTCCACCCACATCTCCCTCTGCAAAGACAGATTGATGGTTTGGCTGTTTTAAAGAGAAACCTATAAAGACTTGTCCATCCCTTGACATCACTGAACAAAGACTCTTGTCTTCTTTCTCACTTTCTGTTTTCCTTTCTTTTCTCTCTCCCACCCAGTGAACTTTGTTTCCTCTGGGCACAAGACCTCTTTTGCACTTATTTCCTTCTGTTAAGACACTCACCATTTCTCCATTCTTTTGATCTGCTTTACTCTCTCCACAGATGTGTGGTCATGTTAAACAACATAATTAGCAGAAGATTGGGAAAACATCCTTAACAGAGGCAAGGTGTTAATCAGAAAAATTACCTAAACAGGAAATGCAAAGCATGGGTCGAAGTTCCTCTGCAGCAACTTAAAAGGCTCATTACCAGTTATTGTTAACACTTGATGGCACTTCTTGTCACTAAAGGTGCAGAAACCAAGTTGTTTAATGATTTAAAAGATTTAAGCGTAAAGAAAAAGCAAAACGAACCTGGAAGGTGGCAAATATTTTTTACAGCACTGTATGTCATTTAAAACCTTGACCAGTGCAGCCTCTGTGCTGGAAACCATTAACTATATTGTTTTTTTATTCAAAAGAGCAACCTTTTTTGATTAGCTGCATTATCAATTTTTGTAGTCCACAGTTAGTTGTGGGCCTATAATAACGTTTAAAAGATGTAGGAAAATGTGTTTAAAAAAAAAAAACTATACATGCAGTGCTTTATCCAGAAAAAACATATATCTCATTTTAACTCTTAGATATTTGACTGTAGCTTAAATGATATTAGCAGTACATGATGTTTTGGAAAATATCCGTTTTTTGAGGAGTCCGTCTGATATAAATGGTATATTGAGTCATTTATAGATGAGTCTTTAGTTTTTTACAAGTGTTCTTGAAATCAGTTTTAGACAGGAGGAATAAACTAAGATGAACCAAGTGAGCAAAGTGAGTGTTTTAGCCTTTGGCCTGCGAGCGTTTGTATAAATGTGCCACACCAACTTGTCTTTTAAAAATCTCAGTTCATAAACTCCACTTAAATAATGTTTACAGTAAAGTAGTTACTTCCATTTCAGAGCTTTTCAGAGCCAAACAAATTAGGTTTTATTGGGGTAACAAGCAAGGTGAGTAAAAAGTCTGAGGAAAAGAGAAACAACAGATCAACGTGACAGACTGTTAAAATACTGAGTGAAAACAGAGCAAAAACATTCGATTAGGGAAAGGGCTAAGCAGTATAGATGTATGGGAAAGCTTTCTGATTGCTTTATAAGCTTTAGTCTTAATTCTTAACATTGTAGTTGTTCTTTCTCAAGCTATTTTCCGTTTATGCTACAAAGTTAATGTCACTAAAAGGTATTTTGAGAGAAACGTAGAATGTGGAAGAGGAGAAGGAAGTGACAGCTGACAGAAAAAAAGGCAAAAAAATAGGGATGCAACTGATACCACATGTTGAGACAAGACAAACTGATAAAGATGAATAGGGAGTAACACATGGAAGAAGTGAGAAAGGCCATGAGGGTTGTGGCTGGGTCAATGCAGTCTCCTGTCCCCATAGGCCTATATGACTCACCAGCAAAGCAGGTTCAAGGTTAGTTTGACTTCTTTTTGGAGAGAGAACTTCAAAATTGTATTTGTGAGAAATTTGGAAAACCATGTCACATATTCTTTGAACTTCAAAACTGTGCATTATTCTGTAGGTCCGTTGCATAAAATCTCAATAAAATACAGGGGTTGGACAATAAAACTGAAACATGGATTTAGACCACTATAATTTTAGTATGGTGTAGGGCCTCCTTTTACGGCCAATACAGCGTCAATTCGTCTTGGAATGGCATATAAAAGTCCTGCACAGTGGTCAGAGGGATTGTAAGCAATTCTTCTTGCAGGATAGTGGCCAGTTCACTACGTGATAGTGGTGGAGGAAAACGTTTCCTGACTTACTCCTCCAAAACACCCCAAAGCGGCTCAATAATATTTAGATCTGGTGACTGTGCAGGCCATGGGAGATGTTCAACTTCACTTTCATGTTCATCAAACCAATCTTTCACCAGTCTTGCTGTGTGTATCTGTGCATTGTCATCCTGATACATGGCACCGCCTTCAGGATACAATGTTTGAACCACTGAATGCACATGGTCCTCAAGAATGGTTCGGTAGTCCTTGGCAGTGACGCGCCCATCTAGCACAAGTATTGGGCCGAGGGAATGCCATGATATGGCAGCCCAAACCATCACTGATCCACCCCCATGCTTCACTCTGGGCATGCAACAGTGTGGGTGGTACGCTTCTTTGGGGCTTCTCCACACCATAACTCTCCCGGATGTGGGGAAAACCGTAAAGGTGGACTCATGAGAGAACGATACTATTACGAATCAGAAAAAGGGGGACACAAAATTCAGCCAGACACAGTACTGAAAATGTAAAAGGTTTATTCAGCCATAGGAAAACGTCACTCAGGTAAAACTCCACACAGCTTCCAGGAATCACTGGGGCAGAAAGAGGGATTAGTGACTTGTTGTTTCTCCAGATATTGCAGGGATCAGAAAAGTCACTAACCTGCTTTTGTCTTGAGTAGAACTTGAAACCCAGAGGGGAAACCTCAGTGGGTGGCAGGCAGTGATCTCCACAGCACAGGTAAGATGTGACTTCAGGCTGAATAATCAAAGGGCAAGGCTGGCTCAATAATCCAAGGACAGAAACAGGGTCAATGATCGGAACAAGAGACGTCAGGAAAGGGGCAGGCAGAGGCATAAACCAGATGCAAGAAACTGGGTCGACAACCAAAATCCAAACAGTCCAACAGGGAGCAGGCAGAGAGGCAAAAATCCAAGAGGCAAGGCAAGGTCAAGAAACAATGATCAGACAGGAAGGAACGCTGGATATCTACTCACACGATGGCTTTCAAACATTTGGTACCGTCTGCTTGTCAGAGTCAGTATATATCAGGGAAGACACAGGTGCTTGGCATGCCACAGATTGCACTGCACTGCAGCAGCCACCAGGTGCATCTCATCTGCTGATTGCAGCCAGGGAGACAGGGTAGAGCAGACATCCCAGAATAATAACAGATACATGTTTCACATGTTTCACATTTGCGCTCCTTGCAAAATTGAAACCGAGGTTTGGCATTGGCACGATTGACCAAAGGTTTGGCTATAGCAGCCCGGCCGTGTATATTGACCCTGTGGAGCTCCCGACGGACAGTTCTGGTGGAAACAGGAGAGTTGAGGTGCACATTTAATTCTGCCGTGATTTGGACAGCCGTGGTTTTAAGTTTTTTGGATACAATCCGGGTTAGCACCCAAACATTCCTTTCAGACAGCTTCCTCTTACATCCACTGTTAATCCTGTTGGATGTGGTTCGTCCTTCTTGGTGGTATGCTGACATTACCCTGGATACCGTGGCTCTTGATACATCACAAAGAGTTGCTGTCTTGGTCACAGATGCGCCAGCTAGACATGCACCAACAACTTGTCCTCTTTTGAACTCTGGTATGTCACCCATAATGTTGTGTGGATTTCAATATTTTCAGCAAAACTGTGCTCTTACCCTGCTAATTGAACCTTCACTCTCTGCTGCTATTGCAATGTGCAATCAATGAAGACTGGTTACCAGGCTGGTCCAATTTAGCCATGAAACCTCCCACACTAAAATGACAGGTGTTTCAGTTTCATTGTCCAATCCCTGTAAATACTAAGGACAGTGGACCAATGAACTGAGGAAGCTAATAAAGGAGAGAACCGGGTGCTGCTGGTGGAAGAGAGAATGCAGGTAACTGAAGGAGGGTGGCAAATTAATACTAATGAACAGGGAATCCAGGGGAATAACAAAACTTCCAAGAGAATACAGGTCCTTCTCAAAAAATTAGCATATTGTGATAAAGTTCATTATTTTCCATAATGTCATGATGAAAATTTAACATTCATATATTTTAGATTCATTGCACACTAACTGAAATATTTCAGGTCTTTTATTGTCTTAATACGGATGATTTTGGCATACAGCTCATGAAAACCCAAAATTCCTATCTCACAAAATTAGCATATCATTAAAAGGGTCTCTAAACGAGCTATGAACCTAATCATCTGAATCAACGAGTTAACTCTAAACACCTGCAAAAGATTCCTGAGGCCTTTAAAAATCCCAGCCTGGTTTATCACTCAAAACCCCAATCATGGGTAAGACTGCCGACCTGACTGCTGTCCAGAAGGCCACTATTGACACCCTCAAGCAAGAGGGTAAGACACAGAAAGACATTTCTGAACGAATAGGCTGTTCCCAGAGTGCTGTATCAAGGCACCTCAGTTAAGCTGAATTAACTGAAATAAAGAAAGTGAAGAACATGGCAGTGCATAGAATGTAAACATAACTCAAATCCAAAACTGAACACCAGCAGATCATGACAAGAACACCTTCATGCAAGTCTGAGCCTCCCCCTGTTTGGACATGAAGACTCCTTGTGTGTTGTATTTACTAGAGATTCTAGGACCACTGCAGCATTCAATTTCTTGGAGTGAACAAAATGGGCATTAAAATAACAAATTTTCTACGTAATAGATCTGACCCACATACAGAAGAACACTTAGAGGAAACGACTGAATAAGTGAAAGGTGTTTATTTACAATCAGTGAGTCTGGGACATGAACGGGTAAATTTGCCAACTGTATGAAGAGAACTGGTGAAACAGGGAACAGATATGTTGCGAAAAATAACATAAGGTAATTTCTTTAATCAGGAAAATGGCTTACTAAACAAATGCCGTCAGGTGACCAGGGTTGGAGGGAGTCAGGAAACAGCTGTGCGAGGTGGGGTAATCCAGATGTTTTTGCTTGATCTGAAGAGTACTGGTGAGTTCACGAATTAGTTCAATGTTCAGGTACTTGCGTTGGAGGGAGGACAGGATACGCTTCTGCCTTGGTTCTGGAGTCAGAATAACAGGAAGCTGCCAGCTTGATCCTTGGAAACGAAATCCAAACAAAATCCACCAAACGTAGGTACACTTGGTTGTCCAGAAACGTCTGGAGCCGTAGACAGTGTTCAACAAAGATAATCAAAGGTTCAGGTTTCCGCCTGTGAAAGATCACACACAAAGTCAGCATAGAGACAAGGATTGAAGCATAGGTTAGTAGTAGCTGAGTTTGTAACCACTGAAGGTAAACACTCTGGCATTGAAGTGCTGGCAGCCTCCTGCTTAAATACTCCTCCAAGCAATCAGCAGATCAGTCACACCTGTCACCCAGCACACCTGAGAAAATCCAGAACCATCTGGAAACTGAAAACAAAGTCACAAACAAAGCACAACGCACACACTGAATCTAGAACCCTGACAACAACAGCATTATAAAATTATACACAGCTGATTTTTTAGGGTACATTTCAAGCATATTATAGTAGCATGGGTCTATTATTTACTCTTGGTTTTTGTCTTGTTAAAGAAGGCAAAGTAAGATGATCATGCTTTCCAATAATGCTTTCTTTCTGTCATGAAAACACTAGCTGCACATGGATATGGGTTTTCTGTTGTTGGTTTGAGCCAAAGAGAATCCCATATTGAAAATGTAGCAAACTTTTAATGACAAAATGGCAGTTACATGCTAGCATGAGCAGGCCACAAACCAAGCATGAAAGTCAGGATCTGACAAAGCGTCTTTAAGATACAACAGTAAACAAAAATCACAAAGGGAAAACAAAAAACATTTGTTTCTTGTTTTGCTGACACTTCTAGGTTCTAGGTTTTGAAACCCAGACTATGATAAGTTTAATTGTGATGATTTTGAGTGAGTATCTGATCTAAAGCAATCCTTTAGACTGAACAATGAACAGGCAAATTATTTTAATTTCATATATTTCTGAAAAATACAACTGTGTTTCTCTTAACCTACATACACAGTTTAAGGACACATGACCTTTTCTGACAGTTATATATACCAGACTAAACACTTCCTGTTTTAGGACAATTAGGACTACCAGAATTATTTTTATTTCCTGAACACCAGTGTATTTTTTATGACTTTCTTCAAAGTCAGGTTACAAAGGTTACAAGCCCTTAGTAGTTTGAGAAAGCCTAGATGATGTCATGATTTTGTGAGCTTTTGATAGGGTATAATGGAGGCACACCTGTGGATGCATTTTAAGCCATACCACAAACAGTGTTTGTGTGTCAACATGGGGAAATTAAAATAATCAATCAAGATTAAAAGATATCAGGAAAACTGATATCCACAAGTCTGGTTTATTCTTGTGTACAAATTCCAGATTTCACCTGTTCAAACACTTACATGCAAGTATAAACAGCAAGGGAGTGTCTAGCCACCACACCATTCATAAACAAGACAAGTTCTGTGTCTCACAGATGAGCGTGTTTTGTTGCAAATTGTGCATCTCAACCCAAGAAGAAAAGTAAAAGACCTTGTGAACATGCTGGCTGAAGCTGGTAAGAGAAAATGAGATTTGTTTTAGATTAATTTATTTGTACTTTCTTCAAAATCAGACTTATACATACAATTACTTAAGATTTGGTAGAATTGCTTTTAAACTGTATGCTCTGGGACAGATGCTGATATCATTGTTGGAATGTTGGCACATTCCTTCTAACCAAATTGGTGTAACTGAGTCAGGCCAGGATATAGGGTGTCTTGCTCAGACACACAGTTTCCACTCTGCCATATATTAATTCACAGGATTGACACCAGGGCTTTGCAGTGGTTCTAAAACATTGACTTTGTTGTCTTTAACACACCCTAATTAAACACAGTAATTTGTACTGTATGTTTGGTTTGGGTGACTATCCATTTAGAAGACACATTTGTAACCAAGCTTGAACTTTCTGGTCGATGTCTCGAGATGTTTCAATATTTCCATAAAATGTGATGCAATCTATCTTGCTTGTGTGAAAAAATGTGTTACTCACCTAATGAAAGTTGGGGAAAAAATTTTACTTATTCTTGTGATGCATTCTTCACACCATTTAAAGGTTTATTGGGCACAAAACATCTTGCTAGTTAGACAACAGCAAATGTGGACTTTGATACATAGGTCTTAAGTGTGGAGATTGTGCTGTAAGACATGGCTGCTCCACTGATCCCTTCAAATCCAACCACCCACACTAGCTGTTTCTTTCGGCAATAGATATAACCTAACTTTTACTGTAGAGGAGCATGTTAACATTAGGGTAAAGAACCTTTCTGAAGTCAGAACTTGGACATAATTTAGCAAACCTTATGCTTTTTTTCCAGAATCTTTAGCTTAAAAAGGAACTACTAGTGCGTTCAAGGAGTGTCAGTTCTTATGTAAAACTTGAAAAAAAAAGAAATTTTGTAAAGATTAAAGGGTTGTGCAACATTGGTAAAGGCATCAACATGACACTTTAGAGGTTGTAAATGTCTTGTTCATTAAAAAGAAGAAGGTGAGTCACAGAAAGTGTTCACTTTTGAAAAGTGGGGGAAAACAAAACTTGAGAGAGTGATAAAAGACATGCAAAATAAATATATATCTATGGCTCTTTGAAGGGAACCAAATCTTCAGCATTGTTCAAAAGAGACGTTTAAATGATCATTTTTTGAAAATGTGCATATTTCGAAGAACAAGCAATTTTATCCTTAATATAGTGTTAAATATATAAATTTTGGGAAACCTGGCATGTGCTGGTGAAATTTACAACTAAAGCTGAGTCATCTGTATTTAGTAAGTTTAATATTATTATTTAAAAGGTGCAAAATAGAACCACAGCATGTTCATTTAGAAAAATCCCTTTATGTATGTATTTCTAATAAAATTAAGTGTGAATTTCTGATTCAGCAAAATGCGAGGAGTGAGGTGGAACTTCTGAACTTTGATCTCGGCAATGTGTTTTGACTGACACAGCAATCTCTCTGTAATCTGGACATGCCAAAACATATTCACACTGAGATGCAGAAGATGCAACACAAGCATTTTGAGATCATTCTGCTGCCATGAAACACAACGTCTGAGCTGAAGAAATCAACAGAAACAGAGAAACCAGAACACTAACAAGCATATAAACAATAAATCACACCAAGAGCGACAGCAGCAAGCAGAAAACATGAGTCTGCTGTCTTTTTTTATGTAACTCATAAAGTGCCTTACATATTCACACCCCTTGAACTTCTTCAGACTTTGTCTCATTACAGCCACAAACTTCGATACATTGCTGGAAGGACTAGAACAAAGTAGTGCACAACTGTTCAATGGATGCAAAATAATATATGGTTTTCAAATTCTCTGACAAATGAAAATCTGAAAAAAGGTCTTGTGCATTTGTATTCAGCGCCTATTAGTCTGATACCACTAAATACAACTCAGTGCAAGCAACTGCCTTAAAAAGTAACCTAGTTAATAAAAAGAGTCCAGAAGATGATCTGGTTAGATAAGAGCAAAATTAAACCTTTTGACCAGCATGAAAATACCAATTAGCAGAAAACTAACATTGTGCATCACCCTTGGCAGCAGTGTATTGATGTCCCAGTGGGGACAGAGAAGCCGGTCAGAATTTTTGGAAGATTGATCAAGCTAAATAGAGGGTAATTTTGAAAGGAAAAACTGCCTGAGGCTGCAAAAGACTTGAGTCTGAGGTGGAGCTTCATCTTCCAGTTTAACAATGACCAAAAACATAGTTGGAATTGTTTAGAATGCACCTTATTCATATGTTAGTATTGCCCAGTCAAAGTCCATACCTAAATCTATTACAAAATCCCTGGAAAAGTTAAAAGTGCTCTTGATCCCATCTGATTGTGGTGGAGCTATTTAAAAAAAAAAGAAAGGGTAAACATTTCAGTCTCTAGATGTGCAAAGCTGGTAGAGACATTTCCCAAAAGACTTGTGATGGTGATTCAAATATTGGCTCAGGGAATTACAAATTCTACATGCCACAATGTTCAGATTTTTATTTGTAAAACAAAGTAAATAAATAAAATAAATCATGCATCTTTTTTCCTTTCACTTAACAATTACAACTCTATGTTGTCCTATCACTTAAAATACCAACAAAATACATTTACTTTTTATAGTTTATGGGCAAAATGTGAAGTCTGTGATCATACTGGCTTCATCATATTACATGGGATTTTTTAGAATGCTTAACAAAATAAAATTGATCAGCTGGAATGCTGCTGTCCACTTCAGGCGGCAATGCAGATTTAAAACTTTTCTCTTCTTTTTTGACATCAACAATTTAAAATTTGATATAGCATTTTTGTTTTATATGATTTTTATTTGATGGTAAACAAAAACATAAATGTGAGCCGGAATATGGGATGACAGGTGTTGCATTTGTTTCATTACATTTGTCTTTTTTTGTTATTTCTTAAAAATTACACTGCTCTACCTGAGAAATATTCCACAGAGGTCTGAGTTGGAGTATGTGGTGGTGCCATAATTGCCCAAAAGTCAGCCATTTGAAGTAATAAATACAGATATTGGGCAATATTGTCTCCTCTTTAATCTGAACTCCTACTCATTTGGAACAGATGGACACACTGAATTTCCTAGTGTTTACCTTGGGATACATTTTATGTTATTCGTACAAAACTATTCTCAAACACTTTTTTATTGGGATAAAAACATTTTTTTTTTCAATTCAGATTTCCTTATTTATTTTTTGTCTCAGCATATTTATAAATTTGGTTAAAGTGACAAACAAATGAGATCGTATAGGTGAGGATACCCTAAAAAAAGATAACCACCATGGGTATTTTGAGCCCATGGGTATCTTAAATATGTGGAACATAAACACAAAATCATTTGAAAAGGAAGACAAAATGAGATATTAATATCAAGTAACCCTAATGGGTATATGATTGTAATGTTAAGCTTTGGAGATGTAAGATGCATTCATTTAAATGTTTTATTTTGGAATAAATTTAAATTAAAAACAGAGCTGATAAGTGACAGAGCTTCATAAAGATATTTTATTATTTCACTAACAAAGTAATAATAGAGCAGACTTAAGACAATGAAAGGCCCATTTAAACACATATAAAAGGTTATCGCACCACACGTAATTTTTATCAGTATGAATATTTAAAGCATTGTCTTAGTCTTTTTAGTGCAGATTAGAACATTCTCTACATGAAATTCTCACTGTTTCAAGAAAGCCTGGAAACCATCTGTTAGAGTGATCTAACAAAACAGGCAAAGGAAAACATATGGTTTCTTGTATTATCACATTTATTCAATACTCACAGCATTTAGAAATAAAACCAAAATGGACCAACAACAAAGACAGCTATAAACTAAATATGAAAGCAGCAGGGCAGGGACAATTAAACACTTATGGTCAAGTGAGAGACAGAGTGGGAAAAATAGGGGAGAAAGGAATGAATCCAGATGGACACCTATCACGAAAAAGAGGGCAAATTTAAAAGAAACACAACAAGAATGAAGGAAAGACAAATGTAAATAGGTCAGTGCATTTTTACTAGATTGCAATCTTTTCCATTGATGCTCAAGCTTTGGAAAGGGAACTATAGGTCTGTGTGCAAAAGTGAATTTCTGTAAAACAATTATTTCACAACAGATACTAGATTATTCTTCAGAATGTTTTCATTGTCCTGTTTGCAATGCATAGTATTATAACACAGCTTTATGTTTTCTGTTAAACACCTCTTACACTGCTGTCACACTGTTTTGTATCTTGCCACATATGTTAATGTATCAGGTCAGTCTGTAGCAGGTAGCAAGATGAAATAAACAAGAAAATAAAACATGAAGAAACTATGCCAAATAAATAATCATCCAAGACTAATTGGCTTATAAGGTGCAATTGGAGAGGCAGGGAGTAGGTCACAAGGACAGATCAGGAAGTGAAACACTCAGGTCAGAAAAACAGAAGCAGACAACACACTTTCCAAAGACCCTGAGAACTGCAGCATCGGGCTCAAAAAACAAAAAACTATATTGGGAACATGAGGGGCCTTAGAATTGACATTTTCCAATAAAAAAAACAAAAAAAAAACTTTGGGGATTATATTTGTCAGAGCCTGGCCAGTACATTTCCTCACAGTTGAAAAAACAAAAACCAAAGTAAATTTCTGACAGCTGCATTAGCACCTTCTCATTCCCAGTTTCTCAAATAATAGTGTGTTTTGTTGTATACCCCTGAGGTTATTTTCCATTTCATTCCAATCTGTTTGATGAGTATGAGGGTCTTAATCATTAAACGAGATTTTAATATGTCCATATAACAGGGGGAAAGTTTTCACATAAAACCTATTTTATTCAGGAGAATTATTTTAAAGTAAGAAACCGATTATTATCTTTGCTGCATCTATTCAGTAGATTCAGAATTTAAAAGGTCTTATTTTGCCAGTATTGTGACCTTGGAGTTCTCTCATGCTCAGAATAGATGATGGCAGAGTTTCTTATAACACAAGTCAAATTACAGTAACTTCAAGGGTGTCAGACTTGGGTCTGCCATCAGCATGCCTCACGAGTGTCTGCCTTTTTGGATCCCATCAGTCCATTTGCATAATATCAGCGGTCAGCGTGAGTGCAGAGAAAACATTTCAAAGACTAGCTGAAGGATAGAAAATGCAGAATCAGAAGTCCAAGTGTTGACTCTAACACCCACTGGCACCAATGTCTCCAAGGCATTAGAATGGGAAGACAGCCACAGACATTAAATATGACACTTGGAAATCCTAGATAAAGGCAGGAAGAAGCCATGATGGGACAGTTTGCCCAATAGTGAAGTCTCCTGACCCAGTCTGTTCCCCCAATTTACAAGGACAAAGCTTTTCTTCCCAACTAAAATTAATTGTCAAATCTATGATTTGCAGTTAGTAAGGTCAGAGACTATTAGAAATTTGTTATCCAAACAATCCCCTTATGGACACCGTTGTGTTAGAGTGATTGTTAGTCATTACATCCTACAAGAATATATGTGTTACGTCCCTGTCAAGATGTGACATTTTGGACTTTTGTTTGTGGTTTTGTATTGTTTACTTTTCGTCCAGGTGTTTCCAGTTTGGGTTTTGCAGTCTGTTTATTTCCTTTTGCCCCCTGTTAGTTTTGTTCCCTCTACCGCCTCCTAGTGTGTGTTGTGTTTCTCTCCTCTCATTTTTAGCTTCTTAGTAGTTGCTTTCTTTTTACTTTGTGTGATATTATTATTATTATAGTTCTTGTCTTCCTTGGATTCTTTAGTTTACCTCCTCATTTAGTATCTCTGTATTTTTTATGGTTAGGTATTTGTTCTCTTTCCAGCTCTTCCTTACAGGTTAGTTTTAGTTATTGTTTATTTTTGGTTTGTACATATTCTGGTTCTCTCGTTCTCTGTTTCCTTCCCAGTCAATTCAGTCAGTGTGGTTAGGTTTGTTTACTTTTGTAACCAGGTTCTCTTTTTGGGCTCTTAGTTTGTTCTTAGGTTGTTGTTGTTGTTCCTATGTTCCCTCTAGTTTCTCTGTTTACTTTAGTTCACCCCCTGTGTCATGTTTCTTATTTTGTTGGACCAGTCAAATGAGCCAAAAATGAAAACTGAACCTACCGATTGACCACTATAAGCCAATCCAACATAAATAGGTAAAGAAATGTTTACATAAGTCAGTTTGTGTTTAAATTAATTTGCAGAGTGCCTGGGAGTGAATGCTAACCTTCCCAATGTGTTCCTTAGGTTATAGTTCAACTAAATACTCTTAGCAGGAAGGTTCTGTTGTCAACAAGTAGATGCATTCACTTTGGCCTCCTAATTTAGATAACTTTTTACCAATTGCCATTACATGAACAAAACATTTCACTGTATTGAATTAGATGACATAATATTTTTTTTATATTAAATTGGGCTTTTTGGATTGGATCTCAATCTGACTATATGATTGGATTGAACTGGATTGGAATTAACTGGATTGATCTGAACTGAATTTAGAGAAAATGGATTCTACATAACTGGAGATGAAATGGGCCTATTGTAATAATCCAGTAATCAAAATGGAGCTTGCTCTTGATAATAAGGAAATCCAGGGCTGCAGAAATGTTGTAATAAGACACTATTATATAAGTAAGAAGGATAAAGGAAGAGATTTCTAGAAAGATAAAATATGTATGCAGGCAGGGATACCAGGCACAACAAGAGGCGTTTATAACCAGAGCGCTTGTCATTTTTAAAATGCAGAGAATGTAGGGCATGTCTAATTACAGCAGAATACATGTCAAGTCCCTACTCACACACCCACTCATCCATTCACTGGCAGTGTCCCCCTGGACTGCCCTCCAATCATGTTAAAACAGAGCTATCATCATGCTGGCAGTGCTGACACAAGATCAGGAGAGAGGGAGTTTAAGAGAAAGGGGTCACAAGGTGGATCAATATGTATGGTGAGAGAAACATAAAAGGCAAAAAAAGAGAAATACAATAACAGAGGGTAAACGGAGTAGTAAAAAAAAAATTAAAGAAACCCTGGAGATAAAACTTACATCGATGTGTAGAGGTATATCTGCAAGGGTAACTTTTTTCTCTACATTGATTCCATTCTGTTTTTTTTTTTCTTTCCTTTCAGATCTCTTTCCCTCTTTCTGTTCATTATCAACCAACTGACAAATGTAAGACCAACCAAAAATGTAACCTTTACCAGAGGTTTATATAAACTTATATTATTTCTTTTCAAAACTGAAGTGTTATATTCTCTTGTAAGACATACATTCATAGAAATATTGTGGGAAATCTCACTAAAGTTACCAAGTGCCCTTACACGCGTGCAAGCACACGTGTAAGGGCCAACCAGCCAGTTTCTCCTGGATGTTCTGAGATCCCAAATAAAAAATGTATGGAGCCATGGCTGACAGTTTTAAGATTATAGAATCTATTACATGCCTTTTACTTGTTCTTTTATTCTGTATTTATTTAACTGCTAGGTTAAATCGAGAGCCAATTAGGCCTTATTTAGCTGCTATACAACTAAATTTGCTATTTTGTATGATTTCAGAGCTTAGTTCACCTTAGTGGTCCTACATTGTTATCATACCTTAGACCAATAAACTGAAACATCCCTTTCTACTACTCTACTGCATTTGTGTTTATAGCTGCACACCAACAAAATCCACTGTTACATGCGCAGATGTAAATACTGATACAATTAGCCCCATACGCAAACGGTTTTTGTTTAAACCATACTTCGAAAGATTCAAAGATTACAGGTTTGATTTGTACACTTATTAAGGGAGACTAAATACAAATGCATGCCACACTTTGAGTGTGTGTAAAATGTTGGAATACCATTTCTTATTTTCCTTTCACTTCACAGTTATTCTCTACTTTGCGTTAATCTATTCCAGAAATCTCAATAAAATACTGTGAAACTTGTGTTTGTTCTCTGACATAATTCTAAAAAAGTTCATCGGGTATGAACAATGTTCCAAGGCATTGTAATAGGTTCTGTGGTATGAGTTTAACCTGGTTAATGTAGAGCTTAGTAGTAAACCCTTTTCTTAGCTTGTTCATGCACAGTATTATTGTAAAAACTACCAAGCTACTGATGCTTGTACACAGTAAAGGAACAAAATGCAGATACACTTTTAGAAACAAACAAGTAAAGAAAAACTATTTTAATTAAAAGAGAGAATAAAGCACCCTGTCCAAAACATACTATGCAGATAATACTCAATGCTTGCCATGAGGACCCCTAAACACAACAAGGCAGCTGGGACTATATCAAAGAAGGCAAGGACTGACAAAGTTCCAATGAGTAACTTGGACCAGTAATGTGGGGAGTGTGTGGATATACTGAGGAAAAACAGCAGTAAGACATTAGAGAAATTGCAAAAAGAAAAAAAGAAATTGTGACTAATAAAATAACCAAAACTGATAAACAATGACATAAAATTCGTAAACCATGACAGTGAGTGGATTTCATGCAACTTGGCAAAGAGTTGGAGCGTGCATAAAAAAACGAGAAACCATTCATTTGCTGGGATCAATTTGAATAAATTTTAAAAAAATGGAGAAAGCTTTTTTGAACATTCATGTTTTTGTTTATCCTTGTCGATGTTTGCAAGCTCAAAGACACCTTTCTGTTCTCTCTTTCTTGCTCTTTGCTTTGTTTTGCAACACCAAAGATATGGAAACCACGAGATAAATTTGTTCTCAGTAAATGTCCTAAGTTCTGATATTACTGACAACACTGATTTGAATTGTTGAGATATACATACATTTAATTTCTGCCTTTGTTCCTGTTTGTGTGTCTGTGTCACAGAAGCACAGCAAAGCAGATGGGTATAGCAGCTGCACTGCCAAGGCTATTTCATGACTCGATACCCAACAATAAATTCCTAGTAAATGCAAAATTGAACATCTTCAAAGTGTTCAACAGAGGCTCTCACACACTTCTTGATATCATTTTACAATGGAAATCAACTTGGAGGCATTCAATATCCATTAGCCATAGACAGATTCTGCCTGACAGCAGCAACAATCCTTGCAATGTTTATCCGTCCATTCATCTAGGAACTGAAGAGTGCTTAATGTAATGAACATATCTTTCTTAACTGTCCTAATATATTGTTTTTTTTATCATGCTTTCATATTTTAAGGTCGACGTCATTTACATTTTGCCAAACAAATCAAAGAAACAGAGTAGGAGCACGTGAGGTAAGGCTTGTTTATTTACATAGGACCAAAAGCATAAAAGCATTGTATAAAAACCTGCACATGTCAGGTTTTCAGAGAGTTTGTTCCAGAGGTGAGAATCCTAGCAACTAAATGCTGCCTTGCTTTGTTTAGTTCTGGTTCTAGGAACACTAAGTAAGCAGGTCTCTGAAGACTTGAGAAGTCATTCATATTTGACAAACAACTCAGAAATGGATTTCCGTCCAAGACCATTTAGTGTTTACAGAGCAATAGCAGAATTCTAAAATATATTCATTTACAAACAGAGAGAGTGATGATTTAAGAACTGGTGTGATATGATACATTTCCTGGTGTTGGTTAGGACTCTGTCAGCACCAATTTAGATGAGCTGCAGGTGTCTGATTGATTTTTTTAAAGATACCAGTAAAGACATTCTTACAGTAATCTCACCAAATAAAGGAATGCACCTGTTTTCCTGTTTTAAAATTTGATCCTTTATCCTGGCAATGTTTAATATGATTTACAAATGAGTTGTTAACAGACTTTATGAGGCTGCCAAAATTTACATCCAAGTCTAAAACTACACTGAGGTTCCTCGCATGTACTGTGGTCTATAACCCTATTGAGTCTAGCTGAGTGCTGATCTCAACCATTACATTTTTGAGACCAAAATCAGTTATTTCTGTCTTATCTGCATTGAGCTGAGGAAATCCTGACCTTTTGACCCATTGATGTTAGGCCACACTTAATCAGTGGTTGTAGTGGACTAGGATCATGCGTGGAGATGGGTATCTAAAGCTGTGTGACATGAGCATACAAATGGCAGGAGATGCTGTAGTATAATTTAAGTTAGTGGGATCATACAGATGTTTAGTGAAAATGGCCTGGGAATGGAACCTTTTGGAACCCACAATGCATGTTTGTTCACCCAGATTTATCATTACCAAATGAAACAAATAAGGGTTGAACCAGTTCAGAACAGTGTCAGACAATCCCACCCATTTTCCAGCATTCGTTGCTGCAGTTTTCAGGGCCAAAAAACAGTTAACTTTGGATTTTTAAATGTTCCGGTACTTGTCCCAGTACTTCAAAAATAGTTCAAATAGTTGATCGTTTATCCTGGCAATGTTTAATATGATTTAAAATGAGTTGTTAAAAGACTTTATGAGGCTGCCAAAATTTGACAACATGCTTTAAAATGCACGATGTCATGCATTTTAAAGCTTTCCAGTGACTGAAGCAACAGTGGACATAAAACAAAGTTTTGCAAGTTTAACAAATTCCACACATTTATGTTACGGTAGGGAGGCTTTTTTATTTATCTCACTTCCCTTATAAAAAACTGTAGCTGCAATCTAATAGCTGTTATGGAGATTTGGTGACCCCACTCTTTGATGCAGTTCTCTTAACAGTGACCTTAGGTAATTTATTTTACTGCCCTTGGTATCTTCCTTGCTGCACATGGAGGCAAGATAAATATTGGTCCTTGTCTAGCCAAGTGGCCATGCAGTGGCTAAAATTAATTGGCTTCAATGTCAGGGAAAAAAGTCATATAAAACAGATATTCCTGTTAATTCTGATCAATTAAAAAAAGTTATAAATACATAGAAAAAAATGATCTAGTTATATTTATTGTAAATAAATTGTTAGGAAGGGGCTGCACAGTACTGCATTTGGTAGCACTGTTGTGCTGTGTTTGAATCCCAGCCTGGGGTCTTTCTGCATGGAGTTTGCAAGTTTCCCCTATGCATGCGTGGATTTGTCCTGTGTGTCTTTATGCTGCCTTGTGAGAACTGGTGACCAGTCCAGGGTGCATTCATTTAAAGGTTTTTTACTTATATTTAGCAGATATGCCAATACATTTGTTCACATTATAACAGGAAGCAGTTGGGAAGCTTTACATGGATATTATTGACTTTAGCTAATTAAATGAAGAGTTTACAAAACCAGTCAATTTTAATAACTGGAGGAAACATAGGTGATTACCCTGTCTCTGTATGACACCATGCTAGACTGGAAACTGATTTAAATGTTTCCTGTACATGCCTTTGTCTTGGACAGCCATAGGCAACACCTTTTTTACTTTTGTTTTCCTTATGATGTGGTTCCCTTACACCGACCAGAAACTTGAAAGCAGTAAGGGTGCTCATGCCAAGATGGAATTTAATTGTAATGTAACAGCTATTTGTGGCAGCTGGTGGAAACACACATATGTAATGTAGTCCTTAGAAGGCAACAATCTTGGTGCTTTCTGTACTCTATTTGACAGAACAAGGTAACTTTTCACCTAGAAATTTCTAACGTTATAAAAAATGGTTCTTTCAGCTGCAATTTTCATAGAAACAATAATATTGCATGTGAATTTATTTTCTTGTAAAGTAACAATGGCTGTGGGAGTTTTTAGGATAAAATCATTGTGAAGACATGACAATGATTTTTGGCACATTTCCACCTCTGTTATAGCAATCAATTTGGTAATTAGACTGATTAGAATGTTTTCAGCTCACTTGAGGAATGATGTAAGATTTACAGCAGGATGTGCCTATAATGAAATAAAGTTTGGTGGTATCTTTTTCCCCTCCTTGAGCCACCACCTTAACCTGGTGGAGGGGATTGAGTGCTCAAAAGATCCTAGATGCTATGTTGTCTGGGGCTTAAATGCCCCTGGTAGGGTCTCCCATGGCAAACAGGTTCTAGGTGATGGGTCAGACAAAGAGCGGTTCAAGACACCCTCATGAGGACCATTATATCAAGGCACGTGACATCACCCGGTATGGCGGAACCGGCGTCCCACCCTGGAGCCAGGCCTGAGGTCGGGACTCGTCGGAGAACGCCTAGTGGCTGGGTTGCTCCTCGTGGGACATGGCTGGGCCAAGCCCGAACGAGAGACATGATGCCACCATCCCCCAGTGGGCCCACCACTTGCAGGCGGAACCATGAGGGACCGGTGCAAAGAGGATTGGGCAGTGGATGAAGGTGGAGACCTCAGCGGCCCGATCTCCGGATACTTAGGCTGGCTCTAGTGACATGGAATGTCACCTCGCTGAGGGAGAAGGACCCTGAGCTTGTGCGGGAGGTCGAGAGATATCGACTAGAAATAGTCAGGCTCACCCCCATGCACAGCGTGGGCTCTGGAACCCATCTCCTCAAAAGGGGCTGGACTCTTTTCTACTCTGGAGTGGCCCACAGGGAGAGGCGGAGGGCTAAGGTGGGCTTGCTTGTTGCCCCCCAGTTTTGTCGTCTCGTGTTGGGGTTTACCCCAGTGGATGAGAGGGTCGCATCCCTGTGCCTTCTGGTTGGGGACAGGTCTCTGACTGTCATTTCGGCCTATGGGCCGAGCGGTAGTGTGGAGTACCTGTCCTTCTTGGCGTCCCTGTCGGGGGTGCTGGATAGTGCCCCTCCCGGGGACTCCATTATTCTGCTGGGGGACTTCAACCCCATGTGGGAAATGACAGTGACACCTGGAGAGGCGTGATCGGGAGGAATGGCCTCCCCAATCTGAATCCGAGTGGTGTTTTGTTATTGGACTTCTGTGATTGTCATGGATTGTCCATACTGAACACCATGTTCAAGCATAAGGGTGTCCATCAGTGCACTTGGCACCAGGACACACTAGGCAGGAGGTTGATGATCGACTTTGTTGTTGTGTCATCACACCTTCTGCCACATGTTTTGGACACTCGGGTGAAGAGAGGGGCTGAGCTGTCAACTGATCACCACCTGGTGGTGAGTTGGATCCGCTGGACTTGGAGAAAGCCGGACAGACTTGGCAGGCCCAAGCGCATAGTGAGGGTCTATTGGGAACATCTGGCAGAGCCCTCAGCCAGGGATGCATTCAACTCCCACCTCTGGGAGAGCTTTAACCAGATTCTGAGGGATGTTGGAGACATAGAGTCACCGGCAGTAAGGGACGCTGTCAAGCTGAATAAGGAGTCCTATCGGCTGTGGTTGGCTTGTCGAACTCCTGAGGCTGCTGATGGGTACCATGAGGCCAAGCGTGCCGCAGTCCGGGCGGTGGCAGAGGAAAAAACTCGGGCCTGGGAGGACTTCGGTGAGGCCATGGAGAAATACTACAGGTTGGCCTCGAAGCAATTCTGGCAAACCGTAAAATGCCTCAGGAGGGGGAAAGAGTGCTTCGCCAACACTGTTGACAGTGGGGGTGGGAAGATGCTGACCTCAACTGGGGACATTACTGGGTCGAAACAGAGGCCGGGGTCTCTGGGCTACACTCTTTCATCACCCTGGCTGAAGTCACCGAGGTGATTAAAAAGCTCCGCGGTTGGCAGGGCTTCAGGGGTGGATGAGATCTGCCATTAGAACCTCAAATCTCTGGATATTGTGGGGCTGTCATGGTTGACACGTCTCTTCAACATTATGTGGTGGTCAGGGACAGTCCCTCTGGACTGGCAGACTGGGGTGGTGGTCCCACTTCATAAGAAGGGTGACCGGAGGGTGTGTTCCAACTACAGGGGGACCACACTCCTCAGGCCTACGCCAGGGTATTGGAGAGGAGAGTGTGGCCGATAGTCGAACCTCAAATCCAGGAGGAGCAGTGTGGTTTTCGTCCCGGCTGTGAAGAACTAGACCAGCTTTATACCCTCTACAGGGTACTTGAGGGTTCATGCCATAACAGCATGCGCTGGGGCGGTTCGCAGCCAAGTGTGAAACGGCTGGGATGAAGATCAGCTCCTCCAAGTCTGAGGCCATAGTTCTCAACCGGAAAAAGGTGGCTTGTCCTCTTCAGGATGGAGAGGAGTTCCTGCCTCAGGTGGAGGAGTTCAAGTATCTCGCGGTCTTGTTCACGAGGGAGGGAAGAATGGAGCAGGAGATCAACAGACGGATCGGTGCGGCTGCCGCAATAATGGGGGCGCTGTGCTAGTCCATTGTGGTGAAGAGACAGCTGAGCCGAAAAGCGAAGCTCTCGTTTTATGGGTGGGTCTACATTCCTTCCCTCACTTATGGCCATGAACTTTGGGTCATGACCGAAAGAGCGAGATCCCGGATAAAAGTAGCTGAAATTAGCTTCCTCCATAGGGTGGCAGGGGACTCCCTTAGAGATAGGGTGAGGAGCTCAGCCATCCAGGTGGGCTCGGAGAAGAGCTGCTGCTCCTCCACCGTTGTGCATACCGGATGCCTCCTGGACGCCTTCCTCGGGAGGTGTTCCAGGCACGTCCCACCGGGAGGAGGCCCAGGGGATGGCCAAGGACACGCTGGAGGGACTTTGTCTCTCGGCTGGCCTGGGAACGCCTTGGGCTTCCCCTGTAGGAGCTGGAGGAGGTGTCTAGGGAAAGGGTGTCTGGGTGTCTCCGCTGAGTCTGCTGCCCCCACGACCCAGTCCCGGATAAAGCGGAAGATGACGATGAGTACAAGTACGGGTATTTTTGTATCATAGCAAAAAACTAGGTAAGCATGTTTTTTGTTTTTTTTATGAAGTAACTTCTTGATAACAATTTCAATCAATAGATATTTTTCTGATCCCTGAAACACATTTCGGTCATTGCAAAGACATTTGGTTATGACCGTAGATGACCTGGAGCAATAAAAATAAAACTATGTAAGCTGCCTCATAGTTATTCATTTCCATTTATCTTTGTCATATTTTGTCACATTACAACCACAAACTTCAATGTACAGGGGTTGGACAATGAAACTGAAACACCTGTCATTTTATTGTGGGAGGTTTCAAGGCTAAATTGGACCAGCCTGGTAGCCAGTCTTCATTGATTGCACATTGCAACAGTAAGAGCACAGTGTTAAGGTTTAATTAGCTGGGTAAGAGCACAGTTTTGCTGAAAATATTGAAATGCACACAACATTATGGGTGACATACCAGAGTTCAAAAGAGGACAAGTTGTTGGTGCACGTCTTGCTGGCGCATCTGTGACCAAGACAGCAACTATTTGTGATGTATCAAGAGCCACGGTATCCAGGGTAATGTCAGCATACCACCAAGAAGGACGAACCACATCCAACAGGATTAAATGTGGACGCAAGCAGAAGCTGTCTGAAAGGAATGTTTGGGTGCTAACCCGGATTGTATCCAAAAAACTTAAAACCACGGCTGTCCAAATCACAGCAGAATTAAATGTGCACCTCAACTCTCCTGTTTCCACCAGAACTGTCCGTCGGGAGCTCCACAGGGTCAATATACACGGCTGGGCTGCTATAGCCAAACCTTTGGTCAATCGTGCCAATGCCAAACCTCGGTTTCAATTTTGCAAGGAGCGCAAATCTGCGCAAATGTGAAACATGTGAAACATGTATCTGTTATGATTCTGGCACATCTGCTCTACCCTGTCTCCCTGGCTGCAATCAGCAAATGAGATGCACCTGGTGGCTGCTGCAGTGCAGTGCAATCTGTGGCATGCCAAGCACCTGTGTCTTCCCTGATATATACTGACTCTGACAAGCAGACGGTACCAAATGTTTGAAAGCCATCGTATGAGTAGATATCCAGCGTTCCTTCCTGTCTGATCATTGTTTCTTGACCTTGCCTTGCCTCTTGGATTTTTGCCTCTCTGCCTGCTCCCTGTCGGACTTTTTGGATATTGGTTGTCGACCCAGTTTCTTGCATCTGGTTTATGCCTCTGCCTGCCCCTTGCCTGACGTCTCTTGTTCCGATCATTGACCCTGTTTCTGTCCTTGGATTATTGAGCCAGCCTTGCCCTTTGATTATTCAGCCTGAAGTCACATCTTACCTGTGCTGTGGAGATCACTGCCTGCCACCCACCGAGGTTTCCCCTCTGGGTTTCAAGTTCTACTCAAGACAAAAGCAGGTTAGTGACTTTTTTGATCCCAACAAGTCAATAATCCCTCTTTCTGCCCCAGTGATTCCTGGAAGCTGTGTGGAGTTTTACCTGAGTGACGTTTTCCTATGGCTGAATAAACCTTTAAAATTTTCAGTACTGTGTCTGGCTGAATCTTGTGTCCCCCTGTTTCTGATTCGTAATAGTATCGTTCTCTCATGAGTCCACCTTTACTGTTTTCCCCACATCCGGGAGAGTTATGGTGTGGAGAAACCCCAAAGAAGCGTACCACCCAGACTGTTGCATGCCCAGAGTGAAGCATGGGGGTGGATAAGTGATGGTTTGGGCTGCCATATCATGGCATTCCCTCGGCCCAATACTTGTGCTAGATGGGCTGCCAAGGACTACTGAACCATTCTTGAGGACCATGTGCATCCAATTGTTCAAACATTGTATCCTGAAGGCGGTGCTGTGTATCAGGATGACAATGCACCAATACACACAGCAAGACTGGTGAAAGATTGGTTTGATGAACATGAAAGTGAAGTTGAACATCTCCCATGGCCTGCACAGTCACCAGATCTAAATATTATTGAGCAACTTTGGGGTGTTTTGGAGGCGCGAATCAGGAAACAATTTCCTCCACCAGTATCACGTAATGACCTGGCCACTATCCTGCAAGAAGAATGGCTTAAAATCCCTCTGACCACTGTGCAGGACTTGTATATATCATCCCCAAGATGAATTGACACTGTATTGGCTGCAAAAGGAGGCCCTACACCACACTAATAGATTATTGTGGTCTAAAACCAGGTGTTTCAGTTTCATTGTCCAACCCCTGTATATTCTCTGGTTGTCAGTGTTTGCCACTGGTTCATCCTGGAAACTACACTGGTCACTACATTTTTGCTGCCGGGCCCCGTATTCTTTGATTATGTGCTCCTGTTAACTTCCTGCCCATGTTTCGCCTATGTCCCTGTGCCTGGTCATTTTGTAAGTCTGATTTATTATTAAACCTTTTTCAACTTCCACTACACTATGCAATTGGGCCTACCTCAACACACACCATGGCAGTCCTGGGATTTAGAACTATATTTGTCACATGCCACTTGTCTATTTCAACTGGTAACCCAACAATTTTTAAGTAAAAATAGTATGATTCACTTTCCTTTTTTGGAGTTGGAACATTCTTGATTTTTGACCATTTCAATATTTCCAGTCCTGAACTCAAAGGGCTTGCCACCATTTAAATATTCTGGGGCAAATTCACAAAAGTATGCGCAGGTTCTTAATCTGACATTTTCACAATTAAAATTCCAGACTTTTCCACACTAATATGTCCAGATTTTTTTCTATGTTTTGTCTAGCATGCCAGAATTTGATTACAAACTATTAACTTTCAACATACTTGAATAGTAGTAAGACCTTATCTGTTGGTTCCACAAGTTCTGAGACAACACAATACTAAATTTGGCTCCCGATTTTCAAGGTGGTCATTTGTTTCACTGCTTTGTTGCATCCGGACTAACTTAGATCAGCTCTGTTTTCAACATGATAACCATTGGCCTTATCAAATGATTTAGGTATCCTAGACTAAATGCAGCTTCCTCAAACCACAGTTTGTAAACTTTGGTACCTTTTTACTTGGTAAAGAAAATCCAAATATAGGTTTTTGTGCTTTGTTTGGCATTTTAAACCCAGGTTAGAAACACAGGTCGAGTTCTGTATGAATTTCAAGTTCTTTAGAGACCCAATGGATAGTAAATATTTTTTTACATCTAAGTATACATTGTCAGTGAGCCAAATAAAATGGTGACGGGTGAAATGTCGAAGCTAAGATTTTATTCGGCAAATTAAACGCAAAATGTCTAATTATAATAAACTGAAGTGAAAAACACTCCATTGAGCATTATTAGACCTATGATTAAAAAAAGCAAAAATGGAAGAGGGAAATTAGACCACAAAATCTAATTTTATTCCATACTCTTTAGGCCTTCTTGAAGATTGGAGCTGACATATAATGCACAATGAGCAGGACAAAATGTCTGCTAAAAGGTGGTGGTGGAAATAAAAAATCAAGTGTTAGCCTCGCTGGCTTTACAAAGAAATGTCACAGGAGGTAGAAATGTTCCTCTGGTCCTGTGAGGTCGGTCAAATATTTTTAATGTTTTCCTATCAAAAAGGTCACAAAAGCTACGCATGCAATGATTAATAAACAATGCTCAAATAAATTAAGTCTGTCTGATTTGCACAACTTGGGGGAGGCTCAATGAACTGATGGACTATGGTGGGATGGCAGAGTAAGAATGGTGAGTGAGCAATCAGCCAGCATGTTGCAATAGAAACCAAATACCTTTTCCTATTTAAGTGAAATTAACAGGATTTAACTACACACACATTTTGTTTTGTTCTGATATTACCAATTAGTACAGTAAATGCGTATTGACATGTAATTTTATAAACTAATCTGTAATCAATGCTTTCTATCTCCAAATCAGTTTAATGGATGCTTTATTTCATTCTTTGTTCTTTCCATCCATCCATTGTCTATAGATCACTTGTCGTTGCAGGGTTATCTCCAGCTGTCTTTGGGCGAGAGGCAGGGTACACCTTGGGCACGTAGTCAGTCGAGGCTTTGTTCTTTGTTAAATAAAAAAAATATTCTTTGGGCACCAGCCCTTAGGGGTAGCCACAGCAGATCACCTGACTCCATCTCACCAATCCTTTGACTTTTCAGCTTTTACATCAACCATTTCTATGTACGCCTTCAGTATGTCCATGAATCTTCTCTGAGGTCTCCAATATTCTCTTTCTAATGTATCCACTAGCTCTTCTTAGAATGTGTCTGAACTATTTCAACCTTACCTCCCTAATGCTATCTCTAAACCACCGTCTGATCTGCTCTTTTCTAATCCTGTCCATCCTTGTCACTCCATATGAAAATCTCAGCATCTTCATATCTGCCACCTCCAGCTCAGCCTGCTGTCTTTTGACAGTGCCATTGTCTCCACATTGCATTTCATTGCAGATCTCAATACTGTCTTATAGACCTTTCCTTTCAAACCTGTAGCTATCATTGTCATACAACACTCCTGACACTACCCGCCAGGTATTGAAACTCAGCCACTTTTGTCTCTTCTAAAATAAGTATTTGAGTTGCCTAAATAGAAGATGAGTTTTGTTCTGATAGCATTACCAATTAGTACAGTAAATGCGTATTGACATGTAATTTTATAAATTGATTATCTGTAATCAATGCTTTCTATCTCCAAATCAGTTTAATGGATGCTTTATTTCATTCTTTGTTCTTTCCATCCATTGTCTATACTCCCTTGTCCTTGCAGGGTTATCTCCAAACAAAAAAACAAAAAAAAGTAAAAATAAATACATTATGTCTTTGAACACGTCACTGCATCTGCTGCAATTGAAACCGAACAGAAGACAACTATGTACAAATTGTTCCAGCATGCTGGACTAAGAAGTGTTTTTGAGTCTCCATGTATTTACTGCAATCCTCTTTATGAATCTATTAAATCCAAAAATAAAGAAAAGCAGTTGCAAAAGATTTGTGTGCTTTTTGAATTCCACCATGACTCACCTTGTGTTTTACAGCACCATTTTTTAAAATGTGTTCTTTCTTTAACTCCATAATAAAATGTTGTCTCCATTATTTTTGCAGTTAGAATGATGCAGATTAAGCCAGTGCAGGAAGATCAGTGAGTCATTCAACAAACAGAGGAAATAAAGGCTGCCTCCTGCAGCAGATGAATTAGAGCGGACATATAAAAGTTGTGTGGGGGGGAAATATATCCTAACACATTCGTTGCATTTCTAAACATGATTGTTTAACAGGAAGTAATGCCAAAGGATAAGAGAAGGAACGGTGTATTTTTATATTAAAAATGATAAAAATAGTGATGAGGGAAGTGAAAAGGATGAAACAAATGCTAAAAAAGAAGATGAGAAAGAAAAGATGAAAGACATATCCAGAGACCTATAGAGTTTTTTTTCCCTTAGTAGAATACTCCCTAAGTCGTCCCTCACATAAATCAAGAAGGGTTATTTTGCCAACAATGCACTTACTGCTCAGTTCATAAACAATGCGTTTATGGCTTTTCACCAGCTCAGTTTACTTAGCTGGAGAACCTGATTGAATGAAATGCATAGTAGGAGGGAGCTTAAGCTGGAGTGCAGAACAGGGATAGAAAGAGATGAACTTTAGAAAAGACCAGACAACAAAAGGGAAAAGAAGGAAGGAAGTATGATCCAGAGTTATTAAGGGATATTTAAAATGTCATTAGGGGGATAGTGGATTCAACTGTAAATAGAAGATAGTGGCTGTAATAACATATTTATACAGTATTGGTAATATGTAATTTTGTAAGCAGATGATTATAAGAAAAATATAATAAATAAAAACTAGCAGAATTTATCATTTAGACAATGTATTTTGGTTGGGTAAAAATGTCCTATAAAATCCAGTCCTTTACCTCAACATATTGTCATGTTTTGTGAGGTAGGTGCTGGACCAAATTGCAGACAGGAATGTGGAAGCTGCATCTGCAAAGAAAGAGCGGGCATCATAATGGAAAGATCCAGTCAAGAACAAAGAGAACCAGTAAGTATATACAGTATATACACTGAGGCAGGGGTAGGGAAATAACAGGCAAACCAAAAGAGCTAATCAGAGGGAATGAGTTGCAGCTGAGGCAGAGAGTGATGCAGAGCCGCTGAAAGGGCGATGACTAATTTTAGCAGAAGGAGCAGATGGAAGAACAATAAAACACATAAGAATGAACAAGCAAATAATAAAACTAACAATAATATGCATAAGGAAATAACATAAGAAAGCAAGACCCAACGAACAATATTATGATCAGGATCATGCCACATATACACTCCCCAGCCACTTTATTAGGTACACCTTGCTAGTACCGGGTTAGAACCCCGTTTTGCCTTCCGAACTGCATTAATCCTTCATGGCATAGATTCAACAAGGTACTGGGACCATTCCTCAGAGAGTTTGGTCCATATTGACATGATAGCATCACACAGATGTTGCAGATTTGTCGGCTGCATCCATGATGCGAATTTCTCGTTCCACCACGTCCCAAAGGTGCTCTATTACACTGAGATCTGGTGACTGTGGAGGCCATTTGAGTACAGTGAACTCATTGTCATATTCAAGAAACCAGTCTGAGATGATTCATGCTTTATGACATGACGCATTATCCAGCTGGAAGTCACCATCAGAAGATGGGTACTCTGTGGTCATAAAGGGATGGACATGGTCAGAAACAATACTCAGGTAGGCTGTTGCGTTGACACAATGCTCAATTGGTACTAAGGGGCCCAAAGTGTGCCAAAAAAATATCCTCCACACCATTACACCACCACCACCAGCCTGAACCGTTGATACAAGGCAGGATAGATCCATGCTTTCTTGTTGTTGACGCCAGATTCTGACCCTACCATCCGAATGTCGCAGCAGAAATTGAGACTCATCAGACCAGGCAACGCTTTTCCAATCTTCTGTTGTCCAATTTTGGTGAGCCTGTGTGAATTGTAGCCTCAGTTTCCTTTTCTTACCTGACAGGAGTGGCACCCTGTGTGGTCTTCTGCTGCTGTAGCCCATCCACCTCAAGGTTTAACGTTTTGTGCTTTCAGAGATGCTCTTCTGCATGCCTTGGTTGTAACGAGTGGTTATTTGAGTTACTATTGCCTTTCTATCAGCTTGAACCTGTCTGGCCATTCTCCTCTGACCTCTGGCATCAACAAGACATTTGCGCCCACAGAACTACCGCTCACTGGATATTTTCTCTTTTTCGGACCATTCTCTGTAAATCCTAGAGATGGTAGTGCATGAAAATCCCAGTAGATCAGAAGTTTCTGAAATACTCTGAACATGGCATGGTTGTTGGTGTCAGACGGGCTGGTCTAAGTCACTTAAATCACTTTTCTTCCCCATTCTGATGCTCGGTTTGAACTGCAGCAGATCGTCTTGACCATGTCTACATGCCTAAATGCATTGAGTTGCTGCCATGTGATTGGCTGATTAGAAATTTGCATTAACGAGCAGTTGGACAGGTGTACCTAATAAAGTGGCCAATGAGTGTATGATTTCTATTGGCTTTTACAGTCTTTATACATGTATTTCAGTATTTATTATATATAAAATACTGCTTTCTGATTTCCACCTTGGACAAAAAGCTATTTTGCCCTTTTTTTCCTTCCTAGTACCAAAATCCTGCCAGATAAATGATTTTAAAGTGCTTTTTAAATGCTCACATAACCAAGCCTTAATTGTTTAACTTTTTCCATTTATACTTCATATTAAGAGTAATAACACCCAGCAAACATTCAGAAATGTGACCCATATGGGTGTGGAATGGGCTAAAGCATTGAACCCCATGGGGTTGTCCACAAAATGCATAATGAAACATTGATGTTTTGTCTATATAGGTTTAATGTAAGAAAACTTTGGATAAAAAGTGGGAACCATGTAGGTTCTAGGTATGTTGAACATTTGAACTGATTTACTTGATTCCTATTTGCGATCAAGTTAAGACTTACTGTACACAGTGTGTCCCACTGATTATGCTAATGTGGACTGTACTTAGTAACCCAGAATTGATCTCATAAAAGAAGTCATTTGGGAGCACAGGCCCGTTTAGGACCCATCCACACTGAGAAAAGTCCACGTATTGGCTGAACATGCATAGAGGGTGTTATGCTTAAGGTGCTTATATGTATTATGCCAAGAAAGTCACATAATTACAACAAATAACTATCACTTTGCAGGACAGACCAAACTTTGACAGGTAATGTTTTTTTGCTTAAATATAACATAATGCATTCATTACAAGTCAAGTTGTCATGTTTTTGAACAACTTCTACATTCAAATTACTTTTAATTTATTTGTTGTTTCTTTTGCTTTCTTGTGTAAACTGATTATTGAACCAATACTGAATCACAGATTTATTAGGATGTTTAAAAACAGTAGCCACAGATACCAGCCTTCATTGGAGGAAAACATAGATTGCATGTTAAACTTAACATTTTTTTTGGTTGAACTTAACATTTAAAATAAGAATGTAAATGTGGCTAGATGTAAAAGAACACCATTCTGGAATATAGTAGCACGGGCTAAGTAGAGGAGGGAAAAAAAAGAACTGATCAAGGCATGTTTAGGTAGACAAAGAAGTTAAAAGAGATTTCTGACATGACCCCAGAGTCTCATAAAAATATCACAAATAGCAGCCATACAATGACATGGCATATTTATTTGTTTCCAGGGGTGCTTCCTGTGTAAGTTCACAGATTTAAGCAGCCCCATACATAACCACTTCATTGCCTGTCAGAAAAAGCAAGAGGCGAATAACTGCAGCAGAAGAGAAAACGTCTTAACCAGAAACAGATTTTCCATAAAGTATTGTTTTCACCTTGGCCTCACAGCCTCGGTCGTATCCCAGACCTCTAGTGGGAAATTGCTTCTCTCTTTATTCCACATGCACACTCTCACTGTAAAACCTAAAGAGTGCACAGTTGCAGTGTAGAGAAACGTTGGGAAACATGTGGCTTTTAACCCCTAGGTTAGGGTCATGACTGGGCCATCACAGACCTGAGAAAGAATGAACATTGTGAAGATAATCAGATGGGCCTCTTCCCCTGAGACAGGAAATCAGGTGCTTCAAATTTTCACTGTCTGTCAGATGACCATTATAAACTGGATTTAAAAACACTGAAAAATAAAAAGGTTTTACTGACGCTATTAAGGTATCAGGTTCCCCATTAGGACGGTTTTATTTAAATGTCACACACTTCTTTTAAAAATGTACAATAGGAGCGCAGCTCTGGTGGTACAGCGGTTCAGCAGGTGACCATGTGCAGAGGCTATAATCCTCAATGCAGCTGTCCCAGGTTCGAGTCCCAAATATGGCAACCTTTGCTGAATGTCTCCCCCTCTCTTTGCCCTCTTTCCTGTCTACCTACTGTCAAAAAATTAAAGGCCTCTAGTGCAGAACAAAAAAAAAAAAAAAAGGTACAATAGAGTGCTGCAAAAAACTATTTGTTCTTTAAAGACAAGTTAAAGGTTTCTTAATTTTTGCGTTAATGGCACAATTACATGTTTAACATCACCAAACTAATTTAAATTCCTCACAAAGATGACCTGGTCAAATACAGAACTGCTGTCTCAGAGCTTATCTGCTTAGCTGTCTTTCTCTTCTAGATAAAGCCACTAAAGGAAATATAACTGCCTTCAACATTTAAATTTGCTTTTGACTTTTTGACTGCTTTTGGAAAGTACTCCTGGATCAGAGCTTCTGTGTTATTTTTGCATGTATGCTCTGTCCTCTCAAACCCCCAGTTGGTCATGGCAGATGGCCATTCACACGTAGCCTGGTTCTGCTGGAGGTTTATCACTTTTAAAGGGGAGTTTTTTTGTCCACGTTGCTACATGTTCATCCAGGAGGAGTGAATGCTGCAAGTCAACAACTTGATGCAATCTGTTGGGTTTCCTTAGATATAAAGCTTTTTAAACAATTAGAATTCTAAACTGAGTTTGACTGCATTGTTTCAAAACTAGGATCAATTGGAATGTATGTGCTTTACTTGGCATCTGTCTGTGATTCAATTGAACTGACATTAAGTGCCTTGGGATGATGTGTTGTGAACTGGCACTATATAAATAAACTTAATTGAATTTTCAGCCCACCTATTTCCTTAATAATAATTACATTGTGGTCACCTTGTAATTTATGTAAGCAAATTAATGTGTAGATTTTGTTCATTGTGGTGTTAGATGTAAAAATATAAGAATTTTCTTAAAACTTTCAGGAAGTTAATAAATCTAACTTTTACTGACTCAGGAAACATCTAAGTGACACTTGGTAAATTACAGAGGATATCTCTTTTTAATTGAACAAGCAGTTTGTATCTTTTAAATTTTTGCAAAAAGAAACTGAATAAATGTATAGCATAACAGTATCATTAAACCTAAACTATAACATTGCAGCATTGCATATGTCACATATTAATTAAACCTTAAAACAAAGACAGAATTTTCTTTGGGTGACCCACCTGCCTGACATGAAGGGGAGGAAGGCAGAAAAAAAACATGTGTATTTTTTATTGTTGTTTTTTTCCCTCCATTATAAGTTCACAGAAGACATCATGGAGTGCTCTCTTTCTTAGAGCATTTTGCTCTGGGTCCATAACTAAACACGATGGCCACACATTTATGGTGGCTCTGGCATTCCATATTGTTGATACAACTGCTGGCAGCACTTGTCTCCTGGATTCAATTAAATATCTGTCTGAGATACTTTCTTCTGTCTGGATTTAAAATCTTGAATGTACCTTAACATTAATGTAAAGAGTTATGTAGCATAGTAGCTTTTGGATGATGTTACATGCTTTTTTTTGTGTTTGTTTTTTCTTTTTCTAAGTTTACGCACGCCCCGTTGATTTAGCTGGAAGAGAGTAACACTATGCCCCCTTCGGCTTCTTTTCTGTGAACATAGAATGCAGAAAATAGCATGTAAACATTGTAGATACAAGCATAGTTATTGACAAATGGCCTGAGGCACGCAGCTGGCTGGATTGTGCGCTTAGGACAATTCTATCATTCAAACGCACTTTCTGCTTGGTAGAAGATATCAAGTAATTTTAAGTAAAAGGGTTTAAGTCATTGGTGTGAAAGTCCAAGTGCAAAGTCTTTTATGATATGACTCGATTCTAAGTAACATGAGTTGAGTCATTTTACCTAGTCATCCCTGATGACTAAGGTCTCTCCAAGACCTTTCTTTCTTTTTGGAGCCATTTATAGGTGGAATTGCTGGTTTCCTTGAGATTGTCCTTTTGCATAACCCAAGTGCACTTGAGGTAGGAGTTAACAATAAAACATTCTCCTTCAGGATTTTTGCTAGACAGCAAAATTCATGGTTCCATCAATTACGGCAATTAGATAAGATTTAAAAAAAAGGCACCCCTTCAAGAAAGTATAACTTTGGTCTTGTCAGTCGAGAGAATATTTTTCCAAAAGTCTATAGAATCAACATCAACCAGTTTTTTTTTTTTTTTTCACAAATATGAGATGGAACATTGTGTTAGTTTTGGTCAGCAGTAGGTTTGGCCTTGAAACTCACCCTAGAATGCAATTTTTGCCTTTTTAAATAATGAAGACTGATTGGCAAATGTGTTATTTTTGTGTTGCTTTGGGTTCTTTTGTGACCTCCTGGGTGAATCATCAGTCTGCTCTTAAATTAATTTTGGCAGGCTGACCACTCAAAGGAAAGTTCACAACTGTTACATGTATTCTCAATTTGTGGCTAATGGTGTACTCTTTTATTCACTGGATGGTTAAACCCTTAGAAATAGCCCTTTCCATACTTATATATGTCAGTGACCTTGTTTCTCATCTGTTCTTAAATTTCTTTCTATTGGGGTATGATGTTTTTCGATGTCTTTTATCCTACCTCATATTTTCAGGTAAGTTTTATTTAAGTGATTTCCAGATCCTACAGGTATGACAATAATCATGCCTGGGTGTTGCTTCTGAAATTGAATCAAAAATGTAAATAATCACAGTTAATTCACGATTTAACAATAAAGGCAATTACTTATTCACATAGCACCAGGTCTGATTGTCTGAGTCAATAATTTGTTTTATCTATAACATTTGAGTGTTGAAAGCAATAAGCAAAAACAGGTTTTGCTTTCCTTGTTGGAGGTAAATACTTTTTTACAGAACTGTATTACCAGGGGCCCATTTGTTTAATTTAATTATATTTACTGAATTAATCACATACCACTGTTTTAAAGAAGTATTGACATATAGCTTTCAAGGGTAATAAACTTCCAAAATAGCTTTCCTCTTTACAGACTCTATTTGCTCCAAAATATATGTTTGCTTTTACATTTATCCTGTGAAAGTCTTTGACCTCTAAGTATAGAAGTCCATTAAGCTCTACCGTTGCAATGGCATTGATGAAAGATGCGTATCTAGCCAAAGGCTAAAGTGACTCTGATAATATACTTCTATCTTCTGTGGCAGACTGTGTAGGTAGTCTACAGTACATATTAGTGATTTACTAGGCTATTTACAATGTTCTCATAGCCACCATGCATTACACTGTAACTCAACACTGTATAAATGGGTCTAGACTCTTGCATCTCTCTTGGCTTAGTGAAATTTGGGTTGCCTCCATCTAATCACATTATCATTTATCTTCTGTAAAAACAACAGTTACTTTAAGGGGTTTTTTTAATATAGAAATGCCAGACATGCAGATGACTCTATTAAGCCCACTTACTCTATTTTCACAGACACACCCAAATTAAATCCTTGTCTTTGATGCATCAGAGTATTTTAGGAGTGTCAAGATGCTTACAGTAAATGTTTATAAGACTGGAACCTAAAAGGGACCATCTGTGATTCAGACATAAGTTTATATTCACGGCAACAGTTTCAACATAGGCTGGTGTAATTAGGTGTATACTTAAAGTGCCTTGCAAAGTATCCATGCCCCTTGAATGTTTTTACAATTTGTCACATTACAACCACAAACTGAAAAATATTTTATCAGCAGTTTATGTGATAGACCAAGATACAATAGAAGGAAAAAGATACATGGTGTTCAAGTTTTTTCATACATATAAAATGATGTCTTCCATGATTTCTCTGTATTTAGCTCCATTCATTTAGCTTCTCTGATGAATTGAAGCATTCCCATAGCATAATGTTGACACCACCCTGTTTTACTGTGGGGATAGTGTTTTCAGGGTGATGTGCAATGTTAGTTTGACACAAAACACAGCGCTTTGCATGTAGGCCAAAAATTATAAAGCTTGTGTCCTCCTTTAAAATGTTTGGTGCATCTAGTACATTAACTATGACAAACTAAAATGGGTTTATCTTATAGCTTTCTTTCAACACACACTTTCTTCCTTTTATCTTTCAAGGGTCTTATCAAGGGTGTAAGGATTATGATTATTGATTCATTAATATTTATAAAAAAAATTCAATTAAAAATCATAATTCAGAAAAATAATGTCTTAATCAAAAATCATTACTTATGAATAGAAATCAGAGATGTCCTCTGGTGTTGTGATTATGGGCTCACAACCCTTAATAATTACAATTATAGTATCATTAATAATTATTAATTGATAATTATTAACCAAAACCACGCTAAATGTCACTGTATAATCAGCTGCTTCACCAATCGGTGGGGGAACTTTGACCTTATTTTGACAGATAAATCACTCTTGCATGAAGTAAACACAAACGGCTCTCTTATACACTGCCTGGCCAACAAAAAAAAGTTGCCACCTGGGCGATTATGCTTCAGCTGGCAACAAGTTATTTAACCCCAACTGGTTTAATGAGTTGCTTCTCATTTCTTAAACAACTATGTCGAAAGACACATCCCGTGGTCATGGAAAAGATGTCAGTGTGTTTCAGAAGGGTCAAATCATTGGCATGCATCAAGCAGAGAAAACATCTAAGGAGATTGCAGAAACTACCAACATTGGGTTAAGAAGTGTGTGTAGCTGTGTAGCCTTAGGAAAACCACTAATCAGTGAGGCTTACTGGAAAAAAGGGCTTCAGTTTGCTAGGGAGCATAAAGATTGGACTCTGGAGCAATGGAAGAAGGTCATATGGTCTGATGGTCCAGATTTACCCTGTTCTAGAGTGATGGGCAAGAGAAGCAGGTAAGGTGATGCACCCATCATGGCTAGTGCCTACTGTACAATCCTGTGGGGGCAGTGCTATCTGGGGTTGCTGCAGTTGGTCAGGTCTGGGTTCAGCAAGAGAATGTGTTCAAAGAATGAGGTCAACTGACTACCTGAATTTACTGAATGACCAGATTTGACCAGGTTTTTTCTTCCCTGATGGCACAAGCATATTCCAAGATGACAATGCCAGGATTCATTATGCTTGAACTGTGACAGAGTGGTTCAGGGAGCTTGAGACATCATTCTGACACATGGATTGGCCACCACAGAGTCCAGACCTTAAGCCCATCGAGAATCTTTGGGATGTGCTGGCTTTGCGCAGCGGTCAGACTCTATCATCATCAATGCAAGATCCTGGTGAAAAATTAATGCAATGCTAGGTGAAAATAAATATTGTGACAATGCAGAAGCTTATCGAAACAATGCCACAACGAATGGGTGCTGTAATCAAAGCTAAGGGCGGTCCAACAAAATATTAGAGTGAGTGACCTTTTTTTTTGGTGGCGACTTTTTCTTTGGCCAGGCAGTGTATATATATGTGAAAGTTTATTGAAACCATATAGCCTTGATATAATTACTACTCTGGTCCAAAAACCTTCCCCTAACTAACAAGCACTACTCTACACAAAGGGAATAAAAATGACTACCTAACAATAATAACTCCCATGGCAAACAGGCTCTAGGTAATGGGTCAAACAAAGAGTGGTTCAAGAACCCCTCATGAGGACCAAAATATCGAGGCACGTGACGTCACCCGGTACGGCGGAGCCGGGGTCCCACCCTGGAGTCAGGCCTGGGGTCGGGACTCGTCGGAGAGCACCTGGTGGCCGGGTTGCTCCTCGCAGGACCAGACCAGGCAAAGCCCGAACGAGAGATGCGAGGCCATCTCCCAGTGGGCCCACCACCTGCAGGGGGAACCGTGAGGGACTGGTGCAAACAGGATTGGGTGGCGGACGAAGATGGCGGACGAAGGTGGCGGACGAAGGTGGCGGACGAAGGTGGTGGATGAAGGTGGCGGACGAAGGTGGAGACCTCAGCGGCCCGATCCCTGGATGCTTAGGCTGGCTCTAGGGACGTGGAATGTCACCTTGCTGGGGGGGAAGGAGCCTGAGCATGTGCGGGAGGTCGAGAGATATCAACTAGAAATAGTCGGGCTCGCCTCCACGCACGGCGTGGGCTCTGGAACCCATCTCCTTGAGAGGGGTTGGACTCTCTTCTACTCTGGAGTGGCCCGCGGGGAGAGGCGACGGGCTGGTGTGGGTTTGCTTGTTGCCCCCCAGCTCAGCCGTCTCGTGTTGGGGTTTACCTCAGTGGATGAGAGGGTCGTATCCCTGCGCCTTCGGGTTGGGGAGAGGTCTCTGACTATCATTTCAGCCTACGGGCCGAGTGGTAGTGCACAGTACCCGGCCTTCTTGGTGTCCCTGTCGGGGGTGCTGGATAGTGCCCGGGGGACCCCATTATTCTGCTGGGGGACTTCAACGCCCACGTTGGGAACGACAGTGACACCTGGAGAGGCGTGATCAGGAGGAATGGCCTCCCCAATCTGAATCCGAGTGGTGTTTTGTTATTGGACTTCTGTGCTAGTCACGGATTGTCCATAACGAACACCATGTTCAAACATAAGGGTGTCCATCAGTGCACTTGGCACCAGGACACCCTAGGCAGGAGGTCGATGATCGACTTTGTTGTCGTATCATCAGACCTTCGGCCGCATGTTTTGGACACTCGGGTGAAGAGAGGGGCTGAGCTGTCTACTGATCACCACCTGGTGGTGAGTTGGATCCGCTGGAGGAGGAAAATGCTGGATAGACTTGGCAGGCCCAAGCGCATAGTGAGGGTCTGCTGGGAACGCCTGGCGGAGCCCTCGGCCAGGGATGTATTCAACTCCCACCTCCAGGAGAGCTTCGACCAGATCCCGGGGGATGTTGGAGACATAGAGTCCGAGTGGACCATGTTCTCCACATCTATTGTTGATGCTGCTGCCCGTAGCTGCGGCTGTAAGGTCTGCCTCCCTGGTAAGGCCTACGACAGGGTATTGGAGAGGAGAGTCCGACCGATAGTCGAACCTCGGCTTCAGGAGGAGCAGTGTGGTTTTCGTACCAGCCGTGGAACACTGGACCAGCTCTATACCCTCTACAGGGTGCTCGAGGGTTCATGGGAGTTTGCCCAACCGGTTCACATGTGTTTTGTGGACCTGGAGAAGGCATTTGACTGTGTCCCTCGTGATGCCCTGTGGGGGGTGCTCCAGGAGTATGGAATCGGGGGCCCTTTATTAGGGGCCATCCGGTCCCTGTACGAGCGGAGCAGAAGTTTGGTCCGTATTGCCGGCACTAAGTCGGACTTGTTCCTGGTGCATGTTGGACTCCGGCAGGGCTGCCCTTTGTCACCGGACCTGTTCATAACTTTTATGGAGAGGATTTCTAGATGCAGCCAAGGGCCGGAGGGGGTCTGGTTTGGGACCAGAGGATTTCGTCTCTGCTTTTTGCGGTCCTGCTGGCCCCCTCTAGCCAAGACCTACAGCATGCGCTGTGGCGGTACGCAGCCGAGTGTGAAGCGGCTGGGATGAGGATCAGCACCTCCAAGTCCGAGGCCATGGTACTCGACCGGAAAAGGGTGGCTTGTCCTCTTCAGGTTGGAGGGGAGTTCCTGCCTCAAGTGGAGTAGTTTAAGTATCTCGGGGTCTTGTTCACGAGTGAGGGAAGAATGGAGCAGGAGATCAATAGACGGATCGGTGCGGCTGCCACTGTAATGGGGGCTGTGTGCCGGTCCGTTGTGGTGAAGAGAGAGCTGAGCCAAAAAGCAAAGCTCTCAATTTACCAGTCGGTCTACGTTCCTACCCTCACCTATGGCCATGAACTTTGGGTCATGACCGAAAGAACGAGATCCCGGATACAAGCGGCTGAAATGAGCTCCTCCGTAGGGTGGCCGGGCACTCCCTTAGAGATAGGGTGAGGAGCTCGGCCATCCGGGAGGGGCTCGGAGTAGAGCCGCTGCTCCTCCACATCGAGAGGAGCCAGTTGAGGTGGATCGGGCATCTATACCGGATGCCTCAGGGACGTCTTCCTCGGGAGGTGTTCCAGGCACGTCCCACCGGGAGGAGGCCCAGGGGACGGCCCAGGACACGCTGGAGGGACTATGTCTCTCAGCTGGCCTGCCTTGGACTCCTCCAGGGGGAGCCCAAGGAGGAGGTGTCTGGAGAGAGGGACGTCTGGGTGTCTCTGCTGAGTCTGCTGCCCTCGCGACCCGGTCGCGACTGAAACTGAATTTTTTGGTTTGAAACTGAATTAATTTGCTTTTAAAATGTATTTCGTTGTATTAAACATTCAGTTCGACTACTTTCACTTTCAAGTCTGATATTCAATTTTAGTTCCAAAATTCTGTTTTTTGTGTCAAACATCCGGCTCCATGAAGATAGACACAGATTAATCAAACACAGATTCATCGATTTACATTTCACATCAGGTTCAACTTCCTTTACGGCATGTTGAGCTGGAGCAGTGCAGCATACATGAAATTGGCGGATGTCAGTCACCAAGTCAAATGAGCATCTATAAGAAGCGTCATGATGCACCCATCATGGCTAGTGCCTACTGTACAAGCCTGTGGGGGCAGTGCTATGATCTGGGGTTGCTGCAGTTGGTCAGGTCTGGGTTCAGCAACAGAATGTGTTCAAAGAATGAGGTCAACTGACTACCTGAATTTACTGAATGACCAGGTTTGACCAGGTTTTTTCTTCCCTGATGGCACAAGCATATTCCAAGATGACAATGCCAGGATTCATTATGCTTGAACTGTGACAGAGTGGTTCAGGGAGCTTGAGACATCATTTTCACACATGGATTGGCCATATCTTGGTGGGTTTACAATTGTCCAGGTGTGTTATATTTTCCACTTTTAGATGTTAGGAACGACAGTGTTCTGTGAGATGTTGAAGATTTGGAAAATAATTTTGTAAAACATCTTCACAAATGTATCTCTGACCCTTTTGCTGTATTTCTTGGTCTTCATGATGCTGTTTGTCTACTAATGTTCTCTCACATACCTCTGAGGCCTCCCAAAACAGCTGCATTCAAAGCGAGATGTGACTGTTTACCAATTTGGTCACACTAAAAGGTGGCTGATAAAACTGGATTTTATTCCAGGGTATCAGATTCTTGGGGGCTTAGTACATACTATATGAATGCCACATTTCTCAGATTTCCAATAACAAAAACATCTGAAAATTATGTATCATTTTCCTTCTACTTCTCAATGCTACACTTCATGGTCTGTCACAAAATGGCGAAAGTTTTAAGAGGTATAAATGCTATTGCAAGGCAGTACATAGCTGTGCTCTAAAACTATTGGACAAATACAACAATTTCTATAATAATGATTTTTTTTTTTTTTTTTTTTTTACAAAACAATTACTCACACACATGCCCAAAACTTTTATAAAAAGTCAATAATATATGACTTACATATACGACAAGAAAAGTAAAATAGGATTTACTTTTTGCCCAAAGTAACTTTGGAAAGAGAACAGGAAATGCAGTCCCAAAACAGCCATTTACTGGAGTTACGATCAGTGGGGTAAACAGCTGTTTTAATTTTAATCAGATGCTACTCTCATAAATTTAAATTTAATGAAAGCAAAAAAGTTTAATAAATAAATGACTTTGTTACATCTTGGCATAAACAAGTTGCTGGAACTGTTATAACAACAAAGTAGACCCAAAAAATATTATAATGTTCAAGAGATTATCATGACATCAGGGGCTGCTATTGTGCTTTGAGGTTATATCGTCGGCTTAATCTATTCCCTTTCTTTGTTTCTTTCTGGCTGTCAATCCACTGTAGTAAATGGACCAGTGTAACACCCATGCTTTGCTAGATGTTTGATCTTAGGTGTGGTAATTCAGCTTTCATTCTGCTAGAAGTTAAAACTTGTTAATTACTTATCGTTATCTCCTACCCTGGATCATCCTTTTAACCATCTGGTAACATCATGGTTTCCCCTGGTGCATCCTCACCAAGACCTAGATACTGTCTTGTAAAATAAAAATAAAAAGTCAACACTCATCATAAATACTGGAGCATAAACACACAGAACATAAAGTTCCAGATTCATATTGTATATTGCATTTATTACCTTGCTAACACCTTTCGTTCAGGAGACTTTATTTTAGAAGCAGAACACATTAACACACATTTTATTTTACACTCACACATGTTAATATGTCTACACCTGGAAAACACACACCTCCCAGATGAATGCAAAACAGTGCATTGGCACAAAACAGGTGAAATAAACATAGTATTACAAAAATGTACAGCAAACAACACTTTCCTTGGATACAAACATCAATTGGGGACGCTAATGCATGCTGAGTTCCACTGGCGGGCACACACAAACAGTCAAAATAGCCTGAAGAGAAATACCTCTCAATCTAGCTTCCAGGTGGATGGATATACCGCATGCTGTGCAAAATGGTTTAGTTGATATGATTTGACAGAGTGGAATAAAGTGTGATATACACACAATTTAACTTTTCTCTAAACTTGAAAAAGTACTACAATTGAAGCATTGTCAAGAAAGGGCAAACAGGCTTGATTGTGTTTTTCACTGACACTGCTTAGAGTTATCATGGCAATCTTCAACCTATTTAGACCTGAAATGCAGTATGCATTTTTTTCTGTATCAATTAGTACATGGTGCATCTCAACATACACTATCAGTCAAAGCTGTTACATACACTCTCTCACTTAATGGGTCTATTTATTTTAATGACTATTTAAATTGTAGATTCTCACCAAATGCAACAAAACTTTTACTGAACACACATGGAATTATATAGTAAACAAAATGTGTAAAATAACTGTTAATATTTCTATACTTTACTCGTACTCGTCGTCTTCCGCTTTATCCAGGACCGGGTCGTGGGGGCAGCAGACCCAGCAGAGACGCCCAGACGTCCCTCTCCCCAGACACCTCCTCCTGCTCCTCCGGGGGAAGCCCAAGACGTTCCCAGGCCAGCCGAGAGACATAGTCCCTCCAGCGTGTCCTTGGCCGTCCCCTGGGCCTCCTCCCAGTGGGACGTGCCTGGAACACCTCCCGAGGAAGGTGTCCAGGAGGCATCCGGTATAGATGCCCGAGCCACCTCAACTGGCTCCTCTCAATGTGGAGGAGCAGCGGCTCTACTCCGAGCCCCTCCCGGATGGCTGAGCTCCTCACCCTATCTCTAAGGGAGTGCCCAGTCACCCCACACAGGAAGCTCATTTCAGTTGCTTGTATCCGGGATCTCGTTCTTTCGATCATGACCCAAAGTTCATGGCCATAGGTGAGGGTAGGAATGTAGACCGACCGGTAAATCGAGAGCTTCGCTTTTTGGCTCAGCTCTCTCTTCACCACAACGGAACGGCACAGAGCCCCCATTACTGTGGCAGCCGCACCGATCAGTCTGTCGATCTCCCGCTCCATTCTTCCCTCACTCGTGAACAAGACCCCGAGATACTTAAATTCCTCCACTTGAAGCGGGAACTCCCCTCCAAACTGAAGAGGACAAGCCACCCTTTTCCGGTCGAGTACCATGGCCTCGAACTTGGAGGAGCTGATCCTCATCCCAGCCGCTTCACACTCGCCTGCGTACCGCCACAGCGCATGCTGTAGGTCTTGGCTAGAGGGACCCAGCAGAACCACGTCATCTGCAAAAAGAAGATACTAAATCCTCTGGTCCCCAAACCAGACCCCATCTGGCCCTTGGCTGCGCCTAGAAATCCTGTCCATAAAAGTTATGAACAGGACCGGTGACAAAGGGCAGCCCTGCCGGAGTCCAACATGCACCGGGAACAGGTCCAACTTAGTGCCGGCAATGCGAACCAAACTCCTGCTCCGCTTGTACAGAGACCAGATGTCCCCTAATAAAGGGCCCCCGATCCCATACTCCTGGAGCACCCCCCACAGGGCATCACAAGGGACAGTTATGCACTCAATACTTGGTCGGGAATCCTTTGGCAGAAATGACTGCTTCATTGCGGCGTGGCATGGAGGCAATCAGCCTGTGGCACTGCTGAGGTCTTATGGAGGCCCAGGATGCTTCGATAGCGGCCTTTAGCTCATCCAGAGAGTTGGGTCTTGAGTTTCTCAACGTTCTCTTCATAATATCCCACAGATTCTCTATGGGGTTCAGGTCAGGAGAGTTGGCAGGCAAATTGAGCACAGTGATACCATGGTCAGTAAACCATTTACCAGTGGTTTTGACACTGTGAGCAGGTGCCTGGTCGTGCTGAAAAATGAAATATTCATCTCCATAAAGCTTTTCAGCAGATGGAAGCATAAAGTGCTCCAAAATCTCCTGATATCTAGCTGCATTGACCCTGCCCTTGATAAAACACAGTGGACCAACACTAGCAGCTGACATGGCAACCAGACCATCACTGACTGTGGGTACTTGACACTGGACTTCTGGCATTTTGGCATTTCCTTCTCCCCAGTCTTCCTCCAGACTCTGGCACCTTGATTTCCGAATGACATGCAGAATTTGCTTTCATCCAAAAAAAGTACTTTGGACCACTGAGCAACAGTCCAGTGCTGCTTCTCTGTAGCCCAGGTCTGGGGAATGCGGCACCTGTAGCCCATTTCCTGCACACGCCTGTGCACGGTGGCTCTGGATGTTTCTACTCCAGACTCAGTCCACTGCTTCCGCGGGTACCCCAAGGTCTGGAATCGGCCCTTCTCCACAATCTTCCTCAGGGTCCGGTCACCTCTTCTCGTTGTGCATCGTTTTCTGCCACACTTTTTCCTTCCCACAGACTTCCCACTGAGGTGCCTTGATACAGCACTCTGGGAACAGCCTATTCGTTCAGAAATGTCTTTCTGTGTCTTACCCTCTTGCTTGAGGGTGTCAATAGTGGCCTTCTGGACAGCAGTCAGGTCGGCAGTCTTACCCATGATTGGGGTTTTGAGTGATAAACCAGGCTGGGATTTTTAAAGGCCTCAGGAATCTTTTGCAGGTGTTTAGAGTTAACTCGTTGATTCAGATGATTAGGTTCATAGCTCGTTTAGAGACCCTTTTAATGATATGCTAATTTTGTGAGATAGGAATTTTGGGTTTTCATGAGCTGTATGCCAAAATCATCCGTATTAAGACAATAAATGACCTGAAATATTTCAGTTAGTGTGCAATGAATCTAAAATATATGAATGTTAAATTTTCATCATTACATTATGGAAAATAATGAACTTTATCACAATATGCTAATATTTTGAGAAGGACCTGTATGTCTCCAACATCCCCCGGAATCCCCCCGGAGGTGGGAGTTGAATACAACCCTGGGCAAGGGCTCTGCCGGACGTTCCCAGCAGACCCTCACTATGCGCTTGGCCCTGCCAAGTCTGTCTGGCTTTTTCCTCCTCCAGCGGATCCAACTCACCACCAGGTGGTGATCAGTGGACAGCTCAGCCCCTCTCTTCACCCGAGCGTCGAAAACATGCGGCCGAAGGTCTTATGATACGACAACAAAGTCGATCATTGACCTCCTGCCTAGGGTGTCCTGGTGCCAAGTGCACTGATGGACACCCTTATGTTTGAACATGGTGTTCATTATGGACAATTTGTGACTAGCACAGAAGTCCAGTAACAAAACACCACTCGGATTCAGATTGGGGAGGCCATTCCTCCCGATCACGCCTCTCCAGGTGTCACTGTCGTTTCCGTTGAAGTCCCCCAGCAGAATAATGGAGTCCCCGGGAGGGGCACTATCCAGCAACCCTGACAGGGACGCCAAGAGGGCCGGGTACTCCGCACTACCGCTCGGCCCATAGGCCGAAACGACAGTCAGAGACCTGTCCCCAACACGAGGGCACAGGGATGCGACCTTCTCATCCACCGGGGTAAACCCCAACACAAGACGGCTGAGCTGGGGGGCAACATGCAAACCCACCCCAGCTCGCCGCCTCTCCCCGTGGGCCACTCCAGAGTAGAAGAGAGTCCAGCCCCTCTCAAGGAGATGGGTTCCAGAGCCCACGCTATGCGTGGAGGCGAGCCCGACTATTCCTAGTCGATATCTCTCGACCTCCCGCACAAGCTCAGGCTCCTTACCCCACAGCGAGGCAACATTCCATGTCCCTAGAGCCAGCCTAAGCATCCAGGGATCGGGGCACCGAGGTCTCCACCTTTTATATTTTAGATTCTTCAAAATAGCCACCCTTTGCTTTGATTACTGCTTTGCTCTCTTAGTATTCTCTCCGTGAGCTTCATAAGGTGGTCACCTGAAATAGTTTTCCAAGCAGTATTGAAATAACTTCCCAGAGGTTAATTGATAGATGGCCAAAGGTTAATATATCAGTCTTATGATTCTGGCACGTCTGCTCTACCCTGTCTCCCTGGCTGCAATCAGTAGATTAGATGCACCTGGTGGCTGCTGCTGTGCATTGCTATATGTGGCATGCCATACACCTGTGTCTTTCCTGATATATACCGACTCTGACAAGCAGACGGTGCCAGATTTTTGAAAGCCATTCGTGTGAGTAGATATCCAGCGTTCCTTCCTGTCTGATCAATGTTCTTGACCTTGCCTTGCCTTTTGGATTTATGCCTCTGCCTGCTCCCTGTCGGACTATTTGGATTTTGGTTGTCGACCTTGTTTCCTGGATCTGGTTTATGCCGCTGCCTGCCCCTTGCCTGACGCCTCTTGTTCCGATCGTTGACCCTGTTTCTGTCCTTGGATTATTGAGCCAGCCTAGCCCTCGGATTATTCAGCCTGGAGTCACTTCTTACCTGTGCTGTGGAGATCACCGCCTGCCGCGCACTGAGGTTTCCCCTCTGGGTTTCGAGTTCCACTCAAGACAAAAGCAGGTTAGTGGCTTTTCTGATTCCTGCAAAATCTGGTGAGACTACAAGTCACTAATCCCTCTTTCTGCTCCAGTGATTCCCGGAAGCTGTGAGGAGTTTTTCCTGTGTGACGTTTTCCTGTGACTGAATAAACCTTTTAAACTTTCAGTACTCTGTCTGGCTGAATTTTGGGTCCGCCTTTTTCTGATTCATAGCAGACAAATCTGGCCAAAAATGGACCCATCGCCAGCACAACAGTGGCGTACCCACGTTGATGAGACCCTTTCCTGGTTGGGTTCCGGCATGGAGGAAATAATTTCCATTTTACGTTCTGGCAATCTTGTCTCCGAGCCGCCACCGTCACAAAGAAACCACGCCCAAGTAACACGGACAACAGCAGAGGTAAGAGAGCCACGCCTCTCTCCGCCTGAGATGTTCAGGGGAGACTCAGACCAATGTCGAGCTTTTCTAACTCAGTGTGAAATTCATTTTGAGCTTCAGCCGTCATCCTTTCCCACTGAACGTTCCAAGGTGGCATTTGTTATATCTCTGCTGGCAGGAAAGGCAAAACAGTGGGGAATTGCTGAATGGCATAACAGGTCTGCATCTTGTGATCTTTATGAAACTTTTTCCAAGGAACTCATTCGAATTTTTGACCCGGTCATTCCAAGTCGTGAGGCCGCAAGAGGATTATTGTCCCTCAAACAGGGTGATCAACCTGTCTCTACCTGTATAATTGATTTTCATTTGTTGGCTGCAGAGAGCCGTTGGAATGAGGCAGCACAAATGGATGCATTCATGAAAGGATTAAACGAAGACATCAAGGATGAGCTAGCGACCCGTGACTATCCTTCTTCCCTGAAACAACTCGAGGATGTGGCTGCTCGCATTGATATTCGGCTGGCAGAGAGAAGGAAGGAGAAGCGTCATGAGAAGGGTCGATCATCATTAACTCAGGTTTCTGCACACCGGTATGAGAGAAGGAGTCGGTCACCTCTCACTGAGGAAAATGATAATTGTGAGCCCATGCAATTGGACAGAACCAAGATTACCCCTGAGGAGAAAGATTGTCGGAGAAGATTCAAGCTCTGTTTTTATTGTAGAGAGAAGGGACATTTAGCACTCAGGTGTCCACTAAAAGGACAGGCTCAGCAGAGGAAGGGAGGTCTCTACTGAGCCGAAGTCAACTATCTGCCTCCTCCTTCTTGTTTCCTGCCCATTTTCAAACCTCTTCTATGTCTCTCCAGGGGGCCGTGTTTATTGATTCAGGAGCAGATACTGAATTCATGGACGAAACATTTGCAAATAAGAACGGCATTAAACTTATTCCATCAGCTGGCACAAGAAATGTGCTAGCTTTGGATGGTCACAGCATGAACAATTCACATCCCAGGATGGAGGAGATTACCTTAACAGTTGGAGGTAATCATCAAGAAAAAGTTACTTTTATGATCATTAATTCACCTGAACTTCCTGTAGTCCTAGGGGCCTCCTGGTTGCAGAAACACAACCCTCACATCGACTGGAAGAAAAAATAAGTTTTGGGTTGGTCTGAGTCATGTTCCGCTGACTGTCTTTTCTCTGCTGCTACGGAGGACAGTGTGGAGAATGAGGTTGAGGAGACCTTTCCGGATTTATCCAAGGTACCTCAAGAAGACCATGATCTAAAAGAAGTATTTAATAAGATTAAGACCAAGAACGCTCTGGCTCATGCTGTTCAGTCGGCTCGTCATGACTGTGATCTGCTCAGAGAGCAGTATGTGGAGGAGCAGAAGGCCAAACCTGAGCTGCAGCGTGCTATGTCCAAGGCTAACAGCGAGGTGGCTCAGTGGAGAACTAAGTATGAAGAGAGTCAGGCTGAGCTGGAAGGAGCTCAGAAGGAGGCACGTGCTTTGAACACAGAGATGTTCAAAATGAAAAACTCCTTTGAAGAAGCTCTGGACCACCTGGAGACCCTGAAGAGGGAGAACAAGAACCTGCAACAGGAAATAACTCAATTGACTGAGCATATTAGTGAAACAGGAAAGACAATTCATGAACTGGAGAAGGGTAAGAAAACTGCAGAGAATGAGGTCAGGAGCAGGAACGATGCCCTAAGTTGCCAAAGAATATGGAGGAAGGCCAGGAGGTCGATGATCAGAATGTCACTGATTCAGTCAAGAACTGCCAACCGGAGATGGACCCCTGCCCCTAAGTACCAGGTGGGGCAGAAAATTTGGCTCTCTGCCAAGAACCTACCATTAAGGTTAGAATCCCGGAAGTTGGCACCCCGATTTGTTAGACCTTTCCCAATTTCCAAGATCATCAACCCTGTCGCTGTACGGCTGAGATTACCCAATTCCATGAGGATTCACCCCACGTTCCAAGTTTCTCAGGTCAAGCCTTTCGTGGAGCCCCGACTTTTCACCGGTAGTGTAGATGAAAGAAAATTGTTTTTCAAGTCAATATGTCTGAAAGATTAAAGGTGTTCTTAACTGTATCTGTTTTTCTGTGATACTTAAATCTTTACAGTGCATTACAAAATTATTAATACCCCTCCAACCTTTTAACTTTTTTGTGTTATAACCATAAACTTCAAAATATTTCAATAGAATTTTTTTGTGTTACACCAACATTTACAGTTTTCAAGTCTTAGATTCACTGTTGGATTTCAGTCTAGGCTTTAATATTAAACATTACATTATAACTCTGGATGCATGTTTAGGGTTATTTTCTTGATGAAAGCCTAAAGCTTAGGCTCAGTATTAAATTATTTGGACAGGTTTTCTTCCAGGATTGGCCTGTGTTTAGATCCATCTGTCTTCACATTAAATCTGAACACCTTTCCTGGGCTGCTGAAAAAATCCTTGTATTTGATCCTTGTATGCCCAAAGCAGGAACTGTGTCTGTATTCTCGGCACAAAATTTAGCCTGTTCCCAGAGCACATTGAAATCCACCAGGGCTCTCCCTTGTTACCAGTCCTGCTTGTGGGGCTCATGGACATGTTTACAAGGTGTTGTCATTGAGAGAAGTGTCTCTGGTTTGGGAATCTCATGATCACATCTTTGCTTTTTGCAGATGATGTGGTTCTGTTGGCTTCTTCAAGCTTCGACCTACGGCATGCACTGGAGTGGTTTCCAGCTGAGTGTGAAGTGGCCATGATGAGAGTCAGCTGGAAACAGGTTGACTGCCCCCTCTGGATCAGGGGTCAGTCTGTGCCTCAAACGGAGGAACTTAAGTACCTGGGTTCACAATGGCAGGATTGAATGGGTGATGAACAAATGGATTGGGGCTTCATGTTGCTGTTCCAGTCTGTTTTGGTAAAAAGGGCTGGCAAAAAAACCAAAGCTCTTGATTTACTGGTCTATCTACGTACCAGCCCACACCTTTGGTTAAGAGATATGAATTGTGACTGAAAGAACGAGATCCCGGATACAAGTGGCCATAATGAGCTTTCTCCGTGCCTGGGCTCAGCAGTAGAAATATGGTGAGGAGCTCTGTCATCCAGGGGACCTCGTAGTAGATACAACTGCTTCTCCAGATCAAAAGGAGTCTGTTGAGGTGTTTTGGGCATCTTATCAGGATGCCTCCTGAGCACCTTCCTGTTGAGAATGTCTGGTAACGTTCCACGTTCCACTAGGAGGAGACCCCGGGGAAGACCCAAAAACTCACTGGAGGGACTACCCTCTTAGCATTCCCCCAGAAACACCTACAAATGCTTGTAAATTCCATACCCAAATTAAATTAGATGCAATTCTTCAGCCCTTTGGTGCACAAGCAGAAATTTGGCTTCTCTTATTATGAATAATAAAAGAGACCATGTGTCATGATTTGTGGGTGTTGAGTTTTATTTTGGGTACTGCCTCTGATCATGATCGTTTATGTTTTCCAGGTGGTGATTCAGTTAATTCCTTTAGGTTAATTTCTTCTTCTGTTGACGATGCATTTTATTTCTATTACTTCTGTAAGATTTTTTATTTCTATTGGTAAAAAAGTCTGGTCACATGACAAAACAAAGTTCCAGGTTAATAATACTTTTGTGAGGCACTGTATAATGACAATGATAAAGAGCTCATCATGACGAAATGGAAGAAATATGCAGATGACCACTAACAATGAAAGACGTTTAACAATGTTTTTAACTAAGTCAATAAAGCTGGTAGATTAAAACCCACCCTACCTCATCCACATGCACAGATGCACGCATGTATTGCAGCATGCCACAAGAATCCTTCACACAGAGATATACAAACATAAACAGGTGCATGTTCAAACATCCAGGTTGGACACACCAAGACAAATTCATTGGGGTTGAACACTCAAGCATGTAAACACACAGTATTTTTACTACAGGTATTCAAGCCGAACAGACATCTCATTCCCTGGTGCTGCTAAGAGCTGTGAAAAGAACTCTGAGATCTATATCAGGGCATTTTAATCAGAAACAGGTGCATGCATGCTGCCTCTCTTGCCTTTCTCTAAAGGAAACACATGCACACACACACACATTTACTCAAAACACACACACACATATGTGTGTGTGCGTGTGTGTGTGTGTGTGTGTTTGTGTGTGTGTGTGTGTATTTTTTTGTGCAATTTATCTAGAAAAATCTGTTGGGGGTATTTAAGGAAAATTTGATTATGTCTGACCGTTGACCCCAAATGTAAACCTGCATGATTTCCATGCAGGAAATTATACAATAACCATTACATGGTCTTCAAGTCAAAGCAAGGCTAAGTGAGATGCAGTGTTTCAAATTAGTTCCACCCTCTGTTTTGTCAGCTTTGAGAGGGGCTCAACTCAAAATGTCACAGTATATTTTCTTTAAAGTTAAATTCATCCTGGAATGCATAAACAGTTGATGGGTTCCATGCTTCATCCAAAGCATTTCAGATGCACAAGTGCAAGACCAAAGACAAAACAAAAGAGCAAAGAATCAATATAAAACTAAATAAAACATTAAAAACAAAACACAGAAATAAAAAAAGGATTTTAAATAAAAGGATAGAAATAAAAAAGGATTTGCAGCATATCTAAAGCAAAACACTCAGTCACAAAGTCAGATTCAGAGCTTAACTGTGAGCATAGGAGAACGTTGAGTTAGAGCAATGGGCAGTACCATGCTCGCATCAGAAAAAAACATAACTTTGGACCTGAGAGAGCCATGAAGTTAGCTTTAATTTCTTTTTCCGTCCACTGTCCTTTTCCAACTCTTCATTTATATTTTTGTTACAGGATTGTTTTATCTTTAAAATAACTGCACAGTTTATAATACTGTTTTTAAGCGTATACTGTATTGCGACTATACAAAATTACTGGGTTATTTATTGAACCGAAATGGTGGGTTTAAGCTGTTGTAACCAAGGTGGGGGTCTTTTAAAATAAACACTGGGTCAAAATTTGTAACCATGCTTGTCGGGTTAATTCAGTTCAACTACTGATTTCATCTCAAAGCACTTTACAAACAGGTGCATGTCATATGCAGTTGCTTGGAATGCAATTAAGTCCAAACCGTTTTAAAATCAGTTATGATTATTTTGATTCCAAACAATCTAATCCAGGGGCACTGCACGGTGGGACAGTTGGTAGCACTGTTACCTTGCAGCAAGAAAGGTTCGACTCCAGGCCCTGGGTCCTTCTGCATGGAGTTTGCATGTTTACCCTGTGCATGCGTGGGTTCTCTCCAGGTACTCCGGCTTCCTCCCACAGTCCAAAGACATGCCTGTTGGTCTCTCTAAATTGCCCTTAGGTGGGTGAATAAGTGTGTGCTTAGTTGTTTGCATGTTGCCCTGCAATAGACTGGCGACCTGTCCAGGGTTTACCCCGCCTCCTGCCCATAGACTGCTGGACCCACTATGGAAGAAGCGGCCTAGAAAATGACTAACCGACTGACAATCTAATCCAATTATGTGGTAACATTCAGATCCAGTTGCATACAATGCAAGCTAATACCATCTATAAACACAGCATAATCAAAGTCAGTTAATCATACAGTATAATGCAAATTAGTAAAAGGTTATTTCCCTAAAGTAGTGCATCAAGTTTAGTAGGGAAGACTTTACAGTAATCCATCCTTTGAGCAAGCACATGGTAAAAGGAGAGAGAATTGATTGCTTTTTAACATCAAGTCTCCAGCAGAATGAGCAGCCGTCTACTTCAAATGACACAAATTAAGAGCACAGAAGTGACACAGGTCCAGAAGTATGTTTTATGACAACTAAACATGTCATTGACAAAGCATTTAAACAGAAATACCAACTAAGCCACTGCATTTATGTACTGGCAAAGTAAAATCTTTTTTCATTTTTTTTTGCCCCATCAATAACCCGAGCAGATTAGTTTTTCTCGACATTTTAAATGTTTTTGCCACAGATTAAACTCTTCTTTTTTTCTTTTCACATTGCTGCCTGTGACTCTTTGCATTCATATTGCTGTTCCTGCTTCTGCATCCATCCGCCACCCTCTTCAACACTTGATAGTCCTTCAGCTTCATACCAGAAATCTCATACTAGTTCAAATCTAAATGCTAATGACTGCTAAAGTTCTTGACCCCCCATTCACAATTCTTCCATACTGCTGAATTTTGTATGATAAAGAAAAAGGAAGTAAAGGAGATCAGAGTTTATTGTGCAGGGTTGAAAGGCTACTGAATGTCAATATGAGCATCTAGGGGAATAGAAAATTGAAAATGAAACAGAATAGGAGAAGGGTAGAAAAAAACTTCTTGAGATTAAAAATGCATATAGGGTGTTTTAAACTGGCAACTTGGGGGTTGTTTTTCTGTATGGCCTCTTATCTATTTGTAAAGCTTGTTTCATATGGTATTTCAAGTTCTAACTCAGTGGGTTATTTGACTGCAGGTTTGATGGAACCACAGATATTAGAATCCTATTAAGGGCTAAAAGAAGAAAGCTACGTAAGTAGGAAGGTGAGTGTCTGAAGACATTTAGAGTTATTGAAGTGTGTTTGTGTCTGGATACTTCTGTCTAAACATGCACATGTATATAAGCAGGTGTTTGCGTGAAGGAGTGTATTGATATGTGTGATTATATTTGTGTCAGCTATTGAGTGGAATATGCTTTAAGCTGCTGACCTTCAAAATCAGCTAAGTGACAGGTAAGTGCAGAGCACTTTGGTTAAATAATGAACCAGCTGACATTTGAAGATCAGATCCATTTCCACATTACCATCGAGGTTGTAGAGTAACAGCCCACATTCACATTTAGAGTTTGGATTCCAGGTCCTCCCTCTCAAGAGCTTTTGGCACTGATAGTATTAGTGATGGAGAGGATCCTGCCAGTGTACTACAGCTAATGTGTCAAAATAGTAGCTGCTACATTTGTTTTGGTATGGATATATAGAGTCAACCTCGTCACACTTGTCGCCTTCTACTTATCCCGGACTGGGTCATGGGGCCAGCAGTTGGCAGTGAACTGCTCCTCCAGACCTTATGGCCACAGCTACGAATGACAGCATCGACAACAGAGGTGAAGAACCTTGTCCACTTGGACTGTATGTCTCCAACATCCCCCCGGATCCGGGAAAAGCTTCCCTGCAGATGGGAGTTAAATACGTCCCTGACCAAGGGCTCCGTCAGACTTTCCCAACAGACCTGCACTATTTGCTTTGGCCTGCCAAGTCTGTCTGGCTTCCTCCTCCTCCAGATTCAACATTTTCAAAGTAAAACGTGTTTCCCTATCGTCCCACAGTTGGTGAAGAATATAGAGCAATGAACAACATATACCAAGTCTAGAGGTCACAGTTTATTGAAACCAATGGAGTTTTGCAAGTGGTTGCAAAAAAATATATTTCAGTCTATTGTTGTTGTACAGGATCATCCTGGTAACCAGCCAATTTATTGGTGCATCGAGACGCTGAACTTAATTTAATATTTTAGTTTGATGGCAATATAATATCCAATTTCCAGTTTAAAGTAGACCTGCTGGTACATTTGTGTCAGGTTTGATTAAGTGAGACTGCTAAACTCATCTTTTCACACTGCAAAAATGATCGTTGGTCTATTTTGTAATGTTTTCAATATAGCTGAAATTGCCACATTGGAAAATTTTGTAATGGAGATATATTTCCCTTGATGTTATTCAGTGAGAATTTATAAAAAACCATCATCCAATTTTATGTGCCAACTTTTATTCATCTTAAATTGTAGTTGGCTATCTCAGCAGACAGAAGGCAAAATTGGGGGTACATCTTTTAACAAGATGAAACTCCATTCCATGTATGAAAACCACACATAAGACACAAATCCAAGCATTCCTACATTAATTTCTAAAGCTGCTTTCATATAAGAAGTAACATATTGCCATGCATGTTGATGTTGCTAAAACTGTTTTATCTAAGTCCAAACATGTTGTAATGAAGCACAATTTGTAAATCCTCATTCAACATTTAAATTGTTCATACAGTTGAGCCCAAACTTATTCATACCCCAAAAAGATTTAGGCTTAAAGTAATCTTTTAATTTTACCAACATTTTCTATTTGACTGGAAGGATGATAACATTTTGAGTGGCCCATCTAGAGTCCAACATTGAATTTGAGCTGCTCAAAAAAATATTAAAGGAACACTTTTTGATCAAAGTATAGTTTCAAGCCAGTTAAACTTCTGGAATATTGATCAGGTCAGTTAAGTAGTAGAGGTGTTGTTACTCAGTGTCATGTGTTTTGGTGTTAATAAAATTAACAACAGGTACACCAAAGGAGCAACAGCGAGACGACCCCAAAAACAAGAATGGCTTTGACATAGACATTGTTTCTCTCTTTTTTTCAGTAGTTTGGCAGTTGACCAGGGTCATTGTCACCACTAGTAGCATGAGGCTTTACCTCGATCCCACAGAGGTTGCTCCGGCAGTCCAACTCCACCAGGATGGCACGTTATTATGTGTCATTGCCTGGAGGTTTGCTGTGTCTAGCTGCATAGTCTCAGAAGCAAGCAGAAGATTCCAGGAGCCAAGCAGTTACTCTAGGACAGTGAACAAGTCCGTCAAAGATTCCTAACCCATCAGGAGAACCAGTATCTGCTCCTCGGGTCAAAGAGGAATTGGATGAGTACTGCCAGGGTCCCGCAAAGAGAACTTCAATGGGCCACAGGCATAAATGTCTTTGATTAGAGCAGGTTCACTCTGAACTCATGTAACAGATGTGAAAGGGTCTGGAGAAGCTGCGGGGAACGTTCTGCTGCCAGCAACATTGTTCCACATAATCGGTTTGGTCGGTGGGTGAGTGCTGGTCTGAGGAGGGATATCCATGAAAGGCTGCACCGACTGGTAAAGGATAAAACAATAGCACCCTGACTGCCATTAGGTATCAGGATGAAATCCTTAGATCCACTGTTAAACCTGTCGCTGTTGCAGTGGGTCCTGGGTTCTTCCTGGTGCATGATAATCCCTGGCATCATGTGGCAAGAGTATGCAGGCATGTCCTGGAGGATGAAGCAATTGAAACTAATGACTCTCGGGCACATCATGTTTAGATCCATTGGGTGCCATCAGGTTGCACTTCAGACAGTCCAGGAGCTCAGTAATGCCCTGATCAGGATCTGGGAGGAGATACCCCAGGACACCTCATTAGTAAAATGCTTCGACGTTATTAGGCATGCATACAAGCACATGGGGGCCACAAAAACTACTGAGTGCCACTTTGGGTTACTACAATGACATTTCATCAAATTGGACTAGCCTGCCATATCAGCTTTTCAGATGACTTTGGATGAAGCCATCTGTGGGTTGATGATTTTCATTAAACTAGACGGCATCAGTATGGATATCTAGCCTATTTTTTTCAATTGAGATTTGATGTATTTTCAAAGTGCCATTATTTTTTTTGAGCAGTGTGGAAACTGTGAAGGGATATTAGTGTGATGGCAAGGAGACTTTTCCAACATCAAAGACTTGAAATTTATCACAAAAATATGTATCTCCCTTGGGTTTTTATCTATTGTATTACATTCCAACCTGTAATTTAAATGTGTATTTTTATTTCATGTTAAGGATTTGCTCAAAAAAAAGGAATTAAATAAATAGAAAAAAACAGAAAAAAAAAAGAAATAACTGAAAATATGCATGTCATATGTATCCATCCACTTTGCTATGAAGCCCCTCAAAGGTTCTGGTGAAACCAGTTATCTTCAAATGTCAATTATTTAGTGAAATTAAGCCCACCTGTGTGTAGTCTAAGTGTCACATGGTTTGTCAGTATAAAATTACCTTTTCTAAAAGGCTTCAGAGGCTGCAACACCACTAAGCAAGATCACACCATGAAGACAAAGGAGCTCTCCAAACAAATCAGTGACAAAGTTGTTGCAGAATTCAGGGTGGGGTTATTAAAAAAAACCATCCAAATTGTTGATGTTCCCCCAGGGCACCATCAAATTCATCATCTTTAAATGGAAAGCATATGGTACAACAACAAGCCTGTCAAGGGTGGGTGCCGAACAAGACTCATAGATCGGGCAAGGAGGGCATTAATCAGAGAGGCAACACAGAGACCAAGTGTAACCCTGAAGCAGTTGCAGAGTTTCACAGCAGAGGCTAGAGTATCTGTCCATAGGACCACAATAAGCCGTACACTCCATAGAGTTGGGCTTTATGGAAGGGCGGGCAAAAAAACAAACAAACCGTTAATTAAAATAATAAAGGATGTTTTGAGTTTTCCTAAAAGGCATGTGGGTGACTCCCCAAATGACTCACCAAATACATGGATTTAGGTGCTCTAGTCAGGTGAGACTCAAATTGAACCTTTTGGCCACCAAGGAAATGCTATCTTTGGTGCACATTCAACACATTCCATCACCCCAAGAACACCATCCCCATAGTGAAACATGCTGGTGACAGCATTATGCTGTAGAGATATTTTCAGCAGCAGGGGCTGGGAAACTGGCCCAACTTGAGGGAAAGATGGATGGTGATAAATGCAGGATATTCTTGAGGAAAACCTGTGTCAGTCTGCCTGTGATTTGAGACTGGGACAGAAGGTTTACCTTCTAGCAAGTGTTGGAATTGCCGAGTCAAAGACCAGACCACAGTCCAATTGAGAATATGTGGTTAGACTTGAAGATCACTGTTCAAAATTGAAAACAGTTCAACATGAAGGAGTTGGAACAGTTTTGTCTCCAGGGATAGACATTGGCAAGATGTGGCAAACTCATATGGACTCATCCAAAGCCACGGTGCAAACTTTAAAACAATCTATTTTAATTCCAGGCTTTGAGGCAACACAACATGAAAAATGCCAAGGGGTGGCGAACACTATTGCAAGGCAGTGTAGGTGGTTGTTCTGTATACCACACTATGTTACAGCCTTATTCATGCATATATTTTGCCTAACTAACAAAAGTGCTCTATAAAACAGACTGAGCTCTTAACAGTTTTTGAGAAATACAACACGGGTCCTGAGTGCAGTTGCAATCAAACCACATTATGAAAACCTATCCTTTACAGTAGAATTACTGAATAACAAAAGCCCTACTAAGCTGTTCCACACACTGTTTAAAGACTGTTCAAGACTCATGAAAGAGATCACTGTAACATTAAATCAATGATGTATTTCTGTTTACAAAATGGTATGTCTTAAATATTTCAAACTATTGTGTTTTTCACTAAATCAGCCAGAGTGCTTTTACATTCCCTGACAATTCACTAATTGGCTGTCTGGTAAATCACAGTGTTTAAATATAATTGAACTTAATAACTGAAATGCATTCAATTTTATTTTTATTCTATTCTATTTTGTATTGTTATATAACATTTTCTTAATGTTCTTATTCAAATACTACCATAGCATATTCTTCAAAAAACAATAAATTATCAAAATTTTTTGACTGCTAAAGAAAAAATATAAAATAATAACCAAAATGTGTGACTAAGAATATAATCAGACCACCCGTGGTTCCTCTCTGCAACAATTTACAATTGGTGTTTGCAGTGCAAGAAAGGGTATTATAATAACATTTGTATTTTGTCTGTACTGCGATACTTTAATGAACGTAACGATGTGAAACTAAAAAAAGTTTTTACACTTTGACACCTAGCACACATTTTTGAAGCATGACAGTTCATCATTGGTGCTATATAAAGATCACTTTTTATTAAGAAAATGTTGTTACTCCACAGTGTTTCATGGATGGCATCGATTGATATTGTAATCATTTAAACTAATCACTTTTTGGCAAATTACAGCTTGCCTCTGACATAAACTTTATCTCCATGTTATGTAATCAAGGAAGAGATTATGCAAATTGCTATGGCAATCAGAGAGCCAGAGGGCTCCGGTAACCAAAGTCTTGAAGACACTAACCTAATTATGTAGCTGTTGTTCTATCAGCTAAGTGTTTCCTAATGGATGGGACAATAATGCAAGACAATAAATAAACAGCTAAGCAACATTTAGTATACATTGATGTTGATTTATGTTGCAGTGTCTGAGGTGTTGATATACAACATGTACACTCTGTATACAGGAATTCCTATGACTTCTTTCAGATGTGAAAGATGTATTGTTTTGTCTTGGCAAAACATAATAATTCATTCATAGTTCCTTTTCATAAAATGTATCTGCATGTGTATGAATCTTGCTGTTCTGTTGGACATTCTGATAGTCTATATATACACATGCGGAGATGCAGAATACAAATGAATATGAAATGCTGTGACATGAAATAATTACTAGAGTAGAAAATACAACATACATTTAATCTTGTTTTAAATTCCTCTCTGTGCATAATTTAACCTTATTGTAAATTATGTAATGCTGAACTGGCATTTCCATCGATGAAGTTTGTTGAGAATTTAAATGGGGTTTAAACAGGATCTGTTTCTGACACAATATTTAGGATTTTAAAATTTAACATAAATTATTATTTGGGTTTATAATTATTATTTCATAAAGATTCAGTTAACATTTAGTGAAAAGGAGGACTATTTGTTGTTTTATAATAAGGACTTTTTCTCTCATAATGCTTTTTGGGAAAAACTGGAGTTGGACTGAGGACTTTGCTAGTTTGGTTTTCTGTGCTTCTCAGAGAAGGTTTCCTGAGCTTGTCAAGTATGTCACACCTTTGGTGTTGTGTATGATTTGTGCACCCGTTTTTATACAATAGTTCATCTGAAGCATTGATCTGTCTCCTTCTTGTCATTGGAATAATCAGAAATACAACATAGTTAATGTCATTGTAGTACCGTTTATCATATAATAAATCAATTTGTAAAAAGAAAAATTAACAGATAATTTCAACGCTAATGCCACACTTTTTTATTTTTTAACCAGATTTTACCAATGAATCCCAGTTGGGCATTATCTTTGTTGTGGACTGTCTGAATGGCTAGCTGGCACAAAAATCTGTTACTGTATGAGAGTAAAGACACAAATCAAGTGTGTGAGGTTAACAGACCTGGCTTGACCTTACTCGCAATCAGTCAAATGTCTTTACATTTTTTGAGTTGAATCTAGACCCAATCAAGTACTGTAAACCGATAACCGACTACATTGCAATTATGTATTGCTAATTGGCAACAAAAAATGACAAGAGAGAAGTAGAAGACGAACAGGGGATTTGGGAAACATATTTTCTCCTTAATGTTTTTTTTTTTTTTTTTCTGAGCCATCTTTGCTGGTATACATATTAATATTTGTACTAATGGTGCTTCAAGCACATGTGAAACTAAAAGGGTTGTTAAATTAGCTATGTTTCTTTGTTAGCTAAATTCACCAAAAGCTAAATGTTCATCCAGCTCGTCGCCATCTTGTTAGAGGCCATAGATGTTCCTCTCCACCATTTTAGTAATTTATTGTGCTATGTGATGGCTAGTTAAAAAAAACAAAAAACATTAAGATCAAATGTCCAAAAAGGTTACAGATTTCTAATAAGGCAAATAATATTTTCTTAAATATTATTTTTACTAAAATAATAGTGGCTATCTAAAACAAAATTAAGAATCAATTGTCCAAACGGGTTACTGATTTGTAATTGGCAAAATATTTTTTTAAATATATATTTTTTTATTAAGATAATGTTTTACTTCCTAATTTTTCATTGTGACTGGTTGTTTGAAGACATGCCAGTCGTTGTCCTTAATAGTTTTAGAACTAATTTGACCTCATTTCCAAATTCTACCGGATAAACCTTGGTTCTTAAACAAAAATATCCACATTGAACTGCCATATCATTGGTAGTGGTTATCGACTATTTTATTAGACTCCTTTTTCCTGTATTTGTACATAGTTTATTAGTTTTTGTTATTTCTTCATTTTGCTCGGTAGTTTTAGTTGAACTGTTCTAGCCTAGAAAAGATTTTAACCGAAATATTTGAACTTGGAGTTGAATTGATCGGTTAATAAATTCCTATATATTGGAGAGAAGTTGTGAATTTATTCGATATGTGCGCAGAGTTTGGTTGTTTGGACAATGCCAGTGCTCAAATCACTCTTTCATCTATTGTTATGATATCGCCGTCAAATTGGGCTGGTATTCACAGGACAATTTTTGACAGACCAAAAATTACTTGATTAAATATGAAATAACTTGAGCATTTTATTGCACAGCAATCTGTAAGGACTCTACATAGTGTGTCCCCTAGTTAAGTAAGCCCAATCAATGACATTCACTGCTGCGATTGGTCATTTTGAAAAAGCATGAAACAAAAGCTCTTGCTTTTCACAGGAAGAAGCTTCCAGTAGAACCAGTCTCAGTATGAGCGAACAAATAATCAACAAATAATTCTGAAGCCAGCAGTCCCATCAAAGTGCTGCAAAAGGGAGGACAGTACTGGCATTTATTGTATCTTCAGTATTATATATTTGACTAAATAATCTTCTTCTATTCACAGTTTACAGTGCTTTATTATACTTAGCCACACACAATTGTTATGAATTATGAAATCACCATGTATATTTAATTGAGGTCATTATAATAATATCTGACCCTGTTTGCAAGGCTTACAACCAAAGCAATGCCAGGAACAGGGCTTTTTTCCTCATTACACTGAAGTAAGACACTAAGAAAATCATAGCATCTCAAAGAAACACATCATGTATTGTATTGGGCCCAGCCATGGGAGGAACAAAAAAGATCGAACTAAACAACGAACAAAACAAATCCTTGTGACGTCATAGAGCTACAAAACTCTAGATGAAGCAGCTTCTCTTCTTCCTTTCCCACAGCAATGACTGCATAACAAATTCAATTAACTTAAGTCATTCTGTTCATGGATGTGCTTGAATTTGACCCTTTGACGCTTTTAGTTAGGTTTTGCTTGAGAAGTAAAGTGACCTCAAATATTAATTTTTGCAGTTACGATTTTAAATAGATGTTTTAGTCATAACTAACGGGCTATTATTTTTATTTTGTTTCTCAGTTTGATCATTTTGTCTATTAATACCATGAAAAAACCCTTGTAATAAAGTGTAAGCATAGACCTAAATAAACCCTCTAACCTCCACATGTTCTCTGTACGCAATACAGTTGGATGTCATAAATCCCCCTGAGCATGGGTTTTTAATGCATCATTAATTTATAGTGAGAGCCACAGTGGCTGCAGATGGTTTTTATAGTTTTGATAGATGATAAATATTTTGCGGAGAAGAGAGGAAAAAAAAAGCACGAGCCAGATCTTTAAGTTCCATCAGTTTCCTTATTATTTTTTTAATTTATCTCACCATGTTTGCTCACACCAGTAGTAAATTACATGAATAATTATCTGCTTTAAGGAAACTCCCTTATAGTGTGAACCCACAGTATTACCAGACTGCATTTTTGGTTACTGACTGTGTGCAATGCTCTGTAAGGGGGAACACCCTAGTTTAATCCCTGTTGCCAGATAAAAAGATTGACTGAGGTACACCAGAGAAATTCTGGTGTTATACCACCATGACATCATGGGTTCTTACTTAAACCCTAAATGGGAGAAAACAGACACAGAGGAAACAGAGGAAACGATAAAGATGAGGCCAAATGTGATGCATGGCTTCCTATATACTTAAATTCTGCTTGAATACAGAGATCAGTCAGGTTTTAAATGTGCTTTTAAGAACTGATCACAGACTTTATTACTTTTAAAACACAGTTCATGCAGTGGTAAGACTTTTTTAAGTAAATAACTTTTTGATTGTTTGATACTTTTTCAATTAAAATCTTTTCTTTTAAAAACTGTCCATTTTTATGGACACTATTTTGTATACAGCAGCCTATCTTTGGTACTTTGCTGTTGCTGTATTATTAAGTGATTTATAGGCAAGCTGAAGTCCCAAAACAGGGCCTTGCAATCATGTCTAGCCATGATTTGAATAACTAACACGTTAAACAATTTTTTTCTTGATGAGGTGGTTTTTTGGGAATAGCTTAAGCCTTTTTTCTTTTATCTGGGTCTACGGGTGGGCACACAGTTGAAATGTGTTTCATATTACCATTTAAACAAAACATACATACCAATGCACATTTGTGATGGGTAATGTGTTTACAAATAGAATTTCCAATCATAAAACATAAGCTTTCGGTTATTCCAAAAAGACATGTATTTACTATCAGAAGCAAGTCCTAAAATGAACAACAAATAATACAGCAGATAGTGTTTGGAGAAAATTTATATTGAAACAGTTTAAACTAAAAAGAGACCCAAACTTAAAGAAAGCCCTTAACATACACTCTTCTATTACATTAAAAGACTTCTACATTTGCACTCCAAAAAAAATAAAATCAATTTATCATTACAAATGACTGTATGAGTCATTTCGACTGATGAATATCGCCTCATTACACCCGCAGCTTGCTGTCCAAGCATGCCCAGGTGCATCATGTTAGCTCATTAGATTTGTTTCCTCTTATTGTTATTTGCTTTTATTTTTACATGCCACCTGCTTACCTCTTTGTCCTCTGCTAATCATCCATCTTATCTTCTAGCTTTTACATTTGGTATTTTTCCTGCATTTGCCATGTCAAATAGGGTGGACTAAAGTGGAAATTCAGAAGAGCTGGGGTTGTCTTTGTGTCAGCTAACATTAGAAAAAGTACGGTCATTACTAATTGGAATAATGATGGAGGTTATCATAATTTTGTTAAGCTAGATTTGAATCTTTATGTTTATGTTCAAGCCGAAAGGCATATATTCTGACCTTTCTAGTGTATAAAATACACCAAAGATGTTTATTAGCAATATTTAAGGACAAAAGCTGTGGCGCTATACCTTAAACTAATGCCTGATATATATGCGGAATGTAACCACTTCTAAGTGGTTGCAAGTTGAGAACAAATACTTGTGATATCGAAGCCTCAGGTCTACCGCCAGAGTTGCATTGAAAAAAAAAAAAAACTTTCTCCTAAACAGTAAATTATCTTTTTTATTTACTCTAAACAACAGAACCAGAAATACCAAAAAAAAAAGTCTGCAATCTCAATTGCCAAAACCTCAATTCACTGTCTGCTTCACTGTCAGAAAACCTGTGAGACTGTGATGTAAAACTAATCTTTTTGATTACTTGAGCCTCGGAAGTTTGCATTGCAGCATTTTGACTGGGTGCTTCCACAGTATTATCATTATTATTAAAATTATAAAAATGACAATGAAAAATTATGCACGGAGAAAGAAAAACAGCAAGAATGATTTCTTTAAATAAATTTTAACTCTGGTAGGGATTCTTTTCTTTTTCTGTTCTTGTGTACTAAGAAAATCAAACTGATGCCATAAAGAGCAAATATATTTAAGAGCCAGAAAACCTGTACATTTTGAAAGTTCTTACTGTCACAATAGCAAAGTTTTTCTTTTATCTTATTCATAATTAGCATTTTTATTTTTCTTTCTCAAAATGAGCAGCACATATAAACACATAGGCAGTCTCCTGCCATAATGAAATACTCGTACGCATCCACTTGCCTGTTTTTTTCTTAGCTGTTATCCCCCAGTGTCACTTTTACTCACTCCTATTATCTGTAACATCTACTGAAATATTTTTGTTCATAACAGAAAAACAATACTAAAAGAAGATACTTTTTCACTATTTAGATTTGTTTCTGTATTAAAAGGGAATGTGTTAATATTAACAATTGGTTACATTTTAAACAGTCCACAAGGATTTCTTAGAACAGAAATTTGAAAGCTGTTTAGATAAAGGAAAATAACTTTTTGACGTTGCAGTATGACAGGTTCCAAACCACTGACCTTTGATATCATGCAAGGCCATGAAACTATCCTTTATCATCAAAAATCTTACTATTAGTAAATAAAATCAGGTATTTTACTTGTCAGTAGTAAATTGAAGTTGTTGAAAAGATATTCCACTAAGCTTTTGAAGTAGGTGGGAACATTGCCATGGCAACAATGAGAAGCTGTAATACTCTTCATATTTTCTTGTAGCACAGCAGCTTCACTGTGCACTGTGCTACCAAGGAGTTATTTTAAACATAGACGGCGAGAACTGAATGGATTGGTATAAGGACAGATGCCAATTTTTAATCTATCTTAAAGAAGATCAACTGAAAATGTGTCAGAGAAAAAGGGGGACAAATGACATGTTCAGTTAGTGTGAGACTCTGTAATTTTTTTATTGACATCAATTAAATGTGACATCTTGGAATAAGTCTGTATGTTAACCAAAAAATAGAAATCAACAAGTATAAAAAAAAACACTTGGGAAACTGAAACTGAGCAGGATGGCTTTATGTGTGGTTGGTGGAACAGTGAGGGAATGGGTGTAGCCTGTGAATAAATGAAGGGAATGGAGCAACTGTGATGTAAAAAGACAAATTTAAATGGCCCATTGGCGGTTGTGCATGAGAGAGAATGATTATCTGAGAGAATGATAAATTGATGATGACCAGAAGAAGAGAGAATAATGTATACAGTAACTACATATCCAGTATGCAAAAATGACAAAACACAGTATGACAAGGAGGAAAATTTGTTAGAAAATACTAAACTTAAAATCAATGAGTAAACAAATTTCAGAACAACAAATATGCACAACAGAAATTACAGGTTTATTGGTTCCCTTTAAAATAAAAATCAAAGTACAATGTTAAAAATAATCCTTGAGCCTAATTTAACACATGAATATTTAGTATGTGGCTGTTTTTCAGAACGTTTAATTCAGCGTGTAAAGGAAACTGACATTAACTACTGTTTTTTTTTTTTCAATAATAAAGTATCATATTAGCCCCAATAAATATATTTTAAGGTCAAAGAAAACTAGTGGAAAAGGGTTGGCACTACTTAATTTAGTATTTCTAAATTAATCAAATAGGATGTGTTTTTATTCTGAAGAACAGTAAGTGTCTTTGTAATGACATAGTCAGTACCTTTTAATCTCCTTGTAAATTGTTCATTTTAGTAAAACAGCAGTACTTAAGCATCTCTATCAAAGCTGCCATCTATGACCTACATACTAAAAAAATGCTTGCTTGAAGGTAGCACTAAATAAACTGGCACATATTGTCGAGAAAGTTTCTAGAGAGCCCACATGTGCTGTGTTACCACAACAACCTGTCATTTACAGATAGTAATGTAGTTTAGAGGGGACAACATTACATTCATCCCTTTACAACAATATACAGGTCCTTCTCAAAATATTAGCATATTGTGATAAAGTTCATTATTTTCCATAATGTCATGATGAAAATTTAACATTCATATATTTTAGATTCATTGCACACTAACTGAAATATTTCAGGTCTTTTATTGTCTTAATACGGATAATTTTGGCATACAGCTCATGAAAACCCAAAATTCCTATCTCACAAAATTAGCATATCATTAAAAGGGTCTCTAAACGAGCTATGAACCTAATCATCTGAATCAACGAGTTAACTCTAAACACCTGCAAAAGATTCCTGAGGCCTTTAAAACTCCCAGCCTGGTTCATCACTCAAAACCCCAATCATGGGTAAGACTGCCGACCTGACTGCTGTCCAGAAGGCCACTATTGACACCCTCAAGCAAGAGGGTAAGACACAGAAAGAAATTTCTGAACGCATAGGCTGTTCCCAGAGTGCTGCATCAAGGCACCTCAGTGGGAAGTCTGTGGGAAGGAAAAAGTGTGGCAGAAAACGCTGCACAACGAGAAGAGGTGACCGGACCCTGAGGAAGATTGTGGAGAAGGGCCAATTCCAGACCTTGGGGGACCTGCGGAACCAGTGGACTGAGTCTGGAGTAGAAACATCCAGAGTCACCGTGCACAGGCGTGTGCAGGAAATGGGCTACAGGTGCCGCATTCCCCAGACCTGGGCTACAGAGAAGCAGCACTGGACTGTTGCTCAGTGGTCCAAAGTACTTTTTTCGGATGAAAGCAAATTCTGCATGTCATTCGGAAATCAAGGTGCCAAAGTCTGGAGGAAGACTGGGGAGAAGGAAATGCCAAAATGCCAGAAGTCCAGTGTCAAGTACCCACAGTCAGTGATGGTCTGGGGTGCCGTGTCAGCTGCTGGTGTTGGTCCACTGTGTTTTATCAAGGGCAGGGTCAATGCAGCTAGCTATCAGGAGATTTTGGAGCACTTCATGCTTCCATCTGCTGAAAAGCTTTATGGAGATGAAGATTTCATTTTTCAGCACGACCTGGCACCTGCTCACAGTGCCAAAACCACTGGTAAATGGTTTACTGACCATGGTTTCACTGTGCTCAATTGGCCTGCCAACTCTCCTGACCTGAACCCCATAGAGAATCTGTGGGATATTGTGAAGAGAACGTTGAGAGACTCAAGACCCAACACTCTGGATGAACTAAAGGCTGCTATCGAAGCATCCTGGGCCTCCATAAGACCTCAGCAGTGCCACAGGCTGATTGCCTCCATGCCACGCCGCATTGAAGCAGTCATTTCTGCAAAAGGATTCCCGACCAAGTATTGAGTGCATAACTGTACATGATTATTTGAAGGTTGACGTTTTTTGTATTAAAAACACTTTTCTTTTATTGGTCGGATTAAATATGCTAATTTTGTGAGATAGGAATTTTGGGTTTTCATGAGCTGTATGCCAAAATCATCCGTATTAAGACAATAAAAGACCTGAAATATTTCAGTTAGTGTGCAATGAATCTAAAATATATGAATGTTAAATTTTCATCATGACATTATGGAAAATAATGAACTTTATCACAATATGCTAATATTTTGAGAAGGACCTGTATAAATACTGGTTAAGAGACACATGTCCCAGCACTCAAGTTGCAACCAGATACAGATTCATGCTACAAAGTTTGAGTCAAAATCAAAAACTTGCATCTGACTTGCATCCCAATTTATGACATTCAGGACACTAGCCCTTTTAGACTGGAAGACACCACTTTTGTTCTTTTTTTTTTTACTAACAGAGTAAAGGTTTCACATAACAAATATCTAGTATCATTATTGTTAATGGTTAGTCACTATTGGTATTCTCACAAGTGATTCTTGTCAATTCCGTCACTGTCTATTTTTCTTACCTTTTTTCTTACCTATAATACTCTCAAATAAATAAATAAAAGTTATTGATGCTCCTTGTCAGCCAGCCCTTCAAAAAGTCTTTATTATCTAAAACTGTCATTAGAACACTGCAACTGAAAAACGTTGTCATTTCTTATTTCAAAATAAGAGTCTCAAACATAGATACATGGTGTCAAGTTGAAAGCAAACACTTACATATCAGGATCTTGAAATAATTCACTTCACTGCACAAAGTCATAAGCTAACAGCAACTGGACAGCACTTCTATAAACAGAGTTCACTTTGACAGAAATATTGCGGCATTTTAATATGAGATAGTTTACAACCTCAGTAACACCATACAATAAAAAAAAGAGTATTGTAAAATATCATCCTTGTAATTCTTCACGTGTTTAAATCCTGTTATTTAAAACAAAGTTCAGTCTATTTTGTCTCATACTAAAATGACAATGGAAAGGCACTGATATACGTTTATTTAAAGATCTAACGGCGTTCTTATTTTTCCACTTAAATACTACTGAAGGAATTCACAAGGTTAGCAATGTAACAAAAAACCCTTATTTGACTAAACATTGCTTTTGTTTGTATGGCTTATGCAATATATTTGCACCATGTTTCTGGTCATAAGGTTTTAACTTACTTCAGTGATGAAATCCCCATGCAATTGCTAGTCAAGGGAAGTTTTTAAAGTGAAGACCTCCTTTTCTTTAGTGGGTCTCTACAAAAAAGAAGAAGAGATCCTTGCTGAGAAACTTCTTTTTTCCCTATTTGGCCCGATTTGTAAAGCTGAAAATATATATGTTAATTGAACATGTAAGTGTGGACATGTTTTGGAAAAAAAGTCAGTCAGTTTGTTAAGAGTTATGATAGTGATTCACAACTATCAGGAATTTGCACTCATACAGGTATTAACATTCACTGAGCAACCAAGGCTTAGAAGAAGAACACAAAAGAAAGTCTGGAATGAGATTGACCCACTAAATACTACTTCACCTCTGGATAGAGTAGACACTGAAAATGACAACAGCCAATCACCAGATGGACATTTTGTGTGTTTCAGTTGCACTCAAATCCCTATTTCTAAATTGGGTAAAATACAAAACTGCCCTGGGAATGGAACTGAGACAGGTATTTGGGAGCAGACTGAAGATTGTTCTCCTCAGACACACTTTCTGAGCTGTCTGAAATAAAACTGCCTAAGAATGATGAAAAATGGAGAAAAACACAGCTTTGTGTCAGGAAGCTTCTATACATAGTAAAACACATGTTTTTCAGCCAACTGGTCAGAAAATTTGGTAAAGGGAAATAGGTCATGTTATTAGTGGTTTTAGAATATGTTAAAAAAAGTTTGAAACACTGTTTTGATTCGCGTGCTGCAACAAAACTGACAAGCACTCGGGCTGCACACTGAAACACCCTTTAGTTGTCATACATTATTTTAAAAAAGCATGGCGATTTTAAGCAGTTTCATTTAAATCTGTCAGAAATTTAGTTTTTTAAATAGCTGGATATATTTTAGAGTCACAAAACCTAAAAATCTTGCCTTTCCATTGTTTTTCAAAACAAATCTTTAGTTTTAAAACACACTTTTCTGCTCTTTTGTTTGGAGTGAGCACTTTTATTTTACCAATTATCCTGTATGCTGGAAACAAAGTGCACTTTGTGAAAATACCCAAGTTAAAAACACAGATTTCTCCTCACTAACTAAAATCAGTCTCTCTATTCGAAACACTATTTGCCCCTGGGTTATGAAACAATTGGAATTTTGAGGTGATGAGGGATGAGGACACATCCCAGTTCTTGCCATTGCTGACAGGCAGCTCTAGTGAGTCAGTCAAACCATGACAGTGACTACAGATGTTGTTTGTGAGTATAACGTTTTTTTAGTTGAAAAAAAGAGTTGTTCTTTCCCTGTAATTTTTTTATTTCTACTTTTAACGTGTACACTGTCAGTTCAAAAAGGTCTGCTGACATCAACATTTGCTTTCTTAAATTAAATTAGTAACTGTTTTAACTATTTTCCCACGTTAGCCTACAATAATAAGCTGCAGATGTGACTTTTCTTTGTGTTGATACTAGTTTTTACATCAGTATTTTAACTTCTTTACCATCCACTACATGGGCAGCATTATTATGACATGCGTTTTTGGAACCAAACATGTTTGCAGAAAAATGAAATGTAGACAAACTTACAGAGTTTCAAACTGTAGTGCAGATAAAGCATTTCGATGAAAACATGATCTAATTAGGTTTTAAAACTTAAGAGTTCCACAATAACTGCATGTCTTGTTAGTATAAAGCAGGCTGGTTATTGCCCATGTGTATCAGAGAGATAGCACTTGTCAGAACCAGAAGTGAAATTACATCTGTTTGAAAGCTCCAAGACTTTTTTTAATTAAATTTTTTGGTCACAAGATGTCATTTGCCACAGTGGTAAATTACAGGTATCATGGGCTCCCAACGGATCTGGGTAGGGTGTCAGTTTGTTCAGTCAAATGGCATTTGCTTTAACGTGATATTTGTACAGACTGTGTTATGATTTGGGGTTATTTGGTTTTTGGTTTCGAGTTTTTTCTTAGGTTTTTCACTGTTCAAATTTTGAATCATGTTTCTGTTTATTTTCCTGGTCATGCTCTTGTTTTGTCGTCTTGTTCATGTTTTGTCAAGTTTGGTTTTCGGATCTGGTTATGCTTTTGCTTCATGTTTTTTCTAGTTTCTGTTAGTTTGTGTTCAAGAGTCTCTGTTTTGCTCCAGCCACGTTTTGTTCTCTTAATTCAAATCACCTGCACCTATTAATTTGTCTTCTTGTTTCACCTGGTCACAAACCATAAATACTCACCTGTTCTGTCAATTATCGCGGAAACATTTCTAAGTTCATGTCTTGTTTTTTGATCATGCCATGCCTTGTTCGCCTGCCCGTTGTTTTGTTCCTGCCTCCTGTTGAGAGTGAGTTTTTGTTATTAAACCTTTTTCACTTACCATCACGCTGCCTGCTCGTCTGCATTCTGAGGTCCTATATCTCGCAAGCCTTAACAGACTCCTACATTCTCAGTGCTTCTTGGTTAAATTGCTGTATTTAACCAGTAAATTAAATATGTTCAGCTAAAAAAGGCTAAATTGAAGCTGGAGACTTGTTTATCATTACTTTAATCCTGGCCGTCCAATTTGTCACGCTTTGATAATAGAGGCTGATGCTGAATAAAATTATTGTGAGCTACAAGCCAAAAAGCAAGTGAAAAGCAAATGTGGAAATGATAATGTATGCCGTTCAAGCAAACATAAATCCTTTATTTTATTTCTTAGTGCTTTGTTTAAAAAAATGTTTCTGTAAATGAAACAATACATGTAAAATCCTGAACTACAAAAGTCTTGCCTAAACAAGTGCTGGAACAGCTCTCGATTGGTTTACATCCCACTTGAAGGACAGGTACTCTGTGTCACTAGGTAACTTTGCATCAGAGACCACAAAAATAAAATGTGGAGTTCCCAAGGGGTCCATCTTAGGGCCCCACCTATTCAATATCTACATGCTCCCCCTAACTCAGATTATAATAAACAACAATATAAGTTATCATAACTATGCAGACATCAAAAGACTATATATCACGATGTCACCAGGTGACTATGAAACCAATCAAGCACTTGGTAAATGCTTAAAGGAAATCAATGCATGGATGTGCCAAAATCTTCTTCAGCTGAATCAAAACAAAACTGAAGTAATATTTTTGGGACCAAAAGAAGAGTGTTTAAAAGTTAGCACAAAGCTTCAGTTTATAAAGCTAGAAACCACCAATCAAGCTTGAAATCTGGGTGTAATGATGGACCCAGACTGAACCTTTAGAGGCATATAAGACAGTAACAAGGTCGGCCTTCTTTCACCTAAAGAACATTTCCAGGATTAAAGTACTAATGTCTCAGCAGGACCTTGAAAAACCAATTAATGCCTTCATCTTTAATAGAGTTGGTTACTGCAACAGTGTCTTCACAGGTCTGCCTAAAAAGTGAATCAGACAGCTGCAGTTGATCCAGAATGCTGCTGCCCCTGTCCTCACTAAAACTAAGAAAGTGGAGCACATCACCCCATCTAAAGTCCTTACACTGGCTGCCCGTATCTCAAAGAATAGACTTTAAAATACTTCTTAGTCTATAAATCACTGAATGGCCTAGCACCAAAATGCATTACAGACTTGTTGTCAGTGGTTGATACACTGACTTGTATCAACCACTTTTATTATTTTTTTATTATTCTCTTTAGTTATTTGTGTTCGTTAATTATTTAATTATCTTTATTCCACTGTAATGTACCTTTCCTATTATGTCTCTCTTTTTTTATGTACATCAGTTTGACTTATATTGCTACTGTAATGTGCTATATAAATAAACTTGCCTTGCCTTGCCTAATAGAAAAGACAGATTGTCTTGGAGATCTGGAATAAAATATGTTAAGGAACCAGGAGAACAATGAATTTAAACAAAATAAACAGGATTGACAAATTCTGTTGTAACCATAACTAACTCAAAAGATTTATATGAGCTCATGGAAATAAACAAAACAAGTACTTTCTCAAAATCACACCAGAGTGATCATTCTCACATTGTTATGTCTCTAATTATTTTAAATCAATTCAATTCAGTTTATTCAATTCAGTTTATTTATATAGCGCCAATTCACAACACATGTCATCTCAAGGCACTTCACAAAAGTCAGGTATATACATTCCAATTACTCCTAATCATTGAACAGTGCAGTCAGATTCAGTTATTTATTCAAATTGGATAAAAAGTTTTACTGTCTAAGGAAACCAAGCAGATTGCATCCAATCATTGACTTGCAGCTTTCCCTCCTCCCGGAAGAGCATGTAGAGACAGTGGACAGTCATTGGCATTGACGTTGCAGCAATCCCTCATGCTGAGCATGCATGTAGTGACAGTGGAGAGGAAAATCTCCCTTTTAACAGGAAGAAACCTCCAGCAGAACAAGGCTCAGTGTGAGCGGCCATGTGCCACGACCGACTGGGGGTTTGAGAGAACAGAGCAGAGACATAAAGAGAACAAAGAAGCACTGATGCAGGAGTCCTTTCTATGGGAAGGAAAAGTAAATGTTAATGGATGTAGCTCCTTTAGTCGTTTCACCTAGAAATAAAGAACAGATAAACTCTGAGCCAGTTTTCAAGGTTAGAGTCTGAAAGGGGGCACATAGTTAGTCACAGTAAAAGCTCAGTCAATTGCCATGTCTAAGAGAGAGAAAGGGTTAAACACTAAAAGACAGGGCCATGTGGGTCATTGGTAGAGGGTGAGCATTAAGTTGTTGCCAATATTTGAAGAAATATTATTAATGGAGTATTTTGGAAAAGAGCCAAATCTTTCTGGAGAAATTGGCATTAATGGTGTTTACTTAGTTATCAAATCTGGTAAATGATGCTCAGGGACTAGCTTGAAAACTAACAACCTTTCTGTTAAATAAAATGTTTTAAAGAGAAAACAAAACAAAAACCAAAGGTCATACAATAATTTTCACACCATAATAATACTTCTTTTAAAACCTTAATTTATCAAGTTCAAAACCATATGAAAGAAAAAGATTAAAACAGAATATAGGGTGTTGGAAATGATTTACCATCTTCATACCTTGTTTGATAGATTTTACAGGGTTGATTCTGGACTGCAATGGCTTGCCATGTCTTTTAGGAACACTGTTACCTCAGTTATAACACACCTGCAGATAATCTCAAACTCCTCCTTTGTGATGACATCTTTGGAGTGGCTCCATTCTTTACCATCAACCTTACAGTTCGATGTTGCACTGTGAAAAGGTGTTTGTCTTTTAACTGGTGGTTTGGGTTGTGGCTGGTGCCAGTTATCACCCCCCTGGTTCTGTTGTATCACTTGGGGACTTACTTTGTGCTTCTTCTTAGGCCTGTTCTCAGTTTGAATGTTTAACACTCTAACCTTGCCTTTTCCTGCTCTGTCTGAACGGACACGTGTTTCCCACACAAGCTGAGCATATCTACGAGTCTCCTGCATAGAGAGATTATCTGTTGTGCAATGCATGGTCATTTCATACTTCACGCTAACGTGGAGGTTGTGAAGAAACAACGACTTAAAGGTGTGGTCTTCTTCAAGACCTGGAGCATAACATCCCTGAAAATAAGCTGTCTTTAAACGGTGGAAATATTTTCTGGGAGGTTCGTACTGTTTTTGCAAAACTGCCAAAGCATTAATAGTGGCAGCGGCTTCATCTCTGTAAACATAGTACTCCTCTCTAAGAGCCTGGCAGAGAGCTGGATAACTGTCACTAATTTCTGGAGGAAGATTTTTTATGAACACAAGAACACTCTTAGCTGTTGTTTTCCAAATAAGCCTCAGCTTCTCACAATCAGAAGGAAAACGCAAGTCAAGAAGACAATGTTCAACCTCAAGCAGGTAAGCCTCAATATTTGACTCCTGGCTACCTGGATCAAAAACTTCTATGTCTTTAGCAAGGGATTCAAGCTGCTTAAAACAGACACTATGCTCCCAAGGTGGACCACGTCCATCTGAGAACTCACGTTGGTTAGGTTCATTAAATGGTGGAAGATCTTGACCTAACTTCTGGGGAAGGAAACACGTTTTCTCATGCTTTAAATGAGAGCTTTCTAATGAATGGACTTGTGCAAGTGGTGGTGGGTCAGGTTGGATTGAGTCACCTGAAAGCCATGTGCATCTCTCCTGGCCCCTAGGGGTCGGCACAGAGTCAGAAAGGAGTGCCGATCAGGCTGGAAGGGTGCTCCTCCCACTGAATTGGGCCACTTGTGCATGCTGAGTCTGGCACTCAGTCATCTTGGTGGTTGTTCACTGCAATGGAATTTGGCAGGAAACCACTAGAGACCTTCTGACTTCCAACATTTCTGTTAAGGTCTGTGGAAGTAAGTTGGACACCTTGGCTAAATTTAGGAAGGGGAAACTCTGACCTAGGTGCTGGATGCCTGCAGTCTGAGTCTGCCCCCTGCTGTGGCTGCTGCAGCTGCTGTGAGTGAAAATGCAAATTGGGTACCTGAGAGGTGGGGAACTGTTCCTGCTTTTGGGATGCCGCTTTCTTAATCTCATCTGCCTTCAGGTCCACTAACTTTGCTTCAGCTTTCTCCATCCTCTCCTCAGCTTTTGAGAGCTCAAGCTTTGCAGCATTCTCCCTTTGAAGAGCCATCTGATGGTCAGTCTGTAACTGAAGATATCATTTAGCTTCCAGTTGTGATTTCTGCTGATACAACAAGGTAAGCCTACCAACAACATCTGAAATCAGAATCTCTCTAGTTGGATTTTTAATTAGGTCAAGTAATTCTTGAATCTGTTTGTCACAAGCAGCAAGGTCAAACTGATTTAAAGCATCCCGCTCATCTGGAGACAAACGGATGAGATCAGCAACCACCACTTTCTGCATCTCCAGGTCTGCTGAATTCATAATGGAGTTTAATTCCATTATTCTGGCAGACACTACAAAACATAAACAAAGTTATGAGAATATTGCTAAAAGCAACAACATCTAACAAATGTATGTCCAGCTATATATTTATATCTGACTATACATATATTGGAAACATTTGATTGTAAAATGGGTGCACCAGTTGATCATTCAATCTGTGACTTATGACAACACTATGCTCTCAGTGTTACAATGCTATTCCTTTCTCTAAGGATATTTCTGATTTTAGAGTTAATTTTTCACCTTTCTTGGGAGGAACTAGTGATTAGACACTACTCTTAACCTTTAAGGGAATTTAGTTTAAAATGCAAAGAAAAAAGAAAATTGCTACACCTAAGTGTAATAATTGCAATTTGACTTGTGTTTCACCCCCCCTTATTGGCAGGCAGGGTGATTAGATTAAATTTGGGATTTAATCTGGCAAAAATCCTGTTCTTTAAAACCATAGGAATAGTTTATAGTTCCATTCAGGAACTATAAAGTTCCTGAATGGATACATACATAAAAATTAGGTCAGATACTAAACTAACTGCAAAGTTAATTCGGTTTCAGATTGTGGTCTTACACAAAACACAGCATCTGGATACAGATGTGCAGCAACTGTCTGGACAGTGAGGTTAACTGAAGTTAAACCAAGTCTCAAGTTATTGCTTTCACAGAAGAAACCAGACTGGGTCAGAACATCTAAAATTTAGCCTATGTACCAGAGTTGATTGTTACTAGCACGGAGATATTGGAGTTATTAATTTTGCTGAAAGTCTAAATTTGTGAACTCCTGGAGTGTCACGAGTTATAATGTTCTCCTAAATATAATCAGTGACATCTGATGTTAGAACTCTGATGTTTTGAGTCCTATTGTGACCAGTGACAGCTGGTTTTAAGTTAATCACTTGGTACATCAATAATGTGCAGTTGTGGTTTATTCATTCAAATTTATGTACAGTGTAAGCTGTTCATGATAATGCCCACCCAGCGGGACGCCAATGTTGTGATTATGAATCTGACAATATTATTTAATATTAATATTTTATCAAATAATATTTTGGTCTGTGAAGTGTTTTCCTGTGAATACCAACCCAGTAAGGCGATGGTATTAGGACAAAATAGAAAGGTGTGAGACGAGCTCTGACATTATTGAACAGCATAAACTCTGCACATATATAGAATGAATTCACACAATTTCTTAAAATATAAGAATTTATTAACAAAAATAAGTCAACTCAAAGTCAAACATATTCCAATCAACAAACTCTTCACCATGCTAAAACAAACTAAACTACCAAGCAGAATTAAAGAATAACGAAGACTAATGGGCTATGTACAATATAAACAAGTTGATTAAAGATAATTGGAAATTATGACCAAAAGAGTGATGCAACATTACTATGCAATGTTTATGTTTGAGAACCAAGGATTATCTTGAAGAATCTGGAAATGAAGTTAAATTAGTCTTGGAACCAACTTAGACAATAATCAGCAAACGCTTAGACAACCCTTCACAATGCAAGATCAGATAAAATATAATTTTAATAAAATAATGTTTTAAAGAATGATCTGCTGAATAAAACCAACCTTCTGGATGACCATTTCTCAATGGTGTCTAATTAGCTGCCTTTATTTATTGAAATAATATTTGAAGAAATATTATTAAAAGAGTATTTTGGAAAAGAGCCAAATCTTTCTGGAGAAATTGGGCTTAATGGTGTTTACTTAGTTATCAAATCTAGTAAATGATGTTCAGGGACTATTATTCACTAGCTTGAAAACTAACAACCTTTCTGTTAAATACTCTTTAGTAGCAAGCACGTGTTCTTACCAGTTAGCAGTTGAGCTAACAAAGAAGTGGATAGCTTAGCACCAGAAACAAACATATACCTTAAAAATACATCGGTTAATATAAGGGTTAAAATGCATAAGCGCAGACAGCGTGTTATGAGCAATCTTCTGTGTTTAAAATCTCCCTTCAAGTAAATTTGACTTAACTTAAAAACACACAAACACAGAACACAAACAGGGCATGTGTGCTGCAGATAGCCTGCTAGCACTAAGATGGCCGAGTTTCACAAAAACAAAACTAAACTTCATAAATGAAAATGTTCAGATTATTTCATTCTAACTGTTCTGCCCAAACCTAACCTCAAGAACCGTGGTGAGGAAACGTTGTCCAAGGGCGAAGTTTGAAGAAGGTATCCACAGTCAACAAGCAGTTAGCTCGGTAGCTTCGCAAGGGGTTGAAGGTGTGTTCGCTCTGAACAAAAGGGTTAGCCCCAGAGCTGTAGCTGGGCGGCCCGTCCTGTCCGCTGCTGTCTCTGCTGTCTTCCTTCCAGGCCGGGAGACCACGTTTTTTCAGGGGCTTCTCTCGAACACCGTTTACGTCTGAGGGGGCTTGGAGAGACAGCCAAGCAATGCCTGTACCTTAATTACCCCCGTTCATGAATGAAAATACCGGATACACAGACAGTGTTTCATTCGTACTTATCTTTGCATATGATCGATGATCGTATGACACTCTTAGATCCAGTTTGAAGAGTTTATGTCTTTTTGCCAGCAAAATACATCAGCACGCTGGGCCTCCCCTAACTGGTCCCTCTCCAAGGGCGTGTGGAAAAAGGGTGGATGCAGCAACAGCTGTGTTTTTATTCGGGTAGTGGCGTCACAGGAAGTCCGCAGTTATTCCGTTTCTTGGCTGTGCCGGAAGAAGGTTGAAACCTGCGATCTCTCCGTAAGGCCGTACGTAATTTTCTTTCTTTGTGTTATTTTGTATATTCATTTTGCATTAGAAATCATTGGACTTATTATCTTCCAAATTAAACTTGTGTTAATCTTAATTTCATGCTCTTCATCTGTTCTTTCTCACGACATCCGGACTGGGTGAGGCCGCAACGATATCAGTGATGGCATTATTTTACCTCAACACCCTCCACTGTGTTTTTCTGTGATAATGAGGAAATCAAAAAGTCATTGAGGATAAAAGTCTTGTTTGCGACAGATATTAATCGTCATGACTAATTGAGAATGACTCCGGGGCAGCAATGGCAGATAGTAAGTCGGGAAGAGGAAGCAAACTCCACATTAGATCATGGTTCCTTCCCTTGTATGCAGCAACTTGTAAAAATTGTGTGAGGACGTGAAGGTCTCAGAGTTACAAGAGGCTACATAGAGTGAGGATAAGGAGAACTAATAGTTCCGGAGGGAGATTTAGAAGAATGAGGGGAGTCACCTGATGATGCACACAGGATGTAAACCATTATTATGTTCTTTGAACAAGAGGACTGGACAACATACTGAACATTACATGATTAGCTGAAATCAAAAGAGATTTTCCAGAACTTCTACAAACAACATAGAGGACATTAAAATTGCTTTTCAAGCATTCTCACTGTTTATGGGTGGTGTTGTTAGGCTCCACATGAACCACAACCCTTTTGATTGAGGATGGGAGAGAGGGAAATAAATCCCGACAGTACTCTCAAAATAAACCGTGGCACCATTGGTACACCATAAGTCATTTGTTCTAAATGCAAGCATCCTAGTTAACTGGTCTCTAGAATTAATTTCAGATAAAATAATGAAAGGTGATGGAAAGACATCTAAAGGACTGTCTGGTGTTTCTACTATACTGCTGCTGGCCAAGAACAGTTGCACATGAGTGAACCATTTCATGCTCTTTGCAGCAAGAGCAAATTGCATTTTCACAGTGATGTGACTTTGTTTCACAGAACAAAAGGAATACTAAATATGATAACAAGCAGCCACTGACACTCAAAAAGTCTTCATATTTTGGTGTAAGTGATTTAATGAGTTCTAAAGAGCTCAATTGAGAAGGTCTTGTCTTTTTATGAATTCTGACTGGGAACATTTTTGATTTATCTTCTGAGGCTTCTTCCCATTTGAGATTATCAACTGAATGCTCTCAAAACACATTTGAAAAAAATTCTGTCACCAGCTTGCAAAGCTATTCTGGTCTATGTGTAATTTTTTGCCTCTCTGTTGGTACACTTATCATCATAATATTTCAGAGTTATCATCATTCAAAGTACATAGCGACATCTTTTCAGTACGACAGTTTTAACATCTGTATTAATGGAACGGAAAATGTGATTTATGATAGCTGAATTCTTCTGTATATACATTTATTTTTATGTTCTAAAATTTTACAAACGGAAAAGGAGTTCCTAACATTTATTTTCTTTTTTTTCCAAAGATGCTTGTGTTTACCAAACAGACAGCAACACTTCTGAATCAAATTTCACTCTTCCCTGGCATCCAGGCTCCTAGCCTGTCTCGTGTACCTCACCAAGATGTCACCTCTCCTCTTGCTGTCTGAAATGTTGTTAAGGCTGCTGGATTGCCAGTTTGTTGAGAGAGGGTGCTTTGCCAGATAACCTATTTCACTTTCAATCTCCCTTGTCGTTCTCAGCAACCACCTCCACCTCACAGTTGGTTCCACAGTAGAAGTTACATCTGCAATCAATGTTCTCCCTTTCCCACCTTCTCTAAATCATTTTTTTTACCTCTAAACCAGCCTATTCCCTTTCTGCCAAGCAGTTTGGCAACCACTCAAGCAACAGAAAAAAATGCTTTATATCAAAAGCTACTTCTCTTAGCCACACTTTTACCTCCTCAAATTTAATAGTTGTCTTCTATTTTAATCCCACTGGCACCAGCTTGTTGTGCTGAGCTCGGTTTATCCATCTCTGGGCATGCAAATCAGCAAAAGACATATTTAATGTCCATACTATTTATGAAGGCATTTGAAAGCTCTTTCAGATGTTGAAAAATGTGCAGCTAAAAGTTAATGATGCCATGCCATCTCATTTAACCAAGAATTAAACTGTAACACTTTTGTGAAAAAAATCATGTAGACATTACCAGTTCATTAAATCAAAGTGTTGGGATTATGATTATTGATTAATTAATATTTATCAAGAATTATAATTTAAAATCATAATTTGAGAAAAATTATTTTCTTAACCAAAAATCCTTATTTATTAATCGAAATCAGAGATGTCCTCTGGTGTCGTAATTTGTGGCTCAAAGCCCTTGATAATTACAATTGTTAAATTTTCAGTAATAATTGATAACTATTACTAGATTTTACTGTTTAATCAACCGTTTCACCGCAGGTGGAGGATCTTTGACCTTATTTTGACTGACAAATCACTCTTGCTCAAAATAAACACAAACGCTCTCTCTTTATCTACGTGAATATTTATTAAATCAACAGCCCTAATACACCACGCTCTTCCGATTCAATAATCTTCACCTAATCAAACATGCAAAGTTCTACATAAAAGGGTAAAATATCTAACTAAACAGAATAAAACAAAACAAAACAAAACAAAACAACATTGAGTGTGTATGAAAATCCAACCAGCAGTTATGGCAACAAGTGACAATATGGTGCTGAGCAGAGCTTTGGGAGCAGCCCCACCCAGATGTAGCTCAGTGTAACACACCCCACAGGGTCATAAAACTTCCCCCCGAAGTTGGAAGCTCAGCGAACAACAAGGGATCATAAAACCTTTGGCAGCAACCAGTAGCAGGTGCAGACAAAGAAAATAGTAAAGTTTCACCATGAGGTTATAGCAGTCCAACTTTAAAATGTACCCTGAGGTGTTCACTCTCAGGTGTTAAAACAACACAGCAAAACACACACAGCTTCAAAAGCAAAGCACCCTTCAGATGTCCAACAGCAATCAAAGTTTCAATGAAATATTGCATGCACATACAATTTAGAACACATTGGACTATAAGTGGCAATTCTAAATCGCCCTAAAATCCTACTGTATCCTCCCCAAGCTATTTCTAATAAATAAATAAAAACCAAACGGGATTACTTGATGTTGTCTCCTCTGAGCAGAGGGAGAGAGAAGGAGGGGGAAAAGTTTCCACGCATCCGTGGATAACAAGGGTAGCAATTTCATCTCCTTGAACCGTCCGTGGGGTTTTTCTACTGTTACGTGTTAAACTCACGTCTCCGTTCGGTAAAGTGAAATTTCTGTGAATCCTATTCCAGAAATTTCTTTCATGAATTTCTTCTCGTTGGCCAACAGTGGAGAATGAATGAAAATCCATGTGGGATTTCTTCTCCAGAGTGCTGCGCCCCAGATGCTGGTCCGGTATCCAACTTGGAAGCAAAGCTGAAAGGTCTGTATGTTATATAGTATGTTATATAGCCCAGTGTGACATCAGAGCTGTGACGCCCGTCCTATCAGCCGCGGTGCCTGCTGGGATTTGTAGTAACAGACTATCCTGGGGGGCAAAATGGCCAATGACGCTGAACAGCATAGTGGCGTCCAGCAATGTACAAATGGTCCAATATTCAGCAAACAAATGGTCCAACAAAAGGCAAAGACATCCCCACTCCTTTTATACCCAACCATCTTTAAACCAAATGTAGACAGAATTTTCTGTACCTAGGAAATAGAATACCAAAACCCTTTTTGTGCTAATGCTACTTGCTTTTGATATTTGTTCCAAAAATACTTGCTGGACATTCCGATCAAGATTAAAAATATGATACCTACTCCCTTTTACAGAGTGTAACTTTTTATCTTAGTAGACGTTGTATCTGACACCCAAGATGACTCCAGCCACGCCAAACAGTACAGAACAGATCAAACCGCATCGACTCTTTCCAAAACTTAAAAAAAATGAAAAATCTCTAACACCGCGGTGTTGTAAACTGTCGTAAGGGCAACCTAACTACAGAACTGCCATAGGAACAATCTAACTACAGAACATGCTACACTACAAACCCAGTGCAAAAGTGTCCGTAGCGGTTATAATAAAGAGGTTCCCATGCTCTGTAAATTGAAAGGGGCCCATGATGTCCCCTCCCACATGCTGTATTTCACAAGCTGTGCAGAGGTCACAACACCTGCAGAAATCCTCCACATATCTCCTAAGCTCATCCCAGAAAAAAGTTTGATGGAGGCGCTGAAGAGCCTTTGACACCCAAAAGTGGCCTAAGCCCACAGGGCCATGCATACCCCTGAGGCCTGGTTCCGTCCATGCCTGATGAAGGACAACAATCACAGCACTACAAACTTGGCCCACATTCCCTTAGTTACTGGAGATAGCAGAGCCATGTCCTCCCATGGTAGTCACTGCTGCTCACCCACATCACTGGCTGTAAGTCAGGGTCCTGCCTTTGCTCAGTGGTCCAGTGTGCACCCCCAATCACTTGCAGCTCTCTGTACTCGGGACTGATAGCCTCACCCATCTCTACATCCTGGTGGTTAGCCCTACCAACTAGGACCTGTTTCCCTGCCTCCCACTTCTGTACTGCATGGTTGTCAGGAGAGAGCATCTGCAACCAAGAGGAGCCAGACACCATGTCCAGGCATCCATCCACAAATGGAAGGGGGTAGGAGTCCTTCTTGGTGACCTCACTAAAAAGTGCCATTCCCCTCCTTTCTTTGGCACCATATCCACAAGTGATGGCCAGGGGATTTCAGAAAGCCCTGCTCACTGTATTTTTTCTATCGCTCCATCTGCTGCTTATTGTTGATCCAGGGGGAGGGGCCATGGATGGTGATGTATGGGCTATAGGGATGTTCAAATCTGATCCCAGGTATCTTCCCAGGCATTTTTGTGAAAAATCAGCATATGGAGTCCTTGACAAAACTAGGCAATACTTGTAACTGATTGCTGTCTGTGTACCCAGCAAGATAGGTAATTTGTTTGCATTGCACACCGCCTCAGCCTATTATTGTTTGCATGACTCGCAAGATTTTGTTAGGCAAACTGTTTTGTTTTTTTCTTAGAATATAAACTGTTTCACCTTTTGCAATGACGTTCATAGTGAGAATGTTTGCTGTGGCTTCCTGTTTGTGTATGGTTGGTAGTGGTTTCAGTTCTGGGTATGGAATACGCATTCATCAGAGGTTAGTGGTCCATTTCTTTTTAAATCTGGAAATCAGATTTTGCTCTTTCCTAGTCTTAAATTGAAGATCACCCCCAGAAGTGAGAATTCAGATTTAGGTAAATATGGCAAATAAGGTAAATATGTCTGCATACATATTAAATTTCATAAAAGTTGCTGGTATAAATTATTTCTTAACATTTTTGACAGATTGTGTCTAATTAAACCTTTGGCGCATACAATACTATAAAACCTCTGTGAATATATTCCAAGTGTTTGAACACATAAAATAGAAATAAATATAATGTTATTGGTTTGTAGAGCTAATAGCATTCATCACCCCAACTATAAGCAAATCCCACTAGATTTCCAACTTGCAAATAATGAGAATTAAGGAACCATGAATGCAGACTAGTAGGCAGCATGACGGTAAGTGAAAAAGGATTTTATAAACAAAAAACTCACTCATGGGAAGAGGCAGGAACAAAACAATAAACGAGCAGGCATGGCATGATCCAAAAACAAGACAGCATGATAGAGACAATGTTTCCACGAGGAATAAACAGAACAGGTGTGTATATATATGGAGTGTGAACCAGGTGAAGTAAGAAGACAGATTAACTAGATGCAGGTGAACCGAATAAAGTTGATTGACAGGACAAAACGAAAATCCAATACCAACTAATAGAAATACAACTAGAGAAACATGAAACTAAAGCATAACCAGGAGAAGGATTCAAAACCTTAACTGTGGAACAGACCAACAAAACCCCAAAACACTCACTTTGGGTAAAAACAAAATCAAAAGCTACACTTTGACTGGTGGTAAATTTAACTTCTGAGGTTTTGCTAATTATACAGCATTTACTAAGACTACAGTATTGCCCTGAAGCTTTAAAGTGCCAAATTATTATGGCTCTTCAGGCATGGTTTAAATAATGTTTTTTTCAGATCAAAGATTGCCAGTGTCATATAGAAAATGTTCATAAACGTGGACTGAGTGGTGTTTCTTCATCAATGTGGGCAAAAATTACACTACCAATGTACCTGAAATCTCATGTCCTGATGTGTACTGAATACCCAGAGGACCCATAGAATAATCTGTTATATATTGATGGATTTTGGCAGTAGGCCCAAGGTTAAAACTACAGTAAACTGATAAAGTCAGTATTATAAAACATGCTACCCAGCATTTCTCAAGATGGGTCAACCAGCGGAAGAGGAGAGATTTACATAAATCGTTGTCAAAAAATAACAAGAGTGCAGCCTAAAATTACTCAGGACTGGAGCCCAGGAATTCAAAAAGAAAGACAGCAGACATGTGTTATGTGTGTCAGATAAGTTCATGATGAGCTTCCACATTGCCAAATGTGAGAAATATCATCCAGATTGTTATTAGCAAAAGGTGGAAAAGCCATTGCTTACATCATAGTGCATCTGTTACCATGGCCTAGGTAATTTGCATATGTATGAGGGCACATTAGATGAAGGGCATACATGTATTTTGAAAAGATATACTTACATGAATAGATATGCTTACATGCAGGTGGCATGTCTCGTCGGAGGATTATTTTGGCAGGACAAAGCCAGACCTCATTAGTAAAATTACAACAGTGTAACTTAATAGACACACCTAGGCTTGACCTGTCCACTTGGAGTGAAACTTTGACTCATATTGAAAAAGGCTTTTTCCAACATGAGTGCTTACACAAACAGTGCTGCGAAAAGTATTTACAGACCTCTTCTGTTTTCAGATTATCAAATAAATTTAAATATAATTCAAATTTAACCTGAAGTAAATACAAATTGCAGTTTTCAAATGATTTCATTTATGAAGGGGAAAAATAAAATCCAAAGAAAGCTAAGTTCAATTTCAATGTGACATCAAGGTCTCAATGTAGCCAGACATGTAGAATAAAGAAAACGTTTAAATAGAAACTTTTTCTGCAAAAATGTATTTATGATACCGAAGAGTTTTGGGAAAGTTTTCTTTGGACTAATGAGACTTAATAAATGAAATGATGACCTGAAGCATTAAACTTGTTAACATTAAAACAACAAATTCCAATATACAGGTCCTTCTCAAAATATTAGCATATTGTGATAAAGTTCATTATTTTCCATAAAGTCATGATGAAAATTTTACATTCATATATTTTAGATTCATTGCACACTAACTGAAATATTTCAGGTCTTTTACTGTCTTAATACGGATGATTTTGGCATACAGCTCATGAAAACCCAAAATTCCTATCTCACAAAATTAGCATATTTCATCCAGCCAATAAAAGAAAAGTGTTTTTAATACAAAAAACATCAACCTTCAAATAATCATGTACAGTTATGCACTCAATACTTGGTCGGGAATCCTTTTGCAGAAATGACTGCTTCAATGCGGCGTGGCATGGAGGCAATCAGCCTGTGGCACTGCTGAGGTCTTATGGAGGCCCAGGATGCTTCGATAGCGGCCTTTAGCTCATCCAGAGTGTTGGGTCTTGAGTTTCTCAACGTTCTCTTCATAATATCCCACAGATTCTCTATGGGGTTCAGGTCAGGAGAGTTGGCAAAAATGAAATCTTCATCTTCATAAAGCTTTTCAGCAGATGGAAGCATGAAGTGCTCCAAAATCTCCTGATAGCTAGCTGCATTGACCCTGCCCTTGATAAAACACAGTGGACCAACACCAGCATCTGACACGGCACCCCAGACCATCACTGACTGTGGGTACTTGACACTGGAAGTCTGGCATTTTGGCATTTCCTTCTCCCCAGTCTTCCTCCAGACTCTGGCACCTTGATTTCCGAATGACATGCAGAATTTGCTTTTATCCGAAAAAAGTACTTTGGACCACTGAGCAACAGTCCAGTGCTGCTTCTCTGTAGCCCAGGTCAGGCGCTTCTGCTGCTGTTTCTGGTTCAAAAGTGGCTTGACCTGGGGAATGCGGCACCTGTAGCCCATTTCCTGCACACGCCTGTGCACGGTGGCTCTGGATGTTTCTACTCCAGACTCAGTCCACTGCTTCCGCAGGTCCCCCAAGGTCTGGAATCGGCCCTTCTCCACAATCTTCCTCAGGGTCCGGTCACCTCTTCTCGTTGTGCAGCGTTTTCTGCCACACTTTTTCCTTCCCACAGACTTCCCACTGAGGTGCCTTGATACAGCACTCTGGGAACAATCTATTCGTTCAGAAATTTCTTTCTGTGTCTTACCCTCTTGCTTGAGGGTATCAATAGTGGCCTTCTGGACAACAGTCAGGTCGGCAGTCTTACCCATGATTGGGGTTTTGAGTGATGAACCAGGCTGGGAGTTTTAAAGGCCTCAGGAATCTTTTGCAGGTGTTTAGAGTTAACTCGTTGATTCAGATGATTAGGTTCATAGCTCGTTTAGAGACCCTTTTAATGATATGCTAATTTTGTGAGATAGGAATTTGGGGTTTTCATGAGCTGTATGCCAAAATCATCTGTATTAAGACAATAAAAGACCTGAAATATTTCAGTTAGTGTGCAATGAATCTAAAATATATGAATGTTACATTTTTCATCATTACATTATGGAAAATAATGAACTTTATCACAATATGCTAATATTTTGAGAAGGACCTGCATTTTATTGAGCTTCCATGTGATATATCAACACAAAGGCATTATTATAAAGTGAAAGTAGATTGAAACATGACTTCATTTTATTTATTTTTTTACTAATAGAAAGTGTACAGGGTATATCTTTATCTGCTTTGAGCATTCAGATATTTTTGTCTATTCTTCTTCGCAGAGTAGCTCAAGATCTGTCAGACTGGACAAAGAGTTTCTGTGAACATAGATTGTTAAGTCCTCCCACAGATTCTTAATCATTTTTAGATCTATACTGTGAGCCTTTCTAACACAAATAATTTGAAAATTAGTAGTATCCATTGCTCTATATTTAGGGATACCCTTCAGCAGAATATTGCCCTGCTGCAGGGTAAACTACAGTCCCAGTCTTAAGTCTTTTGCAACCTCTAATATGTTTTCCAAGGACATCGGCATGTATTTAGCTCCATCTGTCTCCCTATGAAGTCTTGCCAGCTTCCCTGTGCCTGCTGAAGAGAAGCAATCCCACAGCACAGTGCTGTCATTGCTGAGTGTCACTATAGGGATGCTATGTTAAGGGTTATAACAATAATAATGAAAATAATAATAATAATACATTTTATTTACAAGCACTTTTCATAACACTGTAAAACAACAATAGTACCAGGTACCATGGGTTTTAAGTATGGATTTGAATAGGGGGAGACTGTCAATGTCACGGATGTTTGATGGGAGAGAATTCCAGAGTTTGGGAGCAAAGCAGGAAAAAGCTGTGCTCCTCATAGTGCTGAGACGAACAGAGGGAACATGAGGTGAAAAGAAGAGGAGGATCTGCGGAAGCAGGAGGAGGTGGCAACATGAAGGCGATCAAGTAAGGCAGGGGCAAGGTTGTACTTGACCTTGAATGTAAACAGAAGGATTTTCAATTCAATTCTGAATTTGACCAGGAGCCAATGCAGATGCTGTAGAACTCTTGTGATGTTGCGAAATGAAGAAGTTCTGATGATGATACGAGCAGCTCAGTTCTGGACCATTTGGAGCTTATGGAGGGATTTTTTGGGGACATCAAAAGGGAAAAGAAATCAATACGGGGGTGACAAAGGTAGTCAATAAGAATTCAGGCAGAGTGGGGAGAAAGGGAGGAAAGAAGATTATTGTTGTTTTGATGAAAATATGGAGATCGGGTGATGTTTGAGAGGTGAAAGATAGGGAGCTATCAAGAATGACACCCAGACTCTTAACCAGAAGTAAGGGGGAAACTGTGGAACTGTTAACGGAGAGAGATCCAGTCAAGGGGGGTGAGTGATGCCAAGCCAGGTGTAAGGATTATGATTATTGATTAATTAATATTCATCAAGAATTATAATTTAAAATCATAATTTGAAAAACATTAATTTCTTAACCAAAAATCATTACTTACGAATAGAAATCAGAGATATCCTCTGGTGTTGTGATTATGGGCTCAAAGCTCTTTAATAATTACAAATTATTAACCAAAACCACCAACTGTCACTGTTTATTCAACCACTTCACCGAAGGTGGGGGAACTTTGACCTTATTTTGACAGATAAATCACTCTTGCACGAAATAAACACAAACGCTTCTCTTAATTATATATTTCAAGATTTATTGAAGCCAAATAATCCTGATATACCATTATTCTGGTCCAAAAACCTTCACCTAACTAACAAGCACGATTCTACACAAATCTATGTCTATGAAGATCAAACCAGCAGTTTTATGGACAAAATGTGTAATTTAGGTTAAATGGAAAGAAATCTTCCTGGTGTCCTGATGTCAAGCTTTCAGCGATCAGCTGATGAAACGGTGGGGCCACGCCCCTTTAGCCACAACCAGCTGAAAGCCCAAAATCTTTAACAAAGAGTCATAAACTCTGAGGCGGGAACTCAGTGGAAAAACCCCAGCAATAAAACTGGACCGCAGATGTTTTGAATTAAAAACTTTTAAAAGTCCGACTTCTATCTCCTGGCTGATTCGAGATCAGCCGGACATGGAGGAGACCAGAATATTAATTTCCTTTAGTTTGAGCAGTTCATTCTTTATGACCAAGAGGATGTTAAGTAGGCCGAAATGACGATGATGTTATCAAAACTGACCAGAAGGTTAGCTAACGGAGCTAGGCTGGCTAGCAAACTGCGATCACCAGACCACCGGCTGGTATTTCTGTGGTAAAAAGGAGTGATAGACCACATGGATTGGTGGCTTTGGAACTGCTGACATGAAAATTACGGCTAGACTTATGATGGATATATCTTTGTGAGGCAGAAGTAGTGGCTCAGTCAGGTAGCAGTGGATCCAACGGGGCTCAGAAGCTATATACTGGAAGGGACTTGACCCAGGTTGCAGAAGAAAAGGCTTGCCCGTATTGTTGATAACTGCTGGGTTGAGTGACAACACCAGGTGAGATGCAAAGCAGGTAGGCTAAAGCAACCTCACTGACACACAGAGAAGTTTTCAATCTGGACATTAAAAAACAAGTCAAAATGATTGTACATTGCTTAAAGCCTTAGGGTTAGGGTTAGGTTTGTGAGAGTTTTTCTCGGTGGTCCCTCTCTGTTTGTCCTGTGTTGCCCTGCGATGGACTGGCAACATGTCCAGGGTGTACCCTGCCTCTCGCCCGTAGACTGCTGGAGATAGGCACCAGCTCCCCCGTGACCCAATATTGAAGAAGCAGGTATAGAAAATGGATGGATGTTTTAGGTTTAGAGTTGTGTTTGTTGGGGTAGGGTTTCTCTAGTTTGTTTAATCTTATTGGGGTTTAAAAACTTTGATTTAGGAAAGTCTGCTGGGTTAGATGTTAGGTTTAGTTTAAATGGATTATAACCGCGGGTCCTAATTCTTAGCTATAGTGTTATGTTATCTGGCTAGGGCCTATATAGTTTGTGTATTAAATTTAATACTTAGGTTTGGGTAAAGCCCTCAGGGTTAGGTGTAATTTATACAGAATTTTAAATTAAAAAGGAAATGGAAAGTTAGGTTCTTTGTGTTTGGGGAGCCGATTGCAGTCCTCCAAGATGCTGTTGTGAGTCCTGTAGGAACTCTGTTTTAAGTTGATTCCTGTTGTGAAAAATCCGGTAGTTAGATGTACATGCTCTCTAATTAGTTATGTTTTGAAAGTTATTTAAAAGCTATGATCTGTTTTGTAACCTGGTTCAGATTTGCATTGTTAGTACAGATACAGCAGTACTGTGTCTGTACTAATTTGTATCTAATGCTAAGATTTAATTTCAAGACTAAATCATCAGTGGTGTTCACTGGCTCTGCAATTGTTTCGGTCAGTTTATCACCAGACGCTCTCGCCAACAGGGGCGCATCGGGGTGATCTGTCCCCAAGGTAAGGTCCTATGTGCAATTGGTTGGTGATTGTGTGATAGTTTTAAACTGTTGCTAATAATGTGGTTTTGGGGTCTGTTGCACAAGTTTTGGTTGTTTTAAAGTAAATACTAATTAAGGTGGGATTCCTGTTGGTTGTTGTACCTAACTGCTGAAATAATATTTGTGAGTTTTCTTTAAATAATATCTACTGGTAAAGTAAGCAATCTGCTAGGTAAAGAATGCTAAGCTAGTGGAATGGGCTAGTGAACTAGGTCCCGTTGCAGCCCCACTAGCCCCTATGTAGGCTAGTGGATGTTAATTTAAAAAAAAGCTTTTTGAGATCAGATCCGACGTGTGTCTTGTTGAATGTGCTGGTCTGTGTGATGCTATTCCTCATAGAAGACTAGGCTGCCTTTAAGACTCCCAAAGCCCAAGAGTCGCCTTTACCACGTACTGTTCCTATAGGCAGAACCTGGGAAGGCAGATATGCACCATGCCTCTGGTTTCTAAAACACATTGTCCGTTAACACCTCAAGATGGAACCAACATGCCCAGAAAGCTTGAAGTGTCTTAAAGCCTTAGGGTTAGAGTTATAATGGATTTTTAAGGAAAATAAATAGAATTACTTTAGTTTGCGATTGCCAACTGGTAATTTGCAAGCTGTGCCAGCGTCCATTTAACCCATCTGGTTAAGGGGACGCCAGGTTTGGTGATGTATTAACTTTGTGCTACACGGTGTTTTGCATTTGGAATAAAAAGTTCAAATTTAGTCTTATCGGACCTGAGCTTCTTTTTCCACATGCTTACTGTATTCCCAACATGGCTTATGACAATCTTTAAACAGGATTTCATCAAATGGCTTCCTTCTTCACATACTTTCATAAAGATGCGCTTGATGAAGTGCAAAAATGAATACTTATCCTGTTCACAGCTTTTCCCACCTGAGCTGTGGATCTCTGGAGCTCTTAAAGAGTTAGGACATGCCTCTTGGCTGTTTCTCTGGTTAATTCTCGATTTAACAGGCCTTATAGGTGGATTTGCATGTTTTAACAGTTTTGGTATTTTTTTTTTCCATTTTAAAAAGGTGATTGATTAAACACTACTCAAGATGTTTAAAGCTTGAAATATTATATATATATATATAAATAAGGACTAAATATACATGCAAGTAATATTCCTATTTGTAAAAAAAAAATTTTAAATCATTGTTTTTTTTCCATTTTTTATGAATGCATTACTTCTTGTCATCACATTAAAATCATAATGACATACATTGAATTAGTGATTGTAACAGGAAAATTTGTTCTGGGTTTTGCTCTGCTCCCTTTTGATCCATGAAGGAGGCATGACATGACAAAAAAATAAATTATTTTAAAGTTAACGAGCAACCAATAGTTTTGCAATGTATTTTACACCTATGTAAACTGTAGTAAACTGTTTAGAATATGTTTCTGACTATTATTATTATTATTATTATTGTTATCTGAGCGAGTAGAAAAGAAAGCTCTCCAAATGTTTTTTTTTCAATTCGTCAAACCATAGTAATAACATTTGAAGCCGCTTTAATCTTACTGCTAAAGTGAAGCTAGTCTCTGTGCTGAATTTGTTCACTGCCATGGGTCACTGCAGTCAACAGAGGTATATGAGAACGTTGGGTTATGAATAATTGCCTGTGCTTGTGCAAATGCTGACTACTCTTCCGCCCACACAAACCCTTTTTTATATTAACATAATGTTTGACACTTCTTACACACACACACACACACACTTTCCATATCCTTAAAGGGGCCCTCCATTGACTTCCATTCATTGCTATAGCCTAACCCTGACCCTAACCCTAAACCTAACCGTTACAAGTATATACCTTACCCTGAACTTAACTAAACTCAATTCAAACCTTAGTCTTAAATCTAACCACATAACCCATTTCCTCTTGTATGGACCAGGCAAACTGTCCACACAATGGTGAATGTCCACACAATGTTGGTACCCATCAGGAATTCATCCACACAATGTTGTATAAACATGCACACACACACACTTCTCAATGCCTACTTTCCCATAAACGAGGTACTTTATTAAACCACAAGTAGCACTGATTAGCACCAGATGACAACCTGAGCTCCTAAATATCTCCTTTTAAAACCTATAAAATAAAATGCAGTGTACTTAATCACTTCGATGTGACTACCAGCCATCAGTCATGAGTGGGAGGAAGTTAAAGATCAGAGCAAATGTTGAACTGAAATATAATCATGGAAGTAAATCACATTCCCAGACTGGACGCAACTGGAGTTACTTGTGTGATTGGTGGTTTGGCTTTTATAAAATCAGGAGGTCATATCATGGACTGATCTTTGTTTTATGAGATATGTAATCTGCGCTGATAAATTACATAACTTTAATCTTTCCAGGGGGTTTGAACAGCCCACTCCCATGAGTACTGGTGGGATGTTCCAGTTCTTGCTCTTTTCTATAAATTCAGACTTTAAATTTAGATTAATAATTTATCGTTGCTCTTGCTAATTTCTCTTTATTTATTTCCCACAGCAGATTAGAATAGATGATTGCAATATGTGTTGTGGATACATTTAGAAACTATTTAGCATTAAATTATTGTGTCATCACACACTTTTCGAAAGTGTTAACAGCTGTAAAAAATGTTTGCATAGTATATTTAATGTATTTTATTGGTATTAAATTTGATAGTTCAACAAAAGTAGTGCATCATTGTGAAGTGTATAGAAAATAATACATTGTTTTAAAATGTTTTTATTTTTCTCTTTTTATCGTAAATCAATTCTACAATCATCTTCTGCTGGAGTTACAAGTGCAGGTTTTTTGGGGTATGTCACTACCAGCTTTCTACATGTAGACATGTATTTTATTTTATACCTGTTTTGTTTTTGTTTTTTTTAAAGATCAGGGCCAGTCAAATTGGATGGAAAGCATCTATGAACATCAGTTTTAAAGTCTTGTCACATTTTCTTTTGAATTTCAGTAGGGACTTTGACTAGGACATTCTGACACATGGATATGTTTTGATCTAGACTATTATGCTGTGGTTTTGCTGTATGTTGAGGGTAATTGCCCTGCGAGAAAGTGAATCTCTGCCCCAGTCTCAAATGTTTTGCGGCCTCAAACAAGTTTTCTTACAGGATTGTCTTGTATTTAGCTCCATCCTCCATCCCTGCTTAGGAAAAGCACTCCCACTGTGATGATGACACTTCCATGTTTGACCATGGGGATGATAAGTTCAAGGTGATGTGCAGTGTTAGTTTTTCACTACTCAGTGTTTTGCATGTTACATATTTGGCTCATGTGAACAAAGCACCTACGTCTACATGTTTGCTGTGTCCCCTACAGGATTTTTGACAAACTGCAAACAAGACTTTATTTAAACGTTAAAGTAAATACTGGTGTGTATTGGAGTTGACATCTTGGGCAAGAATCCACTGCCACTGCTACCATGTTTAAGTGTGGTTTCTTCATAAAAACAAGGAGTCCACAGTCTTGCTCTGGCCCAACAGCGCCAGCATTTATTCAAAACAACTCATGCACAAACTCCAGACAATGGCTTCTTCTCCGGCTTACTTAACTACATAGCCCTTGTTCGCCCCCTAATTGTGGGTCTGATCTGAACAATACATTGCAATATTACATATTGTTACAGTAAGCGCTCTGTGTGTGTGTGTGTCTGTGTCCATCTTTGAGAGTTTCCTTTTATTATTAGTGTAAAAAAAAACACTACGGTTAATTTTTGTTATATTGCTATTTACAAAATTTATGAGGAAAGTAATATGCACTACAAAGTCCTCATGCTGCTACAAGTGCACAAACATTTCAGTGTTAACATTGTTTTTATTGTTATATACTATATTTAAATGTCCTATATTGTTTGCTATACATTGTTAATGTTTCTTTTTTTAAATTGAGACTTGTGTAACAATTGTTATCATTGTGTTATTTTTTATCATGTAAATGGAGGTAAAAAAAAAAACACAGTATAGGTCTCAAGAATCGCCCCAAAACAATCGCCAGCACTGTCATGATGTAGGGTTGTTTGGTTTTTGGTTTCGGGGTTTTTCCTTATGTTTTTCACTGTTCAAGTTTTGAATCATGTTTCTGTTTATTTTCCTGGTCATGCTTTTGTTTTGTCGTCTTGTTCATGTTTTGTCAAGTTTGGTTTTCGGATCTGGTTATGCTTTTGCTTCATGTTTTGTCTAGTTTGTGTTCAAGAGTCTGTGTTTTGCTCCAGTCACGTTTTGTTCTGTTAATTACGTTTATTCAGTTCAGCTGCTTCAAATTAATCTGTCTCCTTCCTCCACCTGGTTTTCACGCCATATATTCACACCTGTTCTGTTAGTCTTCGCGGAAACATCTTTCACTCTCATGCTCATGTCTAGCTCTCATGTCTAGTTCTCTAACCAAGTCTTGTTTTTTTTTTTTGATCATGCCATGCCTGTCTTGCCTGCCCGTTTGTTTTGTTCCTGCCTCCTGCTGAGTTTGAGTTTTTGTTATTAAACCTTTTGTTTTTCACTTACCATCACGCTGCCTGCTCGTCTGCATTCTGAAGTCCAATTCCAAGTAAACCGTGACAGAACCGTGACAAGCACATGTCGGGTATCAGCTAGACTGATGTCAAAATAATCGGTATCGGTCTTAAAATACCTGTATCGGTCGATCTCTACCAACCACAATGAATTCTGTATATAATGCATTAAGCTGGAGGAGGTTTTGACCCATCCACATTATGGATACAAAGACTCAGCAACTTTAATGGGCTATGGTCATGCCTTGACTGATATGAAGTTTTGTGATGACAGTATACATATTGTCAGAGATGTCCTATTGTGAAAGCAGTCATAAAAAAGTTAGGTAATAGGATGACATCTGTGGATAATTGGTTGCATCAAATTTTATTTGGAGGTATCAGAGTAAAATGGGTTTCGGTCCAATTGCATGCCATACTTATTAGATTTTTATTGTAAAGAACAAATACCTGCATAAACAAATACCTGCATAAACTTGCATTACTTTGTATTGGTCTATCATATGAAATCCCATTAAAATACATTAAAGTTTGTGGTTGTAATGTGACAAAAGTAGAAAAGGTAAAAGGCCATGAATAATTTTGCAAGGGACAGTATCCAGACATTAATCATTAACATACTCATATGACAATAAACAGTGCATCCTGACAGTTTAGGTGCAATGCATGCTAACAATTATGATTAAAAGATCTCAAAGCAGCTTGACCAACTCCAGAAACAAAGCCATGTTTGCTTCAACCAAACAAAATAATCTTAGATCTGAAGCTACAAACACACATATTTTCCAGTTACTGTTCTGTCAAAATTGAAGTGACAGCTGTTTGCATAATCTTATGAATCATGAAGACCGAGGGTAGGCAAGGAAGTAGTCAATAAAGCACCTGGTAGAAGTTTATGAAAGAACTTGGTGAAAAATGAGACAGGTGTTGCTGGTGATCCTCATCTCTGCACAATGTGTTTGCACAAAATCAATCAACTTACTGTACAGTGGCCTCCACACCTATTGACACACCTAGTAAATATATGTAAATGTAAATATGTTTTCTCTGCATACTTGGACCGTGGGAAATGTCTGAACTGACTAAGTGATCACCTATTGGCAAAGAACTGTTTCACAAAATATTAGCAAATGTCCCAATAAGTGTGGATGTCTAAGTGCAAAAACAATTCATATATATATATTTTTTTTCTGGTTGGGTAGGGGGCTATCCTGTGTTTATCCCTAGAGCTCTCTGACCTTGGGGCTGCTGCCCATGTGCTTCAATGCCAACCCACCTCTGTGTCAGCTACTTGGTTGTAGTGCCTGGTATTTCTGCCTGGGACTGTTGCACCCTCTTGCAACCCTCTTGCCCCTCGCTGTTCTTGGGCACTGAGTGCTGCGAGGTCACTGCCCTTCTTATCGTTCTTACATATTCACAATTCCAAGTGACAAACTAGCACACACACCTCCTTTACACACCCACGGTCCTACTGGTTGTATACTCAGTCATTTTTTTCATAGCTATTTTTAAAGTCATAAAGTAAATTAGGCATTTCCAAACTTTCAAAGACTACTTTAATAGTAAATTTTAAGTTTTCTTCTTCATTAGCTGGGCTATTAATGAATTGAAGTACGTCTACACTATGGATTAGTGCAATAATCACTCAAGCCTGCTACAATGCTCTTAATTACAAATCGCCCCAGACAAAATGTACATTCATTTTGTAATGGACTAAAAACTGTAAACTCCAAATGAGATACATGGCATGTCCAGCAGAAAAGTAAGTCCATATGGTTTTTTAATCATCAGGTAATGATGCAAACAGTCAAAAAAAAGTATTTGACTTCAAATAATAAAAATGTTTTGTACATTTGCTTGATGGAGTGGACAAAATGACTATTCAGAATGTTCTGAATAACCTAGCATTAATAAAACATAGGGTTTTACAGTTTGCAAAGTTGGATGTCTAAGTAATAAGTAAATGAAGCTCAAGAACATAATGGAATCCATGACCCCAAAGTCCTATTCATCTGGCAGAGCTTACTCTGTTAATCTGGAAAACGTCTTTTCAGTTATCACTCCTATAATAACTTGAGAGTTGGATTATTGCAAATCTCTTTGCTTAGCATCTAACAGTCTCTTGTCTCCTCTGGTACCATTGTGAATAAAACATCTTGACAATTATAGAGAGTGAACTCTTAATCAGGACAGAAACCATCCTTGAATGACAGCTTACTTAAAAAGATTACTAATATGGTGATTAATATTGGCCATATTTGCTTTATTTTAAAAAAATATATATACAGAGGTTGGACAATGAAACTGAAACACCTGTCATTTTAGTGTGGGAGGTTTCATGGCTAAATTGGACCAGCCTGGTAGCCAGTCTTCATTGATTGCACATTGCACCAGTAAGAGCAGAGTGTGAAGGTTCAATTAGCAGGGTAAGAGCACAGTTTTACTCAAAATATTAAAATGCACACAACATTATGGGTGACATACCAGAGTTCAAAAGAGGACAAATTGTTGGTGCACGTCTTGCTGGCGCATCTGTGACCAAGACAGCAAGTCTTTGTGATGTATCAAGAGCCACGGTCAGCATACCACCAAGAAGGACGAACCACATCCAACAGGATTAACTGTGGACGTAAGAGGAAGCTGTCTGAAAGGAATGTTAGTGCTAACCTGGATTGTATCCAAAAAACATAAAACCACGGCTGTCCAAATCACGGCAGAATTAAATGTGCACCTTGACTCTCCTGTTTCCACCAGAACTGTCCGTTGGGAGCTCCACAAGGTCAATATACACGGCCGGGCTGCTATAGCCAAATCTTTGGTCACTCATGCCAATGCCAAACGTCGGTTTCAATGGTGCAAGGAGCGCAAATCTTGGGCTGTGGACAATGTGAAACATGTATTGCTCTCTGATGAGTCCACCTTTACAGTTTTCCCCACATCCGGGAGAGTTACGGTGTGAAGAAGCCCCAAAGAAGCGTACCACCCAGACTGTTGCATGCCCAGAGTGAAGCATGGGGTATAATCAGTGATGGTTTGGGCTGCCATATCATGGCATTCCCTTGGCCCATTATTTTTGCAAGATTGGCGCGTCACTGCCAAGGACTACCGAACCATTCTTGAGGACCATGTGCATCCAATGGTTCAAACATTGTATCCTGAAGGCGGTGCCGTGTATCAGTATGACAATGCACCAATACACACAGCACGACTGGTGAAAGATTGGTTTGATGAATATAAAAGTGAAGTTGAACATCTCCCATAGCCTGCACAGTCACCAGATCTAAATATTATTGAGCCACTTTGGGGTGTTTTGGAGGAGCGAGTAAGGAAACCTTTTCCTCCACCAGTATCACGTAGTGACCTGGCCACTATACTGCAAGAAGAATGGCTTAAAATCCCTCTGACCACTTTTCAGGAATTGTATATGTCATTCCCAAGACGAATTGACGCTGTTTTGGCCACAAAAGGAGGCCCTACACCATACTAATAAATTATTGTGGTCAAAAACCAGGTGTTTCAGTTTCATTGTCCAACCCCTGTATGTTCTCAGGAAGTATCATTAGAAATGCCTAAAGGTGCTAATTTATCAATGACATTCTTGAAATGTCTTTCTCATTTCTGATTAGATTAGGAAAACAGTCAGTTATTGAGACATGCTTTAATTTTGAAAGCAAGTTTGTAAATTAATGACTTAATACTTAGTATTCTGTTAAACTGAAGTATTCTCTCAGAATCAACAAGGTACAGCATAATGTCCCAACTAACAGAACTATCCACAACCAAATTTGCAACCTGCCTAACTTCTTTAGCAACAACATGATAGAAGTTATCTATTTCTACCAGACAGGCATAATGAGGCTCAGCACCAACTTCCTAGAGGCTTCACCTCAGCCCATAGGCAAGACGCTGAGGTGGTAAAGCTGTTCCAGAGACCTCCACCTCTGACTCTGTCCCACCCCCTTTGATTTTACATGTTTAGACGCATGTTGAGACGGAAACGACAACACAACCACCCAGGTATATAAAAAAGAAAGATTATGAGACCATAGATCATAAAGGGCTAAGAAACTGGAGATATTTTGGCCTTCCTTCAGATGCATCATTGGAGTGATTCGTCTTGCTGAGTACAATTTTGACCGATTCTGTTTTTTGTTTTTTTCTAAGGGTCTTAACATAAAGATTAGGAACATGCAGGACATCCTTTGACAGTGGTAATTGTTTTAAATTCAATAAAAAGTTAATGTAAAAAGTGAATGCCCTAAATATTATCTTCATGTAAATGATAAATGGCCTGGGTATAGCGCTTTATCAAGCCCCCGGAGAAAGCGCTTTACACTACAATGAGTCATTCATCCATTCATACACACATTCACACACTCACGGTCTGTAGCCTAACAATGTAGCCACAGCTGCCTCAGGGCACACTGACAGAAGTGAGACTGCTATACACAGGTGCTACTGAGCCCTCTGACCACCATTAGCAAGTAAGGCGGGTGAAGTGTCTTGACCAAGGACACAACGACTGAGACAGACAGAGCGGGGGGCGAACCAGCAACCCAGTATTTCAGTATTTGATCTGCCAATCATTGATTGGAGCCTATCAAGTAAAAATTGGTAGATTTTTTTCTTTGGCTGATTGATTGTGCATCTCTTATGTTGAGGCATGACATTCTGCCATGGCAAGGTGCTGCAGCTTAGATGTGCCACTCCTCAATGAAGGCCTACTTTTTACAGTAGTGCTTGGGTGGGTGGTATTTGTCAAATTCACAATTACTTCAACGTCAGGGTCTAGGGTTGCCACCTAAACCATTGTGTTCTGTTTGAGATGATTAATTTTATTCAATGTGCCTGTTAGCAGTTTTCATGCTGCAGCTGATTAGTTTAGATGTGCAGTGATAAGAACAAAAACTGTAACATCTGTAACGTCAGCTTTCCATCACAAACTTTTGAGCACAACACGTCAACATGTCAGTTTTGCACACATAGTTTCATCAGATAGGCAGCATGTCAAGGGATTTGTAGACAGTATTGACATAAATAAATCTAAGAAACACATTTTGACAACATCTCAGTCTTTTATCTGGTGCCACCTTTCCACAATTCTTATGCAGAGATGGTGTTCTGTACAGTGTGAATGTGTAAGCTAAACCTCATGGCAAACAGATCGTCTTGAAAGTCAGTGAGTGGAAAGGTAGACATTTTTGATTTACAGCTGCACTTGCTGAGTACAATTTAGTTTTTTGTGTTTGTTTTTTTGGCTGTAAAGTCTTTATAACAAAAAGGTCAATCAAAGGCTGAAAGAATTTCTTCAGAAGGTAAACAAAGTACCTGCCTGGAACTCAGTATTGTGAAAGAAAAACAGTGGGGTATCTGAAAGTCAGAAAGTGTCAAAGCAACCTAATATATCACATCAAGTTGTTTCATAAAGATTTGGTCAGATTGATTGACTAATTGATTACTTCATTCTCATTTTGACCTGTGTTTAATGAAATTAGTTAAAACAACTCTCACCTTTGTGCAAAAGATAATAAACAACACAACTAGAGCACAAACATATAATGTAAAAATAACAATATACCAATCAGTAAAAACTAAACATTGAGTCTGACACACATCCCTCATGTATTGCATGTGGTGTTATTCAGCAGTCTGATTGCCCAGGGGCAGAAGGTGTTTCTGAGCCTGTTTGTGCTTTGACCATGCTTTAGAACCCTGTACCTTCTATACCTCCTGCTGCAGAGCAGTGGGGTAAAGTGGCTGTTACCAGGGTGAGATGGATCAGCAAGAATCTTCTCCGCTCTGCATAGCCCCCGAGACTCTGCAACGTCCTTCAGGGAGGACAGGGGGCAGCTGATGATGTCCAGGCTGAATTACTGATACTCTGCAGGACTTTCCTGTTCTTAACTGTGCAGCTGGCGTACCATGTTAAGATGCAATATGCCAGCACACTCTCCACAGCAGTACAGTAGAAAGTGCACCACACGTTTGTCTCCAGGTGACACTTCTGGAGCATTCTCAGAAAATGAAGCCTCTGCTGGGCGTTGCAGACCACCGCTGTTGTGTGGATGTTCCATGTGAGATCATCGGCCACATGGACAACCACAAACTTGAATGAGGAGACTCTCTCCACACAGATGTAATTTATTTGTTTGCTCCTCTAGTCCATCAACATTTCCTTGGTTTTACTGCTGTTCAGCGAAAATTATTGGCTGAACACCACAAGACCAGTCCCTGAACTTCTTCTCTGTATGCTGACTCATCACCACTGCAAATAAAGCCCACCATGCATATATATATATGCATATATAGTTAAGTGAAAAATCAGTACACCCAATGAAAGCTTGGGTTTTTTCTAATATAGTCGGACATGTGGAAATTTAGCATTAATTTTAGCAACACAGAAACATTCAATTAATATAAATCAACAATAAAAACTGAAGATAAATTTTTTGTAAACTTTTATTAAAAAAATGCATTTCTAGTTAGGAATAAATTAAGATACCCCGCATTTGTCCTACTTACAATGCTAAAATTATCTATAAGCATATCATATCCGGTTTACATGATCAGAACATCACTATGTCTGCAATTTAGGGCAAACCTCCATCAAAATGCATTTAGTTTTAGGGTGCCCTCAGTGTTAATGTGACAGGGGAACACCATAGTGAGACAAAATTTACTGTCAACTTATATATATATACAGTACAGACCAAAAATTTGGACACACCTTTTCATTCAAATAGTTTTCTTTATTTTTATGGCTATGAATATTGTAGCTTCACACTGAAGGCATCAAAACTATGAATTAACACATGTGGAATTATATACTGAGCAAAAAAGTGAGAAACAACTGAAAATATGTGTATTATATTGTAGGTTCTTCAAAGTAGCCACCTTTTGCTTTGATTACTGCTCCGCACACTTTTGGCATTCTGTTGATGAGCTTCAAGAGGTAGTCACCTGAAATGGTTTACCAACAGTCTTGAAGGAGTTACCAGAGATGCTTAGCATTGTTGGCCCTTTTGCCTTCACTCTGCGGTCCTGCTCACCCCAAACCATCTCGATTGGGTTCAGGTCCGGTGGCTGTGGAGGCCAGGTCATCTGGCGCAGCACCCTATCACTCTCCTTCTTGGTCAAATAGCCCTTACACAGCCTGGAGGTGTGTTTGGGCTCATTGTCCTGTTGAAAAATAAATGATGGTCCAACTAAACGCAAACCGGATGGGATAGCATGCCGCTGCAACATGCTGTGGTAGCCATGCTGGTTCAGTATGCATTCAATTTTGAATAAATCCCTAACAGTGTCACCAGCAAAGCACCCCCACACCATCACACCTCTTCCTCCATGCTTCACGGTGGGAACCAGGCATGTAGAGTCCATCCGTTCACCTCTTCTGCACCGCACAAAGACACGGTGGTTGGAACCAAAGATCTCAAACTTGGATTAATCAGACGAAAGCACAGATTTCAACTGGTCTGATGTCCATTCCTTGTGTTCTTTAGCCCAAACAAGTCTCTTCTGCTTGTTGCCTGTCCTCAACAGTGGTTTCTCCTGCACAACACAACTGATGGTCCCAACCCCATTTATAAGGCTTGAAATCCCCACTTATTAAACCTGACAGGACACACCTATGAAGTGAAAACCATTTCAGTTGACTACCTCTTGAAGCTCATCAACAGAATACCAAGTGTGTGCATAGCAGTAATCTAAGCAAAATGTGGCTACTTTGAAGAACCTAGAATATAAGACATATTTTCAGTTGTTTCACACATTTTTGTTCAGTATATAATTCCACATGCGTTAATTCATAGTTTTGATTCCTTCAGTGTGAAGCTACAATATTCATAGTCACGTAAATAAAGACAACTCAGGGCAACAACAGCTTTTGGGTAGAAGCTGTTTTTCAGTCTGTTTGTTCTTGTCTTTATTGCCCTGAGACACCTCCTGGAAGATTAGAGTTCAAAGAGATGGTGACCAGGGTGTGAGAGATCCCTTATGATGCTGTGGTATGGGGTAAGAACGCTGTCAAAAACAATGTGTATGTAAAGACGGAAATGTGTGCATATTAGTCAATAGTTGTGCATAAGTAAAATCCAAAAGAGGTATTGTATATTTTCTCTATAAGAATACAAAATAAAATGTTACAGCTTCAAGAAATTACAAACACAAAGTTCAAGTTTACAGTTGTGGTTTATTTGTTATGAATAAAATATGCTATAACAATTTGTGAATACAATTTATTTTCTTTGAGAATACGAATTTACATCAGCGACTTGATGTCACGTGATCTCATGCTCAGAATATAGTGGGTGGAGTTAGACAATGATGTACAGTAGGTGGCAGTATGCACCTCTGAATTTGTTGCGAACCGCCAGCACAAGAAGAGAAGAAGAAGCAGTAGCACTAGCGCCAAAAGAACGGACCAAGAGCATATATTAACGACATTAAGACATATATAAACTTTTTAACATTACCTGGCTTTGTACCATAGATTCTTGGCCCGTCATCTTAGCGCTATTGCTGCTGCTTCTTCTTCTCTTCTTCTGCTGGCGGTTAGGGTTAGGGTTATATTATTGAAAGAGGGTTAGATTATCTATTAGGTGGTAGGGTGTCCTAACCCATTGATCAGAAAACACTTTTTTGTTTAATTTTTTGTGCTTTGTAAAACAATTCTATATTGTTTTTTTTTCCTCTTATTAAGTTAGAGTCTTTTCCAGGAATAAAAAAAGACTAAACATTGATATGTGAACATTTTCTTATAAAGAACTGAGTATTTAATAGGATGTACTAATTTTTCTCATGTACAGCCATATTTACTAAATTAGAATAAGCATTCTGATTGCTTGTCAGATTTAAAGTATTATTTGAAAAAAATAACAACCTGTAATCAGTTATTAAATGTATTTTTGACTAAGGACACGCTTCTGTTTTAAAAATATTTTTTTTCATTTGTTGGATGTAATATTTAGTGGTTTTTGTCAATCATCATAACAGAAATAAAGGCTTGAAAACATCACTCCATGTGTAGTTAATCAATATAATGTGTTATATAAGTCATGTAACGGTGTTTGTAGAATAAAGGAACTGTTCAATACTTTCTTCATCTCTGTGTCTTTCTTCCAAGAAAGCAACAAAGGCTCCATTTGTCAAAGCAACGGTACCATTCAACAATTAATTTAGTTTTTGTTCAATACAATGTGGTTATATTATGTTATAAATCATACACAAATCTAAGTTCAAATTCAGTTATATTCAAGTCAAATCAGTCCAGCAAACAACCAGACTGAGTTAATCATAAAGTGTCAATACATGAAAAACATCTTTCTAAGCAGAAAACCAAGAGATCAAATCTTCACCTTTATCCAGTCCTCAGTTCAAAGTAAACATGGAACAGTGGGCTACAGTGGGTATGACTGACCCCCTTTAAACAGGAAGAAACCTTCAGATCATGGAAGCTCAGGAAAAGGGGCTTTCTTTCTCATCCTGCTGGGAGCTGAGAGGACAGAGAAAGAGAGGCAAACACTGATACATTTACTTCTGAATACCAGCCAGAGAAAATATAAAATACAGTTGTTTTCCTTGTAGGCAATGACCCATTTCTAGCTTCAAGATACTTCAAGCTTTTGAAATGTTAGAGTTTCAAATCCACTAAAACGTCTGCCAAACCGTTCCCTTTTTTAATCAGAAACAGAAATTTCCTGCGCCCATAGGGAGTCCTGCCTCTCCTATTGTGGCACACTGCAGTTTCAGCTGGCCTAAAGAAGGTGACTAAACTTTTACCCTGCTTGCAAGAAAGACAAATACTGCTGTTTGGACATTTTTGTCACCGGAATTAGGACAGATTAAGAAATATATGAGCATCAGTTGCAAGTTATGGCCAATCTATGTTTAAACCAATCATTAAAATAAAGTTTGTCATAACTTTAAACAAAACACAGAACATTAGACTAACCAAAAGGCTTAGAAGCCTGTTTGTATTATCTTCACCAGGTAGCCATTTTACCACCACAAACAAAGCAAAACACCAAGAAATTTTCTCTGTCCAAACACTAATTTGTACATAAACTGTTCTAAAGAAAGGGGGTCCATATGCCGCTGAGTTGAGTAGCAAAGGTTCAGGACAAGCTTGTCTAAATTTTTTTATTTTACCATGAATGAATGTAGGGTAATCTAACACCAGATCATTATTTAACTTTTGTCTTCGATTGACGGTTACACAAACACTAGATTGCAGTCACCTCTGGATCCAAGTTTGAACAATTAGTCCAGCTAGCCAGCTAGTTGGACAGTCATGTGTCCATGTAATACCTGTCTACATTTCTAGAAGAGTTGCAAGGTAGAGAACGAGGTGGAGCTGGTAGAACAGTTAGTGGCTCCATGACATCGCGAGGATTCCAGCAGTGACGGGTGGTGAGGTTCATGATTGGTGAAGCACAGACTCTGGATTCAGATGTACAAATACATATACCCAAAATAGAAGCTTGTATTTCAATTTTGACTGTAGTTGAATAATTTTTAAATTATTTGTAAAGCTTTTAATTATGCTTAAATAAATTATATACTGTTTAACAACACCATAGCAAGAAAAACAAAAGAATATTTTATATGTCAAATTGAATTGTTTAAAATTTTCTTTTTCATTTTCTCCTTTTTTTAAATTAAAATTAGAAATTGTGTTTGATCTTTTCTTTATTTGTAAATGAAGTCCATGGAAGCACGGTGCATAGTGTCAGGATCTGTGCTTTGTGTGTCTGTTGGTGCTTTTACTATGCTCAGCCCCTAGATGGCGTGGAATCTGGAGGAGAGGTGACAGGTGTTCGCTATTCCCCTGATTATTCTGCAGAGGACTATTTAAGGAGGAGGCTGCCAGAAACTCACTGCCAGAGTGGTTTCCTGAACCTGATTTTGCCTTGCATTGAATCCTGCCTAGATAAACTGTCTTCTGGAAGGAAGCAATCCAGTTCCATGAACAAAGACTCAAGTCTCTCATGACTTCGTTGGATCATGCCGGCTGGCAGCCTCCTGATTCCTGCGTACCTCGGACCTCCATCTGCGAACCCTGTCCACCCGCCTCCCTCCATCGCACCTCGTGGATTACAAACTCTCCTGGCTTACGATATCCACCAACTTCAGTCTCACTGATAAACAACCACTTGGTTTCTCCACTACCCCTCTGGCGGATCCCTCCACCATTCTTTGTAAGACAGATTTATTATTTTCATGAGTTCAGCCCCAGAGTTATCCCTGCTTACCTAATTGTTTATTTCCACAGTTTGCATCCTGGTTCCAGATCCCTGCATTATTCACCCAGTTGTAAATAAACACTTTACCGAACAATACTGTCTCCTGAATTGCTTTCTACATGTGGGTCAAATCCATTAAACTCAATATGTCACATAGATCAAGTCTTTTAAAATTTCCCGGTTCTTAACCTTCCTGTTGTGGATGTTAATGTTCAGTCTATCCTTCAATGCTAAGTCAAATCCATATACTTCATAATCTTTTTGGTGTACCACTACGATTGAAGTGAGCAGGTTTCTTTCCCCCCCTTGTTTGAAGCAGATCCTCCAGCTGCAGAGTTGATCTTCATCTCTCTAAAATCTCCTGTTTTTGACTGAAGATCCAGTTTGAAAGAATTGTTTTCCAGTGTTGAGAAGTTATCTTCCATTTTATCAGTCCAAATTTAAATAAGAGTATGGTTGCAGGACTTGGCAGTGAAACCCCCTGCCCCCACAGCACTGCCCCCATCAGTGTGGCACAGTACTTTTTGCCTCATCCTGTCCTTTTTCACTGCACATTTATGGATGATTTGAAATATTAAATACATCACACATGTCAGCATATTTAGTACAATCATTATGTTAACTGGTGATGTAAAGAGAGACAGCAATGGGCATGTCCCAACTGCCTGCATCAGTCAGTGCGTGTGACACAATGGGCAAATTGATTTTCTCATATCATTGCTAGTATTTTACTTCTCATGATGACAGGTGAGGCAGTACCTCCCCTGCCCCTGATTGCAATTCACTGGATTCCAGCTGTGACTCCTCCTTTCTGGACATGCAGAGAGCCTACAAGCATCTTTGAAAATGGAAAACGCACATTTAAAATGTAGAACATGTATGTGTCCCCTACCCAGTTTGAGTTACCTTTTTGTCTTACCTAATTCTCTTATCTTATCTAAAAACCAGCACAAGCCAGGTAGGGCACATGCATGATGAGCACAAAGATGGACTTCCACTGTGTGCGCACATAAATGCACTCAGGAAAATTACACCTACACGGTGTGCATCACTATTGCTTTGTCTGTCACTCAGGCTGTACTTTTGCTTTATTTTGTGAGTTCAACTCAGTAGGTTCATTCATATTGAAAACACTGACAGCTTAGTTTTAGCAGGAGTACAGGAGTGTCACTATCCCAGTGACAAAGACAGATAACGAAAAAAATGCTGAGATAAAAGTAACAGGGTGAGTATAGCTGGACAGAAGAACTGAGAGATTAAAGACAATCTTTATATACTTTTATTGTAGTTAAACACGAGGCACTTTCTCCAGAGTAAGGATTTTAAATATCAATGACTTTGTGATAGAATGGATTTATCGGCAGCCCGGGGATGAGCTGAGCAGAGCAGGGCAATCTTGGCATCTCTCTGCTTCTTAATGAAGTAGAAAGTCCCTTTGCTATGCTTCATAGGCCAGCCAATTAGGCCACAGGCCACTGGATATTGACCAATCAAAGTGCAGGCTTTAAATTAAATGGGTTTGACTTGAATAGGGCTAATAGGTTAGCACAGAGATGTTCTGCCTCTCTGTACGATGTGCATTAAATTGGGTCTAAGGCAGAGGTGTGTTAACAGATATTACCTTACGGTCACTATTTTAACAGAGGATAGCTTAGCAAAACACAGACATTGTAAAACAACTTTTCTTAAAATCATGATCATATCACAGTTTTTTATTATGTAGAAATATATCTGTTAAAGAAAAAAATGTGTATAACAAAGCATTCATAACAAAGACCAAAGACCAAACAAATTCTAATCCCAATTGGGACAGTTTGTGTCAAGTCCAATTAACATTTCTTAAGTATGTACATTAGAGGATTTCTAGGCATGTCCTTCTGGGAGGAGACCACAGGACAGACCTAGAACACGTTGAAGGCAATGTTATTTGAATTTAGCTTTGGAATGGCTTGGGATAGTCTGGAATGAGCTGGAGATAATACCAGTTTAATACCAGATAAAAACTGATTCAGAGAGAATATTGCTGTATTAGGAATGGAAGAAATTTAAATGACATTTTAGCTATAAAATATGGCAAGGACATAGCTTCAGTCAGAGTTATGCTACTAGTTGATCATGTCTTGTTGATCATATCACCACCTTTTCCATTGCTATGAGTTACACTGTGTTGTGATTCTAGTTTATGCTCATTCATTGGTAATGCCAAGAACATCACAAAGGCAAGCACCTGGAGGAAACTGATCAGTACTGTCTAAAAGTAAGTTTCTTCTTAAGTCCAAGTGTACAATTATAGGGTTTTCTTTACTACATTTCAGCATTTGCAAAAATAAAATGATATTATCCAAAGAATGATTATCTCAGTCGCAAAACGTGTGTTGTTTAGAAATCAGGTGCCCTGTTAATGTTATTGAGTACAAGCAAGGTTATTATTAACTAAATAGTGAAAACAAGAAGTAAAAAAAACATTTTTATTAACTGAAATAAAAATAAAAACGAGACTTTGCAAAAAACAGGAAAACTAACTGAAACTGTAATTAGTATTCACAAAACTAACTAAAATTAACTGAATTTATGGAGATGATGTGCACAGTTTCCGTTTGTGTTTGTCGTTTCCAGTTGTTTTTGTTCTCACTGCCGCATTCAGCCAGCAGATGGCAGGTACGTCAGTCGAGTTTGTGCGGTTCGTCCACACCTAACGTCATGTCAGCAAAACTTGCCAGGGGTAGAAAGCGCGAGTGAGCATGTTGTGCGCAACAACAGCTGTTACAGTAGCTGGTCTCACTTCTATTAACGTTACAGACAGAGTAGTGGAAGAAGAGCTAAACATGTTGCCTTGGACTGGGTTGGCCCTGGCCGTGATAAAGTTTGGTTTGCGGAGGAAACTTTACTAGTGTTATCAACAGTCACTGTGCCAGGTAAAAGAAAAAATGGCTTGGATGTGTTTTGTTTTATTAAAAGTGAGGACCCACATACAAATAAACCACGCTTTTATGAACAAACAGAACAACAAATAGGAAGACAAGAGCACCAAGAGTAGCTGCAGTTGAGAAATAATAACAGAATTATTAAAACAACTTCCTGATTTGGAAAAGTAGAGCTACAGTGTCAACAAGGATGTGCTTGTTGAGATGTTATAGAATTCATTGGTGAACTTTAGTTTATATTTTCTGAGTTAGTTATCAGTTGTTTTGCTAATTTATTTTAGTGATTTGTGAACTCCGGCTGAGGGGTGTTTTCTACTCAGTTTGGACATATGAAAGTTACTAAAAGGAGTCAGTAACAGGGAAAGTGAAAGAGGCAAGAACTGCATGAACTGAGAATGATGAGGAGGGAAAGAATCACCTGGCAAAATGTGCATTTCTTCTGTTGTATTAGCCTGTAGCATCAAGTAAAACGTTGTTGTTTTTTTGTTTCTTTGTTACATTTTGCAGTTTTGGTATTTCATCATCAACTGAGGAAAATAGTTAAATAATAAAGTAAAATTAATATTTATAGGATTAGATTAGGATTATCCTAGTTAGAATTGAAAATGTGAAGTCAAAACCAAGTAAAAAAAAACAAATGAAAACTTCAAAACTATTAAAACCTTGTGTACAAGTCAACATTAAATTTAAAGCATGCTTCAGGGCAAAGCCTTTCCAGCATTATATGGGTGAAAGTTCAAAGACACATAGATCAGGCATAAAATTATGATCTTCGATAGGTGAAGTGAATAACACTGTCTATTCATCATTGCCCTTTTTAGTGGGTGGTGTGTATTAGGCAGAAAGTGAAGATTCTGTCCTTAAAGTCGATGTGTTAAAAGCAGGAAAAATAGGCACATGAAAGGATTTGAGCGAGTTTGACAAAAAAGTGTAATGACTAGACAACTGGGTCAGAGCATGTCCAAAACTGCAACTTTTGTTGAATGTTTGCAGTTGTCAGTATCTATCAAAAATGGTCCAAGGAAAGTGAACTGGTAACAGCCAGGTCATTGGCAGCCAAGGCCCTTGAAAGCACATTGGGGGCAAAAGCTAGACCATGTAGGCTGATCAAAAACACAATTTACAGTAGTTCAAACTGATAAGAAAGTTAATGCTAGTTGTGACAAAAATGTGTCAAAATGCACAATGCATTGCAATTTGCTCCTTATGGTGTTGCATATCGCAAACTTGCCAGGGTTCCAATGTTGACCTCTGTCCACCACTAAAAAAACCAACAGTGGGCATGTAAGCATCAGAACTGAACCACAAAGCTGTGGAAGAGGATTGGCCTGGTCTCAGGAATCTGATTTTTGTCTTTTATGCAATGTGGACGAATGGATTCATGTGCATTACTTACCTGGGATAAACAAGGCACCAGGATGCAACATGAGAAGATGGAAAGCCTGCCGAGGCAGTGTGATGCTTTAAGCAATGTTCTGAGTCTTCCCATCCATGTGGATGTTACTTTGGCAACAATATTCCCTGATGGCTGTTGGCTCTTAAAGCAGAATATGAAAAATGCCACTACATTGTGTGGTTGAAACTTAAGTTTCTTGCCCAGATCTACCAGAAAATGCAAACCCTTTGCAGTTGAGAATAGGGCTGGAGCAGCTTTTGCTTGTTTTGGCTGCTCCCCTGCATTGATAAACGTTATCTGCTTCCGAGGTGGGCTTGCTTGCTGTTATGACCGGGGGATGGGGATGTATGGTTGGCACTCTCAGCAACTACCTTCAGCTCTTTTCATATAGAATCATAATATCTTGGAGATTAGAAAAGAAAACAAAAATCTCTCTCATTTTAAGGATGGATTTGTCAGGTGGTTTAGCTGTTAATCTATTTACTATTTGCTACAGTTGGAAGAAATAAAAGCACATCTACACACATAGTCAACCAGTCACTCAATAATAAATGCAGTAAATGCCAGTGTTGAGTTAACTCATTTTTGCACACAGCAAACAGTGTGGGGATTAGTTTTAAGAGAAGAAAGAAAGCCTCCCACACCGGCGAAAGAGTTTTTATGGTTTCTACCACCTGTGTGATGTTTGTGTCCAAGCATCTATCCAGAAAATGATGGATTACACAGAGGAGTAAATTCAACTGTGCTCTGGGAGTAAATGTGGTGCCATGTGCGCATATGATAGTGGTTTAGAAAAACAGAGCAGATCATTAGTGAAACACTTGTTTGATCACAGTTTCCCCAAGTTAATGATAGGAGTGAGCATGACTCGGTAATGGCTCTGTGGTATTTCAGCGTGTGGGAGCTCTCGTGTAAGTCAGTCTCTGTGAGGGCCACACTGAATTATTGAGGCTGCAATATGGAATGTGATATTGGAATATTGTTGGAATGGGAGGACATCTTCGCAGGTTATTTTCAATTATGGCAAATTGTGCAACAAATTTTAAGTTACAACACCGGCCACATTTACTGGCCCATGGTGAAGATGTGTAAAAACCCTCAAACTAGTTTAATCTCTTGCAGTTGTATAATGTCACATTGTGAAATTCAGAAATATTCAACTGGGGGCACAGTTTAACAGTTTAATATTTCACAACTTTGGATCATACAGAGAGAGGTCTGTTCCTTAGCACAATCCCTGTGTATCGTTTGAGACTGAAAGTCTATGGAGATTATGGCTATTTATGGTAAGCTCTTGTCATAGCCCAGAAACAGTATGCTGGAAATTGTCCTTTATTTAGGCTTTTTTAGCCTTTAGCTTTAGTTTTAAAAAAATACATTGATTTGGTTGGTCCATCTGATCACCCCAACTAACTTTCCACCATGTTTGGACATTAATAGACATCTTTGTGTGGACATATTTTCACTTTTTACTTAAGAATCTGAATTTATTTCTTGTTAGACAAAAAGTAACATCCTTTTCCATTCAATTCAATTCAGTTTTATTTATATAGCGCCAATTCACAACACATGTTGTCTCAAGGCACTTTACAAAGTCAATTCAATCAAATCATACAGATTTCAAGTGAGGTACATACATTCCAATTAATCCTAACTATCAAACAGTGCACTCGGATTCAGTTTATTATTGAAATTGGTTAAACGTTTTTCTGTCTAAGGAAACCCAACAGATTGCATCGAGTCAGTGACTTGCACCATTCACTCTTCCTGAATGAGCATGTAGCGACATTGGACAGTTGCTTGCATGGACTTTGCTGCAATCCCTCATACTGAGCATGCATGTAGCGACAGTGGAGAGGAAAACTCCCTTTTAACAGGAAGAAACCTCCAGCAGAACCAGGCTCAGTGTGAAGAGCAGTCGGCCGACTGGGGTTTTTAAAGAACAGAGCAGAGACACAAAAGAACACGGAAGCACTGATCCTGGAGTACTTTCTATGGGAAAGAAAAGTAAAACATTTAGTTAGTCACAATAGAAGCTCAACCAGTAGCTATGTCTAGAAGAGACAGGGTTGACACTGAAAGACAGGGCAAAGTGTATCATCTGTATAAGTTGAGCATTAAGTTGTTGGCAGCAGCAGCTCAGCCGGCGTCCTCCTCCAGGAAGGTGCCACAGCTAAACACAGAGCCTTATGTTAGCTGAAACTGCTATGAATTATTTCAAAAATTATTTAGGTATAATATTTCCCCAATAAAAATTAAATAAACTTATAAGTTCAAAGAAAAATAGAAGCAGTTAAAGCAACCTAATTTTTAAAAGACCCAAACAGGAAATGTTATTGTTTTAAAGAACAGTAAGCATTTTTGATTAATCTAGCTTGATACATGTTTTTCTTTTGAAATAATCAAGTAATTTAATACAGAGTATAGTTTGAAAGACAATTGTGTATTTTTTACAGCAAAGCTAGATAAACAGGTTGTCATAACGCATTAATAACCTATGTTAATAACCTAACAACGCTGTCAACGTTAGGCAAGTCGAACACACATTTTAAAAGGTGAATATGCACAACTCTGCAGCTTACTTACTGTAAATGTTTGACAGTAATTGAATACAAATAGACAAACTTAGAAGCTACTTGTAACTGTTTGCCAATGTTTGGGGTTTTGAGTTCTGTTTACAATTCAATTCAATTCAAAGATACTTTATTGATCCCCGAGGGGAAATTAGAATTCCAGTACAACCCATCCAAACATACATCATGACACAAGACAAGGGGGAGACGGGTCCCCGAGGCTTTGCTGCCCACTCACAGGCGCTGCCCTTGCTAGATGAGAAAAGAGGCCACATTAGGTAAGTAGAGGAAAAAAATAATATTTCACACTTTATCCTTAGCAGGATACTTTTTGAGATTGCAAAAATCCTCAGCACAAAGAAGCAACAAGTTGACAAAACAACATCATGTTGGGAACGGTGAAGGCGATGTGAGGGGATGCATATGTTTATCTTGAGCATGTGTGTGTGTGTGCAAGTGAGTGTGTGCAAGTAAGTCCATGAAGCACTGTCACAGAGGCCATTGTCCTTGATGGTACGTTGGAATGTTCATCAACCGGCCACAAAGTTCTGAGCAGGTCCACAGATGTCCTCAGGGAAGGGAGGGGGCAGAGGGAGCAGAGCATCATGTTTACATAACTTCCAGGAGAGGTTGAAGATAGCCAGCCATCAAGGCCATGCAGGGGAGCCAGATTCAGAAAAACAACAATTATTTGGGTTAGGCTGACTCTTAATTTTCCGTCAGCCTTGAGAGTCTCGCTGGTGCTTCTCAAAGGCGAATCCAAAGAGCCAAATTCCTGGTCTTTCGCCAGATCCGAGCGAACAACTTTCTCCAAGATTGATCCCATTTCACCCCTGAGTCCAGGAACCACAACCTGCCTGCGATCCTGTGTAAGGATCACATCCAGTCTGTGATTCAGCTCACATAACATCTCAGTCTGAGTGTTGATTGCTCTGCAGATCCCATCATACATGCCAGGCAGCCTCACAATTGCCAGAACAGCTGCTTACATTCTCGATATGCCAGGTAACCGCTGACTCCAAAAAGCAGAAATCCTTATATCAAACATCCAATTATATACATATCTTCAAACATCCTCGACTGGCATTATCGACAAACACACAATGCTCCACTTCTGCCAGGAGTCCATTGTGCATCCAGAGAAAAACGGCCAGCCCGGAAAAGTTGGGCTCTCCTTCATTCTGTCTTCCTGTCGAGAAAATTTTATCAATTGCATTGAGAGACCAGCTGACCAAATCCATAACTCAGAATTTGGAAGATATGCAAAAAGAGGCTCCAAAAAGAAGACAAGACAGAGCTGAAGCAGGGCAGATATGGGAGGGGTGCGGGAGACAGAGAAAAAGCGTCCTCCTCCACCGAGAGCTTATCTGGCATGTTCTGCACTTGCGTTATTTCAGTTAATTCAGATTTAAAAGTTTTATTCTGTTGTTTAGGTGTTTTTTTTTTATTCCCTGGTTAAATGTTTTAGTTTGTGTTCTCCTATAGATCTGTCTGTGTTAGGGTTTTGGGTTTGAACTTTTCTTTTCATACTTGTGTTTAGATTACTCCCTTGGAGTCCTGTGTTAGATGAGTTTGTTTATATTTCCTTATAGATCTGGTTCCTCTCTGTTTAGGTTCTGTTAGATGTTTTGTTGTTCCCCTGGTCTTCCTGCACACCTGTGTTGTGTTTGTTTCATTGCACTAATTTCTGTTCTATTTGTTGGGGCCATCCATTTTGGTCGCACATTTTGACATGTGCAGCTCAACAGACGTTGCAGCTCTGATGTCACTGGAAGTATAAACCGGCTGAGATGCAGAGTTTCGGGGCCATTTCCTGCCTGTCGCAGGACAGCAAATAGGAGGCGCATTTCTGGTGAGACAAGAGCTCGCGGGCGACCTTTGCTCCACAAGGCCATTCCTGGAAGAGCTTGAAAGTTGGAAATCTGTCTGATACCAGAAGATCAGAGGATTTATTTGCCGATCGAAGACCGTGCCACAACCGGCGCAGGTGAAAACCTACAGAGGTTCTATGTCCAAGGAGAAGAGTTTCCTCTTTGTGTATGCAGTCGACTAAAGGTTCTTCATATATTCCCCTCGTGGAAGAATGAGAAGTTACCGTTTTTCTTTCTCCTTAATTCGATCACGGACGCGTTATTTGGGGCGATCGAGACACCAACACGACTGGAGGATTTCTTTCCATTTAACCCAAATTACACTTTTTGTCCATAAACTGCTGGTTTGATATTCATAGACATTAAATATTTTTCTTTTAGTATTATTTTTAGGTAGTCATTGTTATTCCCTTTGTGTAGAACAGTGCTTGTTAGTTAGGTGAAGGTTTTTGGACCAGAATAATGGTATATCAGGATTATTTGGCTTCAATAAATCTTCATATTTATAATTAAGAGAAGCGTTTGTGTTTATTTCGTGCAAGAGTGATTTATCTGTCAAAACAAGGTCGAAGTTCCCCCACCTTCAATGAAGCGGTTGAATAAACAGTGACAATTTGTGGTTTTGGTTAATAATTTGTAATTATTAAAAAGCTTTGAGCCCATAATCACAACACCAGAGGATATCTCTGATTTCTATTCGTAAGTGATGATTTTTGGTAATTTCTTATTATGGGATTTTCATTGTCGTCATCGTCTTCTGCTTCATCCTGGAATGGGTCACGGGGGCAGCACACTCAGTAGAGACACCCAGACGTCCCTCTTCTCCTCCAGCTCCTCCGGTGGAGGCCAAGGCATTCCCAGGCCACGTGAGATACATAGTCCCTCCAGTGTGTCCTGGGCCATCCCCTGGGCCTCCTCCTGGTGGGACATGCCTGGAATACCTCCCGAGGAAGGAATCCAGGAGGCATCTGGTATAGATGCCCGTGCCACCTCAACTGGCTCCTCTCGATTTGGAGGAGCAGCAGCTCCTCCACATCGTCATGGGATTTTTCCCCACTGAATACATTTACTCAAATTAAAGGTTGGATATATCTAAAATTTATAGTATGAGAATATTCTTCTTTGATTTAAAAAAAAAAAATGTTTATTTTATGACATTTTTACACATCTTTACTACAGGGTCCACTAAATGTGGCTAGCACTGCAGTTTCAGAAAAAGTTAAGATTCTAATTAAGTTAAGATGAAATAGCCAAGTTTTTTGTTGTTAAAACTCTCTGTAAACATCAATGTACCAAACAAGATGGACAAGATGCATCATGATGAAAAGACACGGCAGTGCGTGGGAGCATTGACAGTGAAGGCAGCGAGCAAGTTAGCCAATTAAAGCACAGCACCTCATGACCAGACTAGTTATCAGGAGAAGGTGCCAGTTATTGACTGATTCTGTGCAGCAGATGAGAGGCTCTTTATAGACCTGGTACACAAGCCAAACCACAGAAATATACGCACAGTTTCACTTCACAAAAATCACTTCAGCACGCTCATGAATGACACGTAGGCCAAAACCACACTGACATGCCCACACGTATTTTTCAGCTGTTCCATCGCACATGTTACACCCGCACCCCTTAAACAGACACACAGACATTGCCCCCTTGTAATTATGCAGCCGTTTCATCCCTTCTCTTTGCCCCCACAGAGAGAGTAATTCTGCCAACTCTGTCTTCAGAGAACAGTTTTATTAGCATACCTCTATAATCACAGCTCAGTGCTTTATAGTGTATATAAATGGCATTGCTGCGTCATTGTGCTGGCATATGGTTAGTATCTTGCTGACACCACAGTATTATTTGCTCATTGAATGTCAGCAGAAGAGAAGAGCATCCTGTTGTCTGCAGGAGAGAATAAGGGGGGAAATGGTACAAGGATGAAAATAGTGAGGAAATGTGGGAGAAAGGAGTGGTTCATGTTTTAGAAATAGGTTGATATCTGAAAAAGATGGGTGGAGAAGCAGAGATTAGGATTGGCTGTCAAGCAGAGTTGATGTATGGGGTAAGGCTGAGAGGAGAATCAGCAATTACTCTGTCATGTTGGTGAGGGAATTACAGAAGACTCATTCTCAAACGGAAAACCATCTAAACATCTAAATAACAACAGGTTGGCTGGCAATGACTCAAGCAGGTGAATGTTTGTCAAGTACTGTGTCAAGGAAAACCAACACTGCACATCACCCTGAACACACCATACCTAATACCTGCTGGAGATAGGCACCAGACAATGTAAGAATAAAATGATGGATGGATGGAATCTGCATTGCAGCAAAATAAAGTCAATGTTGAGGCAGCATAATAACAAATGGATGTCAGATCCACGAGGAACTCCACAAAAAGCTGGGTAGAAAAAAAGAAATACTATCATGAAACAGGAGGATTTACTTAAGTGCAAGGTAAACAACGGGAGTGAGTTCCCTCAATTCCCTGACTCTAACACAGATTAAAACAAAGTGGTATTATATAGTGTTATATTATTGTCAAGTGAAATCTCATTGCAAATTGAAATTCATCTAGATGGTAGATTAAAATTAACAAGAATGTTTTGGTTTTCTAAAGGGAAAGGAAGTAAGAAAGTAATCTTTATTTAACATTTCCCCCACAAAATGGGATACCAATGAGAACTTGTAACAGGTAGAAAATGATTGTGGTGAGAAAAAATTAGGGATTCTTGAAATGTATAAGTAATGAAGTTACTTTTCAGCTAATAACAACTCTACAAGAAACTAAAGTAACTTCCAAATATACATTGTTCTGCTTTATGACTTTTCCAGTATGGTTTAGTCTTCCTATAATTTAGTCCTAAGTGACTTGATTCCTACTTAGGGAATGTAATTTATGTATTTCTTTGTGCTTGTATGTTTGTGGAGAACATGGGTGGCCACAGATTTTATTGATAGAATAAATGTATTCCAGGCCTTCTTTTTCTTTTTTATTTGGTTTCCTCACTGGACTATACCATCTGTCCTTTATCTTTAAAAATCCTAAGTTTACCAAATGTCTTTGTTGTTGTGTTTTTTAACCTTTTCTTGATCAAATTCATTGATAGCCCCATAATAACTGCAATAACTGTTATTAAATTTTTAGTCCAACATGTTCTTTTAATTGTTGTCTATCATATGATATACTATTATGAATATTTTAGCTGTCAAAAGAAATGGATTCATGATTTCACTGAAATATCATTTAGCACAGAAAAATGTACACAAAAACTAGCGGATACATCATATGAATAAATATGATATTTGTTGGTCCATTTCACAGCTGAGATAAAAGAGATGAATTCAGATGCAGCAGATTGCATCAACCCATTGAGCTTGTTTTGGTTGCAGAGGTGAGCAACTCAGCAGATAAGCAGCTGCTGATAGGAGTGTTGTACAAGCGGAAGCTATGCTTGAGCATCAATGCATAATACTAAGACAGATGTACCTTCACAGATAAACAGCTGGAGGAAAATAGAATCTAGGGCATAGATATTTAGATTGACAACAGGAATGATAGACGTGTCCTGAAAACTACGGATTCTTTTGTGGCTAGTTTTTCATTGACATTGTTTTCAGCCTTGTTCAATGAAAAGGCAAATGTGTGTGTGAATCTAAAGTTATGGAATTAGTTTGGATTTATACAAATTTGTTCATTTTTGCCAGTTGCTTTAGCGCAGGTAGCTAAGTGGGCTTGAAGCTGCAATATTTTGAAAACTAACATTGACAGATCAATTTAAATGTGTTTATATTTGGCAACAACTAACTTTAAGCTTTGATTTTCACAGCCTGCATCATAGCTGTTATGGTTCTGTGAAACATGGTACTGGTAGGATAATGCTGTGGGGTTCCTTATTTTAAGCAGGGAAAAGGATGCTGGCCAGAGTTGATAAGTCAAATGAAGCTAAATACAGATTAATCATGAAGGCAAACCTGTTTAAAGGCTGCAAGAAACTTTATACTATCAATGTGTTAGGATGGACCAATTGCTTATTTTGTGGGTTATTATTTTAACTGAATCACAGTTAATACTCTGAGCAAGAGTTTTATATTTGATTCTTAAAGGGGTGTGATCTTTCTGTGCTCAGTGGGCACACTGGTTTGCTGTATAGTGATTGCAGGAAAGCCATTTAATTTGAAGTTTGTGTGTTCTGGCTTGGGATCTCTGACCAATCTATTTATAAATAGAGAAGCATTCACTAGACTTTTGGGAGCTCACAGCCTCTAAATTGTGTGCAGTCTCAAAGGTCAGTATCAGAAAAGCTAGTAAATAGCCCAGAATTGAAAGGATGGTTGCTCATAAGACTCCAGTACATCTCTCTCTCTCTTAAATAGTCTTTGTGGATGTCGACCTGTACAAAATGTTTTGCATTACCGGCAACAATGGATCATAATTGCTAGCTGACATAGTTTTACATCATTGTTATAACTCACCTGTTTTGTATTCAGGAATCAACTCCTCCCACAACAAATACTCGTTTTAATCCAGATATTGCCACATCCTCCTTTTCGTTTACCTGATTTGTTCCAGTTGCCCCTATTCCATCCCATGCTCCATATTATCACCTTGTATGTTTAACATCCTTTGCTGCCAAAACTTCATTTTTTTAACAATCTGTAACCAATCTTATTTTACTTTTACAATTGTTTAAAAAGTCAGACATGCAAATGCTTAATTTAGCACCTACATATCAAGACAACTGTTTATGTTTGGAGCCCTTCTGAAAATAATTTAGCTGTAAATCATTTTAATTTAAAGTCTTCCTAAAATCTTCAAAACTTTCAGCATCTATAGGGCTCTAAGAGCTAATTAAGTCAATGAGAGTTTATGAGATTTAATGCAGCCTGAAAGAAACACATTGGCAACAACTCAGAATGGGTAGTGACAGATGGTTTAGAATACACACAGGCCTTGCTTTCCTCTGCTGCAGACAGAAAACTTTTGGCACATAAAACAAAGAAGTCTGAAGCTAAACTGGGAATGTTTTCTTTGCATGTTTCTACAATGAGGTCTGCACAACAATAGCATTCTTTAAATTATATAAATACATCGTATGATTATTCATACTATCTATCTATCTATCTATCTATCTATCTAATTTATCAAATTCTTCTTAAATAGTCTTGCTGTTGGTGCTGTTTTGCTTCTCTGACTAATCAATCAGCAGGCTGTTAAAATAGGTGGTTCTTTCCATGCTGCCATTTTTGGTCAATTTCTAAATACAGGCTACAGTAACTCATTACAGTAATTTTTTTAGACCCCCTGATGGAGAGGTCTGTTGTTCAGCTTACATTATGAAGTTATTGGACCAAAATTAACGTTTTCTTCCATGATACAATCACAGTTCATTAATCAAAACAAAAAGGTCCATTACCACTTTCTATTGAAACTCAACCTCCTGTTTGATTACTATCTTAACACAGTGTTTCTTTGAGGAACTATTATAAATAAGGGGAATTTTGCTGAAGACTAACTATTCATTAAAATATTTATTTTACTTAATTAATATAGCTGATATGGGGAGGACAGACCGCTTGTCCATCACAAATGCAACATCAAGGCAACCTTGAACAATTATCACATAATCACACATGCACTACAAAAACGTAACCACTAAACCTGCATATTTTTAGCTATTTAATATAACATGGTAGGTCTGCCATATTACAACTGTAATAGTATGAATTACAACATTTTCAGGTTCACATAGACCAGTCATCCAACAAGACAGCCCATCAGCATGTGCAGCAAGTTAGTCAAGCAGTCAAGTATCCGGTCCATTTAACTCAGACTTTAGCCACCTTGTTAAATGGCTTTTTTCACACCTCATTTACTTATTTTTTTTACTTTCTCACCCTAATTTTTCCAAAGAGGTGACAAAGTGATGAACCAAATTGAGTTTAGTTAGATAAAATATTTTTGTCTGCTATTTCTGCACCCTTGTTGAGATGTTTTAGTTTTATGAAGGATTCAAATGCAGAGGAGAACTGAGTTGAAGCAGAATGCGTTAACAATAAAAATGAGGAGAACTTACAAATATGATTTGGCATATGGAGAACAGATATGAAGCTCAGAAACTGGACCAGACATAGAAAGGCAGTCAAACAGAACAATCCATCAGAGAACAATGAGAACCAGTGATCTTATATAACAGACAGGGTGGGGAAATGACAGGCAAACCAGATGAGCTAATCAGAGGAAATGAGTTGCAGCTGAAGCAGAGAGAAAGGCAGAGCAGCTGAAGGAGCGGGACTAATTAACCACGAACGAGCTGAACAGAAATACAAAGAAACCCAGTGAAGAATCTGACAGAAATCTAATGCCTGCTTCCCACGGTAGGATTTTCATGCCAATTTTTGACCCAATCTTTCCCATCTTACCTGGTCATTGTGATGGCTCTCAAGATAATCTTATGAGATATTCCTGCGGTGTGTGGTGTGTTAAGAGTAATCTAGTCAGCTCGGAAGGACATCGGCACCACTCCAACCTAAAATCAGGGATATTCAATATGTTGGATTGTCTTGGCCTTTTTAAATGTGACGTGTAGCCAATCGGAAAGAGAGGTGACGGAAAGATGGAGGGAAATTACTCTGAACTCACGTTTGATCTCGAGAGGGTTTAAGAGATTTCTCGTCTGACATCTGTTCGTGAGTGAAATTTGTTTGTGTGCAGTGTGATGTGCTTGCTGTACACAACACACAGGACCTCGGAGTGGTTTTTGTTGTACTACACAGTCATATTCAAAGAATTACAATATTTTTGAAAGGTTCATGTATTTCAGTGCTTCAGCTTACTAAGTATAACACATTAAATAGATTAATTATCCACAGATTAACGTTTTCAACCTTTATTTCTGTTAATAATGATGATTTTTGGGAACAAAACATTTAAGATTAGTATATTACACCAGACCAATAAAAACAACATTTTAATTTTTTGGGCTTCATGAAAATATGTTTAATACCTGCTTCAAGGTTTTTAGTTTCAAATGTACTTTTAATCATACAAGCAAGCCCCATTGTAACACACATTCTAATTTCTAACATTCTAGTTACTGTTGGAATAATTGAATAAAGATTTGTCTTATAGGTTCTCCTATTTTTAAGTTAACTATTTGATCTTATAATCATTCATGATATGTGTGAGAAAGGATGTGATGAGTTTGTTTGCAGGCAAAGGTCATAAATGGTGCTGAGCTAGCAGAGAAGGAAGCAGTCCAGTTGAGGAGGTCATAAAGATGAAGGCTGATTACACTCAACAAAAGGCACAACTGGCCCTGGAAGCTGAAAGGGGACTGTGGAAATGTGTTGTTAATGTATAAAGCTGTTTATGACCTGTTTACGATGCAGCTGTTGTTTTCCCCCATCCTTTAGAGAACAATGTTTTTGTAAATAGGGACCCCCAAAGATGATAAAAGAGAAGTTTGGAGAGATGCTGTTCAGAGCGGTGCGAGATCTGTAACTGAGCACATCTGACCGTTCTCCTCGCAAAGCGAGTAAAAAACGAATACTTTGTCTCTCTTTTCTTTTTGTGATGTTAATAAATATTGTTAGGTTGGTTAAACCTGACAGTTACTGTAAAAAGTAATTATTCAATTATGAACATCAGTGAATTACAGGTGTAAGAATTGTCATACTATCATTGTTAAATGCAGGTTGATCCAAATTCCACGTGAACATCATGATTTTCAGAATTTCTTAAATAGTGGTGTTTCAATAATAGCACAACATTTTATTAAATTATTGCCCTTATGGTGTGCTGCATGGCGTGGTAGGTGGGGCAAGTGTACACCTGTTTTGAAAATGGTCCTTAGCTTAGCTTAGCTGCCCTGGGTTTAAGTTCACAGCTATTTGCTGCATGCCTAGACTGTGACAGTAAAATTGTTTAAAAACCAAATATTGTTCATGCATGCTTTCTTGAGAGAGACACCAGTTTTCACCAATTTATTCTGCAGAAGTATATGTAAATGACGCGTTTCACCTGGTCCTTCTACCTGTATGTTGTCTGCTTGGCAGCAGATCACTGCACACATAATGGTAGAGTGAATTTCAAGTTTCTGTAAATACCAGTGCCCCCTGCACTTTTTAAATTGATGACTGAAGGCCTCTGTCTCTCAAAACTCTCTCACTGACTTGCTCACTTTTCCAGCCCAACAAACATATCAAAGCAGAGTGTACTTACTATTTCATATACTCTAGCATAATATATGTATCACGGCTTTAGTGAAGAGTCACATCTAACTTCATTGTCTCTTACTCATTGGTATTTTTCCCTCTGAAGCTGAGTAAAGCAGGGATTAATGTACTAAAACAACAGCCAAAAAATAAACTCACAATGGAATCCCTAAAATTGTACAATCTCCTATTTCTCTGGAATTGTTTTGCATGCATCGGGTTTATTTCTGCTTCACTCCTAAATTATTTTTTTTTAAGTTACCAAACAACTCCAAGTCTTTACCTGATTATGCATTGCTAAAAAGTTTAAAAATAATGTCTTACTTTATCAGGGAGGAATTACATTTGTAATGCTTTTCCTATATCAAAAAGTGATGTAGATGTTTTAAATGCCAAAAAAACAGACCTATTAGAAGAGATGAAGCACTTGTTGATTTTAAAACTACTCTGGATTTTGAAATTATTACAAGTGGTCTACAATACCAATTTGTGATCTATTGTAAGAATAGAAACAAAACAGGTGTGCTTTCTTTTTTAAATTGTTAAATCATGACATTTTCACTTAATAAGTGAAAGAAAAAGGTCTTTGCTTTCTATCATGAGATGCTTGCTGTGCGATTGCGTACCAGCTTGTCCTCCTATCACCCTCAGGGCGACAGCACTGCGGGGGAGAACTTTCTCAGCACCCTTCACGCAAGTTGTACAAGGTGTTGAGGTTGTGTTTGTGAACATATGCAAATAATAACTACTTGTTGAAATATTCCACAATCATGTTCTAGAATGTAAAAGAAGGAACACTATTATTTTAAACAAAGTTTAAACAATGTATGTAACTAGAGTAATTATTTGGAGCAATGCTACCTAAAATGGGTTATTTTTGTCATCTGTGACATCTCTGACCTGTGTTTGTAAAGGTGGCAGTGTAGCTGTTCACTTTTTTCACTTTATTGTCTGTCTCAAAACGACCACCAGCTTTCAGCAGGATATATTTTTTTCTCATTGGAAAATAAAGCAGCATCTTCATATAGCTTGTCAGCAGTGAGAAGAGGGAGATGCTCTGAAATTTACTGGGAGATGGCTTTTGGATTTGATAAAACAGTGGATCAACATTAGCAGACACTATGGTTTCCAGAATTATCAAGGGCTATGTAAATTTCACATCAGACAACTTGTATTCTGTGCCTTGATTTTTAAAAGAAATGCAAACTTAAAAATAAACCTTGGATCACTAAGCAATAATGCAATTATTTTTGTTTGTGTTTTAGATGAGCATTTTGTCCACTTATTGCGTACTCGTCATCTTCCGCTTATCCGGGACCGGGTCGCGGGGGCAGCAGACTCAGTAGAGACGCCCAGATGTCCCTCTCCCCAGACACCTCCTCCAGCTCCTCCGGGTAGAGCCCAAGGCGTTCCCAGGCCAGCCGAGAGACATAGTCCCTCCAGCGTGTCCTGGGCCATCCCCTGGACCTCCTCCCGGTGGGACGTGCCTGGAACACCTCCCGGGGAAGGCGTCCAGGAAGCATCCGGTGTAGATGCCCGAGCCACCTCAACTGGCTCCTCTCGATGTGGAGGAGCAGCGGCTCTACTCCGAGCCCCTCCCGGATGGCCGAGCTCCTCACCCTATCTCTAAGGGAGTGCCCGGCCACCCTACGGAGGAAGCTCATTTCAGCCGCTTGTATCCGGGATCTAGTTCTTTCGGTCATGACCCAAAGTTCATGGCCATAGGTGAGGGTAGGAACGTAGACCGACTGGTAAATTGAGAGCTTTGCTTTTCGGCTCAGCTCTCTCTTCACCACAACGGACCGGCACAGTGCCCCCATTTCTGCGGCAGCCGCACCGATCCGTCTGTCGATCTCCCGCTCCATTTTTCCCCCACTCGTGAACAAGACCCTGAGATACTTAAACTCCTCCACTTGAGGCAGGAACTCTCCTCCAACCTGATGAGGACAGGCCACCCTTTTCCAGTCGAGTACCATGACCTCGGACTTGGAGGAGCTGATCTTCATCAAACTCCCAAGAACCCTCGAGCACCCTGTAGAGGGTATAGAGCTGGTCCAGTGTTCCACGGCCGGGACGAAAACCACAATGCTCCTCTTGACGCCGAGGTTCGACTATCGGCCGGACTCTCCTCTCCAATACCCTGGCGTAGGCCTTACCAGGGAGGCTGAGGAGTGTGATCCCCCTGTAGTTGGAACACACCTCTGGTCCCCCTTCTTATGAAGGGGGACCACCACCCCAGTCTGCCAGTCCAGAGGCACTGTCCCCAACCGCCACGCAATGTTGAAGAGGCGTGTCAACCATGACAGCCCAACAACATCCAGAGGTTTGAGGTACTCAGGGCGGATCTCATCCACCCCCGAAGCATTGCCACCACGGAGCTTTTTAACCACCTCGCTGACTTCATCCTGGGTGATGAAAGAGTCCAACCCCGAGTCCCCAGCCTCTGTTTCCACCACGGAATGCGTGATGGCAGGATTGAGGAGATCCTCGAAGTACTCCTTCCACCGCCCGATAATGTCCTCAGTCAAGGTCAGCAGCCTCCCACCCCCACTATAAACAGTGTTGTTCGCCAACAGGCCCGGCTCCAGGGTGGGACCCCGGCTCCGCCGTACCACGTGCCTCGATATTTTTGTCCATCATTTTTCTTCGTGAGGGATTCTTGAACCGCTCTTTGTCTGACCCATTACCATTGCCTGTTTGCCATGGGAGACCCTACCAAGGGCATTTAGTCCCCAGACAACAAAGCCTCTAGGATCATTTGAGCACTCAAACCCCTCCACCATGTTAAGGTGGCGGTTCAAGGACTGCCACTTATTGCAATTTTACAAAAACCAAGTATGATACACCAAAAAATTTTTTGAATCGTGATGTCAAATTGTAGTTGGGGTTGCAAGAGGTGCTTCGTCACCATTTTCCACCACGTTTTGTTCCTCCACTCAACTTTCTATTTTTTCGATTTTGATGTGATGTGAGCTTGAATACAGCACTGTTTGAACAGCTAGCTTCATTACCCATAAACGTTTGTGGCATGCGTGATCTCTAGGTTTTTGTGTTTTGTTGCTCACTTTGGCTTTATGTTTTGATTATTTTGTGTTGTGATTGTTTAGAGGTTTTGTCTGTGTTCACATTCCATAATTAGTTTCTTCTTTTGTGTGTCCAATTCCTGAATTTGTGTTTTGTTCTTTAAGTGTTTTTCTTTGTATTTCTCATTTTGGTTGTAGACCCTAGATCCCCAGATCCCAGTGTATTCATGTGTTCATGTCATTTTCCTTCAGCTCTTGAGTTCAGGTCCCCACTCAGCAGTATCACATTTAGTTGATTGCTATACTCTAGTTCCTTTGTCACTGATTTCATCAGTTATAAGCCAATTCTTTTCCTTTTATTCCTCACAAGATCCTTCAGTTTTCCAGCCAAACAAGTTTGTCATCACTTCTCCTTCATTCCTTGTTGTTCCTGCCACACTTGCCACTTTGCTCAATGCTGTTATCCCTTTGTGTTTTTCCAAGTTTTTGGACTCTTCTAATTAAATATAATTTTCACAATGTACCTGCTGATGATCTGTCTGCATTTTGGTTCATCTCAAAATATGACATATCGTCCTTTTGGAGGACATTGGTGATTATCTGCTAGACAGCTAAAAAGTCAGCAGTCATATATACATGTTTGTGTAGGTCAAACATTTCTGTAATAAAATACTTTTTTTCTGTTGGTTTCATGTAATAATCTAATTTTCTGAGCAACTGCTTTCTGGGTTTTTGCTAGCTGTATACTATAATCATCAAAAAAAATGGAAATAAATCCTTGAAATATATTGCACACTGAGTTTCATTTGTTGAAATGATTTACTGAACTAAATAAAAGTTTTAAAGATATTGAAGTTTAAGAGGCAACTGTATTTCTTACTGTTTTCTCATTCTATTCACATTGTTTGACAAGTCAACGGTGTTTCAGGTTATTTTCCTCCGTTTTTCCTTCCTGTTTTCCTGTTCTTTTTCTATTTTGTTTTTTGTGACTTCTACACGTTCTTAGGTCACATCTCTGTTGTCTCTGCATGTTTTGTTTTGTAAAAATACCTATTTTAAAGGAGCGGATAGTCCAAAGTCCCCTGAAACAAACTAGATTTTGTTCGATATCAATCTGCCTCTTAGCAGCACCAAAATACAGTAAAAAGTCATAAAAAGGCCAATACCTACTGTAAATATGTTTTATTTCCCAGGGAACATGTAGTTCACTTTGGAATCTTATATTATTAACATGTGTGAAAGTACTTGAGTTGCCTTAATGCTCCTACCTTCCAGTGATAAGTGACTCAGTTAGAATTGGGGGCTGTGTGTGAGAACTAGTGGAGTGATGGAGAGCCTGGTGAGCCTGATGCTGGTGGCAAGATGGAAGCAGAGGGCCAGAGGGGCGAAGATAGTGGCCCTGAGTGACAGCTTCTTAAATGTGTGGATTATGAGCGTAATAGCAAACTAGAACCACCCAGCAGAAACACTGCAGGGTACAAGATGAACCATACAGTTGGTTTTCCCTTAACATTTTATTGGAATAGTGGAGGATGGGGATTAATAGGACAACAATAAACTCTTCAGAACCACACAAAAAAACATTAAGGGTTTTGCGGCTTACGTGCTGTTCTGAAACAGAAAGGGGCACACACCTTAGACCATCAATGCAAAGATGAGGCAAAATCAATCCATATTGTTGTAGCTCTCAATATAACTGATTTTTTTTCTTGCAACATTTCCCAAAATATTGTAATTAATATCCCCCCAACTTGATGGAATATTCCATATAAAGTCATTACTATAATATAGTAGATCAGACAGCAACCTAAAACATGATTGTATGAAGTTGCATGAAGTTGTAACAGACTAAAACAAATAAAGGTGGCAAATTATAGTAGCTTTCAAAATATTCATGCCCCTTGAACCTTTTCATATTTTGTCACGTTTCAGGAATACATTTTAATGTATCCTTCATAAATCTGCTGTGCATGCATTCCTGTATCTTATCTTGTATTAGTCCCAAGGCTTAATATATACGGCTATAATGACCAACAAAGTAGAAATGCAATAAAAAATAATATTATTAAAATGGTTATGGAAGAGTAGGTGGAGAGAGCCAGAAAATGAATACAAGTGGGAAAACAAAGAAGTATTTTACCTCTGTGCTCTAGGGAGATACTCACTCTCTCTCCATCTCTCTCTCTCTCTCTCTCTCTCACACACACACACACACACATTCTATGTGGATCACAACAAAAGCATTTCTTATCATTGAGAATTAGTTGTCTTTTTAAGTCATCCCTCTCTTCTCTCATCACAAATAGACTATAGAGCTGCTTTCTAACAGTAACGTTAAAACAAGATTATATATGGATGCGCCTTAAATCTAATTAATAATTTTGAGATGCAGGATCAATACACACTGACACCATGTAAAGTTGAATTTAAAAATATATGTCAGTAATAACAGTCAGCATGTTCTTCATAAACACAGTGTACTAAAAATAGAGAAATTTAAATGGTAAAAAAGTCAGAATCTGGCCCCTAAACTAAAATGAACCCACCCTGTTACTGTAAACCCAGTATTGTGTATTATCTGGTCTCATGAGTTAGAAGTATACATTTCTCCTGTTGTAAATATGAATCTGAGAATATTATTTAATATTTAATATTTTATCAAATAATATTTCGGTCTGTTAAGGATTGTCCTGTGAATACCAGCCCAATAAGGCAATGGTATTAGGACAGAATAGAAAGGTGTGAGACGAGCTCTGGCATTATTGAACAGCATAAACTCTGCACATATATGGAATGAATTCACACAATTTCTTAAAATACAAGAATTTATTAACAAAAATAAGTCAACTCAAAGTCAAACATATTTCAATCAACAAACTTTTTACTATGCTAAAACAATTCAACTAAACTACCAAGCAGAATTAAAGAATAACGAAGACTAATGGACTATGTACAATATAAACAAGTTGATTAAAGATGATTGAAAATCATGACCAAAAAGAGTGATGCAACATTACCATGTAATGTTTATGTTTGAGAACCAAGGATTATCTTGAAGGATCTGGAAGTGAAGTGAAGTTAGTCTTGGAACTAATTTAGGAAATAATCAGCAAACATTTAGACAGCCATTCACAATGCAAGATCAGATAAAATATTATTTTAATGAAATAATGTTTTAAATAATGATCTGCTGAATAAAACCAACCTCCTGGATGACTAATTCTCAACGATGTCTAATTAACTGCCTTTATTTATTAAAATAATATTTGAAGAAATATTATTGAGTATTTTGGAAAAGAGCCAAATGTTTCTGGAGAAATGGGGCTTAATGGTGTTTACTTAGTTATCAAATTTAGTAAAATGATGTTTAGGGACTATTATTTACTAGCTTGAAAACTAACAACCTTTCTGTTAAATACTCTTTAGTAGCAAGCATGTGTTCTTACCGGTTAACAGTTGAGCTAAAAAAAGAAGCGGATAGCTTAGCACCAGAATCAACACATACCTTTAAAATACCAGGGTTGATAAAAGGGTTAAAATGCATAAGCGTGGACGGCGCGTTATGATCAATCTTCTGTGTTAAAATCACCACTTTAAATAAAGTTTGTCTTGACTTTAAAAACACACCAACACAAACTGAGCACGCGTGCTGCAGATATTCTGCTAGCACCAAGATAGCTGAGTTCAGCACAAACAAAACCAAACTTCATAAAATGAAAAATGTTTAGATTATTAATCTTTCTCTATTACTTCTTTCTCTCTAAATGATGTTCAGGGACAATTATTCACTATCTTGAAAACCAACAACCTTTCTTTTGAATAGTCTTTAGTAGCACATGTTCTCTACCAGTTAGTCGTTAAGGTAACAAAGAAGCTAGCTAAAGTGCTAAGCTAGAAGATAGCTTAGCACCAGAATCAACACATACCTTTAAAATACCAGGGTTAAAATGCATAAGCACGAACGGCGCGTTATGAGCAATGTTCTGGTTAAAACCACCCTTTAAATAAAGTTTATCTTAGCTTTAAAACATACAAAGAACACGGAACCGGCGCATGCCGTAGCTAGCCCACTAGCACTAAAGGTAGCCAGGTTCCACAAAACAAAACTTCATAACATGAAAACATTTAGATCATTTCATCCTAAACCTATTTGTTAATCTGCCCAAACCTAACCTCTGACCGTAGCGAGGATATGTTGTCCAAAGGCAATTAAGTTCGACAAAACGTCCACAGTCAACAAGCGGAACTTCTGCGTTCGCTCTGTGAATGATAGGGTTAGCTTTCCACTAACGTCCTCAGTTTCTCCCGATCAGAAGGTGCATTCCTTCTGTGAACAAAAGGTTAGCTTCCCGCTAACCTCCAGCTGTGGATGAAGAACGAATGTTGTCCGCTGCGGTCTCTGCCGTCTTCCTTCAGGCCGGGGCTTCTCTCGAACACCGTTTGAGTCTGCGGGGCCTCGGATAGACAGTCAGCAATGCTTGTACCTTAATTATCCGTGTTCATGAATGAAAATACCAGATACACAGACAGTATTTCATTCTACTTAACTTTGCATATGATCGATGATCGTATGGCTTTGGATCCAGTTGAATTTATGTATTTTTGCCAGCAAAAGACATTCGCGCGCTGGGCCTCTCCTGAACCGTCCTCCTCGAAGGCCGTGTGGAAAGAGAATGACTTGTGGAAAGGTGGGGGCTTATATGCGGCAGTGTCATTGCAGGAAGTCCGCAGTTACCCCCTTTCCTGGCTGTGCTGGAAGATGGTTAATGCACTTTATTTTGAAAAGTTCCAGGAAAGTATGTACCGGAGTTTTAGTGTTGAAATCCATGGCTGTATGGTCCCAACACTCCCCAACTGTGGAATATATTGTTTGCTGCAAAGCTTCTTAAAATAACCTAATAAATAATAACATTTTCAATTATAAACCATTCAACTCAGTCCAAATGTCATCTGATTTAGTCTACTAGCTTTAAATGAATTTGATCCAGTCCAGTCAAATTACTTCAATTAATTATAATCTGACTAAGTACATTGCAGTTACAAAAAGGGTGGCAGGTGAACTGAATTCCTTCTCTTTCTTCTCCACTCTAATTAATCCCAAATGTTGAGCTAGCTCAGAATAAATGCCCAGTAAAATGCTTGCCTCAACCAGCAGTAGTGTGAAAAGACAGGAGAGGGACACAAACACAGAGAGAAACAGGCCATGGATACAGGCTATGGGTGTAAAAAAAGATACAAAAGCAGAAGAAAAATATTAAGTAAATTAGAATATATATAAAGGGAGAGTTACATAAAACATTTTGCTTTAAAAGGAACTATTGCAAAACAATTTCTGTACTCTTTCATAAATGTTTTGGTGATAAAATTTCAAAAACTGAGCTCATGTGTATGAACAATAAACAAAAAATACTTAGCAATTAGTAAGCTGTCACAAATATCACATTGTTATCCTTAAAGGTTTATCCTTTCATTTGAGAGATTTGTGGGGAAAAATGAAGATTACATTGAGAGAAAGTACTAAAATAGCTTCTGGTCAAAATGGAAAACAACATAAATTTAGGTCTCATAAAGGTTAGGAGACGACCAACAAATCATATATGTTGAGTCATGTATGAAACTACTTACCCATTTTCTTTTAACATTCTCACTAATCTCATGATACATTTTCATAACACTGTAATGATTCCTCTACAATTGGCTTTTCTTAATTTTTCTTAGACATTTTAGTGTTAATTTGAAAGAAAAACCACAGAGCCATATTTATGGGAATGCCATCACTATATGAATAATGTTTCATTAAACAGATAATTTGGCATGTGGACTTGAGCTATCTCTTTAGCTATCTCTTTAGTTACACAGCTTAAGTTGACTGTTCCTCTCTCTGCCATTTAAGTATTACTTTTTGTGTTTTCTCTATACTCTTTCTTTCCATAGAAGTGCATCTAGACCAGTGCGTCTGTGTTTACCTGTTTCTTTTCTGAACAGTGTTACTGGCAATAACTTTGTGTACCTTGTTTTATTGTTCCATAGAAGATATGTCTGAGCCAGTGGTTGTGTATTTAGTTGTTTCTGTTTCCTGGAAGAAATAATTTACAGAGCTATTGCAGCCATTAACTTTTTCTACTCTTTGTTCTTCTTTTGCAAAAAAAGTACATCTGACCCAGTTTCCGTGTGTTTGGTTGTCTCTTTGTTCAGCAGGGTCATGAGGCTAATTCTCCCATTAACCTCACATACTCTTTTTCCTTTGTGTCACATACAAAATAGGTTTGGCCCAATGTATCTGTGCTTAGCCTGTCCAGAAGTCATTTATGGAGCTATTACTGCAAATGACTTTGTATTCTGTTTATTTTGCATAGAACGTACTTCTGACTCGGTGCTTTTGTGTTTAGCTGTCTCTTTTTCCGAGACAGAGCCATTGATGGGACTATTGCTGCTCTTTGTGTAAACGCTATTGTTCTGTCACAATGAAAGTATACCTGGCCACTGGTTCTCTGTTTAGATGTACTGTATCTCTTTCACGAAAGGGGTTTTTGGAATTAACCTTGTTAACGTTTTAATTTTTTATGTATTTCGCATAGAATGTGGGCACCTGTTTCTGAGCTTAGCTGTGTGTCTTTTGTGAAAGAACACTTTAACAGAACTATTGGTGTTATTATCTTTCTGTACTGTCGTAGTTTGTTTTATTTTGTTCAACACAAAACGTACCCTAGATTGAGTGTTAATGTTTTTTCCATGTCTTTCCTGGCATTTGAACCCCCAGCAGAGTATGTAAGATGGTCACTCCTGCTATGACTGGTTCTGCTGGTGGTTTCTTTGTTTACTTCATCGGGAGTGGTTATTTTCAACTTCTGCTTCCGTCTTTGTCAAGATGAGGGCTTGCTACAATGTCAATAACTTTATGCAGACAGCAACCTTAGATAGGTTTTTTACAGTTTGGTAGTATATATTAAAATGAATTTGACAGTAGTATATTATAGTTTGGATCAGACTGTACTATGCATTTTGAATTATGCAATGAGCTACAATGATTTGAATTGAATTTGGACCGTGCTGTATTCTATAAAATTATATATGTTTCTCTTATAAAAGAGATTGACATCAGCTGTGATCGGGTGAAACTCAGATCAGTGTTGCATAAATCCACAGACAGACGCACAACCCCACACAGTACCAACAGGGGAGTCCTTATGTAGTATGCCATAAATCAAAGCCTTCCCTTAAGCAACTTCAGGGGTAACAGAAACAACAAAGGATCACGCTATCTGTGCCAAAGGGAAATGCTTGGAGTCAATAGAAGCAAACATGACTCATTAACACTCACTTAGGTTTGGACTGGGTCATGTTACGTTACAAGGAGAACAAAACTTTCACGTGAAGATGTCTTGAGAAGGAAAGTTTATACATCTCATTTATATTGCTTTTGTGATGTAATTATATAGAACTGAATTACAATTTATATATGATTGCTTTACACATTTGATACCGCAAGCATGGCAGTTGTATACATTATCTATCATGCTATTGTTTATGGTTCTAGTTCCTTTATTTTGATCACTTGTGATGCCAATCATATTCAAAATAGAGTAAATCTGCTGGATTTAATTGCTATTCTAAAAATGTTAGCTGGTTATATTGATATGTTTCATCTTAAAAGGTGATGCAATGAAACAATAAAGGTAAACAGTAAAAAAAAAAGCATTAAATATTGACAAAGCAACTCCAAACAGTTGCTGTTCTTTCCTATCTTTTCATATGACAAGGCGAAAGTTGAATTCTTAAGAATCCTTCCAGCATTCTAAAGAAGGATCTCAAGTTGATGCTTAGCTGTAGTATATTTGACAGTTTGCAGTAAAATGATTTATAACTAAGGTTTAGAACAAACTGAAAAAAGAAACTACTTTACTTCTCTCTTGCGTGATCAGAATCAGAATCAGCTTTATTTCCAAGTTTGTACATACAACAAACAAGGAATTTGACTCCGGTACACTTTGCTCTCTGTTTTTTTTTTTTTGCGTTATAAGATACATTCTGCATATATCTTTATGTCCTTAAATACATATATACAATATACACAATATGATATTTCCAATCCAACTGTTACAACTATAAACATTGTTCATTTGAAGTTATACAATCAAAATCCTATTGACTCATCCACATAGAATGCATGATTGTTGACTCTTTTTAGGTAAGCTGAATCTCTTTTTCTTTTTATTACAATCATCATTTCTTTTTTGATGTCATATAAACAACATGAACATATAAAACCTAAAAAAACAAAAAAAGTTTGAAACATGATAAAGAAATGCACAATAAGCAAAATAAATTATTATTATTTTATATTCAGATTTTTTTATCATAATTATTTGTTTCACTAAGACCAGTCATCAGTCAGTCATTTTCTACCGCTTATTCCATAGTGGGTCACAGGGGAGCTGGTGCCTATCTCCAGCAGTCTATGGGCGAGAGGCAGGGTACACCCTGGACAGGTCGCCAGTCCATCGCAGGGCAACACACAAACAACCATGCACACACTCATTCATACACCTAAGGGCAATTTAGAGGGACCAATTAACCTAACAGGCATGTCTTTGGACTGTGGGAGGAAGCCGGAGTACCCGGTGAGAACCCACGCATGCACGGGGAGAACATGCAAACTCCATGCAGAAAGACCCCAGGTCGGGAATCGAACCCAGGACCTTCTTGCTGCAAGGCAACAGTGCTACCAACTGTGCCACCGTGCACTAAATAATAGTAGCATAACCAAACCAGTCCTGAATTTTTAGAAGGAAAACTGTAATAGGTTTTCATTATTATACAATTTCAAGAGATCTCTGTGTCCAGCATGACACAACCGCTGTGAACATCTGTCTGTTGGGTCAGTGCTGCTGGTGCAGGTAACATTACTTTAATTAAGACCATTTCAACACTTCTTATAAACTTTAAAGACTCCAAAAATCGCTTCTTTAAAAGCAACTGCATTGGGTTATTTTGCTAACCAAGTCCTGGGTCATATACAGGTCCTTCTCAAAATATTAGCATATTATGATAAAGTTCATTATTTTTCATAATGTCATGATGAAAATTTAACATTCATATATTTTAGATTCATTGCACACTAACTGAAATATTTCAGGTCTTTTACTGTCTTAATACGGATGATTTTGGCATACAGCTCATGAAAACCCAAAATTCCTATCTCACAAAATTAGCATATTTCATCCGACCAATAAATGAAAAGTGTTTTTAATACAAAAAACGTCAACCTTCAAATAATCATGTATAGTTATGCACTCAATACTTGGTCGGGAATCCTTTTGCAGAAATGACTGCTTCAATGCGGCGTGGCTTGGAGGCAATCAGCCTGTGGCACTGCTGAGGTCTTATGGAGGCCCAGGATGCTTCGATAGCGGCCTTTAGCTCATCCAGAGTGTTGGGTCTTGAGTCTCTCAACGTTCTCTTCACAATATCCCACAGATTCTCTATGGGGTTCAGGTCAGGAGAGTTGGCAGGCCAATTGAGCACAGTGATACCATGGTCAGTAAACCATTTACCAGTGGTTTTGGCACTGTAAGCAGGTGCCAGATCGTGCTGAAAAATGAAATCTTCATCTCCATAAAGCTTTTCAGCAGATGGAAGCATGAAGTGCTCCAAAATCTCCTGATAGCTAGCTGCATTGACCCTGCCCTTGATAAAACACAGTGGACCAACACCAGCAGCTGACACGGCAACCCAGACCATCACTGACTGTGGGTACTTGACACTGGACTTCTGGCATTTTGGCATTTCCTTCTCCCCAGTCTTCCTCCAGACTCTGGCACCTTGATTTCCGAATGACATGCAGAATTTGCTTTCATCCGAAAAAAGTACTTTGGACCACTGAGCAACAGTCCAGTGCTGCTACTCTGTAGCCCAGGTCAGGCGCTTCTGCCGCTGTTTCTGGTTCAAAAGTGGCTTGACCTGGGGAATGCGGCACCTGTAGCCCATTTCCTGCACACGCCTGTGCACGGTGGCTCTGGATGTTTCTACTCCAGACTCAGTCCACTGCTTCCGCAGGTCCCCCAAGGTCTGGAATCGGCCCTTCTCCACAATCTTCCCCAGGGTCCGGTCACCTCTTCTGGTTGTGCAGCATTTTCTGCCACACGTTTTCCTTCCCACAGACTTCCTACTGAGGTGCCTTGATACAGCACTCTGGGAACAGCCTATTCGTTCAGAAATTTCTTTCTGTGTCTTACCCTCTTGCTTGAGGGTGTCAATAGTGGCCTTCTGGACAGCAGTCAGGTCGGCAGTCTTACCCATGATTGGGGTTTTGAGTGATGAACCAGGCTGGGAGTTTTAAAGGCCTCAGGAATCTTTTGCAGGTGTTTAGAGTTAACTCGTTGATTCAGATGATTAGGTTCATAGCTCGTTTAGAGACCCTTTTAATGATATGCTAATTTTGTGAGATAGGAATTTTGGGTTTTCATGAGCTGTATGCCAAAATCATCCGTATTAAGACAAAAAAATACCTGAAATATTTAAGTTAGTGTGCAATGAATCTAAAATATATGAATGTTAAATTTTCATCATTACATTATGGAAAATAATGAACTTTATCACAATATGCTAATATTTTGAGAAGGACCTGTAGAGTCTTTAACTCACCAAATGCCCTTTTTGCCTCAGGAGTCCAATGGAACGTTTTCAGAGAGGAGGTAAGTTGAGTGAGAGGTGCAGTGACCTGACTGTAGTTCCTTATAAATCTCCTATAAAAATTTGCAAATCCCAAGAACCTTTTAAGTTGCCTGCGATCAGTTGGACTAGGCCACTCTGCCACTGCCTTGGTTTTCTCGGGATCAGTTCTGTACCTGCCTGCCTCAAAAATAAAACCCAAAAAAGACACAGATGTGACACTGAATTCGCACTTTTCGGCTTTAACAAAGAGTTGATTCTCAAAAAGCCTCTGGAGAACTGTTTTGACATGCTGGCGATGTTGTTCTATGTCCTGGGAAAAAATCTAAATGTCATCCAGATAAATGAAAACAAAGAGGTTGAGAAAGTCACGAAGAACATCATTAATAAGAGCCTGGAAAACAGCGGGTGCATTAGTCAACCCGAAAGGCATAACCAAATACTCAAAATGTCCCGGGGGGGTTTTGAAAGCCGTTTTCCACTCATCACTCTCTCGGATCCGGACCAAATGGTAAGCATTACGCAGGTCGAGTTTAGTGAAGATCTTGGCAGAATGTAATTGTTCATGTATGGAATCAATAAGTGGTAGTGGGTATTTATTTTTAATAGTGAATTGATTCAATCCTCTATAATCAATACAAGGTCTTAATGTGCCGTCCTTCTTACCCACGAAGAAGAATCCGGCGCCAACAGGGGAGGTAGACGGACGGATGATCCCAGATGCTAAAGAATCCTCAATGTACTCTTTCATAACCTTTCTTTCGGTCCGGAGAGTTTAAAGAGTCTGCTGGATGGTAGCGGAGCGCCTGGGAGGAGATCAATAGGGCAGTCATAGGGGCGATGCAGAGGTAACGAAAGAGCCCCTTGTTTGCTAAACACAGGTGCGAGATTGTGGTATTCAGGTGGAACTTTGGACAGATCAACAGGCTCAGAAGGTTTGAATTGCTTGATAGTGAGAGACAGCAGTTTTTAAGCAGTTCTGGAGACAGAGATTACTCCATCTCTCTACTCTGCCCTCCACCCAATTAATAACGGGATTATGTTTCTGCAACCAGGGAAACCCCAAAACTAATTGTGGAGAGATGGAAGAGACAACAAAGAACTCACCCCATTTATGATGGTTACCAGAGGTGATGATGTGAAGCTGAGGCACTTTAAATCTCACTTGAGACATGGTTTGACCAGTAATGCCAGTGACAGAAAGGGAATTGTTGAGAGGCTGAGAGGGTATTTGAAGTTTATCAACCAGATCCGAGGAAATAAGATTCTGTTCAGCACCAGAATCAATAAAAGCGTCAACAGGAAACTTCTCTTGGCCAACAATAATAGTGACCGGAAAACACAGACGAGAGACAGGGGAAGAATGGGATATGCTCATCAAAGTCCCCTGACCTATTGACGAGCCCTCTCTTTTCCCTTCTTGGGGCATCTTGTGATAAAATGTCCTCCTTGTCCACAATATAGGCAAAGACCACCCTCAAAGCGCCGTTGTCGTTCCTCTGGGGAGAGTCGAGTGTGACCAATCTGCATCGGCTCCGGTTCCGCAGATCCCTCTGAAGAGGAAGTGGGTGCGTCGAGGAAAGTGGTTCGAGGCACCAGAGAGTGCTGCCACTGTGAATTGTTGTTCCTTTCTGTTTGTCTCTCTCTTAGACGGTTGTCAATGCGGATTGATAGGTTGATTAATTCATCCACTCTTTCGGGTTCATCTCTCAAAACCAACTGGTCCTTTACTTGATCTGCAAGGGAATTAACAAAAATACCCTTGAGTGCCGCTTCATCCCAACCCCCTTCCTGCGCTGCCACCCGGAAGTTGATGGCGAACTCCGCCAACGCTCTCCTTCCCTGTTTGAGGGTGAGTATCTTCTTAGCCGCTGCCTCCTGCTGGAGTGGTTGATCGAAGACTCTCTTGAAGTGACTGAAACAAATGGCATAACTAAGAGACTCAACAGGGTTAGATACCAAATAGGCGTGCGCCCAGCTCAGAGCAGATCCCTTTAGCGAGGTAACAATATACGTAATCTTGGAGGCAGCAGTAGGGAAAAGGGAGGGGGAATGACTAAATGCTAATTCACACTGGAGAGAAAAACCACCAAAGTTATTAGGGTTACCCTCAAACAGTTCAGACGAACGGAAGTCAGGCTCTCGGATCCCAGAAGATAGAATTGTGGGTGGCTGAGGATTCTCTAAATGAACTGGAGGATTGGAAGAGGCAGGTGAGAGTTTGGTTATGATTTCGCTTAAAGCATGAACCATACCACCAAGTTCCGTGAGATGAGAATCCGTAGTCCTTTGTTGTTGCAGTAGCTGTTGAAGCATGGTTTCAGTAGATTGTAGGCATTCCTTTAAGGAAGTCTGTTCATCATCTGAATTGTTCTTCGACTTGTTAGTTGGCTGGAACATACTATCAAGAATTGCTTAGATAGTCGAATTAGAACAAAACCAGAGAATGAAACAGACTCAGCACACAGGATAAGACGGTAAATTAGGTTTATTTCTACTGTAGACTTTGTTTAAGGAATCTTGAGTTGAAGTTGTCCAGAAGCCAGAGGAGGAGGAGGTAAACCCACGAATCCAAGGAGAGAGAGAGTACTGGTGATGAGAATATTTACAGTGCAGTCCTTAAGAAGGAGTATTACCAGATGTTGGCAGGCAGGTAGGCAGATAGGCAGGTCGACAGGCAGACAGGCAGGCAGATGGATAGGCAGACAGACAGGAGTCCACATAACTGAGGTTATGTTCCAGCAAAGGTCTTCTTCTTCTTCTTGTATTATTGTTGGCAGTTGGCAAATAACGTTATGATGTGCATTACCGTCACCGACTGGTATGGAGTGTGGTTCTTCATGGTTTTAAATCGTATTTACCATTACAACAATCAAATTCTATTTATTAATTTAGTGCTCTTGAAAAATCGAATTATAATTTGAATATGCTTGCTACCTAAACTTCTTTGCAAAGTATCTCTCAAAATAAAATTATCTTTAATACCTACAAATTCTCTCCTTAAAATTGTTCTTTCTTGTTCATATTTCTGACACTTCAATATTACATGTTCTATTGTTTCCTCCTCTCCACAATAATCACATTTTCCTGTATTATGTTTCTTCATCTTGAACAATGTAGAATTAAGTCCTGTATGTCCTATTCTTAATCTTGTAATTAATCTTTCCTCTTTTCTACTCCTTCTTCCAGTTCTTACTTCTCCTACTATCTTGTTGATTCTGTAAAACCATCTTCCTTTCTTTTCTTCATCCCACCTTTTTTGCCACTCTTTCCTGATTCTCTGTTTAATTATATTTCTTGCCTCTGACCTACTAATATTTATTATAAAGCTAATGTTGTTTTGTGTTGCCTTCTTTGCTATCCTGTCCGCCTTTTCATTCCCTCCAACTCCTACATGTGCTGGTACCCATAAAAACACTAATATTAATCCCATTCTTTGTATTCTAAATAAACTATGTTTTATTTCCAACAAAATGTCTGGTCTACCCTCTGAATGATTATGTTTTAAACTTAATAATGCTGAACTTGAGTCTGAACAAATGATTGTTTTTAATGGTTTTATATCCTCCACCCACTGCACTGCTAACAATATTGCGAATAATTCTCCTGAATATACTGATAATCCATCTGTAATTCTCCTTCCTACTTTTATTTTAAATTCTGGTATTACAAATGCTACTCCTATTTTTTCATCTGTTTTTGATGCGTCTGTGTAAATCTGGACATAATGATAGTAATTGTTTATATATTCTTGTATTATACTTGAATCTAATCTACATTTTGGATCCTTTTTCTTTTCCATCAATGCCATATCCACCACTGCTTCTGGTAACAGCCACGGTGGCACTACTGGCAAAGGCAACATTGAACTTATTTCTTTTTCATATATTTGAAATTCTTCTGCTATACTATTGATAATCCAACCAAAACTCTTAACTTGTTTTTTTTCTTTTTCCCAGCATGGTTTTAAAATATCACGTGTGGGATGATCCGGATTATTGCTTTGTAAGTTTATCCAGTAATTTATTGCTAACTGTTTCCTTCTTAGATCTAATGGCATCTCTCCCATCTCTACCTGAAGTGCTGCTATTGGACTGGTTCTGATTGCTCCTGTACAAATTCTTAAAGCTTGATGTTGTATATTGTCTAATTTTATAAGATGAGTGTTTGCTGCTGATCCATAAATTATACTTCCATAATCAATATTTGATCTAATTAATCCTGTATAAATTCTTTTTAATGATGTTCGATCTGCTCCCCAATCAATACCAGTCATACATCTCATAATGTTTAATATTTTTTTGCATTTATCTATGATTTTTTCTATATGTACTTTCCATATAATTTTTTCATTAAACCATATACCTAAAAATTTTATATTTTGTACTTGTTCTAAAACTTGATTGTATAATTTTAGTTTTATATTTTCTCTTTTCCTTTTCTGTGTAAACACCATTACTTTTGTTTTTTCCACTGAGAACTTAAATCCCCATTGATTTGTCCATTGTTCTATTCTAATAATCTCATCCTGTATTTTCTTTTCAATAAGTTTGATATTACGACCCCTTTTCCATATAGCTCCATCATCTGCAAATAGTGAGCAACCGACTTCCTTACCAATATTTTTAAATACATCATTTATCATTATAGAAAACAATAACGGACTTATAATACTTCCTTGAGGAGTACCATTATCTATTATATATTTACCTGACAATTCTTGACCAATTCTTACTTGTATTGTTCTATTTGATACAAAATCTTTAATCCAGTTAAACATTTTTCCAGTAATACCCATTTTATTTCATTTAATTAATAATCCTTCAACCCACATCATGTCATAAGCTTTTTCTATGTCGAAAAATACAGCTACTACATTTTCTTTGTTTATTTGTGCTCTCCTTATTTCATATTCTAAACATAATGCAGAGTAATTTGTGCTTCTCCCTTTTCTAAACCCATTTTGATTTCTAGATATATACCCATTAATATTTAAATAATATGTTAATCTATTATTAATCATTTTTTCCATTATTTTACAAATATTTGATGTTAATGCGATCGGTCTATAATTTTCTGGTTTTGTGTTATCTTTTCCTGGTTTAGCTATTGGAATAATTATTGCTTCCTTCCAGCTCTGTGGTAGCTCTCCCTCCTCCCAGACTTTATACTTTATACTTTTTGTATAATTCTAATATTTTGTCTTTTGCTTTGTCTTTAAGATGTTCTATCATCGTGTAATACATTTGATCTTTTCCAGGTGATGTATTTTTTGTTTTCCTGGTTACAAAGTTCAATTCTCCTTGTGTAAATGGTTCATTTATTAATTTATTTGTGTCTACATTATTTTGCATTAATTCTTTATATTTCATCTTTGTGATTTCCCTACCTTTCTTCCCCTCTTCACTATTATTTGAACTATGAATTTTACTAAATGTTTTAGCTAATATTTCTGCTTTTTCTTTATCTTCCGTTATAGTTATATTATCTATTTTTAATATAGGATATCCATATACTTTTCTAATACCCTTCATTCTTTTAATCGTTTTCCAAATTTGATCAATTTTTGTTTCTCTCCCTACGGTATTACAAAAGTTTCTCCAATATTCTCTTTTTGCATGTTTAATGATCTTTCTTACCTTTGCCTGCTTTCTTTTGTACTCAATTAGATTCTGATAAATTGGGTTACTTTTTAACATTTTAAATGCTTTATTTCTTAATTTTATTACTTCACTACAATCTTTTGTCCACCATGGCACAATTTTTTTCCCAGCAAAGGTCTGTATCAGCAGCTACCTTAAGAAGCCCATGAGCTCATTAGGAGAATACATTGCAGCTGCAGACAATGAGCTGCCAGAACCAACCAGAAGGGGAGGAGCAGAGATCCTACACCTGAGAGTTTCTCTGCCCTGTTTGATACAAACATGCCTCACAGTTATGTGGACTCACTTGTTATGTCCTTTAACAATCAGTGTAATTCTATTTTAGACATCGTGGCACCTTTAAAACAAAGCAGGGCCCAATCTTCAAATTGTTGCCCTTGGATGAACGAAAATATTCGTAATTTTAGAAGATATTGTCGCAAGTTAGAACGGTTATCGAAGGCTTCCAAGCTTGAGGTTCACAGGTTATATCTTAAAGACTCTATTTTCTTATTAAATGACATGTTGAAAATTGCCAGAACAGAGTACTTTGCAAAGCTTATAGTTTCAGAAAAGAAAAATCTTAAAGTCTTGTTTGACACAATTAAGAAAATTGTCTCTCCTGATATTCCCCATGCACCAGTCAATACAAAGTCTGAGTGCAATAAGTTTTTGAATTATTTTGTGAATAAGGTCGCTGCCATCAGGTCAAGTATTTCTCCATCATGTTCTCAGTATTATTCTTGCAATTTGTTTACTTCTGACACCTGGTCTTCTTTTGCCCGTTACCTTACAGGACATCAGTGCTTTGGTTAATTGTATGAAACCGACTTCAAACCCCCTCGATATCCTTCCCACTTCATTGTTTATTAGTGTGTTTGACTCTATTGGCTTCTGTATAGTGGAGATGATAAATACTTTTCTTCAAACTGGCTCAGTTCCCAGCTCCTTTAAACAAGCTGTTGTTGAGCCAATTTTAAAGAAACCTCATTTGGACCCATCTCTTCCAAACAGTTACAGACCAATATCCAAATTGCCTTTTGTGTCAAAGATTTTGGAAAAAAAGGTAGCAGAACAATTTAATGTTATGGACACTTTCCAGTCTGGTTTTCGAAAATTGAACTCCACTGAAACTGCATTACTTAAAGTATCTAGTGACATTTTGATGGCAGCAGACTTTGGAGTTCATAGTTTGGTTTTATTAGATCTCACCTCTGCTTTTGATACTATCGATTACAGTATCATGATATACAGGCTTAGGGATCTGCTCGGGATTACTGGTGTTGTTTTAGAATGGTTCGTGTCATATTTATCTGAGAGATCTTTTACTGTTCATATGAATCAAGTGATGTCTGAAACAACTGTTTTGTCTTCTTAGTTACCTCAAGGATCTGTTTTGGGTCCAATTCTCTTTTCACTTTATATATTTCTGCTAGGCCAAATTATAAGACGTTACAATTATATTTTTGATCATCTCTATGCAGATGATATTCAGCTATATTGCTCTTTCAAAGCCTATGAGTTTTATAAATTGTCCAGTTTAAGTAATTGCCTGACAGAAATCAAGCAATGGTTAAATGGCAACTTCCTCCAGTTAAATACTGATGTTGCGACTATGAATCTGAAAATATTATTTAATATTAATAATTTAATATTTTGGCAAATAATATTTCGGTCTGTTAAGGGTTGTCCTGTGAACACCAGCCTAGTAAGGCGGTGGTTATAGGACAAAATCAAAAGGGTGAGCCAAACTCTGACATTATTGAACAGCAAAACTCTGCACACACATGGAATGAATTCACACATTTTTGTAAAATACAAGAATTTATAAACAAAAATAAGTCAACCCAAAGTCAAACGTATTTCAATCAACAAACTCTTAACTATGCTAAAACAATCCAACTAAAGTACTAAGCAGAATTAAAGAATAACGAAGACTAATGGGCTATGTACATATAAACAAGTTGATTAAAGATCATTGAAAATCATGACCGAAAGAGTGATGCAACATTACCATGCAATGTTATTTATGTTTGAGGACCAAGGATTATCTTGAAGAATCTGGAAATTAAGTTAAGTTAGTCTTGGAACTAACTTAGACAATAATCAGCATACCTTTAGACAGCCATTCAGATAAAGATCAGCAAGATCAGATAAAATATTATTTTAACAAAATAATGTTTTAAAGAATGATCTGCTGAATAAAACCAACCTTCTGGATGACCAATTCTCAAAGGTGTCTCATTGCCTTTGTTTATTAAAATAATATTTAAGGAAATATTATTAAGAAATTGGTAAAATATTTAAGGAAATATTTTGGAAAAAAGCCAAATCTTTCTGGAGAAATGGGGCTTAATGGTGTTTACTTAGTTATCAAATTTAGTAAAATAGTGTTAGGGAAATATTATTTACTGGATTGAAAACTACTCTTTAGCAGCAAGCACGTGTTCTTAGCTGTTAGCAGTGAAAGCTAACAAAAGAAGCTGATAGCTTAGCACCAGAATCATACACACACCTTTAAAAATACCGTCAATAAAAGGGTTAAAATGCATAAGCGCACATGGCGCGTTATGATCAATCTTCTGTGTTTAAAATCACCCTTTAAATAAAGTTTGTCTTAACTTTAAAAACACACAAACACAGAACACAAAACTGAGCACGTGTGCTGCAGATAGCCTGCTAGCACTAAGATAGCTGAGTTCAACACAAACAAAATCAAACTTCATAAAATGAAAACATTCTGATCATTTCACCCTAAATCTTTCTCCACAAACCCTAACCTCGTTTGAAACATGTTGAGGAGTTGTCCGGGCGACGACAACGTTTGAAGAAAGCTCTGCGAACAAAGGGTTAGCTTCGAGCTAACCTCCGGAGCAGTGACTGGGGGGGCCGCTCTGTCGGGCCGACCAAACTGCATGTTACCACGGTGATGCGGCTACTGTTGTCCTTCTTTCAGACTGAGAAAACCGCTCCACTCGGCTTCGTAGAGACTGCGTCTCTGCAGGGAATTCTCTGGAACACAGATTGCTTCTGCAGGTCTCAGAGAGAAAGTCAAGCAATGCTTAAACCTTAATTTCCCCTTTCTATGAATGAATACCGGGTACACAAACTGTGATTCATTCGTATTTAACTTGTGCATATAATCGCGTGATCTTATGACACCCTTGGATCCAGTTTGATGCCAGCAAAGAGACATTAGCGCGCTGTCTCTCTGGCCAGCCTCACCGCGGAGTCCTGGTGGAAGAGAAAGATTCCTTGGAAAGGGGGTGCTTGGGAAGTCCGCTGCTAACCCCCCCCCCCCTTCAAAATGTTGGAAGTAGGTTAAATGCAATTTATTTTGAAAGTTACAGAAACGTTTGTACCGCATCTTTCATGTTGTTTCCATGGCTTTGGGTCCCAACACTGATAAAACCGAAACACTGATTATTGCTCCTGACCACATGATTTCGGAAATTAGGTGACATATCGGATTCTTAGGCCCTTCTGTGCAATCAAGCCTCAGAAATTTAGATGTAATTTTCGACAGTTCAATGTCCCTCGAGCATCACTCTGAACAGTGGGTTCGGAATTGTTTTTATAATTTAAGGAATATCTCAAAACTCATATAACTGGTGTCAAAGGCTGAGCTTTGAGATGATTATTCATGCTTTTATCTCTTCCCGTTTGGATTATTGTAATGGTCTTTCTACTTGTTTTAACAAATCAGCTTTGGATCGCCTTCAAACTGTGCAGAATGCTGCAGCAAGACTCTTAACTGGCACCAATAGAAGATCTCTTATCACTCCAGTTTTGGCCTCTCTTCATTGGTTGCCAGTAAATTTTAGATTTCATTTTAAAATTTTAGTTTTAACCTTTAGGGCCTTACATGGCCAAGCCCCCCAGTATATCTCTGGTGTGTTGAAACCATTTTCTTCATCCCGAGCTCTTAGATCATCAGGTCAAAGGTTACTGTTGGTCCCTCGCACTCGTTTCCAAACTCGTGGGGATCGGGCTTTTGGGGCTGTGGCACCAAGGTTGTGGAATTCTCTTCCATTGTCTTTACGCTGTACAGACTCCACTGACTCTTTTAAAAAACAGCTGAAGACATTTTTACAAAGACAAGCTTTTAATTAACATGTTATATTGTATTCTACTGTTTGATATTGTTGTACTTATATTTTATTTTTTGTTTTCTGTTGTGAAGCACTTTGTGATTTTTATCTGTGATAAGTGCTGTATAAATAAATTTTACTTGCTTTTTACTTACTTATTTTCTGATCACTTCATGATTATTGTGTGAATGGTGAACATAGCTAGCCCCAGCATGCGCAAACATCCTAGCAGGTAAAAGACTGTTATAACTATGTTATATGTTATAAACAACGTCATTATTGTTAAGCGATTAACTGTTGTTAACTTTAATATAATGCATAATGTTACCATCTTGTCATTGTATAGTTTATATTCCCAGTCAACAGCTGACTCCAAACCACTGGCACTTCACCTGAAAGAAAGAAGGTAAAATAATAAGGCAGGCAAAGACAGGAGTTACCACACTTTGCAATCAACTTGCTCTATTTTTGTTACTGCCCTTTGACCTAAAAAAGATCATATTATGATTGATATCTCCTAATACAGTTTGATGGAGCAGACTAAAACATGTCTCCTCTGTTTAGTAGGAACAGATGTGTCAATAAAAACAAAATGTATTTTTTTTGTAACTGAGAAACACAATTTCACCCTTCACTAAACAGAATTTTCTGCATGAACACAGATTTTGGACATTTAAAACAACCGTCACAAGTAAGTACAAAGTGAAAAACTATCCCATTTGCCCTTTCAGCATAATTTGTTTCCTACTCATAATGCTTGCCCTTTCCTCAACAGAAACACAGCTTAAACTGACTGTATGTTAATAACGAGAGAGTTTTAGGGGGTGTATAATATACCAGGAAGGATAACAATCATAATATGTAAAAAATGAAATACTGACACTATGTTTTGTTATGTTAATAGTGGCAGTGCCATGTAAAAGTGTTCATATGTGTTTTTCACATTTTGTCACATTAGAATTGCAATTATCTGTGTATTTTAGTAGGATTTTATCTTATAGACCAACACCAAGTAGCGTATATGTGGGAGGGAAAGGATTTGTTTTATCTGTTATATATCAGAATGTCAATACACTGGTCAAAAAGCATTATGAAGACCAAGAAACAGCAGACAACTTAGGAATCAAGTTGTGGAGATGTTTATAGCAGGGTTAGGATAAAAAAAAAAAAAGCAATATGCCAAACATTTTCACATAACAAAACACTGTTTAATCCATCATCCATTCAATGGAAACATAGCAATTGCAATTGCCAACATAGCCTTGCATGGTCATCCACCTAAATTGACAGTCAAGATAAGGACAGTGTTAACAGAGAAACAGCTAAGAAGCAAATGTTAAGTCTGGACTGCCAGAGATCTACAGCTCAACTGGAAGAATCTGATTACAGGAAAACCCTTAGTTGTACACTCCACAAATCTGGCCTTTTTGAAAAAGGGTGGCCTTAATAAAACCATTGTTGACAAGAAAATAAAGTTTTTTATTTTGCCACAAGCCATGTAGGACAGAGCACACATGTGACAGAAAGTACACTGGTCAGACCAAAATGAACATGAGTTGCTCTCTTTAGCCATGGTGTTTATGATGGTGAATTCAGCATGCAAATCCTTTGTTGGGAGGTTCCCCACTGGTAAGATGTCTATGTTTATTTATTTAACCTTTGTTTAATCAGGAAGTCCCGTGATATTAACAACTTATTTTCTGGGAGAACTGGAAAAAGGTACTTTTACAAGTGTAAAAGTAACTTTTACAAGTTACATGTCAAAAATTTAAAATCAGCATCAAAACACATGAACAAAATCAGCCTAGTCAGAATCAACACAATACAAGTTCCAACACAAGAATAGCAATTACACTGTTAGTTAAAGATAAACTCTTCCAGACAGATAAAAACGTTAAGCTTTAATGTACACTGAATATTATTCCTAGGTGCAAAATGAAACCACATAGTTCTTTGAGAATGTGTCGCTCTTTGCTCTGGCTGTCATTTATGTAACAGTTTGAGTCTGTTCCCAGATATAACACATCACATACAAGGCGACTTGTGGCTCAGTAGGAAGAGTAGTCATCTTGCAATCAGAAGGTTTTGGGATCGATTCCAGCTTCCTCCTGCCATATGTCAATGTGCCCCTGGGCAAGGCACTTAACCTCAAGTTGCCTACCGATCTGTGTATCAGTGTATGAATTTGTGAGCGTTAGTGAGTGCGATTGGGTGAATGTGGCTCTAGTGTAAAGTGCTTTGAGCGGTCTGTATGACTGGAAAAGCACTATATAAGTTCAGTCCATTTACCATTTACTCACTGAATGCTTGAGTGACTGAACCTGTTCTGCTGCTTATTAAACTCACCTCTTTTCTACTGCTCATGGCTTGACTGTTTCTCTGTCTCAGCATTACAGCCAATTCTGTTTGCAGCTGATTAAACAGATTCCGTTGGATCTGACTGGGACTGTTTCCTGTCTCTGTTTCTGCATCTCCCTTATTGGATTTGTGTGTTTGGATTTCTGAGGACCAGATACAATTGTGAATGCATCGTATTTGCTTTTTCTCTCTGAGTATTTTTAAACAGAGAATCTGGAACTGATTTGAACCCCCTTAATTTGCAAAAAAGGAAAAGTATTTATGTCTTGGACTAAAGATATTGGATCTGTCCCCTACGTTATCTGTACAGACTAGCTACCATTTTGTCCACTCCTTTCTAGTTACCCTCTCAACAATCTTCTCCCCTCAGGAGCGTTTTCATGAAGACTCCTCAGCCCTTGTCACCTAGCAATTAACCTTGTATTTAACAATGTACTACAATTCTTTATTAGAAATTATAGAATTATGCCCCAAAGACTTGAAACTTGAGTTGGACTCCTGGTCTGACACTCAAGGCTCATTAACAGTTTTTTTTATCTAATTTAATGAAGAGTGAAGAGAAGCTGGTATACAAGCTACAGACTGCAGTTTTTGTGCAAATTTTATTGTGAAAGGATGCACTTTATTATTAACCAGTGATGTTGGTGGGTTAGAAGCTATTAATGGTTCATAACAATCTGTTCATGTTAGCTGTTGCTTCACAATAATAACCACATTAATATCTCTCCAACTGAATGCTGTTGATAACAAAGGTTTTAAAGTTAAATTTAAGATATTGTTTGCCATATTTTAAAAACATTTCCAACTCAGAGTGAGAAGAGACCCTATGTAGTGAAATATATAGTGAAGGAGTAGACAATATGAAGTCATTACAAAGACATAAAAGCACTCTGATTTGTTTTTATTCACAAATTCAACATTAATACATTTTAATCTCTTTCTATTATATTTCTTAGAGCATAAATGCCTATTTCTATTTATGAGACTGTGAATATTACATTTGATATTTTAAACTTTCAAAATAGTGCAAAGCAGCCTTTAGCTTTTGTTTTAATGAAACAAATGCTAATATTTAAAAGGATAACTGTTAATAAGTAAGTTAATCAATAAATGTTAATGTGGTAGTTAGGCCTGACGATAAACAGTACAGGTTTGAAATTCTAACCTGCAGTGATACAGGGTTAGAGTTGCACTAGATGTTATGGATTTAATGAGAACATTTTTATTTCAGTATTGTTAGAGACTTAAGACTTGGCTCAGCCTGGATGTGAACAAAAGATTTGTGAATATCATTGGTGCAGAGACATGTTGTTTGATTTTGATTGGTGAAGCCATTATGAGAGCAGGTCTGACTTTGCATGTAATTTCAAAATAAGAAGAATGTGCAACCCCAGGTTTGGAAGCAAATAGCTTTATGAATCTGCATGTCAGTATGTACTGGAAATAAATCCTAAAGGACGGTAAGAAAATGACATAACAGAATAATATGAAAATGACAGTGATTTGTACTATAAATGAAAAACATGAAATCTTACATAAGAGGTAAGGCAGAGAGACATGGTAGAGAGGTAAGCATCAGAGTTTGCAAAACATATAGGCGAAAAAGGAAAGGCCATTAGGAAATTGAAAGTGCAGAGAAAATATGGAAATAATGGTTAAGGGAGGACATTGATTTGAAAATTTGAGAGGAGGTAAGAGACACTGTAGCATGATGGAATATTCTAGCCTCCTCATTCAGCTCCTAAAACCGGGGTTAAAGTGTTGCTGTGTGGATTACAGTGTCTGTGAAAACCAACTAAGCGTGTAATAGCATGTACTTTCAGTCATATTCTTTATCTCTCTCTTTCTCCCTCCTGACCAATCATTGTCCCCCTCTTTCTTCTTTTTCCTACACAGTGGCCAGCAGAAACCCTGCTGAGAGGAGTTTCAGCATCAATAATAACGTGGGAGGAAAAGCGAGTGGAAGCAGGGGAGAAGAAGAAATATTGATTTCCCTCCTCATGGCCTCAGGGAGTTCAGCAGAGTTCAGAACTTTGGGGGCTGTGAGCAAATGCCCATACATAAAAAGCCTGATGCAGGCCTATTTAAAGAGCATGGCAGGTGTACTTTATCAATAAAAATAAGTGTTGGGAAGAACCTCAGAATAATGGTGGGAATGTCGTTGAATAAACAAAATTAAGTGGGGAAATAAAACAAGTAATATATATATATAACTGTAAAAGTTTAGATTTTGGTATTGTAACCAAGACAGCATTGCGTGTTCCGCTGCAAAATGCATACCTCTCTGAGCAGTTTTTTTTTGTGGATTTACCTTGCAGCAAAGACACAATAAATAACCTGTGAATACCATCTCACAGAATAACTACTGGAGGGAGATCAGGGATTTAGATTTCCATTCTGTTGGGGTAAAAAGATTTACACTGATCTTAACAGATAACTTTCTGACATTAATTTCTTCATTGCTACTTGTTTGGGTGTGTGTGCATGTTTTGGTGTATGTGATATGCCTCTGATACAATTCAACACATAGGCTTTATATTTTTGTGGACTAGTTCTTAGGGCAGATAAGTATATAAGTACACACAGGCTTAGGAGTTATATTTTGTGTTTCTCCACTGGCATATTACATACTCAAAATCCAAAAAATAGGGTTTATAAATCTTAAGTTCTTATTAATCAGGATAAGCCTGACAAAAATGCAAAGAATCTTAGTTGGGTACAATCTTAATAAAACTAAAGGGAGACATCAAAGAAACATGACTTAAATTATAAAATGTATAGACAATGATTTACACATTGTATATTAATGAACCGTTTGGTATTATGATTTCAGACACTCCCTATAGTTGACCATACTAGATCTTAATCTTGGAATTACCTCCATCTGCCAGTCAGTTTTACCATGAAACAAACTCTGAAATCCTATTTCAATCCTGTAAGACTTACAATGAAAAGATACATAGGTGGCGATTAGAAAAGTTTATTTATCGGATCCCGGAGGAAGAAACGAACAGTGAGAATGACGTAAGCTTGAATGAACAACTTATGAATAGAATTAGAGATGTCTTCCCCCTGGGATCCAACTGGTGGTGGAGTGGAGGCCTGAGGAGGTAGGGAAATCGGGAGGAGCTAGGAAGCCAGACGGTGGAGATGGGGAGGAGGAGGTTCGCAGCTCAGCTTGAAGAGTGAGGAAGTCCGTGAGTGATGATCTTTAAAGCAGAGCCTTGGACAGTGATTGGCTGAAGAAGAAATGCTAACTCGATGATGATTGGCTGGAGCGGGGACGCATGGTGGAATCATTGGATGGAGCAGAGGAGGGGGTGAGTCTTCCAGATTGAATTTTCGTCAAAACTCCAGTAAATGTAATATTTTAGAGTAGTCGAGTATAGATTCAAAGTAAGTGGTGTGTACAGTGTAACTTCAAAGTATTTGTTAACATAAGTTCAGTCCATCTGCTTATATCAGTGGTGCAGTTATAGGCAGCTGAAGACTGTTTTCCAAATATTACCCTTTTAAAATACAGAAACATCCTATTTCTATGCACCCAGATTAAAACACAGAATCATTTTGTTGTGGAGTTACTAGTTGCCATAAAAAGTAAATGAAGCAGAGAGGAAGTCCCTCTTGTTACTACACAGGTACAGTATAGCTCCCACAGCAAGGGAAGTCAGATTTTCCAAACTTAGACTTATTCTCATCTACCATAATTAAATAACACTGGCATGGGGACCTTATCTGCTTAACGCCACTTTGACCATAAAGAGATTAAACAGAATTTCCTGGAGTCCCTGATGGTGATAAAGCAAGGGTAGCAGGTGGTTGGAGATGAAAATAGCACTTTTTAAAGAGTAGAAAGGAAATACAAGTTACCATGTGAGAATACTGCAGCTACATGGTGTCATTCTTATATAACTGTTCAGTTCTGTGCATTGAGGTATTTTTATTTTGTGAGGTTAAATTTGTATCATGTTTATATAGTTTTTTTTTCTTTCATTCTGTTTCATGTTTAGCATTTCCAATGTATGCTCAAATTTGTCTTTTATAGTAAACATTCATCTTTAGTTTGAAAAACAAAAACAAAAAATACCTTGACCATTTTGAAGAGTGTATACTGCTTTGAAAGAAACTGCCCTTTCATAGATTTATATTTTCCTTCACATTGGTGGAGAGATTTTTGCTAAATGCTACTCTTCTTTGTACAATTACTTAAATTCAGCCACATTGAAGGAGCAAGAATGACCTGTTTAAGATCATGCCACAGCATCTCTATTTGATTTTAACCTGTACTTTGATTAGGCCACTCCAAAACCTTCATTGATTTTCTCCACCTGTGGAGTTGCTGTTGTGCTTTGGATCATTGTCCTGCGTCATAACCCAAGTACACTCCAGCTCAATGCCACAAACTGATGGCTGCACATTACCCTTCAGGATTTACTAAAAGAAGGCCAAATTCACCATTCTATCAATTATGGCAAGTTGTCTATTTCCTGAAGTAGCAAAGCCACTACAGTAGCAACATCAGAGCTAACTGTTTGATAACTTCTTTTTTTTTACATACTGTTAGCTTTACACCAGATCTAACAGGTCACATACCTACTGAAAAGATCCACTTTTTGTCTCATCAGTCCAGAGAATATCTTCCAAACAGTCTTTGGTCTTTGGTCAGCAGTGGTTTTAACCCTGGAATTCTAGGAGTGATGACTTGTTGATGCACTCCTGGAGTTATTTTGGTAGGGCAACGACTCCTGGGAAGGTTTGTTCCATGTTTTCTATATTTGTGGATATTGGCTCTCACTGTTATTAGATAGAATGATGAGTCCCCAAGCCTTTCAAATAGCTTTGTAACCATCCCCATAGTATTTTTCAGGTTATCTTTGTAATCCAATTTTTGCCAGCTAATAAAGAACACTGGTATCTTGACAGTGAAGAGACCCAAAGTACACCAATAGCAAGACATTAATTCTAGCCTTTGAAATATGTTTCTACAAAACATATCTATAAAACCACTGTGACAGATTTCTCAGCTAGCCTCCTACAAATCTTTGCACCTCAGGTTTGACTTGTTAAATACACTGTAGGGATAACTTAATTTATTATTATTATTTTTTTAAAGCAGTATACGTTGTTTCATTTCAAGAATAAATATCATAGCAATATTTTTTCTGGATGCATGTCTGACACTGACATAGAAAATAAAATTTTTACAGAGAGAAAAAAGGATCCTGTCTTCTAAGGTGAAACTGCCGACAAGGTATTATGCATATATGCTTGCCCCAACTTGTTAGCATGCTAATTTTAGTAAATAGCTCAGTAATACATACATGTTTTTGAAATAATTGAAATATATATATTTTTTTCAAATTCAAATAGGTCTAGTACCCTTGAGCAGTAAAATTTTGCCTCTTCTTCACTTTACCTAGCAAGAAAAAAATCATGTATATTCAATTTAAGCTGAGTTTATCTAAGCTTGTAATTTAGAATTCAACACTTTCATTATTTTGCCAGGTATTTAAAAAACAAATATGAGAAATGGAAAAACTGACCTTGAGTATGTTGGATTTTGTAGAACTAAAGGGCCAAGCAGCATGAATAAAACAGAAAACTCAATACGTAGAGATATACAGGTCCTTCTCAAAATGTTAGCATATTGTGATAAAGTTAATTATTTTCCATAATGTCATGATGAAAATTTAACATTCATATATTTTAGATTCATTGCACACTAACTGAAATATTTCAGGTCTTTTATTGTCTTAATACGGATGATTTTGGCATACAGCTCATGAAAACCCAAAATTCCTATCTCACAAAATTAGCATATCATTAAAAGGGTCTCTAAACGAGCTATGAACCTAATCATCTGAATCAACGAGTTAACTCTAAACACCTGCAAAAGATTCCTGAGGCCTTTAAAACTCCCAGCCTGGTTCATCACTCAAAACCCCAATCATGGGTAAGACTGCCGACCTGACTGCTGTCCAGAAGGCCACTATTGACACCCTCAAGCAAGAGGGTAAGACACAGAAAGAAATTTCTGAACGCATAGGCTGTTCCCAGAGTGCTGCATCAAGGCACCTCAGTGGGAAGTCTGTGGGAAGGAAAAAGTGTGGCAGAAAACGCTGCACAACGAGAAGAGGTGACCGGACCCTGAGGAAGATTGTGGAGAAGGGCCAATTCCAGACCTTGGGGGACCTGCGGAACCAGTGGACTGAGTCTGGAGTAGAAACATCCAGAGTCACCGTGCACAGGCGTGTGCAGGAAATGGGCTACAGGTGCCGCATTCCCCAGACCTGGGCTACAGAGAAGCAGCACTGGACTGTTGCTCAGTGGTCCAAAGTACTTTTTTCGGATGAAAGCAAATTCTGCATGTCATTCGGAAATCAAGGTGCCAGAGTCTGGAGGAAGACTGGGGAGAAGGAAATGCCAAAATGCCAGAAGTCCAGTATCAAGTACCCACAGTCAGTGATGGTCTGGGGTGCCGTGTCAGCTGCTGGTGTTGGTCCACTGTGTTTTATCAAGGGCAGGGTCAATGCAGCTAGCTATCAGGAGATTTTGGAGCACTTCATGCTTCCATCTGCTGAAAAGCTTTATGGAGATGAAGATTTCATTTTTCAGCTTGACCTGGCACCTGCTCACAGTGCCAAAACCACTGGTAAATGGTTTACTGACCATGGTATCACTGTGCTCAATTGGCCTGCCAACTCTCCTGACCTGAACCCCATAGAGAATCTGTGGGATATTGTGAAGAGAACGTTGAGAGACTCAAGACCCAACACTCTGGATGAGCTAAAGGCCGCTATCGAAGCATCCTGGGCCTCCATAATAGCTCAGCAGTGCCACAGGCTGATTGCCTCCATGCCACGCCGCATTGAAGCAGTCATTTCTGCAAAAGGATTCCCGACCAAGTATTGAGTGCATAACTGTACATGATTATTTGAAGGTTGATGTTTTTTGTATTAAAAACACTTTTCTTTTATTGGTCGGATGAAATATGCTAATTTTGTGAGATAGGAATTTTGGGTTTTCATGAGCTGTATGACAAAATCATCTGTATTAAGACAATAAAAGACCTGAAATATTTCAGTTAGTGTGCAATGAATCTAAAATATATGAATGTTAAATTTTCATCATTACATTATAGAAAATAATGAACTTTATCACAATATGCTAATGTTTTGAGAAGGACATGTAGCTACCAATAATTAATTTGTTTATTTCAACTAATCCTAATTTGTTTTACTTGCTATAAACCAAATAGAGGTCGGTTTTAATTAAAAGCAAAGACTGATTGGTGTCTTTTAAATCAAACATGAAATCAAAGATGAATTGGGAAAGAGAGTAAATATCTGTCCTGTGCCTTTAACAACACGGTGGCATGTTATCCAAGGTACAGTAACTACTTTGCAAAACATGGCTTGAACATTTTGTTATTTTCTGTAATAAAACCAAAACAAGGTAGTGCATAATTGTGTAGTGGAAGGAAAGAGATGCATGTTCATATTTGTTTATGGCTTCTGAGTCAAAACCTTGCATAATACCCATTTGCTGCAGTTGTGGCTGAGGTATTTTTCTACCAACTTTGCACAACAGTAAAATGTTGCTTATCGTTTTTTGCTAAATTGCTCAAAGTCAGCCAAATTTGAAGGAGAGAATACATCAACAGAAATTTCCAAGTATTAGCACAGAATTCTAATTTTTACGGCCAGGCTATTATATCACAATGAAATAATTTAATCAAAACCATTCTTTTGTAGCTCTGATTGTACCTTTTTTTCTTTAAACAAGTAACAAATTCTGCCACTCTTTTATAAAGGCCAGATTTGTGGAGTGCACAACCAATGTTGTCGTATTAACACAATCTATGTGAGTTGTGGGTCTCTGCAGCACCACCAGAGTTACCATTGGCCTGTGCTTCCCTGATTAATGCTCTCCTTGCCCAGCCTGTCAGTGCAGCTGAATGGACATGTCTTGGTAGGTTTGCCATTGTGTAATACTCTTTACATTGTCAGATGAACAGAGCTCTGCATTATTAAAAGCTTGGGATATTGTTTTTTAACTTAACCTTGTGTTAAACCTTTCTATATCTTTTACCCTGACTTGTTTGCTGTGTTCCTTGTTCTTCATTATTAAAAAGCTTCTTAGAACCTTTAAATAATAGCTTTATTTAAACTTAGATTCAGTTACATGGAAGTGGAAGCCGTTTACTGCTTAGCTATTGGTTGCAGTGGATTTTATTTATTGGTATCAGAATAAATGGAAGTTGAACAAATATGCAAGACACACTTTTTAGACTCATTTAGAAAAAAATTTAAAAGATATGCATTAGTTTCTGTCCACTTAAAAATTATGCTTAACAACAATCCAATAAATCTTAATGCAGTTTGTGGTTGTTATATAACACAATGTAAACACAGTTTAATGTGTATTAATACTAAGGCATTATAGGAAATCCTCACAGACCCTATTTTGGCCCACTTTTCTTCCATGTTTACAAACTGCTAAAGTGCATGTTTAGCAGGTTGTTGTCTCAGGAAAGACCTGTGTTCCAGAGTTACCATGAATTTCTTTTTTTTAATTTTTATAACAGTACAATGTCCTAAGTTATACACTGCTGTTTATAATAAACACAAGATGATCATAGTAACACCTTGTCTCTTGTCAGATAATAAGAATTTAAGATACAAATTACTGATACAGAAACACATTTTTGCAAACTATATTTATGTCACAACAGATCTGAATAATACATATACAGCACAGCACTCCAGTGAGTATTTTTGTTAAATCTTGGTTCCATGTTGCTGTTCTTTCCTTTAAGTAAGGGAAAAACTATGCTGTCATGAATGCAAGAATTGTACCAAATTTAGTCCATCCCATTTTTTCACTCAATGTAACGGTTACATTACATTTTTTATTTAATAGGAAGATGCAGTTTATCTTAAATGAACATGTAATTATACATATTTTCTTTTGATAAACACAAACATTATTTTTCTTTGAAATAAAAAAATCCAAGGTCCAAATAAAAATATCTGAAACCTATTAGGAGATTCTCAAAATAACGGGACAGGATTGCTCTTGACTCTTGGTCAGGATGGCCACAAACTGAAAATCAATGCCTTAAAATAGCTTCTTGTCTTTCAGGAAGATTTACAAGAGACATCCGCAGTACCTTTACTAAGAGAGCAATTAAACTTTATGTGTTTATTTGGAGTTCTAATCCTCCTGCTTTCATTGCTAAGGAAGAGATAGAACAGAAACACATTGACATTGTAACGTGGAACAATTAAATCATAATATCTAGTTGTGTAAATAAACCTGCTTGAGCACTCAATACCTGGTTATTTAATTTGTTTCTTGGTTGCCAAGCATGAGCAGTCTGTCTGTCTGTCTGTGTATTGTTCCCACAGGATTAAAATTTCAATTTGCAAACAGCTGTTCTAAAGTGTGACAACTGTTAAATCTACAGATTGCAAAAAAAAAAAAAAACTTACTTGAATTTTTTATTACACACTAGCTCTTTCAAACTCTGCAAAATACATTCTTCAGATACGGTAACCATTGTAGGCAAATATATCACAAATGGAACACATTCAAATTAGAAAAAGTGTGGAAAGAGAAGCTAATTCTCTTTCTGTTCCTAAGTTATAGTTTTCCTAAATGTTGTTTTTACTGTGATGGGAACAATTCCATTAGAACAGTGGAGCCCAAACTTTTCACACTGCGGGCCAAAATCTGCAAGTTGAAAGTACTCAAGGGGAAGAATTTATTTTTCCAATTCAAAATGCAAAATTATTTTATTGCAAATTGTTTTTTTTTCTTTTTACGTTCAATGGATGGACGGGTCCAAGTGCTTTGTTATCTTTTTTGTAAAAAGATGTTGGAAGTTTGTGATTCTACTTGCTATGATATTAAAATGAGAGCAAAAAATGCAAAAAGTGGCTAATACAAATTTCAATCTGAAAAGACACAAACAGAGGGTTGGCAATTAGAAAAGTTTTAATGATGTGAAATTACATTATTATATATTTGGCGCTCGGACGTGGGAGGAAGACATGAATGCTTTGAATGATATGAGTTAAGATGAACATTTTTAAGGCTTAGATTTAGAGATGTCTTCCCCCTGATCTGACACTGGTGGTGGATTGGCGGCCAGGGAGCGAGGAAGCCAGAATAGATGTGGAGGAAGATGGTGGAGGTGGGGTGGAGAGGGATGTGTTCAGATGACAAGCAAGGAGGAACACAGCCGAAGGTCCTTTCAAAACAAGGCATTGGAAGGTGATTGGAAGATGAATCAGGCGGACAGGATGCTGATTGGAAGGCGGGAGACGTACAGGGAAGTCATTGGACGGTGGAGACGGCGAGGGTGAGTCTTTCATTCTGAATTTTCATTTGAACTCCATGAGACGTGTTGTGCCTAAAATCATTCATTTAAGAAGATATAAATGTGTCATTAAAAATTTAATCTTAAAAAAGTACAAACAGTTTTAATCTGAGTCAACTCAATATGCTAGAAGACCATATTTGTTCCACTCCTTAACTGCAGTCAGGGTCCACACAAAATTATTCTAAGAGCTGCAAATGGCCCACAGGCTGCACTTTTTGACACCCCTGCATTAGAGCTTATATAGAGCTTAATAATACTAAACAGGAAAGACAAGAATGCTAGCTGAGGAATTTAAATGACTCCACAAAAAAACTTTTTTTGTTTTGTCAGTGTTTTAGAATTGTTTTATATTTATATAAATATTTGTGTATCTTTGTATATTGGAAATCAACATATGCTGAGTAAGTATAAGAGTTGTCTACAATTTGCAACTATTTTGCATTTTGCATGTGTATTGGAATGAAAGCTGTAGGGTTTACAATGTGCTACTGCAAGAGGAAAGAGGTTTTTCTACTTTTTGACAAGGCACCATATCTCATCTTTTGCTTTTTCCATACTTAATGACAACAATTTAGCTTCAGACTCATTAAAATTGTAAAAAAAAAAAAAGCCCTTTAGTTAGTTGAATAATACTTCCTGCCTTACATCAACTTATAAGTCTCAAACACTGGGGTTGAAACAGCTTAAAACATCTAAGATCATATCTGGGGCTCATAACTATAGCATGAACGTGTATCACCAGATAGTCTCAAACAAACAAAAAACTGGAACGCTCTTTGCAGGACAGACTTCAAACTGATGAGGATTATTGTGACATTTTCATATCACAAGGTGTTGTAATATGACATCTCATTACACCCCTTTGAATTGTTACAAAGTAGTACCTACTGCAATTATTATTATTTATTACTTTTATTCCCTCCCCCCTCCGATGGCCATCAACCTGGAAGTAGTTGCTGCAAAAAGACTTGCATAATATATGCATAAAATATGCATAAAATACTTTATACTTAAAACTATGTATTGCATAACACACCTACTCTATAGGGTTCAGCAAACTCTTGAGAACATTTTATACACATTCAAAAAAATGTTTTGAAAATACATATTTGAAGGAATGTTTTTTTTTTTTTTTTGTTATGAGCTCCCACTGTTACCAACTTTAGGCAGCACTCTAGAGGCCAAACATAAAGTTGCTCATTTTAAATCTGACTTAGGCTCTCACACATTGTTTAAATCCATCAGCAGCACAGCAGGACACTTTCATGCCAACAAAGAGCTTGCTGTGGATTATGAGCTTGAAGGATAGTCTTTTGAACAACAACACTGGCTTCCCTTGAATCCCTGGAACAACTGTCCAGATTGAAATGTACTTCTGAGCTTGGTGTAGCATAACAGTGGATAGGACTTTTATTGTGGCATAGCAGGAGAAAGTTTTGACATTTGTGTGATATTTTAACGACTACGTTTTTTCTTGAATATCATTTCAAAAAAGCGAGGTTGCTGCTTTCTTTCTGCAGTATTTTTATATTGTATTATGATGTGTATTTTACCCATTTTCCGCATCTTTATGAATTATAGATATGCCTGACTAACAAAATGTAGGTCCCCTGAGATGTGGATATTGTAGTTTCCTGTTAGTTAAGGGTGTGATCTATCATCCTATTTGACCTTAAAGTGTTATGACTGGGTTCCTGAGAAGCTTTTGATTGCCGATGTGTTATCTGAATACATCTACATGATGTCCAAGACTTCTAGTTTTGATTAACTAGACCTCAAATTTATCATGCCTATACGGTGATGTTAGATTGAACATTTCAGCCATTCAGCCATGTTGGACAGCTGTAAGGTAATGGCAGAAGTAAGAAGTTAGCACAGTTAGTTGTGTTGTTCTTCCGAGGCAAAACGCAGATTGGAGATTTCTGGAGTTTTGCAGTTATATTCAACATCTTGAAAACAATGTGAAGCATCAACACATGGAAAAATGCTTGGTTTACAACAACAAGAATACCGATTCAGTGTTCTGCTCTGCAATATCAGATCAAGCGTTTATGCCGCCAAACCAGACTACACTTAAGTGTAGCAGTCTGTCAAGGCATAGTACTGATATTTTGTTATGATATTTATCTAAGACAACAATCTGTGTAGAGATGTTATCAATGTACTTTATAGAGATTTATCCGGCTGAAATGCTCAAAGGGCACTTTACTTTAGCCATACAATGAGCTGAAGGATGGTTACATGTTGTTTAAAAGGTTCTGACCATGAGCATTTTCCTCTGATGGTAAGTTAAGTGTGTGGGTGAGGGTCAACTAGGCTTGGCCCAGACATAAACTCACAAGTAGGTTTAATATTGCATTAATTTTAAATGTTGCCAAAATGAGTCAGTGAGTCATCAGTGTTTTATTTACTTAACTGTATTTCTTTTTAGATGTAAAATTTTTCAGTTGACTGGAATCCTTTGTCTTGAAAGGTAAAAAAAAGTCAAATCTGAACAAGCACAAAAAGTAAGGTTGGTGTTATCACTTCAGCAAACTCTTTAGCTTATCAATAACGTACCTGGACAAAATGATTGCTAAATATTCTAGAAAAACGGGCTTAGTCCCAATTTTCCATTTAAATCACATCAAATTATTTAGACCTTTCTTCTGGGCTGTTGTTCAGGAAAAAAAGAAAAGGAAGATTTGGTTTAACCTTCTCAGGAAATGTACATTCAATAACATATTATGTTTAAACTATTTAGAAGATTTTTGCGAGAGCAAAAAACATGTAGCACTCAAGGTATTATGTTGGTCATCATCTATTGATTCTATGATGTAAGGAGGGACAAAATGGCAAAGAAAAGGTGTATAAGGCAAACACTCCTTACATATTTTGTTGTCTCAACAGTGCAGCTTGCATCATTGGTCAGGTGGGGAGCAGAAGGTAATCTGAATTTCAAACATGTTTTATTGCCCTGCTACTCACAACCTCTCCTATAACCTCTGTGTCCATTTTTTATTGAACGTAAAGCACAGACAAGTGTTGAGGTTACGATGATCTCTGTCCTTTGCTGTCTGCCTTACATGGCAGCTAATATAGTTTAGTTGCATTTTCAAAGAAACACATACACACGGCCAAGCTAAAGTAAAAAAATCTGAAAAATCATGATAAAGTTAAAATTGCTAATTTTGGGGTTTACCTAAATGTGTAAAGCACATTTTACAGTCAACCAAACCAAACATACAGAATTTTTTTAAAGGTAAATATGTTCAAAACAATGAGTGTTACCCCGAATTCTGAAATGAAAAGCTAACAATGAAGTCCAAGCCAATGGTAAGAAAATTCTGCTAACATAGAAAAACTGTCAACTTCTTGCATGAAATATTAAAAAGTCCTTTTTCATAAGCAATTATGTTGTCATTAGCTAAATCCCACCTTGTGATAAGAGTGCTGGTGGCTGTTGAGAAAATAATTTCATAATAAAGATTTCTGGGAGGTTTATAGAGCAGGGTTATGACTGGGTTGACTACCATGCCTGGGATGCCGGGGTGTGACTGACAAGCTGTTCAGGGTTGACGAGCAGGAGGCTGATTTACTTGCAAACTGAAGTCACACCACTGAGAGCTCCTACTGTTACATGTTATGACAGGGTTACACAATTTTCTGGCCAAAGCAAAATCAGATTTATAGTCCTGAAAAAATAAAAGCACAGAAAAAGGAGGCACTGTCATTCTCCTGAGCAGTTGTGGTTTTCTGTGTTTGTTTCTCCTCCTCCCTATCCCTCCCCTCTTGTGCTGCTGATTCTACCAGTATTATATAGCGGCAGCCTCTCAACACCAATCTAAGACCCAATACCACTGTTAAACCCCTTCATGCCGATCTTTCTTTCGGGTTTGGGTATAGGCAAAGGAAAAGGTTAGGATTAGGGGTAAGGGTCAAGGGAAGGGTTACGATTTGGTGTCAAGGTTACCGTTAGGCTGTGGCATTAGGGCATGACAGGAAACAATTTATGAACAATAAAAGGACTAAGAGTGGAAAACGTCAATGAAACCAGATTGTCCATCTTGCCTGTGGCAGTCCAGCCTTCCTTGTTGCATTCATCCTGGTTTAAAAACAATCATTAGGCACTCCCTGTCTTTGAGAATATAGAAAGACCAATCTGAAACATACCTTGAACCTCCACCAGCCCTAGGATACACAAATTACTTACCTAGTTGGGACTACCCCTTAGATACTAATCTGGGAAACTAAACTGTAGGCACCGCAGTTCACAGTTGATCCAACATCTCTACTGAATGTATTACAACTCCACAAGTAATGTTTGTCCAATTTTGCCAACAACTCTGACTGGAGAAACTTATCAAAGGAAACATGGCACTAATACTAACTAACATCTAAGTTTAGTCACCCCAGGATCAACTGCGCTCCCTCTTAATTGTAACTGTCAAGTTATTTTGTCTTTGACTAAACTCAACTTGGCATGGAACCCAACAGAGGATGATGGACAACTCCACTCATTTTGTTTTGTTTTTTCCTTTTGTTGGTTGATGAGTTATACAGTATACAGGATTTTTGGATACAATCTGGGTTAGCACCCAAACATCCCTTTCAGACAGCTTCCTCTTGCGTCCACAGTTAATCCTGTTGGATGTGGTTTGTCCTTCTTGGTGGTATGCTGACATTACCCTGGATACCGTGGCTCTTGATACATCACAAAGATTGCTGTCTTGGTCACAGATGCGCCAGCAAGACGTGCACCAACAATTTGTCCTCTTTTGAACTCTGATATGTCACCCATAATGTTGTGTGTGTTTCAATATTTTGAGTAAAACTGTGCTCTTACCCTGCTAATTGAACCTTCACACTCTGCTCTTACTGGTGCAATGTGCAATCAATGAAGACTGGCTACCAGGCTGATCCAATTTAGCCATGAAACCTCCCACACTAAAATGACAGGTGCTTCAATTTCATTGTCCAACCCCTGTATATGTATAGATAGATAGATAGATAGATAGATAGATAGATAGATAGATAGATAGATAGATAGATAGATAGATAGATAGATAGATAGATAGATAGATAGATAGATAGATAGATAGATAGATAGATAGATAGATAGATAGATAGATAGATAGATAGATAGATAGATGCGTATTGCATCTCTCTCTCTCTCTCTCTCTATATATATATATATATATATATATATATATATATATATACATATATATTGTTTTTAATAAGTGCCACTGTTTATTTTAGTAGCCTGGGCTTTTTTTCTGATCTCCGCTCTTCATTGTCAGCTCAGCTGGCCGCCCTGCAGTGGATGTTCATGTGTTACAGATCAGCTGTTCGCCAGCGCACAGCAGAGTGGATCTACCTGACTGGAGCAGAGGAGAGGTCTGACTGAGCTATCGCACCCTGTTAGCGGTCAGACGTCTCGGAGTTCCTCCAGCCCTTGGCCCCCAGAAGCGATCATACACTCTATCTAACACTGACTCTTAAAGGAATGACTCTCAAACAGTTTCTAACTTTCAGCTCCTTTAATCTAAATTAAGCAGAGGAATGATTACAGATATCAACGCTGAGACTCCCGTCTCGGACCGTCGCCGTCTGTGAAAGGATGACGAAGAGCCCTGAAAGAAGGTCACATGTAGTTTTATATCTGGCACTCCAATGCAATGGATGTGCCCTCCCTCAGTGTTTATCAGTAGACTATGTGTCACCATTATGGTGTCTATCTGGTAGGTTGTGCAGTAGTGGGTGTCCATCCTTAATTCAATTCAATTAAATTCAAAAATTATTTATTAATCCCAAAGGGAAATTAAATGTTGTTGTAGCTCATATTATGTAGGTTTCTTCAAAGAGCCATTGTAGATGCTGATTGTTGAAATGATTTTATATAGATTTATCTTATATTTTTCCTTTTTCATTAACTTTACTATTTGATCTTTATAACCTTTCATGTATGTGTGACTAAGGATGTGATCAGTTGTTTGCAGACAAGGATCCAAGGTGAAGCGGGGAAGGAAGCAGTCACATTTGAGGATGTCATAAAGATGGTGGCTGATTGTGCTGAACAACGGACACATAGATCTTAAGATGGGGGAGACTGTGGAAGTGTGCTGTTACAAGATAATGGTGTATATGACCTGTTTATGTTGCAGCTATTTATCCCGCCCTTTAGAGCAGCAACGTTCATGTAACTAGGGACCACCCTAGAGATAATAAAAAGAGAGGATCAGACAGATGTGTTTTCAGAGCGGTAGGAGATTTGTAACTGAAGCACATCTCTGTCCCTTCTCCTCGCAGCGAGTAAGAAACTAATTATTTGTCTTTCTCTTCTTTTTGTGATGTTATAAGTATTTTAGGTTGTTTGAACCTGACACTGATGGCTCTGTGTAGGAAGGATCTCCTGTAGCGCTCCGTCTTACAGCACATCTGAAGAAGCCTCTGACTGAAGACACTCTGTTGTTGTAGGACAGTCTCATGAAGAGGATGCTCAGGGTTCTCCATAATGTTCTTCATTTTATGAAGAATCTGTCTTTCCACGATGATCTCCAGAGGTTCCAAAGGAGTCCCCAGAACAAAGCCAGCCTTTTGTATTAGCTTGTTGAGCTTTTTTAAGTCCCTGGCTCTGATGCTGCTACCTCAGCAGATGATGGCAGAAGAGATCACACTCCCCACAACAGACTTGTAGAAGAAATGCAGCATCTTGCTGCAAACACCAAAGGACCTAAGCTTCCTCAAGAAGTACAGTCTGCTCTTTCCCTTCTTGTAGATGGCTTCACAGTTGCATCTCCACTCCAGTCTGTTGTCCAGGTGAACACCGAGGTATTTATACTCCTGCACCACCTCCACCTCTTATCCCATGATGGAAATAGTTTTTGACTTATTCCTGTTTCTCTTAAAATCTACAATCATCTCCTTTGTTTTAGTCACGTTCAAGATGAGATGATTGTTTCCACACCACGCCACAAAGCGGTCCACCACCTTCCTGTACTCAGCTTCTTGTCCATCTCTGATCCACCCCACGACTGCAGAATCATCCGAGTATTTCTGCAGATGACAGGAGTCTGTCTTGTACTGGAAGTCTGAGGTGTACAGAGTGAAAAGGAATGGTGAGAGTACCGTCCCCTGTGGTGCCCCTGTGCTGCTGACTACCTGGTTAGACTCACAACCCTTCAGTCTCACAAACTGTGGTCTGTTTGTCAGGTAGTCTTTGATCCAGGAGATTGTTGAGGCCTCCACCTGAGTCTTCTGGAGTTTCTGACAAAGCAAATCAGGTTGGATTGTATTAAATGCACTGGAGAAATCAAAGAACATGATCCTCACAGTGCTACTGGCTTTGTCTTGGCACAGCCTATCTCCCCTAGACTGCTGGAGATAGGCACTAGCTCCCCCTCGACCCTGTACGAAAGAAGCGGGCATAGAAATGAAATAAACACAAATGCTTCTCTTAATTATATATATGAAGATTTATTGTAGCCAAATAATCCTGATATACCACTATTCTGGTCCAAAAACCTTCACCCAACTAACAAACACTATTCTACACAAAGGGAATAAAAATGACTACCTAACAATAATAATAAAAGAAAAATATATGAGCATTTAGTGTCTATGAAGATCAAACCAGTAGTTTTATGGACAAAATGTGTAATTTGGATTAAATGGAAAGAGAAGTGCTCCTGGTGTTCTGATGTCTCGATTGCAGCGATCAGCTGTTAAAATGGTGGGGCCACGCCCCTTTAGCTACAACCAGCTGATTGCCCCAAATCTTTAACAAAGAGTCATAAACTCTGAGCCGGGAACTTAGTAGAAAAGGTCCAGCAATAAAACTAGAACAAAGAGTGGTCAGGCCACGAGGTACCTATCGCAGTTGCCTTGAATGGAAAACTTTTTAAAAGTCCAACATCTAACTCCTGGCAGATTTGGTATCAGCCGGACAAAAAATTAACCACGCACGATTCAGCAGCACTTGCGCAGCAAATCAAAGCACAGCTCAGCATAAAACACTTCAATCAGTAATGCATACAAGTTGATACCTTGGATTAACTACTGGTGATTCTAAATCACCTTCACTATGCCTTATCCTGCCCAGACCTCTAAATGGACCTATCCGGTTTAATATGAAAAGAACAAAATTACTTTGACGTTGATTTATTCTCTCCACCAGTTGAGGATGGATCAGGTCTGATGAAAAATTATGGGAGGGGGATCACGCATCCATGATCAAATCAAGAAAAAAAAACAATAACTTCTGTCCCGGAAGGTAAAATTAAAACCGTTAGTCGACTGAATCACAAGGAGGGAAACTCATCTCCTTGGAATTAAACCCTATGTGGGTTTCACCTGCGCCGGATGTCGGCGTGGTCTTCGATCGGCATGAATAAACCTGCTGATCTTCTTGTATCAGACAGATTTCCGGCTTTCAAGCTCTTCCGGGAATGGCCTTGTGGAGCAAAAGTTTGCCTGCGAGCTTTTGTCTCTCCAGGTATGTGCCTCTGTTGTGCTGTCCTGTGAGACACTCGGGAAATGGCCATGAAACTCTCCATCTCAGCCTGTTTATACTCCCAGTGACGTCAGAGCTGCGACGTCTGTTGAGCTGTGTGTCAAAATGTGCGACCAAAATGGATGACCCCAACACTTAGTTATTGCCTGTTTGCTTGTCTTTCCCTGATTAATAGACTTATCTTCAACTGTTTCTGTTTACATTCCAGTTATTTATGAGGCAGCCAGACATGAAGTTCGAGCTTGTGGCAAACATTTGATTAAATAATTAATTAAATTATTCCTATTTCTTACAGAGGATGGCTGTGAGACAGCTCTGATTTGATATTGGAAAATTACTCTTCCAAAAAAAAGCTTTTTTTTAACACATGAAATTTACTCTGTGCTTTTAGTGGTTCTTTTTTTAGACAGAAAATCTAACACAATCATTCCAACCATCTGACACAAGCTAGATGTTTGCTAAATTGAAATTGGAAAACTAATAAAAACTGAAAAAAAGGATGTGTCAGTAAAACTTTTAGAACCAGGGTTTGATGTAATTAAATTAAACAGAGTGTTTTTTGGAGCTGGAAGCCTAAATCATGTGTTGACTTCATCTTGATTGGATGAATGGTGTTGCAAGAAGAAAAGACGTAAAAGATTTATGTGAACCAAATTAAAATCAACAAGACAGAGAAGCAAAAGATGAAAGGCAACCAAAAGCTGTGTTTCACGTCCAGTGTAAAACTTTGATGCCAATAATGTGATAGTCTGGGGATGATTGTTGATGTACCTCCCACTGTTGTTACTCAAATGCACTGAAACGGTAAAATGAACCGACCTACAAATGCACCACATCCAGCTGATGCAATGTAAGTAGGTAAAGGAAAGTTTAAAAGGACTAGTTAGTGTTTAAATGGATTTCCAGTGTCTGAGATATATATATATATATATATATATATATATATATATATATATATATATGTTAGTGTTTTTATAACTTTGTGTATTGTTTATCACTCATCTAAGTGCTTTTCCCTCCTTACATGTTGCAGGAAGGGAGATGGTCACAAGAATGAGTTATGCTTTTATTACTAGCAGCATCTGGGGGCTATACACCAGGTGCCCACTTCCCACTTCCTCTGTTTGTTTATAATCAAGACAGATGAACCCTAACCCTTCTGACCCCCCACACACACACATATACACCCCCACCCTGAATGATGTTTGAACTGTGTGTGATCAAGCATGTATAAAGAAAGAGACAGGGGGCTAATACTTCGTAGTCTGTAGTGCACAGCTACCCTTGCAAGTAAAACTGACTCGGTGTCTTTCCTTACCTCTGAGTTGATTAAATAATACCTATCATTAATTTGGTCCTTCGGAGCCGGAGATTATAAGAACTAAGCTGATTTTATCTTTCTTTGCAGTGACTGGCGGATCTCCAGAGACAGCCTGACATCGAGTTAAGCGCTGCCGCACAGCCGCATTTAGGCCTGGTGGTTTATAGTCCCGGTGTGTGACGTTCACACCTGGCCGGTGGGTTATTGTCTTGCTCAATGCCGGGCGGGTCCGGGAGATCGGACAGAGTCACCTGAAAGTCAACTCAGAGGTGAGACGGTTTTAAAATACAGTACATGAGATAAGAGTAAGCGCTATATAAATTAAAGAAGAAAAGTACTTAAAAGTTGTTTGGTAGTGTCTCGCCAAAAGGAGACTGCATTGGAAAGGTGTTATTTCGCCGCAAAGAAATAGTGATAAATTTAGGTAGGATCTCGCCACAAGGAGATCAGAGATGACTAGGCGCCGTAAAGTGAACTGGATAATTCGGTTGGTAACATTCTGCCGGAAGGGAATTAAATTAAGTGTTAAATAATAAAGAAATCTCATAAACTAAGCTAGGTCGACCATACATATTGCTGAAGGGACATAAATATGTTAAAATACTAACTGTGTGAGTGCTATATTATTGTTCTTCCTATTTTTATTACACATTAACCATCATCTCCTAAGCATCAAAGTGGGGATGATTGTGTTAAATGTGCTTTAATTTGGAAGATGACATTGGTTTTTCACAGTGTGGAAGTTTAAGTGTAAATGAGTAAAAAAAAAAAAAAAAAAGTTAAAACTTTCCTGAAGGAAGTTTTGTGTGTCTTAAATATTGCGATCAGTCGGAAAAGAAGGTAAAAAAGTGAAAAGGGACATTAGAGAGTCGAAAATAAAGTTTGTTTAGAAAGGAGTATAATGCATGTTGTGGAAGGAAGTGACAGGCAGGGGGACGACTGACTGACTGACTGATAATATTTCTTTGTGCAAAATCTGAACCTATACTAAACTTTTTCTTCTGCCTCTCTCACACACAAATACACACATATATGGGTTTGAGTTAAACATCTGTGTTTTTGAGTATAGACTTTAGAAACCTGCCCTTCTCCATGGCTACTCCGCCAGAGTACACAGCCTGAAAGAGAGAGATCTGCCTTCCTGCCTACCTGCTTGTTGAAAATCGCAGTGTGAGTTTCCACAAAAAATGAAATTCAGAAGAAGTCTGGTCCGAACCCACTGAGATGGACAAAGATCCATGCTGTTTGCAAGAGCCAGAAGAGCGAAACACTGGATTTATATTGAAAGCACATCTTATGCGGGCAGAAGAGAACCCGGAGCAAAGTTTCTTCTTTCTCCCTCCTGGAGAAGTTAAAGTGGACAAGGAAGGAGTGAATGTCCCACCAACAGACCTGAAAGGCTTGGGATGTTTTTTGGACTGATAGAGAACTGTGTGCCTGACAGTCTGACTCTGGAGCGATCAAGAAACTGATGGGGGTAACACACACATTTGCATAAATCTTTTCCTATTTTCTGCAACGAAGAACGCTTATTAACCGCTGCTCATATGACGCTTGCTTGACGTTGACAGATATACTGGGTTAAAATATTATTTTAGGGTCAGAAAAGTATCTTCAAAAGGGTGATAACTTAGCTCATTTGATACTTTCCAGTTAATTCTTTTAGAGAAACAAGTTCTCTTTCGTCGTGGAATATTCAGGGTCAATTATTCTAGTTATTAAAAGTTATTAAAAGCAGAGGAAGTTACAACATCTCCAAAACTCAGCAGTAACCATGTGTTTCTATGTTATTCTCAGGACAGATCTCATGAAGGAGCATTTTTTTTAAAACCCAGCGCATGCGTAAAACCTGATGGGTTTCTCCTTCAGGTATTATTTTCTGTTTTCAGAGTTTGTATTCCATAAATCTAATGGGTAGAGACCTCATTAAAACAGGCTTAGTTCTCCTGCAGATGGTCTTCATACAGTTTCTGACACAGTATTTACAGTTTGGTGCAGTTTATGTCCGCAAGTGCTAACTGACGCTTATGGAAAGTACAAATTCATTGTTTTTCACAGCAGCTGCTGGGAAGAGGTTATATTAGGTTTTTCTTCCCTCTTCTGATTCATGCGGCATGTTGATTTACACTGTACCTTATATCAGGTCCTGACAAAAACTATGAAAGGCTTGGTTCTGCAGTTTCTTTCCCTTTGGGGAAGGAAAGGAAACTTAATCAGTTGTGTGCTGCCCAGAAATATAAAAACACTTGTTGTTTTCTAAGATATCACCAGCTAAAACTTTTAAAACTTTTGAGAGTAATTGGTTTGTTAAACACATTTTCCTTGGTAAAACAAACCTTTAAAATGAGAATGAAAAATGGGGTTATTTAGAAAGAATCTGATTGGACAGTGGTACCACACAAAAATTAAACTAATCTCATGTTTCCGAAAAGACTCTGCATGAAAAGGCCTTCAGAACCGTGGAGTTATTTTCCACCACAGTACCAAGTTTTTTTAAGCATGCTTTTTCTTTATTTTAAAACAGATCTGGTTTTTGTTTTGTTTGTTTTTGGCTTTTTAGCATAATGTTGTCTGAAGCTTCTCATGAACTGGGATAGGAGCAAATATGATCTGAGGTAAATTAGGAGCTGTGAACTAATAATTTTAAATCTGATTATTGTCCAAGCAGAAATAATATATTTAGCCAATCCTTCAATCTCTGCAGAAAGTTAACACCATTGTTCAATGCAGTAGTACTCGACTTGTGGTTCCTGGACTCCTGAAGCCCGTAAGCCATAGATTTTGGGTCCATAAAATTATAATACTTAATTAAAGGTAGACCGATTACCTATTAAAATAGATCTAAGCCAATGATGAGTTCCAGTCATTTGGTGGCTTTGAAATGCAATAATACTCAAAGTTTCTACTCTGGGGAACACAGATTGGGGTTGAAGAGTTTTGTTTTGGAACCAAGGTTAGGACTTGTATAACGGAATAAAGACAAGTAAAATCCTTCATTTTAGGAAAAGAAAAGAAATAAAGGCCCTCTTAACAGTAAGAGGATGGTTGGCTCAAACTCCAGTCTCCTTGTTTGATTTCTTAGGGTTTAAAGATTAAAAGAATACATAGGAGTAGAAAGGTACACAAGCTGATTTCAGATTACTAAGAGATAAAATATTGGAACATTTATCAGCATTTGGATTATTAAAGAGGGGTTCTAGTAATTTTTCTAATGTTTCTCCCCAACTCTCAAAATTTAAATAGGCCAAATTAAAGAAAATGATGTTTGTTCTTTTTGAAACACTATGTGGGAAAAAGTCAGTTTGGAGTCAAGCTTCTTATCTTAATTTCTGATTAAGTCAAACACTGCAGTTTTGTTTAGTTTGGGTATACCATAAAAATGTCAATGCCGATTTTTCTAATTTCCCCTCGGGGATCAATAAAGTATCTTTGAATTTGAATTGAATTGAATTAAAATACTTCTTTGCATTTAACCTGAAATTCTGCAATACAGCTGCGATCAAATTGAGCCAAACAAAAAGAGAATTATAACAATAACTCTCAGGATTGTAGTTATTATTATAGAGTTGCAGTTCAAAGAATTAGCAAAAGGTTTCAGCATCAGTAAATTTGGATTCATTTAAGAGAAAACTGTTGCTGTGCTTCTAAATACTTTGAGATCTTTTTGGACTATGTAAACACATTTTTAAAAAAAGGATCCTGAAGATTGTCATAACAAAATTGATCAATTATAGCATTAAAAGATATGGTTGAGAAAACATATTCTGAAAAGAGATTGTTAAAAATTTCTTTTAATTCTTGAAGCTTCAAATTTGGCCATTTGTTTGTCTTTGATGTTTTGTCTTTGTTTTGATGGAATTAATGTTTGTTTATATGTTGCATGAAACAATAATCCATGTTTAGAATAATGTTTCTAAATCCCAGATTGATTAAAACTTTGAGTTTTCAGGAGAGTTAAGAAGCAGCTTGTTTCTGAGGTCGGTGCATGTTAACAGTTTTGTAGTTTAAGGTTCACTAAGATGGGTTGCAATGAAGAAACTGTGGGTCCGCCCATAATGCCCATCAGAGGTTAGTTCTGCCTGACTCTGCCCACCTACCAGGTTGGTTCATGCCTTCACTTTCATGGTAACGCTCAGCACCTCCCTTCCTGAGTTTTAACACTGTTTAAGAGACAATAGAATCAAAATGCTTGTAGTGATTGTTGCCTTAATAACATGTTTTTTTTTGGATGTAGGATGACTTTTAGATTTATGTGTTTTACTATTAAAAGGTTACTGAAATAGTTTAAACTAGTTTGAAGAATTAGTTTTTCATACAGAATCATTGGTAATTTATTAGATTGGAAGTTTCCCTGGTACCCTTAAGCTAGCTGACAGTTCAAGATATACAAGAGTAAGGAATGACTGTTCTCTGTTCTCTCTGAGATCTGCAGAAGCGAACTGTTTACAGAGAGATCCCAGCATGACGCCGAGTGCAGCAGTTTCCCAAGGAAGGACAACGGAGACCCCATTACGGCAGTTAACGTGCAGTGTGGTCAGCGGACACAATGGCCGCCAAGCCACTGCTCCGGAGGTTAGCTAGCAGCTAACCGCTTCGTTCACGGAGCTCTCTTCAAACTTCGTCGTCACCCGGACAACTCCTCAGCATGGTTTATATGAGGTTAGGTTTTGGGCAGAGAGATAGAAGTAATAGAGAAAGATTAATGATCTAAACATTTTTCATTTTATGAAGTTTGGTTTTGTTTGTGTTGAACTCAGCTATCTTGGTGCTAGCAGAATATCTGCAGCACGCGTGCTCAGTTTGTGTTGGTGTGTTTTTAAAGTCAAGACAAACTTTATTTAAAGGGGTGATTTTAACACAGACGATTGATCATAACGCGCCGTCCACGCTTATGCATTTTAACCCTTTTATTAACCCTGGCATTTTAAAGGTATGTGTTTCATTCTGATGCTAAGCTATCCGCTTCTTTTGTTAGCTCAACTGCTAACCGGTAAGAACACATGCTTGCTACTAAAGAGTATTTAACAGAAACGTTGTTAGTTTTCAAGCTAGTCCCTAATAGTCCCTAAACATCATTTTAATAAATTTGATAACTAAGTAAACACCATTAAGCCCCATTTCTCCAGAAACATTTGGCTCTTTTCCAAAATACTCTCTTAATAATATTTCTTTAAATATTATTTGAATAAATAAAGGCAGCTAATTAGACACCGTTGAGAAATGGTCAACGAGAAGGTTGGTTTTATTCAGCAGATCATTATTCAAAACATTATTTTATTAAAATAATATTTTATCTGATCTTACATTGTGAATGGTTGTCTAAACGTTTGCTGATTATTGCCTAAGTTAGTTCCAAGACTAACTTAACTTCATTTCCAGATTCTTCAAGATAATCCTTGGTCCTCAAACATAAATGACATTGCATGGTGATGTTGCATCACTCTTTCAGTCATGGTTTTCAATCATCTTTTTAATCAACTTGTTTATATTGTACATAGCCCATTAGTCTTCCCTATTCCTTAATTCTGCTTGGTAGTTTAGTTGGATTGTTTTAGCATAGTAAAGAGTTTGTTCATTGAAATATGTTTGACTTTGAGTTGACTTATTTTTGTTAATAAATTCTTGTATTTTAAGAAATTGTGTGAATTTATTCCATGTGTGTGCAGAGTTTATGCTATTCAATAATGTCAGAGCTCGTCTCACACCTTTCTATTTTGTCCTAATACCATCACCTTCCTGGGCTGGTATTCACAGGACAACCCTTAACAGACCGAAATATTATTTGATAAAATATTAAAATATTAATATTAAATAATATTCTCAGATTCATAATCCTAACAATAGGTTTAAGGGAAATTGCTGTTTCACATGGGGCCAAATAGTTTTTTTTTACTTATTGAGAATGTGTGTTTGGTCTGTTAAGAAAAAAACATCCATATAACATTCTCATTTCTCAAGTGCAAGTTAATTAAAAATAATGTAGCTGAAAGCCTACATGTAAACAAACTAAAAAAGAACACAGCGGGGCACTTAAATAATTGCAATGCTTGTGACTACACACCTCAAGGTTTTATTTGTTCAAAGTGATGAGCAGTCACCCGCGCAGGACATTGATAAGCAGGTTTTCTCCTTGCAGCACTTTCTTCTGTATTTTACCTCCTATCAATAAACTGTTTTCCTCCTTAATTGGACTCTGTTTGCATTCCCCTATGGAGACCCCTACAACATGACAGGTTTACTTCGAATCTGAGTTTTGTCTGGATCAGTGACAGGTAGCCGATTAGTAAATTCGCCTTCCAGGTGAATGTTCTCTAGCTCAGCGGGGAGACACCTCTTGGATGACTATTAAAATCTCTCATTCTGTTTCTTTTACAATCTTGGATTCAATCTTGCCATGCTGAGCCCATGGACATCTGAGATGACTGGTCAAATTTAACGAGGATAAGGGTAAATGAAACACTGAATGTTTCAAATTAAACCAATTCCTATGAGAAGGGATCAAACGTTAACAAAAAACAATCCCATTACATCCTGGATAACTACATAAACATGAAAACCAACCACACCCGTGTATACTAAGTAGGCATTTTTGGTGTTAGAAATGTTAGAAATTATAATGTTGGCCTGCCCATTCTGAATATAAACAGAGTTTAGGACTTCTGCACTAGTGTGCCTGGTACAAGGCCACCTTGGGTGAAACACCACTGATGGATAATCTTTGATAACTGATAATCTTATTGAGGATGTTACATTTATATTGAGGTTCTCACACATGTCACAGTAAACCAAGATTTTTGAAAGTTACAGTTTCAAAACCTGATTTTCCATCATAATATGTGTGCAGTTTAAAGTCCTGTTAATGAGACGCCATTGAAAATGGTGGAGTTACTGGAGTTTTGTTCAGTTTTGTGGAGCATAGCTGCCTCTCCCCTACCTGATGCTGTGAACTGAGCTGGCAGAAAGATGGCTGCCAAACTTTTCCCTCACTAACAGTAATGAGAAATTCAGCTGTGTGGAAATGGGCAGTCATTAAATGTAAAAGATAATATTATTACACCTATAAAAATCAAAATGTTTGGTTATTTAAATTTGTTTATGTGATGTAGGGAAATCTTAGCACAGTTTTACTCACAGTGATCATGCCATGAGAATTTAATACCGGCCCATGACTACTGCACACAATTTCAAATGGTGCACCCCAGATGTCCCTGTTTAGATCTACTGACGAGGGCAGTGGGCACACACTTCAATCGTGTGACTTACATGAACAAATATCTGGTGGTTTAAATTTCATTATACCTTGTTTATGTAAATTGTATATTAAACTTGGAATGCTCAGATACCATCTTTCTTAACTGATGGGTGTTCAAAAGTATCAAAAAATATATATATGGAGTCCTGTCTATTCACATTATTTGGTGGTTATTTCTTGTAAAGTGTTTTGACACCTGTCATTACATGCCATAAAAAAGACACAAAAAGCTTGTTTACATATTGTTAGCCTTTATAACATCATTGCCTAAGTCACATGACTTAGGCAATGATGCTATGAGGCTAACAATACGCAAATTGTGCATGCCAAAACAGAAAAACAGTGCAGACTACATGAGATGCTATTTTCTTGAGAAACAAAGGAATGATGCCTTAACGTGCAACCCATTTGCAATCAACAGAAATTGTCATATTTCCAAACAACAAATAGTTGGTGGGGCTATCATGTGACTGCGAACGTAACTTTGCAGAGGTAAGCTTCTCTGTTCTGGTGATGCACTATTATGAGGGAATATTTTTTCCTTCCCTAAAAAACACCCTGAGCATTCAACACAACCTCTCTGTGAGTGTGCCTTCTCACTTTTACTTTAGCTGAAAACACAGAAACAGATGAGACATTGAGCATGACCTCAGAGTTGCTTTGTCAAATGTAACTCCAGACTTTTATCTAATGTAACTAAGGCTTTTATCTGGAGCAAAGAATCATGCTCAGTCAATTAATTCCTGAAAAGGTTAGTTAATGATGTAAGTGTTACACCCAAGGTTGAAATTCCTTTTTGAGTATTTGGCTACCTATAGACAAAGATAATTTTTTTTTTTTTTTTTTTTATCAATTCAGTAAAAACTACAACTGAAGAAACAGATTATTTTTATAGTGCAGTGTTGGTTATACAGTGAGAGGACTATCAGCTAAACCTACATAATTTGAGTTGTATGAAAAACGTCTCAGCAATTGCAGTCTTATTTTTACAAATGTCGCACTGAAACAACAACAGATTCTGTTACACCAGTTGTCACTGATTGATCTGATTGTTATGTCAGCCTTTTATTAATGCTTCAAGAAGTGACTGAATTTACTAAATTGATTGAAAGAATGATTTGACTTGGGTCACGGCTTGTCAAAAAGGGGAGATGTTGGGTCAAGAACCTTGAGCAGTTGGGAACCACTGATCTAACAGATCTCTGACCTTCTCCCACCCAGGTGACAGTTGTGGCGGTAGTAGGGGTTTGTCCTGTAACTGGTGGGTTGCCAGTTCGAACCCCCACTCCTTCCGTCTCAGTCGTTGTGTCCTTGGGCAAGACACTTCAACCGCCTTGCCTGCTGATGGTGGACACACACCCTATGGTAAATGGTAATTTGAAAGTGATTTAGCTAACTAGAACCTTTTCTTTCTTATTTCATATTCATGAAAAACAGTGGCCAGGGAAGGATATTTTTGTCTAATGATTCAATTTATTTACAAAATAGGCATTGCCAAGTCAACTGTAAGCAGCTGGCCTATATAGAAGTCAAACTTTCACTTTTTTTGCCTTGAAATGAAATTACCATGAAACACTTTTCTTAAAACAATAGTATTATGAGTGAGGATTTACATAAAATATATTTGAATATTAGCTGTATTGCTTTTGTAAAAACTGTGATATATTAATTTAATATGGGAACATGTTTATTAGAGACTAGAAATCTGAGTTCTGGCTGGAATGACATGACATGCTTTATGACCCCAAAAGTAAATTCACCTCGACATCCTTGCAACTCATTTGCATATTGAGAAGATCTTGAGTTATTAAAGAACTGATTTAATTGCACCGTGCAGAATAGCTTCCCCTGCAGCATGCACTAGAACAATGCTCTTCATTCACCAAGGCATGGACGTGTGAAATGTCTCATTTAAATTTTTAATTTTGATATTTTCAACAGGCACCTGAAGATGGCATGGACTTGGTAACTGTTGTGAATTAATTGCGACTCAACCAATCATGCCATCGTGCAAGCCTCAGTCTGTGAAATGTGAAGGGTAACGAGGTAAATTGGAGAATTTTATTTAAATCATTGATTATAGTCTCTAATACACAAATCAGTCAGTCCTTAAAGGCTGTGATACTGCTAGTAGAACCTGTTTTGATGGAGCATGATCAGTTTAAATAGACAAAACTGGACAAGCATTGGGTGGTAAACAGTCATTTAAAGGTTTTTTTTTAAGGATGAGGATAGTCTCCTGTGTGTCAGAGTTTATTTACCACTTTGTCTGTTTAAAATTGTTAAAACAACATTGTAAAAACAAACCTCAATCTATTTCAATGTTTAGAAAACTGTGGAAAATAGTGTAATTATATAAAGTTTCAGAAGTTCACGCTTGTTGATAAAATGCCAAATATCTTTTGGCCCAAAAAATATTAGTTTGGTATGTGCATCATAGTAAAAAAAGCTCTGGACTACAGAAGCATTAACAACAAAAAATAAATACAGGGATTAATACATGTAGCTTCAACATATATTGTCTGGAAAACACATGCAATGATTAGTGACACTTCTGAAGGTAGGTTGTGAACTGACTTACACATAGATATTCCTTTTAAAACGGTGAGGGACAGTCTGTTTTCCTAATGGTAATAACTAGTTTCTGGATATGCTCAGAGTCCATCATTTATGGATATTATTGGGGTAGGTGTTATATATTATTATTTTTAATTCCAGCATCAATCGAGCAGGCAGTCTATTTCAGCAGCTCCAAAATCTTCCTGATTTTGTTCTATTTTCTCTTAGAAGTGTCCTGTTTTTGCACCTCATTGTACACATTATGGAGCTGACTGTTTTGTGGACAACTTTGTTTTCACTTTCTTTTTTCTCTGCATTTGTGTTCTGAGAGCAGGTGAGCAGCAACATTCTCATTGTTTACTCCAGAGATAAGCTGTTAGTTCTTGGTAGCTTCGCAGTGCCACTTCCCACCGAGCATTGGGCGTCGCAACCAGAGGAGAAGGCAAAGATCTGTCATCATGTCCATCATCTTGGAAAATGTGAGATCTCTTCCCAACAAAGTAAATGAATTGGGTGCCCTTATCCAGCTTCAGAAACACTACGCAGAAAGCCACTTAATCATTCTGACTTAGTCGTGGCTAATCGCACAAACTGTGATCACACACATAAACATGGACAGTTTTCATTTAATCTGGGCTGACAGAACTAAGGAGAGTGTTAAGAAGAGAGAAGGGGCAACTCTGGGTATCTAACTATCAAAAAGGTGCTCTGCAGTAAGGACATTAAGCTGTTGGCTGTTAGCATGAGGCCATAATATCTGCTGATGAAGTTCACACGTTACTGCAATAGCGGTGTGTGTGTCCCCTCTGCTCATGCTCCAGCAGCCTGTGATGTCATCCACACTGTTACCAACAGACTCACAATACAGCATCCTCAGGCCTTTTTCTGATCTCCAGGGATTTTAATCATGTCTCCATGTCCTCCCTTCTCCCCACCTTCATTCAGTATGTTACCTGTTGCACCAGAGACAATAAAATACAGGACTTATTATGTGCCAACAGCAAGGAGGCCAACAGCAAGGAGGCATACAGATCATCACCTCTCCATCCCCCGGGGCTCAGATCATAACCTGGTTCATCTTGTCCGGGGGTCATCAGCTCCAGGCTCCCAAGGTGCTCCACAGATCAACTGTGTGGCATTATGTGACACATGTTCAATATAAGCCTGAAGCTGGGGTATGTACCATTCCTCTGGAAGACCTCCTGTGTGGTACAGGTGCCAAAGACCACACATCTGAAGGACCTCAACAGCTACTGGCCGGTAGCGCTGACCTTGCATCTGATGAATCCCTCAAGAGGTTGGTCCACAACCATCTTCACCTCCTGGTGAGGTCTTCATTGGATCTACTGTAGTTCGCCTACCAGCCTGGCATCAGGGTGGATGATGATATCATCTACCCTTTCAACCAACTCAGACTCACCTGGAGATTCCTGAAAGCACTATGAGAATCATGTTCTTTGATTTCTCCAGTACCTTTAATATCATCCAGCCTGGACCTCTGAGGGACAAGCTGGAGCTGTCAGGAGTGAGCCACAACCTGTCCCAGTAGATACTGGACTACCTCACTGGCCACCCGCAGTGTGTGTTGACACGGTGCTGTCTCTCTGATAGGCTGGTCTGCAGTACTGGAGATCTGCAGGAAACTGTGTTGGCATTGTTTCTGTTCATCCTCTATGCTGCAGACTTCTCTATCAACTGCCCTGGCTGCCATCTTCAGAAGTTCTCTGATGACTCTGCCATAGTCGGCCTCATCACAGGAAAGGATCACAGAGTACAAACAATGGACACAGATCCACCTTCTGATCAATGTGGGGAAGAACAAGCAGCTGGTGGTGGATTTCCGCAGGAGCAGACCAACCACACAATGTCACCAGTGAAATGCTGACTCTGTGGTGGCATCAGCCATCTTCTATGGCGTAGTTTATTGGAGCAGTAGTTTATCAACAGCAGAAAGGAAGTGGTTAGATAAGCTAATCAGGAAGGCAGGCTGTCCTATGATGCCCCCTGGACACAGAGCATTTGCTGGAAGAGAGAAGAACTCCAGCAAAAATAACATCATTGTTGAAAAATATCTCCTGAAGTGAAAGACTGAATTATCGCAGATCCTTCTTCCCACCAGCTGTTAGACTTTATAACCATCACTGCTCCCAACAAGCTCAATAAGTGTTTACATCCCAGCCGCTATTTGCAGTTTGTTTTATTTTCCTTTTTTGTAAACAGTCTGTTGTTTTTAGCACAATTATACATGCACATTTTGTACATTTTCAAAATCACCCTACTCAGTTGCATGTTTCATTTAATCTGAATATGCCATTTTAATAACTGTACAGTATTTTTTCTTATGTTGTAAAGTTTTCCCTTACTGTACAGTCAGTTGTTTCTTATAGTTTTGGTTCTCATAGTTTTTACTTTTGTGTGTACTTGCATGCTTCCGTTTACTTTTTATTTTGCTTCTGACATCATTAGATCTTGATAAACAATACATTTGCCATTAGCTCACCATGTGCAGTTAGTAAAATAAGGCAATATTTAAGGGTTGGGTTTTTTTTCAGAAGAAACATTGTGCAGGATGTTCAAAGGTTTGATTGATTGAAAAAGTAAAACAAAACACACAGGGATAGCAGGGAATCAGGGAGAGACCAGTAGACATAACTATATTTAGACAGCAAAAGCAGATACAGTGTAAACAAGAAAATGTAGAGACTCATAATAAGGAAAGTGATGGGCTGTGAGGTGGATACAACAGAAGTGGGGGACTGGCACTTGTGTTTGTAACAGTAAGAGAGAGAATGAGAGAGAGAGAGTAATAGAAAAAGACTTATGTGATTATGAGTTTAAGAACATGAGTTGCTAAAACCACAGCTCAGGGACTTTGACCATTAAAGTATGTACTATGTAATTTAAACATACTATTTTTGAAAACAGTACAAATGTATGTAAAAATGTAATCCATCCATTCACTGTCTTCAGCATAATGTAGCTTAGTTTCTTTCACCCTATTGTTACAATAACATAATAATAACATAATAATAAGCCTTTAAATCAGAGTAAATGCGCACACATTTTGTTGAATTTGATTTGTGGTACAAACCTCAGATCAGTGACAGTCTATACTTCTCAAAGACACTGGACGTAATATGTTGTGTTATGTATTATGAAAAAATACCTCTGAATACAAGATTAAAATTGTATTTAAAAATAATATTTTACCGACAAAGTGTTTTAACATTTTAGACCTGTCTGATCTTAGACCTGCATGACTATGATTTGCATGGTCCTTAGGTGTTATCATTTTATGTTAATGATTTTCCTGTTCATTATATTCTATATTCTTGCCATATTAGTTATTCCTTTGGGCTTAGTTTCTTAGTTCATTCGCGTAGTAGTTTTAGTATTTATTCTGTTACATCCCTGTTTTTTTTCTTTGTGTCCCATCTGAGCTCTATTTATGTTTATTACTCTCCCTTTCCAGTATCCCCGCTTGCCTTCTGCCCCAGCTGATCTCTCCTGATTACTCACACCTGCATTCAATGTCATTCAATGTCATTCTCCTATCACCCATTATATAAACTTTATTACGTTTACTCACATTGTCTGTCACTGGATTCTCCCATTACACGTCCCATCTTAATGCCTGTGATTCTCCCTGTGTTCCTTGTTTGTAAAAACACAAAATGGGAGCAGCAATAATCTCTTTATTGGCATTAGGACAACTTCAGGATAAAAAAAATTAAAAAACATTAAAAAATGCAAAACTGTATGTGAACTAGAGAAGTCTGGACTAAAATATTCTATGCTAATGCAGATTCTTTAAAAAACAGCTTTTTTTATTTGTAAACACTCAACTCTATCAAGAAAAGCAAAAAAAATGGGCATTTTTAATTCCCCCAAAATACTGCTAAAATATTCAGTTCTTCCGAACTCAATATTGTGGTCAACTGATCTAAACTGCCCTTTGTATGTGCATGTGACTGGCCACCTGTCCAAGTTTCAAGTAAATAAATCTTTGGCATTTTATGAAGGTACTAGAAGAAGGGATACTGCAATGAACCAATGCAATACAAGACACATCTATGCCTTTTCAAAACATATTCAAGACCAGAATATGTTTGTCAAGTGAGGAGGCTGAATCAGATCGTATCTGTTCCAGGCCTGGCAGGTAGTGCAGGAATGCACACAGCCAAAGTGACATGTTTGTGAAAGAGAGAGATGTGGATTTTGATGTACTATGACCTGAGACTGTAGTCTCTCTTCTCATTATGCAATAGTGGCAGAATATTTGAAATTTTACACAGATACAGCACAAGGTTGTGAATGACCAGAATGAATTAGCACAGGTGAACAGCAGCTGAAGAACAGGGCCATCTTTTTGTATGCTGGTATGGCAGCATGTCTGAATGCCTGAATGAAAAGGAATAAAGAAAGCAGATAAAGATGGAGTTCAAGCAGATATTGGCCTCTGCATTTTGAGCTGTTTTTCTTTTAAGGTCACTTCTAGCAAATTTCCATTGCTCCTCTTCAAGACTGAATCTGATTAAAACACACACAAGTACACAGAGAGTGAGCTAATCTGTTTCTGATGGATTGTAATATTGAGGTCAGGTCATGTCTAGGTCCCCTCATTAGCTTGTTAAATCCCTCTCTGGAACACATTCAGCATTTAAATGCTTTATGATAATTAGGCTTCTTGCTGCCAGCAACCAATCCTGAATAACCTGAATTATTACCATTTTGAACTCTCTTTAGTGGAAACAAGGAGCATATGTCACATTAAATGTGTTCTTTAAAAGGCTCCTCTAAAATAACAGCCAGCTAAAACAAGTTTGATTTCAGCGCAAAGAACAAAACAGTGAAAGGTTAACAGAAAAGAAGGACACTGAATAACACACTACGTAAAACAACACAGACATATGGGGTAATGGTGTTGGCTGTTGTTGCCTTTGAAAATCATAGAGCAACAAAAGCACATGGATGTTTTCTTTTGTTTCAGCCTGTTGTGCACATCCTCATTTTTGCATAGTTGTCATACACACAGTAAGAACAGAATAGTAGAAAGAAAGCACATTCATTTTTACTGGCACACCTACGCTTAAACATGAAGACAGAATATATATGCATTGCAAAGCATTATATTTAAACTTCCAAAAAGGTCTAAAAGTAACACCTAGAAGGTCAAAATGTGTGTTCTGGTTTGAATATTTGTAATGTTCTTCTTGTAGACTCAACAAGAAAACATGGAAAGAACTATTGAGTGGCCTACCTTCAGGCTGGAGCGTTTTGCTGTGACGCAGCATTTTGAGGTCTGTGTTGTTCTGCTGAGGCCTTGGGTGCCTACTTGGGCTGCTGGTCCACTCTGCGGCCCCAGGCCTGAGGCTGACCCAACTCAGCCACCCTACCTCATGCTTGATGTGTCCTTCGTCCAGCCTACTCCATCCAGCTAGCTCCACACCCTTGAGGCCTTCTCCACCTGCTCGAGTTCACAGCCTGAGGATCACTCCATCTACCCTGCTCTGCACCATGAAGGAGGCCTACACCATCCATCTTGCTGTACAGTCTGATGCCTACTCCATCTACCCTGCCCCACAACCTGAGGGTCAATTCATCTACTCTGTTCTGCTGTCCATTGTAACCACTCTGCACTGCAGCATTTCAGTCACTCTGCTCTGCTGTCCACCCTGTGTCATCAATCTATAACTAAGGCCTTTGCTAGCATTGTAGCAGATAGCCTCCATCAAGATTGGCAGCTGGTGGCCTTCACTAGACCTTCACCAGACCACTCGGTTTTTCGGAGCAAGCTGTTGGTTGGTTCAAACGTTATCACAAAAGTAGGACACAATGTATTAAATATAATAATATTTGTTCTCAAGCTGTAGCTGTCCAGAGGGGAGTCCCACAGGGATCAATATAAGGTCCTCTTCTATTCATAATTTATATAAATTAATTGGGAAAGAACGAGTCTGGTGCAAACTTGCATTTTTATGCAGATGACACAGTTATTTATTGTACAGGAGCTACTCCTACTGAGGCCATTGGAATGTTGCAAAATGCCATAGTTGCAATGCGATGCTCTTAATTGAATTTGAAACTTGTTCTTAATACTGATAAAACCAAATTGATGTATTCCAGATCCAGGACAGCTCTTAAGATCCCCTCTGTGTTCTCTTCAGTGGGAAATGAAATAGAGCTAGTTCATACATGTAAATACAAAAGAGTCTCAACAAGGATCTGAAGGTAAAGGAGCAAGTGTCCAGCAACCTAAATGCAATGGAGAGATTGTTCAGCAAACTGTTTAAGAGACTCGAGAAGTACAAGGAAGTTGTGAAGGGTTACAAAAAGAACGAAAAGACACTGAAGGCCTGCACACAGGACTACTTGACAAACAAGGGGGAACAACACTACCAGATGCTGAAGGCTAAATCTGAGGAGAAAATTAACCTTGCAAATGAGGAGATCGCTGGGCTTCGATCCAAAAAGGAAGGCGGAGCTTTCGACTCCTCAAGCCCAGCTGAGATGGGAGCAGCGGAAGATTCAGTCATTAAAGAAGAGCCTGGATCAGAAGGAAAAAGAGATGGAAGAGTTTACCAAGGGATGAGCTTATATCCAATGTTCAGAAAAGATTAGCTCATCTGTAAATGATACTTCTTGTTTCTGCTTCCATTTGTTGGTCCCTGTTTGTATTGTCATGTAGTTTATTTCTGTGGTTTTCAGTGTTTCTACAAACTGTAGAATTTACCATTTAAAAAAAAAGGGGGGATTGAATGCAGATCCCCAGGTGATGAGTGGCTGAGATCTGTGCATGAGTAAAATGGTGGTATACTACAAAAAACACGACAAACTCGGGTAAAACAAGCCAAGACATTTAAGTCAAATATAGAAACGTTTAAAATACTAACCACTGTCTCAGTATTTTGCAAGAAAACAAACTCGACGAGGAAACCTTGGACAGCCTGGAGAGCTATGTGGATGAATGTTTTGAAAACATTGTAATGGGCAAGCCGCAGAAATCTCCACCCATGACCACACCAACACCAAAACGCACCCATTCAGAGTGATTGGCATGCACCTCCGCTATCGCTCCAGACAAAAGCTACAATGATTGCTTCTACTGGGTCACTACATCTCCTTTTCCGGAGCTTCCTACTGCTTGTAGTGTTACACTTGGAGTTCGGACAAATTTTTATAAGACTAACCATTTGTTTTTGTCAGTTTACGGTTTTGTAGCTGGTCATAATTTAAAGAGAAGGATTTTGGCCGTACTGGGTTTTTGAATTTTCCTAACATCTAATAAGCAGGAGGCAAAATATTTGCTACACACATGTACTGTATAGGCTAGGCGACGGGAACTGACTCCCTCTCCCAAGGGAGAAGGTCGGTGCACGGTCTATCCCCTGAAGTACCCTAGACCCTTGGTGCCAGGCCCACCACAGACAACACCATAGTCCACCCATCCTCATCTATGAAGTCACCTGTAAGAGTTATGGTTTAATGTTAAAGTTGTTAATTATATGAAATAAATTTTTAAAAAAAATATATTTTTTAAAGAAATTATAAGTTGTGAATGAAAGGATTGTAACTTGAAAGAATTTAATTTAATTTTAATGTATTTATTTAACATATAGGCTAGGATTGTCAAAATGTACAGAATTTATTAATCTGGGCTCTGTAGGGACTGAGAAAGCTACAGATTCAGAAGCTGTAGAACTTCTCACGCCTCTCATATGAAATGCACAGGTTTTTCCTACTATTATGTTCTTGGGAATAAGGTTGAAGTCCTGCAGGTGAGCATCTGGAGGTATCAAATAAAACTGCAGGGAGGAAGCAGGAAAAAAAAAGAAATTTGTCTCACTTTGGGTTTGTCTGGGACACTTCTGACTTACTACAGACAAACATGTCAACGCTGATGTGAGATCAGAATCTGATGCTAGGATACCTTTTTTTCAGATTATGAAGTACATGAAAATACCAAATGAAAATAGGCATGGCATTTGAACCAAAGTTTTTTGCCATTATGCAAATATCTAATGTTGAAGCTCTTATCTCATCATTTATCCTGATGGTTCACAGCTTGATCCCAGTCAGATGAGAAGTGGGGGACCCAAACACAAGCCAGAATTATAGCATACACATACATTATCTCAATTTGGATTGGATTGGTGTGTCAACAATAAAACAAATCCAAGATTTTATTAAAAAAGGTTTGATTTTATTAGGGTCTCTGCTCTTATAGTTTTCTTGATCAGAGGAATGTATGATTGTTGAGGTTTTCAGGTGAAGGACATGTAGTAACCTGGCAGACAGGAACACTGGTGAAAATGTTCAACTGTCTCTCTGCAAAACACAAGCACAGTAACATCTAAATGTTAGCAATGCAAACATAGAAAATGGAGACATATGATGTCACTTTCAATTTTATACTGTCTTGTCTAAAACTAAAACATTAAATAAAACCCAGAAAAACTAGTTTGGCTGACACTGAATCTACTTGAACCTTGCTGGGGAAGTGATTCAGCTACATTTTAGAAGTAAAGCTCACCAGGATAAGCTTGGTTAAACTGTTTTACAGCATGTGGAAATCATAATTAGGACTGTGAAAAACATAAAACAAAACATTTACATTGCTTTACAAATAAACATTTTAAAGACAGCCTGCATTACAAAAAATAGAAGAGCTGCTGCATCCAACAAATGTCCAACACAGGAAACGAAGCCTGGAGATGAAAACAAAACAAAGAAAAAAAATCAGCATTTTCCTTTGAGGAATCACAGATGAGATTCACATGAAAAAGTGTGCCCTAAAATAATAAAATGAATAATGGGAATTCCTGCAATTTCCTGACAAATGTATATAATTCATGTTAAATGCATTTGACAAGTTGTTCACCAATATGAGACTGATTTGCCAACCAGTTACTTTGAATTATATTGCTACTCAGCACATTTAACAAAAACTTGTACGGAATATGATTATTGATTAATTAATATTAATCAAGAATCATAATTTAAAATAATAATTTGAAAAATATTAATTTCTTAACCAAAAATCATCACTTATGAATAAAAATCAGAGATATCCTCTGGTGTTGTGATTAGGGGCTCAAAGCTCTTTAATAATTACAAATTATTAACCAAAACCACAAACTGTCACTGTTTATTCAACCACTGCACCGAAGGTGGGGGAACTTCGACCTTGTTCTGACAGATAAATCACTCTTGCACAAAATAAACACAAACGCTTCTCTTAATTATATATATGAAGATTTATTGAAGCCAAATAATCCTGATATACCATTATTCTGGTCCAAAAACCTTCACCTAACTAACAAGCACCGTTCTACACAAAGGGAATAACAATGACTACCTAACAATAATAATAAAATAAAAATATATATATGCATTTAGTGTCTATGAAGATCAAACCAGCAGTTTATGGACAAAATGTGTAATTTGGGTTAAATGGAAAGAAATCCTCCTGTCGTGTTGATGTCTCGATCGCAGCGATCAGCTGATGAAATGGTGGGGCCACGCCCCTTTAGCCACAACCAGCTGAAAGCCCAAAATCTTTAACAAAGAGTCATAAACTCTGAGGCGGGAACCCAGTGGAAAATTTCCAGCAATAAAACTGGAACAAAGAGTGGTTGGGCAAGGCCCAGACCGCAGCTGCCTTGAATGAAAAACTTTCAAAAGTCCAACTTCTAACTCCTGGCTGATTTGGGATCAGCCGGACAAAACATTAACCACGCACAATTCAGCAGCGCTTACGCAGCAAATAAAAATACAGCTCAGCATAACATAATTCAATCAGTATTGCATGCAACAAGTTAATACCTGAGATTAACTACTGGTGATCCTACATCACCTTAACTGCCTCATCCTGCCCAGACCTCTAAATGCACCTCTCCGGTTTACTATGAAAAGAACAAAATTACTTTGAAGTTAATTTCTTCTCTCCACCAGTTGAGGATGGATCAGGTCTGAAGAAAAGGAGGGGAGGGGATCACGCGTCCGTGATCGAATTAAGGAAAAAAAAAATGATAACTTCTCATCCGTCCACGAGGGGAAAATATGAAGAACCTTTAGTCGATTGCATACACAAGGAGGAAACTCTTCTCCTTGGACATAGAACCTTTGTAGGTTTTCACCTGCGCCGGTTGTGGCACGGTCTTCGATTGGCAAATAAATCCTCTGATCTTCTCGTATCAGACAGATTTCCAGCTTTCAAGCTCTTCCGGGAATGGCCTTGTGGAGCAAAAGTTCGCCTGCGAGCTCTTGTCTCACCAGAAATGCACCTCCTATACGCTGTCCTGCGACAGGTGGGAAATGGCCCCGAAACTCTGCATCTCAGCCGGTTTATACTTCCAGTGACGTCAGAGCTGTGACGTCTGTTGAGCTGCGCATGTCAAAATGTGCGACCAAAATGGATGGCCCCAACAAACTTAAGTAACAATACATAATTCAGTCCGAGTTATCTTTATTTTAATAGGTGTGCTAGTATCTGTAAAATATCTGGTTTGGAGGTTAAATTGTATCCTACTGACTATTAATTACATTTTCTATAATAAGTTTTGACTGAAATGAAAGACACGACACAGAGGTGGACAGGAAATTTGCTGCTGTGGTCCTACAGATAAGCAGGTTCACACTGTAAAGAATAGTGACATTCACTGCTGTCAAACATAGGACTAATTATTCTATGAAACATTTGTTTTTGAACAAAATGTTAACAAGCATCTTCAATCAGCTGGTTTGTTTCTAGGATAGTACTCTGTACTGCAAAGTAAACAGTTCACATGTTTTATAATCAGCTCCTTCTGAAAATAGGATGCTCATATAGATTTAGCTTTACTCTGAAAAGTACCTAAACACATCTTAAGGAAGGCTTATTGCAGTCATGCTACAGCAAATTAGCGTCAGCTAGGCACCAGCACGCCCACCATACTGCAAGAATACGCGTGTTTAGACGAGGGATGGATGGATGTCTCCAAGCCACACAAGTGGCTGCTTTGCTGCTGCTGCTGCTCCTTCTTCTTCAGTTTAATCGCGGCCCCTACTTGCAGAGGACATGAAATGTAGCAATCTACAGATAACAACATTCATCAATTTGTGGATAACTCTTCCCAAATGATCAGATAATCAAGTGATGGACCTGGATGTACCACTGACTTCGGCCGAAATACAAGAAGCTCTCACAAGCATGCCCAATAAAAAGGCTCCAGGCCCATATGGATTCCCAATAGATTTGTACAAAGAATTCTGAAATGTTTTAGCTCCAATATTCAACAGAATGTTGTAGAAAACCAAGGAAAATGACAGACTTCTGCCAAATGTAAATTCTGCCAACATTACTCTCCTGCTAAAACCAGGAAACTACCGGCCCATATCCCTTATTAACGTTGATCTCAAAATAATCTGTAAAGTTGCTTTAAATCAAGATTAAAAACTTATTTGTTTAGAGTGGCCTTTGACTGTGCTGTAAGAATCATGATTATTGATTAATTAATATTTATCAAGAATTATAATTTAAAATCATAATTTGAAAAAAAAAAAAAATTCTTAACCAAAAATCATTACTTACGAATAGAAATCAGAGATGTCCTCTGGTGTTGTGATTATGGGCTCAAAGCTCTTTAATAATTAGAATTAGCTATTCATCATTAATAATTGATAAATTATTAACCAAAACCACAAAATGTCACTTTTTATTCAACCGCTTCACCGAAGGTGGGGGAACTTCGAACTTGTTTTTACAGACAAATCACTCTTGCACGAAATAAACACAAACGATTCTCTTCATCATATATATGAAGATTTATTGAAGCCAAATAATTCTGATATACCATTATTCTGGTCCAAAAACCTTCACCTAACTAACAAGCACTATTCTACACAAAGGGAATTAAAAAAGACTGCCTAACAACAATAATAAAAGAAAAATATATGCACATTGAGTGTCTATGAAGACCAAACCAGCAGTTTTATGGACAAAATGTGCAATTTGGGTTAAATGGAAAGAGAAATCCTTCTGGTGCTGATGTCTCAATTGCAACAATCAGCTGGTAAAACGGTAGGGCCACGCCCCTTTAGCCGTACAGCTGATTGCCCCAAATCTTGAACAAAGAGTCATAAAACTCTGAAGCAGAACTCAGTGGAAAAAGTCCAGTAATAAAACTGGAACAAAGGAGTGGTCAGGCGAGGCCCAGACCACAGTTGCTTTGAATGAAAAACTTTTAAAAGTTGAACTTTCAACTTTTTGTCCAGCAGATTTGGGATCAGCCGGACAAAAAACATGAGCACGCACGATTCAGCAGCGCCTGCATAGCAAATCAAAACACAGCTCAGCATAAAACACTTCAATCAATTTTGCATGCAACAAGTTGATACCTTGGATTAACTACTGGTGATTCTAAATCACCTTAACTATGCCTCATCCTGCCCAGACTTCTAAATGCACCTATCCAATTTAATATAAAAAGAACGAAATTACTTTGAAGTTGATTTCTTCTCTTCACCGGTTGAGTCAGGTCTGAAGAAAAACAAGGGAGGGGGATCACGCTTCCATTATCAGCTCCAGAAAAAAAAAATGGTAAACTTCTCATCTGTCCAGGAGGATAAATGTTGAGGTAAAATAATGCTATCACTGATATCCTTGCGGCCTCAACCTCTCCCAGTCCGGATGTCATGAGAAAGAACAGATGAAGAGCAGGAAACTAAGATTAACACAAGTTTAATTTGGAAGATAATAAGTCCAATGATTTTCAATGCAAAATGAAACCATAAAGAATAACACAAAGAAAGAAAATTACGTGAGGCCTTACGGAGAGATCGCAGGTTTCAGCAAAGCATGGCTGTCTTTACCCAGATGTCTCTCTCATCACAGCTGCAAGCACATTTTTATACCATCTAGTTCAAAGCTTACTGACTGTGCCTTCCCTTATGCAGTCTGGTGTTGTAAATCAGCCAAGCTCCCTTGTGACATTTATTGCTTTATTGTCCATACAGCCAGCTTTTACTGCTTGGAGCTGCTGAGAACCTCCTAACCTCTGTTTCACCCTCGTTCCATCCTGACTCTTGCTGTGATTTCTCCTCAAGGCTCACTCATGTTCATGTTAAATCTCAGTTTAATGTTCCCACATGCAAACTAAACTAATAGCATGAAATTACATGATTTTAATTCTCAACAGAAACTATGAAGAACGTTAGTCGACTGAATCAACAACGAGGAAACTCATCTAAATAAAACCTGTGTGGGTTGTCACCTGCGCCGGGTGTCGGCGTGGTCTTTGATCGGCATACGAATCTTCTGACCTTCTTGTATCAGACAGATTTCCAGCTTTCAAGCTCTTCCGGGAATGTCCTTGTGGAGCAAAAGTTCGCATGCGAGCTTTTGTCTCTCCAGATATACGCGTCCGTTGCGTCATCCCATGAGACCCGCTGGAAATGGCAATGAAACGTATTTTTTTTGGCGGATTTATAACCCCGGTGACGTCAGAGCTGCGATGTCTGTTGAGTTGCGCATGTCAAACTGTGTGACCAAAATGGATGACGAGGTTTTCAGTCCAACTTCTCTTTCCTTTTCTTATAGATCATTTTATCATTAATTTTGTATTTTATTTTGAATTTTTTTATTATCATCTTTTTAATTATTCATTTTTATTGACTTTAATTATTTAATTACCGTTATGCCACTGTCATGTACATTTCTTTTTTTTAATGTACAGCACTTTGAATTGTCTTGCTACTGAAATGTGCTATAGAAATAAACTTGCCTTGTCTTAAAGCTCTCTCAAAAAGACTAGAAAAGGTAACTCATTTCATAATACATCCTGACCAAAGTGGTTTTATAAAAGGGAGGCACACATCCAGAAATTCACGCAGATTACTTAATTTATTAGACTATTCCTACAGTAAAAATATTCAGACTAATATGTTATTCCCCCCCTACCCCCTTTAGGTAATTTGATTGATAAATTCTTTCTCAAGAGTTTCAGATAATTCTATAAATTGGTTAAAATCTACAGTTCTTCCAATTAATTGTTCTTTCCACAATTCCCTTAATACACAACTACAGTCAGGGAATATTATGTACTTGAGTATTAATGTTTCTCCTAGATTGGTAAATTTAACAAAACTAAACGACATCCCGCTTTTAAAAAAATTGGAAGATGACCTTGCTAGATGGAAATCTCTACCCATATCAATTATGGGCAGGGTTGCATCAATAAAAATTACGGTCTTGCCAAAAATCAAGTACTTATTCTCAATGATCCCAAATACTGTCATCTGACTTTTTAGATACCTGGACTCTTCAATCAATAAATTTCTTTGGAAAGACAAACCCCTGCATATTAGCTTAAAAAGTCTACAGAAGACCAAAGATAAAAGAGGACTAGATCTGCTTAACTTTCACCATTAGTTCTTGGGCAACAGGCTACAATACATCTCAAAACGGTTTAAACACAGTCCTCTAGATGAACCCTGGCTAGACATAGAAAAGACATTATGCAATAATATAAAGATTTTAGACCTACCATTTATTAGCTCAAATATAAAATGACACGTATGCTTTAAAAGCCTCAATATCAGCTCCTCTCTGACAGCATGGTGGGAATATCTAAAAAGTCCCATCTCTTCCCTGGCACAGTAGTGTATTTATTTACAATAATAGTGTGAGTATTCCATGCAAGTTGTGTATATCATTTAGGTATGAGAGGCCTATTTTGCACATTCTACGTCTCAGTGCTTTGTTGGATGGATTCACACATACAATTTCATACTTCCAGATTTGTTTATGATAATCGCAGTTTTCTAGATTTCAGCATACCTCGTTTCAGTAGAAAGACTGAGTTTGAGTTGCGAAAGTCAACATACCCTACATCAAGCCTCCGTCACCAAGTCTCGCGGTATAATCATGAGTCTGACAAATTCAAAGGCTGATTATTATATTATGTTTATTTCTAGATATAAATATACTGTACTCCATATATTTTAGGTTTTATGTATAGAAACATAGTCATAGTAACTACACCACTTATGTTTGTGTTTGAAGATGTTTAAAGCTCTTCTCTCTGTTTGCCTCATAGAGGTCATGGATGCAACGTTAATCCCCAAAGTGTTTGAATTTATGAAATAATAAAATGCCACACAAAAACTCCTGTCAAGAACTGAACTAAGCTAAACTACAATCAGTTTCTATCCATTCTTTAACAATCTTCCTGTAAAGATCATTTGTCTAAACAAAGAAATAGCTTTTTTCCTTTCCTATAAAAGACTTGTTTATCCTTAGCATACCTAAGCAATGAGTTCCAAGTTCATTATGCTTTATAATAAAATATGCTTTAATGTGCTTCAGTTTGTCACATTGTGTAAAGCAGCAGTATTGCTATACAGCTGTTGCAAAGCTGTTTATCTTCCACCTGTACATTTTGTCTGGTTTGTGTGCATTTACATGGATGGTTGGTGTTCACCCCCCTCACTCTCAGCATTATGGCGTTTTAACGATTCTGGCAGACGTTATTGTTGTTATGAAATGAACTCACTTAGGTGTGATGTGATGATCTGGTGAGATTACCTACCATTCTCTTCAAGGGCAAATTTTAATGTGGCTGTAAATCGCCCATGGACTCATTTTGTAGAAATGATGATGCTGTAATTTTGCTGCTGATGGAGACAGAGCTGTCATGTTAAGCAGGCAGTGCATTTATGGTTATGCATATGTTGTAAAGAGTCTTTGGGGATAAGATTTAATCAATTTATTTTATTTTTTCATTTAATAAATCAATTATGGTATTTGTTACACTATGTAAGTATGAAACCACATTGAAACTACAAATTGTCAGAGATAAATAATTTCAGGTAGATGTCAGTTTTCCATTTTACTTAAAGGATTATTGTACTTTCTTTATAGGATATGGTAAACGTTAGTAGGAAACATATGTGGTGCCACCTGAAAACAAGAGTGTTAAGAGAGAACATTGTGGAAAAGAATTACAGTTCACTAGCTTCTTATGATGATCATGTTGTTGAAGGATTTATTGGATGAGCTGGACCTACAGTGCCTCGCATATTCTTATCTCTTAAACTTTTAACAATAATTTAAAAAAATACTAATCATTAATAACTTCAACAGGTTATTAGGATGTCATAGGATAGACCAATATAAAGCAGTCTTCAAGTGTGAATTGAAAGAAACAGGCTTTCAGAGCTTTTTACTAATAAAAATCACAAATGTATGGTGGGCATTTGGATTAAACCACCTCAACTCTCATTCCCCTAATCACAATTCAATTCAGCCTCATTATTAGTTAACAGAATCCACTTGTGTGTACTTTAATCTTAGTATAAATAAAGCTTATTTTTAATCCTTTAGATAATTCTTAAAGAACATTAGCGAACAAATGGCATCAGGAGGACCAAGGAAAAAACATGACAGGTCATGGATTAGGTTGTGGAGACATTTAATATAAAAGTTAGATTACAAACCAATAAACCATTTTTTGACGAATGTACAGAGCACTTTTCAATTCATCATCCTAAAATGGAAGATGGAAAGCACAACTGCACATCTACCAAGACATGGTTATCCAGCATTATTGGGGAAGCTGCCAAGAGGCAATTCTGGCGAGGCTGCAGAGAGGTGGGAGAATTTGTCTAAAGGACAACTATTAGTCATTTGCTGTTCAAATCTCCTTTTTTGTAATTGTTGAGAGAAAGATGTTTCGTTTGCAGTTTTCCACAAGCCCTGTATGGTAAAAGCAAACATGTGGGAGATGTTGCTTTGATAGGGTGAGAACAAAATTCACATTTTTGGCCTTTCTGGTTGAATAATGGCGGTGCACACAATTGTAATGGCTCTGGGCTCTCCTGGTTGGTGCTTTAAATATTTGTCTATATGTGCATTGTTTGACACTCATTCTGTGGAGCAACCAACATCTATAGTCGGCGTGATCTCCTTAAATCAGGAGTTGGTTTTGAACGACATTTTGCAGCTGAGTTTCCTAAAGCACTCACAATCCCAGCAGACATAACCAAGAGTCCCGGGTCTCCATGGACTATGATTCTCACAGGAAGGAGAGGATGGCAGCACCATGAGCGGAAACAGAAGTGAGGCCGTATGGCCAGCGTGCTAGCTGGGCTAAGGAGACAGCCTCACAGACCACCACTTCCCAGCCGGTTTCTTAGGAACACCAGATCTCTTGCCAATAAAATGGATGAAGTGAAGCTACAGGTAGCTACAAGCAACATTGTGAGAGACAATTGCATTCTGTTGGTCACAAAGATCTGGCTAGACACAACCATCCCAGATTCAGTTGCTGAGTCAGCTGGCTGCACTGAGCAGTACCAGGATAGGACACGGGACTGCGGTAAAAGCAGTTACACGCAGACCCATCCATCTTCCCAGAGGGCGCACTGTAGTCTTGGTAAAATCTGTTTATTTCCTACTGGTTGCTAATGGTAGCGCAGCTGTCGGACTTCTACATAACAGCATTAGCGACCAGCAGAACAAGCACCTGACGCTATGGAGTTCAACCATGCAGAATTAAAGGGAATGCATGTAAAGTGTGCTAACAAAGGAGCTAGCACACTGGACAAGGAGGTCTTCACAGACAGTGTTTTATGTTACATCAAGACCTGCATGGACACGGTTACTGTGGAAAACTGGTAGTCAATCCCAACAAGAAACCTTGGATGACAAAAGGAGGTCCAGCAGCTGCTGAAGGAGAGAAACAATATCATCAGTTTAGGTAATGAAAGTGTCTACTTCATTATTAGTAACTTGGACTTTAGCTGCTCTTACACCAATGACCCAGTTGTTTTTCTGTGTTCTTTGTGATTGTATTGTAATTGTATGTACAGCGCTTTGAGTGTGTCATTACTGAAAAGCGCTTATATAAATAAACTTACCTTACCTTACAGCACAACCTGAACAAACCTGAAGAGAGGCATCAGAAAGTCCAAGTCAGACTGTATATATTGTTGGCTTCCATTGCTCAACAACTTTATAATAACACAGAGACGCTGACATCTAATATTACTTCTGTAAACAGTGTGCTGCTGTGTGACGTTTACATTCTCCTTCTGCGAATGTGGGACACTGTGAGGTCATAAAATGTTCAGACTTAATTTTGATGGCAGTTACATTTAATAAGTAGTTTGAACAACCACACAAAAAAATCTGATTTCAGCAAAAAATCGTAATTGAACATCAAGACCTGCAGTGTGAATGTAGCCAATGAGCGATTGTATCTGTGCTCCAGTAGTGCTGAAATGTCCTGAAACAGCCAAAGCATCAACTGGAAAGGTGCAAAGACTGCATATATCAGGCTTATGAGCTTCACCTGTGAATTTTGAATGTGGCATGTACAGACTAAGAGAAATATCATATAGAGGACACAGACAACCTTTTGATGAAAATCATTTCAGCCAACCACTACGAGGTTATTTTAAGGAATACCCACCTTTTAATTATACTGACTATAGCATTAGGCTAGGCTAACTTCCCAGTGGGGCATTGGATGGAGCTGTATGGGCATTAGATGAGAAGCTTCCACCATGATGAAGAATATTCAGTGAAATAGCAGGTGAGGTCACCATATCATTCCTTTCTCTTTCCTGATAACACCGGTGCAGCTGCCATGTTTTTCCAGTTAGTCAATTTTCCAGTTAGTCTACGACATGGAAACACATCCAATCACTTCAGTTATGCACAAAAACATAAGTGGGATTCAGCAAGTGCGGGCAGATGCTTTCAACTGATGCATCAAAATATGAAACATTTGGGTGCAGCAGAAGGCTCTTCAAAAATATAATTTCCCACATATTCCCAGAGAAGCTTTTATCTTCTGTTTGTGAATGTTAACAGCATTTTGTTTTGTTTCATTTGTCTTTGCTCCAGGCTCAAAGTACTTCCATGCAGCTGCAAGATTGCCACTTTCTTGTGACAGTCACCTGGTGCCTATTTTTGATCAACTCAGATTTGCTTTTACGGTAAATCAGTACCTAATTATGGAAACTGGTGAATAGTTGGTGGTGGAGGACGGGTGTTGATCTTGCTCTTTACCTATGGAAAACAATACCTTTAACTCGCAGAAAACAAATTTAAAAAGGGGCATTTTAAGGTTATTACATTATCAGCGAATGCAAGAAAATCACAACAGTACTGTATTTAGAAATGCAGTGTTAATGCCAGTTAATCGCACAAACAATGCAGAAGGGACACCTATTTTTTCCTGAGAGGCATATGAAAGTAGCGAAGGAAAAGAAATCATGACAAATTTAAATTTACCCGATGTACAACCTGTCCAAATTTTATGTCATTTGCATCAACAGATCCAAAGTTACTCAGAAATCAAATACATAATATTAAGGGACCCAGGAGAGTTATTTAAAATGATGTGCAGAAGTAAATCATTTTTCTCTTTTACATCTGCATCTGTTGTTTGCGATTGAGGAAGAAAAAACTGCAACCTGATTTTCTATTTAAGGAATCCCAGCAGATTGCATCGAGTCAGTGACATACAGCATTCATTACTCCTGGAGCATATAGCAACAGTGGACAGTTGCATGCATTGTGTCATTGACTTTGCAGCAGTGCCTCTTACTGAGCATGCAAGCAATCTGCTGGGTTTCCTTAGATAGAAAATATTTTAAACTGAATTATAAACTGAACTTGACGGCATTGTTTGATAACTAGGAACAATTTGAAATGTCTGTAATTGATTTTAAATCTGTCTGTATGACTGGATTTGTTTTTAGTTTTTTTTGAAGAGTGCCTTGAGATGACATCCGTAGTGAGTTGGTGCTTTATAAACTGAATTGAATTAAACTTTTCTCCATAGCTACACCCACAGTCAAACATGTATTTGTAACTTCGTTGGTTCTTTTTTTTACCATTAACAGTACAATTCAACAAAAACTGTTATTATTTCCTGGTGATAAAGTTTTTTTTAACAATTATTTCTTCTCAAAGTATTCATTGTAAAAAGCAATCAATTATCCCCCTCTTTTTTTTTCTATAAGTTTGTAGTGAGAACTACACTGCTCAAAAAAATAAAGGGAACACTTAAACAACACAATATAACTCCAAGTAAATGAAACTTCTGTGAAATCAAACTATCCATTTAGGAAGCAACCCTGATTGACAATCAATTTCACATACTGTTGTGCAAATGGAATAGACAACAGGGGGAAATCTTTGGCGATTAGCAAGACACACTCAAAAAAGGAGTGGTTCTGCAGGTGGGGACCACAGACCACTTCTCAGTACCTATGCTTTCTGGCTGATGTTTTGGTCACTTTTGAATGTTGATGGTACTTTCACACTCGTGGTAGCATGAGACGGACTCTACAACCCACACAAGTGGCTCAGGTAGCGCAGCTCATCCAGGAATGGCATATCAACGCGAGCTGTGGCAAGAAGGTTTGCTGTGTCTGTCAGCGTAGTGTCCAGAGCCTGGAAGCGCTACCAGGAGACAGGCCAGTACACCAGGAGACGTGAGGAGGCCGTAGGAGGGCAACAACCCAGCAGCAGGACCTCCGCCTTTGTGCAAGGAGGAACAGGAGGAGCACTGCCAGAGCCCTGCAAAATGACCAGCAGCAGGCTGCAAATGTGCATGTGTCTGCACAAATGGTTAGAAACCGACTCCATGAGGATGGTATGAGGGCCTGACGTCCACAAATGGGGGTTGTGCTCATAGCCCAACACCGTGCAGGACGCTTGCCATTTTCCGGAGAACACCAGGATTGATCAATTCCCCACTGGCGCCCTGTGCTCTTCACAGATGAAAGCAGGTTCACACTGAGCACATGTGACAGACGTAACCGAGTCTGGAGACACTGTGGAGAGCGATCTGCTGCCTGCATCATCCTTCAGCATGACCGGTTTGGAGGTGGGTCAGTAATGATGTGGGGTGGCATATCTTTGGAGGGCCATACGGCCCTCCATGTGCTCGCCAGAGGTAGCCTGACTGCCATTAGGTACCGAGATGAGATCCTCAGACCCCTTGTGAGACCATATGCTGGTGCGGTAGGCCCTGGGTTCCTCCTAATGCAAGACAATGCTAGACCTCATGGGGCTGGAGTGTGTCAGCAGTTCCTACAAGATGGCTTGCATATAAAAGAAATTAGAGGTATATTAGGGTCCAAAGCCTTTGGCTGTGATGAGGTAAGATGCACTTTATCCACTTGCAGCAAATTTGGAAGTCCTCCCTTCTTTGCCGAGCTGTTGTCAGCAAAGAGCAGTCGCATGTAGGGCAAAACTATGGGACAGGAGTGATGACCCTGGATCAATTTTTCGAAGCATTTTGTAAAAACTGGAGTGGAACTGATGGCATATTGTTGTGGCTGGAGATGAGGAGTTTCTTGGGAAGAGAGACTCTGGCAGAGGACTTCACGCAGGGACAGTGGACTGGGACAGAATCTGGTTAAAAGCCTCATGCTTCTCTACTGTGGGGGTAAAACTGCTGTGGACCATGATGTTTAGTGCAACGTCCTCTGTTGGTAATTGGTAATTTATTCGGGACGAGTCGGATCACTTTAACATGGTTTGATTCATTCTGCATTACAACTTTGTATCATCTCAAGGGGGGCAGAATAGTACATAGCAAGGCAGCCCCACGGTTTGAGGTCATGTGATTTAGAGACACAAAAAAACACATTTAACATTAACAATTTAACAGTTGAAGATATTGGTTACTGAAACATGCTGTAACTAGTGACCCCGCAACCTACCCAATTAGTGACCGATAGTCTTCTGATGTTGTGGTTTCAGTTCGACTCTAATGGTTGAGACCACAAGCAAGCATGTACTAAAAATGGTAACATTTCCATGTAACTGTTACTAATGAAAAAAACAAAAAAGCAATTTGACCCATAGCTAACTGCTCTACGTAGGAACTAGTGGAAAAGGCGCAAAAGATGTTTAGCTCTTATGCCAGTCCAGTTCAAAGCAGACTTGCAGTTGTTAAGAGATGCCATCTGTTCAATTATTTTGATGTAAGACCGATTTTTCAGAGTTCTCTGAAGTGAGGACATTGGCAAGGATTATAAGATTGAACATGTAGTCAGATTAGCCCACAAGTGGTAGGGGTCTGGCACTGTAGCTGGATGTTGTACCTTGTCAAATGTGTTGGCTCCTTTTGTGGCCCTTTTAATGTGCTGATATAATTAGGGAAAAACTGCCCTGACATTTGTGGGATTACACTCCCCTTCTATGATGTGTACAGAGTGAGAACATGTACTGTGTTGGCTACTAATACTAATGTTAAACAGCCAATTTAGCATTAGCATTAAACATAAACAATGCAAACAATGACCAGAGTAAACTATTGTACCTGGCAGGCAGCCTCTCTTTTACTTCCTCTCATGCTGGGTTTGTGATGTGGACAGCTGTGGATGTTTTTTTCACCCAAAAGGATATACATTTGACAAGAAAAACAAGTACACAAAAACACAAACAAAACACTGATAGCAAAAACACTGAGCTGCTGTCACTATGTGCATTGCCATGTTGTATGAATCAAAAACCATTAAATGAAAGCATCCTATGCATAAACTGCTTCGATGAGAGAAGCAGTCCATAATTTATGGAGCTGTTTGAGAACCTTTGGCCTAGGCCGCTGCTTCTTCCATTTCCTGCCAATGCATGAGAAGGATTACATACTGCAGACAGAGAAGCTTTCATGGTGTCATCCCTTTTCTTAGGTCAATAGGCATGAGGCTGTTATATTTGATGTAATCACTTTTGGTTTTCTATGGGCTAGTCCATGGCCTTGTGCCGTTTCATCTGTGTGAATTAAGTCATCAGTCTTCAAGTGAAACAGACCAGCCTGTGCAGAAAAAGGAAGTTTTCTTTATTTTTCTTTTAATTTAAAAAACAAGCATTTTTAAGTATCTTCCACCACAAGTAAAATATTTTTTTCTTTTGAAAACAATGCATCTGTTAATGAGGTACTTTAGCCTTGTCAAATGGGCAGTAGGTGGCTAAATCGTGTTAACACTATTAAGGGGCAGAATAATGGATGAACCACTGTGCTAAAATTACAAATACTTTGTCTCTAATGCCATACACACTGGTCATCTTAATTTAGTAGTGCACACACATGTAGTTACGTGCACTTTTTGAGTAAAAAAATTGCTTTATATCTGTATTTAAGTTTTTTTTTAACTCATTTAGGAACAACCTCTTGGAACGGTTTAGCTCATTAGTAGAACAAGATGGTGAAGAAAAGTGATGGAACTTGGCCAGGTGGTGAAATAACCTATTTTGAAATGAACATAATCATAGAAACCACACTGGTGGTTACAGTTAGAAATATTCCAAATGCATCTAAGAATGAGGTACAAGTAAATTTGAATTATTGGGGCACAACACGGGCTGTAGCAAGAGCGTGCGCAACCCATATACAGAGGCTTCAGTGCTCGACACAGATGTCCCGGGTTCAAGTCCCGGACCTGTTGACCTGTGATGGACGTTTTCCCCCTGGTTAAGACAATGCTTCACAAATTTCCAATTGAGTTAAGAACACATGGGAATGCCTATGAATCAATTAGGAGTCAGTTACAATATCCAAGACTGAAATAGGAATATCTTAAGAATTATTTGGATTTGGAAGTTCTGCACCAAAATTTTGAACAGCTCAAAACGTTTGCCACAAATTCCAGAGCATTCAAGTATTACAAGAACTGACCAAGAATGAAATATGAATCAGTTACGAATTTAGGAACTAATTTCCGTTCAACTAAGAATCCTAATATTTGGCAATTCTTGGCGATTTGTATTATTTTTGGTCTGTGTGGAATAGAGGTATGTAGTGGATTTCTTTGTTATATAAATTAAACAAAACAAAGCTGTTCTGCAATATCATTAGTGAACAAACAACATCATGAAGTAAATGAAACACACCAAACAGTAAGTAGTAAGTAAGTAAACTTTATTTCTATTGTGATTTTCACAGACCCAGAGTCACAAAGTGCTTCACAGTTATCAAAACATACAATGTAAAACATGAAAATTGAACAACACACAGTGGCAACATTGGTTCAGTTAAGACTGGAATGCTCGTCTAAACAAATAGGTTTTAAGGAGCTTTTTGAACACGTCTAAGTCCAGAGCGCGCAGCTTCAGAGAAAGTTCATTCCAGAGTCGAGGAGCAGTAATTTTAAAAGAACTGTCACCCCTTGTTTTAAAGAAGGTTCGTGGAACCATTAACAGGTTCTGTCCAGATGACCTCAGACTACGAGTTGACCTCCAAAGCTTAATTAGGTCACAAATGTAGCCATGTAGGGCTCGAAAAGGTAGCACTAAAATTTTAAACGGAATACAATACATAACAGGGAGCCACTGGAGGGATTTTAACACAATTGTGATGTGGGCCCTCCTGTTGGTTCTGGTCAAACGTTTTGCAGCTGAGTTTTAGGGTCATTTGTCTAAACAGTGTCAGGGTGGTTTCCGGGCTTTGTTAACAAGGCTGGTGGCAGATGGGAAAAAACTGTTCTTGTGGCGTGAGGGGAGAGTCTCAAAGAGTCTGTGACCGGGGTGGGAGGGATCAGCCAGAATCTTCCCTGCCAGCTTCAGGGTCCTGGAGGTGTACAGTTCCTGGAGCGACAGTAGACTGCAGCCAATCACCTTCTCAGCAGACCGAATGACACGCTGCAGCCTGCCCTTATCCTTGGCTGTAGCAGCGGCGTACCAGATGGTGATGGAGGAGGTGAGGATGGACTCAATGATGGCTGTGTAGAAGTGCACCATCATAGTCTTTGGCAGGTTGAATTTCTTCAGCTGCCGCAGGAAGAACATCCTCTGCTGGGCTTTCTTGATGAGGGAGCTGATGTTTGGCTCCCACTTGAGATCCTGGGAGATGATGGTTCAGAGGAAGCGGAAACATTCCACAGTGTCAATTGTGGAGTCACAGAGGGTGATGGGGGCAGGTGGGGCTGGGTTCTGCCTGAAGTCCACAACCATCTCCACTGTCTTTAGAGCGTTGAGCTCAAGGTTGTTCTGGCTGCACCAGTCCAACAGATGGTCCACCTCCCATCTGTACGCGGACTCGTCACCATCAGAGATGAGTCCGATCAGGGTGGTGTCGTCCGCAAACTTCAGAAGCTTGACAGACTGGTGACTGGAGGTGCAGCTGTTGGTGTACAGGGAGAAGAGCAGAGGAGAGAGAACACAGCCTTGGGGGGAACCGGTGCTGATGGTCAGGGAGTCAGAGACGTGCTTCCCCAGCCTCACGCGCTGCTTCCTGTCAGACAGGAAGTCAGTGATCCACTGACTCGTGGAGTCGGGCACACTCAGCTGGGAGAGCTTCTCCTGTAGCAGAACTGGGACGATGGTGTTGAAGGCAGAGCTGAAATCCACAAACAGGATCCTGGCATAGGTTCCTGTGGAGTCCAGGTGCCGGAGGATGAAGTGAAGGGCTAGGTTGACTGCATCATCTGCAGACCAGTTGGCTCTGTAGGCAAACTGCAGGGGGTCCAGGAGGGGGTCGGTGATGTCTTTTAGGTGTGAGAGCACAAGGCGCTCAAAGGACTTCATCACCACAGAGGTCAGGGCGACGGGTCTGAAGTCATTAAGCCCTGTGGTCCTTGGCTTCTTGGGGACAGGGACGATGGTGGAGGACTTGAAGCAGGCTGGCACATGACATGTCTCCAGTGAGGTGTTAAAAATGTCTGTGAAGACTGGAGACAGCTGATCAGCGCAGTGCTTCAGGCTGGCTGGTGAGACAGAATCCGGACCAGCAGCTTTCCGGGGGTTCTGTCTCCTGAAGAGTTTGTTTACGTCCCTCTCCTGGATGGAAAGAGCCGTCCTCGGCGTGGGTAGGGGGCTGGTGGGGGGGAACTTCAGGGTGGGGGTTGGAGGTGCCAAGGCCCCTCTTGAGGTTGGAGAGATGGGGGTGGTGGATTGTGGCTGCAGCTGTTGGGGGGTGTCGTGGGGGATGGTTGCAGGACTGTCCCTTTGTCTTTCAAAGCGGCAGTAGAACTCGTTCAGGTTGTTGGCGAGGCGTCGGTCGTTGATGGAGTGGGGGGCTTTCGGCTTGTAGTTGGTGATTTGCTTGAGCCCTTTCCAGACAGACGCAGATTCGTTGGCTGAGAACTGGTTTTGGAGCTTCTCAGAGTACAGTCGTTTGGCCTCTTTCACTGCCTTGCCAAACTTGTACTTTGCCTCTCTGTATATGTCTTTGTCCCCACTCCTGAAGGCCTCTTCCTTATCCAGTCTTAACCTTCTGAGTTTAGCTGTGAACCAGGGTTTGTCGTTGTTGTAACTCACCCTGGTGCATGATGGTACACAGCTGTCCTCACAGAAGCTGATGTAGGAAGTCACAGCCTCTGTGTACTCGTCCAGACTGTTGGTAGTAGTCCTGAACACATCCCAGTCTGTACAGCCTAAACACGCCTGGAGATTCTCCACAGCCTCACTGCTCCACTTCCTTGTCGTCCTCACAACAGGTTTGCAGAGCTTTAGTTTCTGCCTGTATGCAGGAATCAGGTGGACCATGATGTGGTCGGATTGGCCCAGTGCAGCACGTGGGACGGCGTGATAAGCGTCCCACGATGGTGGTGTAACAGTGATCCAAAATGTTGTCCTCTCTGGTCAGACATTTTATAAACTGTCTATATTTGGGGAGTTCGTGGGTCATATTACCTTTGTTAAAGTCACCAACGACGATTACTAAGGAGTCCGGGTTGGTCCGCTCCACACTCAGTATCTGGTCGGCGAGCATGCGCTGTGCGACCTGCACGTTAGCTTGCGGCGGGATGTAAACACCGACCAGGATGAACGAAGCGAACTCACGGGGGGAATAGAAAGGCTTACAGTTTATGATGAAGGCTTCCAGGTCTGGAGAACAGTGCTGCTGAATCACTGTCACGTCGTTGCACCAACCACTGTTGAGGTAAAAACAGATTCCTCCACCTTTTGCTTTGCCGGAGAGTTCCGTGTCTCTGTCCGCTCTGTAGAGCTAGAATCCTGCCAGCTGCAGCGCAGAGTCCGGTATTAATCCACACAGCCACGTCTCCGTGAAGCACAAAACTGCCGATGAATAAAAGTCCCTATTTTTCCCCAACAGCAGTTGTAGTTCGTCAATTTTGTTGGGAAGTGAGCGCACGTTAGAGAGAAATATTCCAGGTAACGGTGTTCGTAGTCCACGCTGGCAAAGTCGTACCAGCACCCCAGCCCGTTTCCCTCTCTTCCGGCGTTTCACCGCATGAACAAAGGTGAGCGCACCTTTGACCAGAATGTCCAAAAATTCCAGAGCAGTAGGCAGAAAAGTTGGAAATAACTCCTCTGGTGTAGTAGCCCTGATGTTCATGAGTTCTTCTCTGGTGAGAGAGCTCCGGGTACCATCACAGAAGACCGTTTTAAAGCAAAAAAGATAACCCCAAGATTCTTCAGTTTGTTTTCAGCCAAGAAGCTCAGATCACCTAAGTGCTGTTTAATGGAAGGGATGACACTGTTAGGAGATTCAATTTGTGTACTCATGTTAATGCCAAGGTGTATGAAGTGTATTATTACCAAGTGAGGTGTAGTACCTAATTTTCACCGCTGTGAGGCGTAAGTTAAAAAGGTCAGGGACACGTTGTGTCGTCACGTTCTTTTTTTTTTTTCTGTTCAGATTTTATTCAAGAGAGAAGATGTTCACTGTTAATGGGAATGAATAAATATGCCACAGAGGCTAAAGAGGATCACTGCCTCCATCAAATTATTCCTCCAAATTCAACGCAAGTGAAGCTGCCGTGCTCAACAAACACTATCGGGGGCTATGATAAGAGTCTCAGTTTTCTCTAAGTCCAGTTGTAGACTATTATTGCCTAACCACTGCTTCACTTGTGTCAGGCAGTTGATTAGGGAACTTAGCTTGTGAGCATCTGACACCTTGAATGAACAGTACAACTGGAGGTCATCTGCAAATAAATGGTATAAGACCTCGCTGAACTGTTGGATTATCTGACCAAGAGGAACAACATATAACCGGACTCTGACATGATGTGTTGTGATATCAGGGATAAAGATGTTGAGAGGTTTAAAGCAGGGTTAGGTTATAAAATAATCTCCCAAGCTTTGGACATCTCCAGGGACACATATGGCATGACTGCAAACCTATCAAGACATGGTCATCCACTTAAACTTTCAGGACAGGCAAGGGGAGGATTAATCAGACAAGCAGCCAAGAAACCCATTTTAACAGTGTAATAGAATAAAGAAGAATAAAGTCGTAACGTTATAAGAATAACGTTGTAGGCTAGTATTACAAGAATAAAGTCATAATATTACCAGAATGAAGTCATAACATTATGAGAATATAGTGGTAATATTACGAGAATAAAGTAATGACAGTTCATTTTCCACAAAACAAGCAATTACTTCCACGTTCATGTGGTTCTTTCTTCTAAACAGACACTGTCATATGCATTATCCTTTCAAAGTCCTGATACTGGTAATAATTTGATGCTGATGTGCTAAAAGATTAAGAATGTCCTTATTTGTGAAACCGATACTAAAGTATAACTTCACAAGATCCTCAACATTCCTTATTTTAACACATGGAAGACTGTGCTTTTTTGTAAGAGTTGTCATAAAAAATACGACTTTATTCTCGTAATATTACCACTTTATTCAAGTAATCTTACGACTTTTTTCTCGTAATTTCCCCCAAGAAAAATTCTCTTAGCCTGCCCCTAATACTCCGTCGTAGTTAAGATACCATATTTAAACACATATTTACTTTTTAGACTAGCTTAATGGTAAATGGCCTGAACTTATACAGCACCTTTCCAGTCATAATGACAATTCAAAGCATTTTATAATAGAGCCACATTCACCCAATAGCACTTGGAAACACGCACACTTTCATACACCAATATGCAGATTGATAGGCAATTTTAGGTTAAGTGTCTTGCCCAGAGGCAGATTGACTTGTGGCAGGAGGAAGCTGGAGTCGAACCCACAACTTCCAGATTGCAAGACGACTACTCTTCTCACAGTTGCACATTTACTTTTAAACAGTAGCTTAGTCAAAGTCTGAAGGCTGAAACTGATAATCTGTGACATCACTTGAAAATTGATGTTCAGAAGCTCACCATGCAATCTGATTGAGCTTGGAGCTGTTTTGTAAAGGCAGGGTAAAATATGTAAGATTGTAGATGTGAAAAGTTGATAGAGACATACCCCTAAAGACTTGTTTCTGTAAGTGACACAAAAGTTAATTCTACAAAGTAGAGTTTCAGCAAGGTTAGCAACAAATACAAGTCACACATTTCAAAGTCTTCTTTATCAAAAAGGTTTAAAACCAAGAATGCCGTTCCTTCCACTTCACAATTATACACTACTTTGTGTTGATCCATCACATGAAATCTCAAAAATACTTTTTTGGTTGTAGAAAGACAAAATTAAAAACAAAAGTCAAGGAATACGAATACTCTTGCAAAGTATTATATACAGTGTATAACCTTGAAACAGAGGGGAGCACAGAGAAAAAGACAAGTTGTGAGGCAGGGAAGTATCATGCTTTCAACTAAAAGTATTTGATTAGTTGTGCAAGGCTGGTTCAAATTTAAGTAGCTGGAATGTTTACTTATATGTCTAAAGTCTTCTTTTTAAAGAAATGTGGATGGTTGGGAGATGTGCATGAAATGGGATAAATACAATATTATTCAGACAACCAAGTAAGGGAGGTTTTACTGATTTGCAGAAAGTAAATCTTTAGGTCTGATTTTCATCTGAAGTATTGAAATGTATGTTCTCTCAATCAGCTATTTTGTGAAGAATCCACTTAAAATCACAGCTGCACCCACTCCAACTGCTGGACGATAGCACATCTGGATGCATAACATTGTACTTGTGGAATATTGACAAGTAAAACAAATCAGCTTGGGAGGAGACGGTGGGCTACAGCTTAGTGGCATTCAATGAGGCTTGGAATTTTCACTGCAACAAAAGTCTCTACGAGTAATAAATAGACTTGCTGTTTGTTTGTTTTTTTCAGATAAATGCAGCTTTCCTTAATCTTTAGGACTGGGGTTGTATTTGAAACGAAGTCTGTGAAATACATCAGAGGTTTCTATAATACTGATTTGTTTCTTCTGTTTTACCTGTTATCCAAAGTGTAGAAGAAGCCTAAGGAAAGAAGTTAAATGATGATCCCACTGTTAAATGGGATTTGTAACAGACTCACATCATCTGGTCGGTTTTGAAGAGGGCAGTCCTCCAAACTGAATACAGATCAGGCCCCCAAGTTGTTTGTCATGTTTCTATGTTGGAAGAGGTCCAGGCTGTGCGGATAATCGATTGCTCCCTTAATACGGCATTGACGTGCAGATGTGACAGGGTGCAGCTGGATTTCCTCAACCTGGTGGGAAGATGATGAAAAGATCCACCTTCTCCAGATGGCAGAGATTCTCAGAGTCAGCTGGCATAGAGGGGGCAGGCAAGGGACAATAGTGATGGAAGTGACTGTTACATCGGGATGAGATGCAAATACACTAATAAAGTATTAGGAAAAATCCTCCAAGCTGCACAGCATCTGACACCGGAGAGAGGAGAGTTGTCCAAAAAAAAAAAAAAAAATCAACTGTATCCACCACAAGAGGAATAGTTCCCAAAAAAGAATAAATCAGAATCAAAAGTAACAAAGCTACTCCAACCTGCTGCCACCTTGAGCGACGCAATTCATTATTATTATTCATTATTATTATTCATTATTATTTTTATAGTTATCCATACCAATTAATTGTTTTAATTAACACCAATGCTTTTTCAGGGTTTGAATGAACAAATCAAAGCAAAGATGACACATCCTTTTCACAATTTGGCACAATTTTGGAGTTATTTGTAAAATGTCAAGAACATGTCAAAATTTTAACAAGACAACTGAACAATATATTATCTTCTATTTCAGCCACATCTTTACATTATTTCTCTGTAGCCAGTTTCAGGAAGCATAGACATTACATCCTGCTCCTTAAATAAAAAAAGTTTTACGTGGGGAGTACATTAATTGTTTTTGTAACGATACAAAGCAATATTTTTAAATAGCATCTTTAAGAATAGCTAACATCTAAAAACAAGGAGCATTGCTCTACTGTAACTTGGGCCTGTTCTTGAGCCTGAAATAATTTCATCAGACTTAAAATAAATATTTTAAAGTGTCTGTCATTGGCTAAAAAACCAACCTAAGACCTACCATGGTAAAAAATTTATGTATTTCTTGAATTTAAATGGGCATAAATCCTAATGATTACTCTCTGCCACCATTTTTTATTAATTCTTGCTGAATTGAAGCTCAGCATATTTTAATGTAGTCATTGCACTTGTTTTGAACAGATGAAATAACTGCAAGCCCCTCCTAATGATATCTGAGGTCAAATAATTTTAAAAGCACAAATATAAAAACAAAGAAATAATAAATGTGTTGGTCTTCTTTCAGGTGCACTGATATGTATGCTCTGTACAGGCAAAAAAAAAAAAAAAAACTAAATGGAAATCGATTATTTCTCTGGCAACGAGGATCAAACAAATGCTCTTTTATTTAATTTGTGTTCTCTCAAAATTAAACCTTAATTATTCATTAGGTTTGACTGTACTTTGTGTTTGTCACAGACCTCCTTGTTGTTTGCTAAATGGATACCGTTAATGAGAAAACTCAATGAGTAAATGTAATTCATTCAATTTCCAGATCTCTTACGGTTACTCACTCATGCAAACACACTTACACATAAATAAATATACATCAACGCAGCAATAGGAATTTAATAAAACCCAAGTGAATAATTAGGAACTGATGCTTTGTGAGTTTTAATTATGCAGTGAAGATTACAAGAACACAAAAGGAGGATGGGAATAAAGACCGCACTGATGAGATAATGAAACAGCCTCAGTCCAACAATCCAATCAGGTAACAATCAGAATCAGAATCAGCTTTATTGCCAAGTTCATACATAAAGGTCCTTCTCAAAATATTAGCATATTGTGATAAAGTTCATTATTTTCCATAATGTCATGATGAAAATTTAACATTCATATATTTTAGATTCATTGCACACTAACTGAAATATTTCAGGTCTTTTATTGTCTTAATACGGATGATTTTGGCATACAGCTCATGAAAACCCAAAATTCCTATTTCACAAAATTAGCATATTTCATCCGACCAATAAAAGAAAAGTGTTTTTAATACAAAAAACGTCAACCTTCAAATAATCATGTACAGTTATGCACTCAATACTTGGTCGGGAATCCTTTTGCAGAAATGACTGCTTCAATGCGGCGTGGCATGGAGGCAATCAGCCTGTGGCACTGCTGAGGTCTTATGGAAGCCCAGGATGCTTCGATAGCGGCCTTTAGCTCATCCAGAGTATTGGGTCTCGAGTCTCTCAATGTTCTCTTCACAATATCCCACAGATTCTCTATGGGGTTCAGGTCAGGAGAGTTGGCAGGCCAATTGAGCACAGTGATACCATGGTCAGTAAACCATTTACCAGTGGTTTTGGCACTGTGAGCAGGTGCCAGGTTGTGCTGAAAAATGAAATCTTCATCTCCATAAAGCTTTTCAGCAGATGGAAGCATGAAGTGCTCCAAAATCTCCTGATAGCTAGCTGCATTGACCCTGCCCTTGATAAAACACAGTGGACCAACACCAGCAGCTGACACGGCATCCCAGACCATCACTGACTGTGGGTACTAGACACTGGACTTCTGGCATTTTGGCATTTCCTTCTCCCCAGTCTTCCTCCAGACTCTGGCACCTTGATTTCCGAATGACATACAGAATTTGCTTTCATCCGAAAAAAGTACTTTGGACCACTGAGCAACAGTCCAGTGCTGCTTCTCTGTAGCCCAGGTCAGGCGCTTCTGCCGCTGTTTCTGGTTCAAAAGTGGCTTGACCTGGGGAATGCGGCACCTGTAGCCCATTTCCTGCACACGCCTGTGCACGGTGGCTCTGGATGTTTCTACTCCAGACTCAGTCCACTGCTTCCGCAGGTCCCCCAAGGTCTGGAATCGGCCCTTCTCCACAATCTTCCTCAGGGTCCGGTCACCTCTTCTCGTTGTGCAGCGTTTTCTGCCACACTTTTTCCTTCCCACAGACTTCCCACTGAGGTGCCTTGATACAGCACTCTGGGAACAGCCTATTCGTTCAGAAATGTCTTTCTGTGTCTTACCCTCTTGCTTGAGGGTGTCAATAGTGGCCTTCTGGACAGCAGTCAGGTCGGCAGTCTTACCCATGATTGGGGTTTTGAGTGATGAACCAGGCTGGGTGTTTTAAAGGCCTCAGGAATCTTTTGCAGGTGTTTAGAGTTAACTCGTTGATTCAGATGATTAGGTTCATAGCTCGTTTAGAGACCCTTTGAATGATATGCTAATTTTGTGAGATAAGAATTTTGGGTTTTCATGAGCTGTATGCCAAAATCATCCGTATTAAGACAATAAAAGACCTGAAATATTTCAGTTAGTGTGCAATGAATCTAAAATATATGAATGTTAAATTTTCATCATGACATTATGGAAAATAATGAACTTTATCACAATATGCTAATATTTTGAGAAGGACCTGTACAAAGAAGGAATTTGACTCCAGTAAACTTTGCTCTTTGGTTTAGTTTTTGTATTACAGAATATACATATTTACAATGTACAATATACACGTATATAATAAAATGGTGCATTTGCAACATCTGTATGCTGTTGTTTTGTACTCTATTGAATGTTCAACAGAGAAAAAGGAAGAAACTGTCTCTGTGGCGGCTGGTTTTAGTGAACAGTGCTCTGTAGCGGCGGCCTGAAGGTAAGGCTCTGAACAGTTTGTGTGCAGGGTGTGTGGTGTCTGCAGAGATTTTAGCAGCTCTTTTCCTGACCCTAGACCTGTATAAGTCCTGGATGGAGGGAAGGTCAGCCCTGATTACTCTCTCTGCATTCCTGATTATTTGTTGCAGTCTGCACCTGTCCTGTTTTGTGGATGAGCCAAACCACACTGAGATGGATGAACAGGACAGACCGAATGATGGCTGTGTAGAAGATGACCAGCAGCTCCTTTGGAAGGTTGAACTTCTTGAGTTGCCTTCTTTCGAACAGTGTCTATGTGTGAAGACCATCTCAGGTCCTCAGAGATGGTGGTTCCTAAGAACCTGAAGTGGTCCACGGCCGATACAGTGTTGTTGAGGATGGTGAGGGGGGTGTATGGGGGTGGTGTTCTCCGAAAGTCCACCACCATTTCCACAGTCCTGAGTGGGTTCAGTTCAAGGTAGTTCTGATCGCACCAGTGTACCAGCCGATCCACCTGCTGTCTGTATGCAGACTCATCACCGTCCTGGATCAGTCCAATGACAGTGGTGTCATCTGCAAACTTAAGGAGTTTCACGGACGAGTCCGATGAGGTGCAGTCATTTGTGTACAGGGAGAAGAGGAGTGGGGATAGAACTCCAGTACTTATTGATCTGGATCGGGAGAAGATGCTCCCCAGTCTCACCTGCTGCTGTCGGTCCGTCAGGAAGCTGTTGATCCACTGACAGGTGGAGGCTGGGACGTTGAGCTGGGTGAGCTTCTGGTGGAGGATGTCTGGTATGATGGTGTTGAAGGCCGAGCTGAAGTCTACAAACAGGATCCTGGCGTACGTCCCTGGGTGGTCGAGGTGTTGCAGGATGAAGTGTAGACCTAAGTTAACAGCATCATCTGCCGACCTGTTTGCTCGGTAAGCAAATTGCAGGGGGTCCAGCAGGGGGCCTGTGATGTCTTTCAGGTGCTTCAACACCAGCCGCTCAAAGGATTTCATGACCACAGACGTCAGGGCTACAGGCCTGTAGTCATTTAATCCTTGGATGGTGGGTGTCTTGGGAACCGGGATGATGGTGGATCGTTTGAGGCAGGAGGGGACCTCACATTTCTCCAGTGACTTGTTGAAGATCCTTGTGAAGATCGGAGGGAGTTGATTTGCACAGGCTTTCAGGCATGATGGGGAGACGTTATCAGGTCCTCCAGCTTTCTTTGTTTTCATGCGCTGAAAGAGCCTGTTTACATTTTCCTCGGAGATCTTTAGTGCAGGCAGAGGATCTGAAAGTAGGGGGTTGGTAGCTTTGTGGGAAGAACCTGTTCCTGAATGGGATGTGGAGGGGATGATTTGAGGTGTGAATGGCTTCTTGTCATGTCTGCAGTAGAAGCCATTCAGACGGTTGGCCAGGAGACGACTCTGTTCAGGATGAGTGGGGGGGCTCCTATAGGCAGTCAGGTTTCTCAGACCGGTCCATACAGCTGAAGTGTCACCAGTAGAAAGGTTGTTCTTAAGCTTCTCACTGTAGCTTCTCTTGGCTGCTTTGATCTCCTTTGTAAGTCTGTTCCTGGCCTGCCTGTACCGCGCCCAATCTCCACTGCTGTGAGCTTCTTCCTTTTCCCTGCGCAGATTCCTGAGGTGTGTAGTAAACCATGGCTTGTTATTCCCAAAGGTGCAGAAGGTCTTGGTCTGCACACACATGTCCTCACAGAAACTGATGTATGATGTCACCACTTCAGTTAGTTGGTTTTGGTTTAGGTCAGTGGCTGACGTTTCAATGTGCATTATATAGACTTTAATTTTTTATCTTGTGATAGAAGGACATTTTCCATTTTTTATTTAATCTTTCTTCTTACTTTTATATTGGAAATGACAAAAAACAAGAACAATTCCAAATTGTTAAAACTTAAAAAAATTTAAACAAAACAGATTGTTAACGATGTCCAAATAGTTGTTGTTGTCAAATGACTTCCAGCTTAAATCCACTCAAATATAAATTAACAGATTCTTTAAGATTACTTTCCCTTTATCATCCTCCAGCATATAGTTTAATTTAGATGGTTTTATTTGGTAGAATCCAACTGCTATTGATTAAATCAGTTAATTTATTTTAGGGCACACATTTTGACATTAATAAGTAGGGAGAGCCCAGTTCTCTTGACAAATGTTGCATTCTATTTAGATGAAGTCCTGGTTTTGTACACATTTTAAGTCTCCCTCCACACTGGACTAGGACCGCATCATGACATAAAAAATCAGCCAGAAAAATGTGGGTGAATTCTGCAGGGTGTTGGAAAGGTCTTCTATTGTGCATCAAGAATGCAGTGGGTTCCCTATTATGTATGATGGAACATAAGATATCTGATTGTTTTGAGAATGTGTTACATTGTGGAGCTGCATGGAGGAGCCTGCTGGCATCAGTGGGATCTTTTATCTATATGATCCTTATTTGTTGCTTGGAAATGAGGGCTACAGTTGTACTTTTCTTAAATTATTTGTTTTAATACGAACAGCAGGACACCATACACAGAACCAGAGAACATGGAGTTCTCTCTCAGAAACTCCCCCACACCTGAACAAGGGGGAGTCCCCTTTGAAACTGTGCCAGGGGGGAACCAAAAATCATAACATGTTGCCCTAATAATGAACCCTTATCTAATCTACACCTTAAAGTCTCAAAATGACCTTGACCATAAAAATTCTTGCTGTGTAAATGAATCTAACCGTACAACCTACATGTGCTTGGCTCATCCTAAGGGATCGATCACATTATTCCCAAGCTGGGCTGGTGCAAAAAAACTATGCTTTATGCTTAGCCTCCCTGCACATAGACCTCTGTATATGTAGCGCTCCCCATGGAATACAACTGCCAGCAAAGGGAGAGCACACACACCCCCAAATTGCATATGAAATAGTCTGGTTACTGGATGTGTTTTTCTCATAAAATTTCTCACAGTCTCTAAAAAACTCCTGGCATTATATTTAGTGATGACGAGAAAGGAGGAGGGAGAATTAGAAGTAGTAGTAGGAGGAAAGAGTGTGAGCAGCAGCTCATAGGGTTTATAATACAATGGTAACAATGATAACCCATAAAGACATTTTGAGGCTTAAGAGCATCTTTATGATTAATGGAAAAAAAACAAAAAACCTTGGATTCTGTATGCATGAGTACAGAGTGGTGTGCCAGGTTTGAAGTTTTTGTTCCTGGAGATAAAAATGTATTTTCTATCTTATTAATCAGTGGCACTTATTTTTTTAAATAAACTAATGTTCAGTCATTCCACCCACATGAAATTGGTTGGAAATATATTGCAGAATCTGCACAAGTAACATTTGGTGGGTTTTGTAATGGTTTATTGATAAAATGCTGAACAAACTACAACAAATGTTGTATCTATGGGAGCAAGTTATAGACAAGGACCTCTTTGTTGTTTATTGACCAGCATGCAGCAATATGCTGAGAAATCTATAAATGGTTTGAGACAGGCATTCTGAAAAAGTAACCTTTGTGTTCTACTGTGAGTTCAATGGCGGACTTGCCTATCTGGCTGATTTGTTTTTCTGCTTTTTAGTAAAATTATTATTTTTTTTTTCTCAGTAAACAAGCATTGTATTGCACTTTTTAGAACTCAACCCATTTACAAGCTGAAAATTGCTGAACAACACTCTCTTATAATATGCCTTTTGAGAGACAGGTGTTCTACAGCTGGCAGGTGCTTGTGAGATCAAAACTAAAGCCTAAATATTAATAAGACACATTACAAGCAGGTAAGACTTGGGATGATGAATAATATTTTTATTTATTAACTTCACAGCATGAGACCAAGGTTAAAAAGAACCTGAAAAAAAAAAAGAAAAACGGGCGGCTGTATACTATAAAGATGACAGACAAGAAACATAGATGAGAGAATGCATTGCTGGAGACAGTAAAGGATCAAGAGACAGATGGGGCAGGCAGAAAGGAGCAGAGGTGGAAAATGAAAGAGGCTTTGCAGCTCATGCTGAAGCCTTGAATATGTAACAGACTTATGATGGATGGACCATTATTATGATGGCCCATAAGCACATCAACGGCGTTACTCATGTGTGCTATTAAGTCAGTACATTTAAAGAAGTCGAACAGCAGAGCAAAGCATAAACATTCTTTGATGGACAGTTTCAAAAGTGAATAGACAGGCAAGGAAACATATGCAGGTAAATGCTCCTATGGAAGACAGAGAACAAGAGAAATAATGAGAAACATAGAAAATGAAGCCAAATTTTATGAATAATTTCAGAGCTGGTCAAATAAACTGTTTACAAATGGAAAAGAAAACAGAAGCCAAACCCAGAACAGGGACATGCAGGAACATCCTTTTCACCAACTGCTCTGTCTCCATCACTGAGGATAATTAAGGTAGCCTAATGGTTATTTTCATGGAGGAAAATAATCTTCCCTATATGCATTTGCTTGCCAGTTGATAAAGCTAATCCCATCTGCAGAGGACACACAAAATCTTTTTGGCAGGAATATATTGACTAAATTAGAACTGTTTGTAGAAATATATATTTTTTCCTGACATTTTAATATTGACCCTGGATGCAGCTTGAATCTGAAGGGTGTATGTTTGTTTGTGTGGTTGAGAACTTATTACAGTATTCTCTATTCATGCAACAGAAATTAAAACAATAAGGGCTTGATCTTCAAAAGGTTTGCAAGTATTAAAACACTTGCACAAGCAAACTGATCTACAAACCAGGTGCAAATCAAATTGCGTGTGTAAAATGAGCGGAACAGTGGGCGCAAACCTTTTAGCATTTGCCTTCATGAATATGCAAAACATATGTAACGACTTTTCCTTCCCATAGAACGTACTCCTGGATCAGTGCTTCTTTGTTCTCTTTGTGTCTCTGCTCTGTTCTCTCTAACCCCCAGTCGGTCATGGCAGATGGCCGCTCACACTGAGCCTGGTTCTGCTGGAGGTTTCTTCCTGTTAAAAGGGAGTTTTTCCTCTCCGCTGTCGCTACATGCATGCTCAGTATGAGGGATTGCTGCAAAGTCAACGCCAGTGACTGTCCACTGTCTATACATGCTCATCCAGGAGGAGTGACTGCTGCAAGTCACTGACTGGATGCAATCTACAGGATTTCCTTAGACAGAAAAACTTTTTATCCAATTTGAATAAATAACTAACTTTGACTGCACTGTTCAATGATTAGGATTAATTGGAATGTATGTACCTGACTGTTGTGAAGTGCCTTGAGACAACATATGTTGTGAATTGGCGCTACAAAAATAAAACTAAATTGAATTGAATTGAATTGAATTGACCCAAACTCACACATTTTTGGGAGGAGGAGATTAAATTGTAATCCCATACCACCTGTAATATGATTAATCAAACCTGAAACAGATTGCAGGTCCTGTTTGTGCATCTACATTTAGCACATTTGAAAGGCCGGTGCAAACTGGCACTCAAAAATATTTTGCCATGTAATTTAACAAACACAACTGTACATTAACAGCCACCACAGGCCAGAATACCATCATGAAGCCAAAGGGACATTGAAGCAAAAACAAATGTTTCTTTGGCTAAAACTGTCCTGTTGGCAACACATCCGCTTATTGCACGTGCAGTTTTTAGGTTTTTTTTTTGCACAAGCAGTTTAGCGCTCCTTATTTGGAATCTTTGTAAATCAGGCCCTAAGTGGCTAATTTGCCTGTATTTTATCATGTTTGTCAGCTAATCGTAAATGAAACCAGTGTTTTTGAAAAATAATGTCATATAAGCACAGATATTTTACAACTATCTCCTATTAGGGACCCAAGTTTTTCCTGGACATGCTCATTTCTGTTAGAGTTACCACTGGGGCCCAGACTGTATCACAGAGAAGTGATTTGAAGGTCTTGATTAGGAGGAGATAGATTAGGAGGTGGTGGAGGTCTGCGGCATTTGGAAGATGTTGGTTTAGTAGCAGGGCCTCGGCCACGGGGAGTATTGAATGGAGACGATGTCAGAGCCATTTGGGTCCCAATTTTAAGAGCTCCTTTCATGTTATCAGAATCCAATAAAGCAAAAAGCGGGCTTAGTGGGGAGATGGGAGAGTTCTGTGCAGTCTGGGTTGGGGTCTGGGGTGAGGGGGTTTACCGGGGGTGTCGGTCTGTTTCTGGGTTTGGGAGGATGGGGGTATAATGAGGGGGTGCACTTCTCCTGTGGATTTTGACAGGGAGACCTTTTGTGATGACCTCTCTTTCTCAGCCAACTGGCCGGTTGTCTCTGTTGGAGGCAGCATTATCATTGTTGTTGATACTCCATGTTCTCTACTGAAGGTCGAAGCTGCTGGCAGATTATTTACTGAATAGAAGAGATTAGATGTGAGACGTCTGGCTCCTGGCTTGTTCAAACATAAACCATCTTGCTTGAAGTGTTGTCTTTTTTCCCAAAAAATATTAAAGTTGTCGATGAAGTTCACAGGTGTGGTGGCACATGTTTTTTTCAACCACTTATTAATCATCAGAAGTCTGGAAAAAACCTCATCTCCACAGAAAATCGGTGCAAAGGGTCTGCTGAGAAACATCTTGATATTGACAACAATATTCAGAAGATGAGTGAAATCCTCCTTCAGTCCTTCTGATTTTTTCTTAGCCACGTCATCCATGGCTCCACAGTGTATAATAAGGTTTTCTAGAGACGGGCGCTTTTCTGTGATTGCAAGAATATTCTCTGAGATATCAGAGACCACGTTACTGGTACCAATCATAACTTCTGTGTTTTTCTTGTTGCAGAAGTTTTTAATCCCATCCACAGCTGTGTTGCCCACTATTAGGGTTCTTGGTCCGGTGGGGCGCTTTTTCTCTGGTAATTTAGGAGAAGACTGTTTAGAATAAAGGTTGTTCTCAAACCTTTTATTATTCTCAGAAGATGGATCATTTTCCTGGTTTTCATTCTGTAGTGGAGCAAATCTGTTTTGGAGGGGAACTCCATTATTTCCAGCTGTCTCACTCCTATCAGTTGTTGTGACAGCAGCTTGCTGTCGAAGTCTCCTTATCCCAGGGGAAACGGGGACATTTCTCTGTAATTCTGGCCATTCTAATTTATTTAATTGCCGAGATCTTCCAGTGAGTCGTCCACCTTGATTTTTTGGGCATGCCCCTAAAACATGCCAGGGGGGTCTGCCGGTAGGTTTATTCTCAGTGTTCTGATTGCCGGCTGAGTTGTTGAATTGGCTGTCACTGTTTGAGATCACAGGCATAGTTGAATCATTGTTGTACCCCATATTCACCTCCACATTCACTTCTAGTCAGTGGATTTTCATCTCCAAAACAGCCAATTTCTGTAAAAGTTTGTCGAAGTCCTCTGTGGTGAAGGGAGGCATTTTGTGCTGATTAGCTGGCGTCAACTTGTCCTGCTTTCGAGTTCGATTATAAAAACATCAAAGTCCTTTTTAAAAAAAAAAAAAATAATAATAATCCTTGGGAGTCGCTGGTAAGAAGTTGTTTTCATCCAATATTTCCGTAATTTTGGCGAAGAGATAAAAAGTTAGGAGTAAAAGAATGCAAGCAAGCAGGGAGCTTAGAAGAAAAGTGTCTGAGCAGGCAGAAAGGCGGAAGCAAAACACAACTAGACCAATAGGCATATTGGATGGTGAGTGTCTCAGAAAAGTAACTTTCATACTTGCCACAGGTTCTCATTTAAATTTAGGTGTGGATTTTCACAGGGCTATTCAAACACATGAACAATTCCATTGTAGCTCTGGGAGTATGTTCAAAATCTACCTCCTGGAAAGTGAACCTTTGCCCAACTCTCAAGTACTGTATTTTGCAGCCTCTAACACATGTTTTTCCATAATTACCTTGTTTAGTTCCTTCCATCTTCCCATTCACTCTGACCAGCTTCAATGTCCCTGGTGAGGAGGTAGGTTAGAAAAAGCATCCCACAACATGATGCTGCCATTACCATGTTTCACATTGGGAGTGATGTGTTCACGGTTAGGTGGAGAGTTAGGTTTACGCCACATAAAATGTTTTACATGATGGGCAATTTTTGGTTTCACTTTTGGTCTCGACCCACCATATCACCTTTTTCCACATGTTTGCTGTGTCTTCATCACGGCCTTCTGGCAAATGTCAAATAGGACTTCTCATGGTTGTCTTTATGCAGTGTATATTGTTTGCCTCTCTTCTAAGGGCAGATGTGTGGAGTTGTGTGGAGTTGACAGATTCTCATACCTGCTCACTGGAGTTCTACAGCTCCTCCCGAGTAACAAAAGGCCTCTTGGCTATTTTGATTAATGCTCTTCTAGCTTAATTTGTCAGTTTAAGTTGGTCTGTGTTACACTTGGTCTTAAACAGTTACAAGTACGGCTTAAATAATTAGAATGAGTTACACATTTTCAATACATTTTGTCACTCTTTTCAGGAGGTGAGACTCTCACAGAGGGAAATATTTCAAACTTTATTTCTTGTAACTTTGATGGTCATGGCTTACAGGGAATGAAAACCCAAATTTCAGTGTCAGAGAAAATAAGAATAGTGTGAAAAAGTCAAATACTGTATTCATAGAAAGTTGGAAGGCAAAAGCAGGCAAAAAAGGTGTACCAGCAACAGTGGGACATGCTTAATGTTCCCCTGTGGGACATGCTTAGTTTAAATTGAGTGGCTGGCACCTCAAAAAGATAAAATGACCAGTCAGAGCCACAGCAACAGGGATAACCATAACTTTATCAATTCATTCAAGAATTTGGGAGAGCTTCACAAGGAGTTGACTGAGACTGGAGACAATGTCACAGCCATCTTACCGTGGCTGTGAAGAAAAAGAGCGTACTGTTTCTCAGTAGGAGCTCAGTAGGAGCCCAAAGTCCAGTGTGAAGTTTTGACAGTCGATGAACATTTGGGGTGCCATGTCACCTAAGGGTTTTGGTCCTCTATGTTTACTGAAGTCCGCAGTCAATGCAGACATCTACTAGGCAATTTTAAAGCACTACATGATTCCTTCTGCTGAAAGTTGTTTTTTTTTTTAACTGTACTTGTATGTAAGACCTTACATTAAGTGACCTAAATTTCACTCCAACTTGCACAAATCCTGAAATTACCAATAAAATACTTTGAAGTTTCTGATTGTAACATGACACAAAACATTCAAGGAGTATAAATACAACGTTCTCTTAAATTAATGGTGAAAGAAAAACAAAGCAAACTGGTCTTATTGACATAGTAAACAGCGAAAACAAGTTTGTCTCTTATTTTTGGACAACAGCTTCAAAATTTCAACTGCTTCCTTAATGTTTACAGAGGCTTGTTGAGACAAAGTGGGGTATTATTTTGATTATTCCACCAAAATGGAAGAAATTACTTACACTATGCACACTTCCTTCCAACCCTTACATTTATTTTAATCAGGTTTTCCACAGCTTTTTTTTTTTCATTTTCTTCCATAATTTTTCTTTTATACTTTTGGAGCCATCTGGAAAACAAACCAATCAGTCATAGCAAATGTGTAATGTATTTTTACAAAAAGAGCAAGTAAGCTAACACAGTATATGCATCATTTACAACATAACAATACGGATCATCTCTCTTTTCTGTGTTATGAACGACAACTAAATGATCATTTCTGTCACTGAAGTAAAATTATGTCTTGACAGATGAAAAGACTGATGGAAGCAGTAGTGTAAATTGAGGGAAAGTCACAATGAATACTATTTTACTTAGATATTTTTGTGCCTTGAAAAATATGTTTTTTAAAGATCCATGCATTTGGTTTGTCATATCATTTTTGGCAATAGGTATTTGGATTTCTTTATGACTTTTTCTCAAAAATACAAACACTAAATTGGACAAAAACAACAAAACAGATGATGTGTTAATATATTGATATATTTTTTATTAACAGTAGAAGTGATTATGACAACAATGTTGTAGTTTGCAGCTTTACTATCAGGCAAACTGATTCGCTGTTGAGATTCAATTGATAATTTAACAGTTCGTGTCAGATGACTTCACAGAAAACTGACATCACAGTTAGCACTACAGAGACCTTGTAGGATTCTGCAAAAAGTCTGCTATGTGCTGCCAGACAGATAACATACTAAAAGACAACAAATTGTACTCACAACTATCTAGTTATAAACATGGCCAATATGAGAAGTGTTGTGTAAAAACTGAATCAGTTTTGCATTGCTAGTGTGGGACTCAGCAGGGACGGATCTTTGTTGCATGCAATTTGCATATCCTTCTCTTAAAAACTTCAGTCACAAACAACCTATTTTTTGTTATATTGCTCACCTAGTTCTGAGTAAAATATAGACCAATCCAACTGTTTGTTAATTTAAAACTAAAACGTCCATGATGTCAATTAGAAGCCCTGACCATTTTCCATTCTATGTAACTCTTAAATCTAACCCCTCACCCCCCTGACCTTTTATAAAATGGGTCTCTTTCACAACTTTCCAATAATGTGATGTCTACTAAATAAAATATTGATGTTAGGACTATGTATAGTATGCAAGGGAGTTATTTTAACCCCATACAAACTTTACAAAATGCTGCACACACACCTATCATTTTACTATCCTTTTACTGTTTGGCCTTTTGGCAATCAGAACATAGCACACACTAAAGACAGAATTCCTAAACAACAAGATAAATAAAATACTTTGCAGCTGTTTTTGTTTATTGATTGAATAACTGACAATTGCAGAGAATATTTATATAGAGATTTTTAAGGTTAGTGATCTAATGATCACAGTGGTTCTGTGTTAACAAGGTTGGATTATTTATTTAGTTTTTTTATGTGTTCTGCCAGCAAAGTAGCACTCCAAATTGTTGCCTGAGTGCCAAGAAAAAGCCCAATAGATTTGATTTCAGCTGCAAGTGGAGCATTATGGCTTTTGCTATAATGCTCCGCTTCAAATATATAAAAAACGAAAAGGGAAAAAAAATGAAGAAAGAAAGGGAGAGAGATGAGGCAAAAAGGTAAAACACCCGAATCCAAACACCCACGTGTATGGATTCCGACAGTGGGACATGCTTGATGTCCCTCTGTGGGACTTTAAGACAAAATGACCAGTCAGAGCCATATCAAATGCCACAGCATCTGGAGGCATTCTTCTGATCAAAGAAAGCTCTATCTGCCAGAAAAAACTGACCATCCCAAAATTTGTTCATTAATGCTACTTTGCCCCTAAAGGTAAAATTAGGCAGAATATGATGTTTAACATGACTTAAATTCTGCAAACCTTCTCAATTTTCTAACAATGAAATATTTTTTGTTTTCATTAACAAAACACATAAAGACCAGATTTTACACCAGCAGAAACTAAAAAAGTGTTGTAAAAATTAATAAAGTGCGTTTTTGATGAACTACGTCATCTGAAAATGTTATTGAAGGGGAAAGTGTGCTGATTATATTTTTGACCCTGGGGGACATCAGTTTTGCTTGGCGATGTAAGCAGTGCAATACTTTGCTGCATTGACCTGGTGGCAAAGCAGCTATTCATCATCAGCACAGAGCATTGACATAAGCAGCTAATGAGGTCTTTGGTAAAGCTGAGCGATGGAATCCTTTAATAAGGAAAAAAGATGGATACAGGCGGAAAGAGAAATTAGATGACGAATGGTCATCAGGGAGTATTTTATTACAAACTGAACTTGAGTGGGAAGGTGTCCTGCTGATCCTTTTTACTGCAGGAGAATAGTGCAGGCTATGGCTGCTGTCGTAGTATTGCCGCCACCACCAGCAATGTACCGTTTCACCATATTAACACTGTTTTTAATGCAACTTGGCTTGCAACTTGGCTTCTACCTGAACAATTTATCATTAACTCTCACACAATGAATGACCGGACTCTTCCCCCTTAGATGTCATATCTGGGCGACTTTGTACTTGCAAAATTCAACAACGAAATATACTTATTTTGTGTCACATTGGACTTTTATCACGTTTTTAATCCTAATACAATGTCAATTACTGCCCAATTTCTTCAATATTAAGAGGTTTTCTTTCAATTTCTGCATTTGTGGGAAAAGCGTGTCATAAGCACTTTAAGACCAATACACAGTCCATTTTTAAGATCTTCACCACTAGGGATGTGATGTAGCTCTTGAAGGTATTGTTGTATGGGAGCAATGTGTTATGCAGTACATTTTACAGACATGTTAAGTAATGTGGAAAGCAGCAATGGTCTAGAGCTGCAGTGGACTGGATCTTATCCCATATCTCAAAGGGAGAAATGTTGGTTACACAGAAAATAGATCATCAGTTTATTACGAGGTAACTATGGAAACAATGATGCTTAACTGCAAGTTTAATCCAGAGGAATCCATGTATGTCGTGTTAAGTTCCATCCCCCTTTGTGGTGTGTAGTGTGTTGAACTTTCAGTCCAAGATGGTCAGGTGATCTATTGCAATAAAGTTAAAAAAAAAGCATCAAAAAGTAACTTATTTGGTCCATGCACAGTACCAAACTGTAGCAAATGAAAAATTGTTAAAGAACTTTAAAAATGTTTTATCTTTGAGATTCCTTAAAGTAGCCGCCCTTTGATGTTATGACTGAAATATTAACCTTTGGCCGTCTTTCATTGAACCTCTGGGAAGTTCATTCAAGAGTCTTTGGAAAACCAAAGAAAGAGGTGACCACCTCATGAAGCTCATGGAGAATGCTTTGAGTGCAAAGCAGTAATCAAAGCAAAGGGTGGGTTTTGTAAAGTACTTAAAATATAAAAATGTTTAGAATTATTTCACACATTTTATTTACTATATACACTGCCTGGTCACACACTCTAATATTTTGTTGGACCTCCTTTAGCTTTCACTACGGCACACATTTGCTGTTGTTTTGATAAGCTTCTGCAATGTCACAAGATTTATTCCTACCCAGTGTTGCATTAATTTTTCACCAAGATCTTGCATGGATGATGGTAGAGTCTGACCGATGCGCGAAGTCTTCTCCAGCACATCCCAAAGATTCTCAGTAGAGTTAAGGTCTGGACTCTGTGCTGGCCAATCCATGTGTGAGAATGATGTCTCATGCTCCCTGAACCACTCTTTCACAAGCCTGATGAATTCTGGCATTGTCACCTTGGAATATGCCTGTGCTATCAGGGAAGAAAAAATACATTGATGGAATAACTTGGTCATTCAGTATATTCAGGTAGTCAGCTGACCTCATTCTTTGAACACATACTGTTGCTGAACCCAGACCTGACCAACTACAGAAATCCCAGATCATAGCACTGCATCCACAGGCTTGTACAGTAGGCACAAGGGAAGATGGGTGCATCACCTTACCTGCCTCTCTTCTTACCTTGATGTGCCCATCACTCTGGACCTGGGTAAATCTGGACTCATCAGACCATATGACCATCTTCCATTGCTCCAGAGTCCAATCTTTTGTCATGATTTGTGGGTGTTTTTGGGTTTTTATTATTATTTCTTTATAGTTTTTGAATCGTGCTTCTGTTTATTATTTTCCTGGTCAAGCTTTAGTTTTTGTCTTCTAGTTCATGTTTTTTAAAGTTAGGGTTTTGGATCTGGTTATACTTTAGTTTTATGTTTTTTCTAGTTATGTTTCTATTTGTTTGTATCCGAGAATCTCTGTTTTGCTCCAGCTATGTTTTGTTCTCTCCTGTCTGTTCTCAATCAACTTCATTCGGTTCACCTGCTCTAAGCATTCAGTCTCCTCGTTTCACCTAGTTCTTGCTCCATTTATACACATCTGTTCTGTTCATTCCTCGTGGAGACATTTTGGATCACATCTCTCTTTATGTCTTATCCTTTGCTCATGCCAAGCCCATCTTGCCAGCCTGTCCATGTCTGATTTTTGCCACAACCTTCGGAGGTAAGTTTTGTTTATTAAATAATTTTCACTCAACACCTATGCTTCCTGTCCGTCTGCATTCTGGGGTCCTTCGCCATACCAGCCTTGACATCTTTATGCTCCCTAGCAAATCGAAGCCTTTTTTTCTGGCCACATTTCTTCCTCGAAGACAATGAGTCCCCACTATCCTTCCACTTTTTAATGATGCGTTGGATAGTTCTTAACCCAATGTTGGTAGTTTCTGCAATCTCCCTAGATGTTTTCTCTGCTTGATGCATGCCAATGATTTGACCCTTCTGAAACAGACTGACATCTTTTCCATGACCATGGGATGTGTCTTTCGACATGGTTGTTTAAGAATAACTTGTTGCCAGCTAAAACATATTCGCCCACGCAATAATGTGTGTATATATATATATGTATATATATGTATATATATATATATATATATATATATATATATATATATATATATATATATATATATATACAGGGGTTGGACAATGAAACTGGAACACCTGGAGTGAAACCAGGAGTTTCAGTTCCATTGTGGATTTTCTCGGGTACTTGGGCTTCCTCCCACAGTCCAAAACCATGACTGTTAGGTTAATGGTCTCCCTTAGTTGTGAATGCATGAATGCGTGGCTGCTTGTCCTGTGTGTCTCTGTGTTGCCCTGTGATGGACTGGCAACCTGTCCAGGGTGTACTCTGCCTTTCACCAGCTCCCCTTCAATCCTCTATGGAAGAAGAGGGTATAGGAAATGGATGGATCGATAGAAGCTTTTAGATGTCAGGTGACAAAATGTAAAAATATTTAAGGTGTTAGACTATTTTTGAATGTCACTGCATTGTCTAATCACATTGTATTTACCATATTTAACTGTATGAAAACTGGAGAGGATCAGCCTACTATTTGCAGTCTTTGTCAAAAGCTCCAACTTTTAACTTTTGGATTTCTTCTGAGAAGAGCACATTTTTCTCAGAGCCAACATAGAATCCTTCATGGTGAAAATGTTGAAAATAGATTGTACCTAACACTTATCCCACTAAGTCAGATGACTTGTTTTCAGTTTAACAAACATATTAGGAAACTCTAAAATACCATTTAGCTAGCAAGTATTTTTAACAGAAACATTAGGGCCTTTAGATTTCACATTCATCAAAAAATAGCACCAGTGCAGTAGCTTCTTTCTTTGTAAATATATACAGTGCTTAAAGCTAAGGTTGGACATTTCTTCATGACAGAAAACACTGCTTTGCTTGGGAATGTAGTTGAGAAGCTTACAAACAGAAGCTCCTGTCAGGAGCTGAAGGGGGCAGTGATAAGATAAGAGACCTGGAGAAAACTGGGTGAAGAAGAGTTGACAAACACAGACACAGATTTACAGCAAATAACGTCCTTAGGGGGAAAAAACGGGGCAAGTGAGTTAAGCAAATGGTGAAAAGAATAAAAATAGGGACAAAAATGGGAAGAATGAGAAGAAGGTAGACACACAGTTTTAGATGTGATGAAACCCCCTGCTGTTGTCCACAGGGGAGTGTTGTTGTTTGGGGAATAGATCTGTGCAGAAGAAAAACAGTGACAAACATGCACTCCATACTGGATGGGCAGCAGAAGAGAGCATATAAGAGAATAAAGTGGATTTTCAAGATTAGATCAAAGCTGGAATCTACCTTCACAGAATTACACTGTAATTTGATGTGCTTTCAGAATGTTTGTGGATTTATGAAACTCAATCAGTTTTCATGCTTGACTTGCTGTTGTCATCCTGTCAGCACCTACTCCTATTTCTTTCTACTTTTAAGCAAAATAACACTAGCTTCCAAGTGAAAATGTGTTCACTGACAGGTTAGTCTTAGCCAGATATAAACCAAAAGTACTGAAGCGGCACTTTAAAACTGAGGTTAGACACCAGTGCATTATAGTAATGTTTATTCACACTAGGCGTTATGTGAGCACATACACAGAAGTAGACAAACAAAACCAAAATTGTGTCACTTTGCTTTGTGCACATTCTAATTGCTGAAAGGAGTTGAAATGAATATTTAAAAATGGGCCATCTATAGTTTAATTCAAAGGGAACTGTAGATGGTTCAGCACTTATGTTGCTGTTGACTGCTTGACTGGTTTTTTGATAATGAAAACCCAAAACTTCTTCTCTCAGAAAATAAGAATATAAAAATAAGAAATTACATAAGATTATAAAGATAAAATAAGGATGTTTTAAACGGATATATCAGGCTTCGGAAAAGTGTGTTTATTTCTATGGACTCAATACTTGGTTGGGCCTTTTGCATAAATTACTGTATTAATGCAGCATGGCGTGGAGGAGATCAGCCTGTAGCATTGCTGAGGTTTCTTCTTTCTTGCTCTCAGTGGAAGACACATGCGTTTTCTCTCTCTCCCTCCCTCCCTGCTGATCCCTGCTTCTGCTTTTGTCTTTGTTTTTCTCAGAGCCTTGCTTTGCATATCCTCTAAAGCTATAAATTATGGATTTGGTCAGCTGGTCTCTCAACGTAATTGATCCAATTTTTTCGACGGGAAGACAGGGTAAAGGAGAACTCTCTTGTCCAGACGGGACATTCTTCTCTGGATACACAACGGATTCTTGGCAGCAGTGGAAGATTGTGACTACGAATTTGGTCGAGGACGTCGAAGATGTGTACATATTTGGACTTTTGATAACAGGATTTCTGCTTTTTGGAGTTGGTGGTTATCTGGCTTATCAAGTGATTCGCAAAACATGGGCGGCTGTTCAAAGCATTCCAAAGCTGCCTGCGATGTTGGATGGAGTCTATAGAGCAATCAATACTCAGAGCAGAATCGCAAGCTGGACACGATTCTTGAACAGAATCGCAGCCTGGCAGCAGTTGGACTCAGAGGTTAAAGGATATAATCTTGGAGAAGTTGTACACACGAGATCTGCGGAAAGTACCAGAAATTTGGCTATTTGGATTCGCAATTGAGACATACCAGTAAAACTCTTAAGGTGGTTGGAAATTCACAACTGCCTCAACCACAAAATTTTTTGTTTTTCTAAATCCGGTGCCCCAATGTGGCCTTGGCAACTTCTGCTAACTGGCTATTGACAAAATATCTCCTGGATGTTATAAAAACATGACGCTCTTCCCCAGCACTCCCCTACCAGCTGTGTGCTGATAGGACTATGCGACCAATTGATAAAACTTCCACCTCTCTTTTTAAGGACAATGGCGCTTCTATCAGTGTTGACAGTCTAATTCTTGCAAACACACTTACACTTCTACATTCGCACCATCGATATTCCACCGTACCCTTGCTACATCTTTACTTATGTGTGTGTTGCTTACCCCTGCTGAGGTTTTTTTGTATTACTTCAGACTCTATTCTGCTAAGAAAAGAGTCAAAATATTATTAGTATATAAATATTTGACTAAAGCTGTTTTTACACCAATGACCAAATATTTTTAGACTTCTTAGAAGGATTGTTTTACAGCAATTTCATACCAGTGAAAGCCAAACTTTATTAGTATTTAAAAAGTTTGGACTAAAAATGTTTTATACCAGTGACCCAGCTTATTTGAATGATGGGACCACAACTGCCTCATACCAGCGACCTCAAGGATTAATATTATCATTTTTATTCTAGCACAGGATGAATTCCTTACCACGGATGACTTAATGAGCTAAATACCTCTATTAGAAATATTGGATTAGAACCAGCTCTTACCAGTAAACTCCCAAGGATTATTAATGTCATTTGATTTGTTTTTCTGTGTTTGATTTTCTGTATCATTGTAATGTTTTTCATGAATATCAATGTATTTCGTCTGTGTCAGCTTGGTCATCTCACTCAATTGAAATAAACAAGTTGTATTCATGACTGATTCCCAGCAACCATGTTGTCATACAGAGTTATACTTATTGAGATGCAATTAAGGAGGGTATTTTCATAACCAAGTTGAGTTTTACTTTAGTGATCACATATTTGATCAAAATGAACAAAGTAAAAGAAAGGAAAGAGGGGTTTGACTTAGATAGGTCACATCTATAAGATAGTACATATTTTCAAAACTGTGTAGACATGGTAAAGAACAGACTAAAGTTGAAATTGCTGTAGTTCTAAAAATCAGTCACACTAAGCCATTAATTATCCAGTTCAGATGTTTAACTTGACCCTACTTGGTATATCTTTCAATATAGTAATAAAAATTATTTAAATATATTCGGTTAAAACTCTTCAGCTCTCCAACACTCAATTTTAGTGCTGTAGTTTCTCATATATCTGCCTCCACTTGTTCTTCAACATATCTTTGAGGCTACAAACTGAGACTTGTGCGATTCATTATGGTAAGCACCGTGCATTTAATTTGCTGCCAGCATTTCAATATATGCTGAAGGATTGGTGTAATTCCTGCTCTCAACAAGAGTCACCACATGATCACAGCAAGAACAGAAGATGAACAAAAAGTTCCCCTCAGAGAGCCTGCAGGTGTCATCTGCTGCAGAGAAAGCAGCAATTAGCAACAATTAGCAGTTAGGGTTAACAGCCGAAGTAGTAGCTCACTGCCTGTCTGAAGGAAATATTTCATAAGTAATAAAATGAAACCTTTTATATATATTTTTTATATATTTTCAAAAATTGAGACATTTAAAAAATGTACATTAGGTTTATTTGAAAATTGTCTATAAATGTTTGATGCCATGCACTTTAAACAGTGTCTCAATAAAGTGTTCAGGCCCCTCAAACTTTTCCCTATTTTGTCTCATTAAAACTATAAATTTCAGCTTATTTTCGGGATTTTATTTGATAGACCAACACAAAACAGTGCGTAATTAAGAAGAGGAAGGACACTGATGCACATTTTATAATTATTTTTCCATATTTAAATCTTAGAAATGTCAGTCAGTCAGTCATTTTCTACCACTTAGAAATGTGTGCTATGATGTTTTGTTAAGCGCCTTTACTCTGGCACTCCATTAACGAAGTGCAACAATCAAGTTTAAAAGTCTGGAAGGATTGCTAAAATTATTTCTATCTTCTAAATGCTAAAGTAGCATGAGCAAAATATTTTTCAAAAGTTTTTTTATTTTTATTTCTTCAAATCAGAAATCAATATAAACAAATTTCCTTAGTAAATGGTGGAATTGCCTTTTAAATAGTTTGGCTTCACTTATATTTCTCACCAAAATTTACTGGAAATCTGTGCCTTTCGTCCTAGTTAAACCAGTTTAAATGAGTCAGGTTTGTTGGTCGACTTGCTCACACACACCTCTTTAGATCATCCCATAAACTGTCTGCGGGGCTGAGATAAGGACTTTGTAATGGCCACTTCAAAACATTTGTTTTACTTAAGCCACTAGACTTGTGAAGGTCTATAATTCTCTTTCTAAAAATTTTGCAGTTTTCTTTTGATTTTGCAAACAAAATAGAATAAGAATAAAGTATCATTTATTGTCCCTTAGAAAGGAAATTCAGGTGTATGTATGATGAGCATGTATGATGTATGATGTATGATCAGAAAAGAACCACTGTGTTTGAGGTATTGGCTTAAAATACTTTCACATGTCATGACATCATTATTTTCCAAATTGTGAACAAACAAAGTAATGATAGAATTGTACTGGGAAGGCTACAGAGCTTTACAACACTTAGGGGGAGAATCTGCCACAAATCTGGCCTTCATGGAAGAGTGGTGAAAAGAAAGCAAAAGTTGAAAGAAAGCCTTTAGAAGTCCTGTTTTCCGTTGACTATAAACTATGTAGAGGACACCGCAAACACAAGAAAGAAGGTGCTCTGGTTTGATGAAACCAAAATGTAACTCTATGGCCAACATGCACTCAACACCTTATAGTGAAATGTGGTGGCCGCAATTATGCTGTGGGGATATGTTTCTTCAGCAGGTTTAGGAAAGCTGATCAGAGTTTATGGGAATGTGGATGTTACTAAATACAGGGCAACCTTGGAGGAAAATCTTTCAGAGACTACAAAAAAACTGGAGCGGGGGGTTTATTTTCCTCCAGGACACTGACCCTAAATGATACATCAAGGACTAATATGGAATTGTTTAGATCAAAGGATTTTTACATGTTAAAATGTCCCAGCTAAAGTTCCGACCTAAATACAACTGATAATTCAATTCAACTCAGTTTATTTTCAAAGCGCCAATTCACAACACATGTCATCTCAAGGCACTTTATAAAGTCAATTCAATTGAATCATACAGATTTCAAGTCAGATACATACATTCCATTTGATCCTAATTATCGAACATTGCAGTCAAATTAAGGTGGTTAAAAAGTATTTATTTCTAAGGAAACCCAGCTGATTGCATTGAGTTAGTGACTTGCAACATTCACTCCTCCTTGATGAGCATGTGGTGATAGTGGGCAGTCACTTGCATTAACTTTGCAGCAATCCCTCATACTGAGCATGCATGTAATGACAGTGGAGAGGAAAACTCCCTTTTAACAGAAAGAGACCTCCAGCAGAACGAGGCTCAGAGTGAGCAGCCATCTGCCGACAGGGGGTTTGAGAGAACAGAGCAGAGACACAAAAAGAACACAGAAGTACTGATCCTGGAGTACTTTCTATGGGAAAGAAAAGTAAAACATTAATGGTAGTAGCTCTTTTAGTGGCTTCATCTAGAAGAGAAAGACAGCTAAGCAAATGAACTCTGAGCCAGTTTTCAAGTCTAGAGTATAAAAGAGAGCACATACAGTTAGTCACAGTAGAAGCTCAGCCAGTAGCTATGTCTAGGAGAGACAGGGTTAAACACTGAAGGGCCAAGTATATCATCTGTAGAAGGAAAACATTAAGTTGTTGGCAGCAGCAGCTCAGCTGATGCCCCCCTCAATGAAGGTGTCACTGCTAAACACAGAGCCAGGCCAGATGTAGTTTCTAGGAACAGAAAAAACAGAGAGAGAACATAAAGTTAAAAACTGAAATAACAGCAAATAATGCAAAATTGAAGAGTAATATGTGAAGGGAAGTACTAGAAATAAATCCTACTGTTTTTCTTCTGCATGGACTCCAAGTCCTAAGCCCACTTTGTATCTTTGTTTTCATTCTGCCTATATTCATATATGCCTGAAGACATTTTTTAGACTATTGTACACTAATTGCAAACAGGTTATCCTTTATCTTCATCAAAAATGGAAAGCAAAAGAAACAAACTGACCAAGGAGATCAGGGCAGCTAAGAGAAGCTACATCGATAAGCTAGCAAGTAGCTTATCAGGTAATCACCCAGCAGCACTTTGGAGGAGCCTGTACAACATTACTAACTACAGGAACCTATCACCTCACACTGTATTAAGCACTGGTGTTAATACATTTGAAGGACAACACAGGCAACCTGCTGGACTCACTGCAGTTTGCTTACCAGGCAAACAGATGATGCAGTCAACTTGGGACTACATATCATCCTGCGCCACCTCGACCACCCAGGGATGTATGCCAGGATCCTTTTTGTGGACTTCAGCTCAGTCTTCAACACCATCAACTTGGACATTCTCTACCAGAACCTCACCTAGCTCAGAGACATCCACCTGTCAGGGGATCACCTGCTTCCTGACTGACCAGTAGCAGCAGGACAGAACAGGAGTGATATGCTGATATTTATGGGATCTAGTGAGAAATCTAGCTGCAGTGTTTTGTATTAGTTGAGGGAACGTTGGGGCAGACCAGCGAATAACAAATTACAATAGTCAAGGTGGCAAGGAAACAAAGGCATGGATAAGAGTTTCTCAGAGAATTAAAGAAGAAATATGGTTTTTCCTGGCAACCTTTCCAAACAACTCAAACTTATTATTTGCATGTTTAATTTCATTGACTTTGAAACATCCTAACTGAGACTTCTTGAGTTCTTGGGCATGGCAACTGACAATGGTATTAAAATCTTTGACGTTAAGAATGTTTTCCGCTTGTAAATAACCCCTTTCAATGAGAACAATGGACTTAAAATTGTTTGGAAATTACTTTTTAACTGTTCCTACAAAGGTTGTCATTGCTAATGTATTTGCTTAGCATTATGTCAGCATTCACCTATAAGCTCCAGACCATCAAGCTAGCTGTTAACATGTTTACTTCTGTAGAGCTGGTCAAACATATGATAAGTGAATCAAGAACATTTAGTCAGCAACACCTGTCTGCTACTTGTTTGTACATTCAATGGAATTAGCAGTTGGTCCCGGCAGTCAATTAAAATAAACTTGACATTTCTCACTTGCAAATGGCATATAATTCACAATATCCAAAGCTTGTACCTTGATTGCTGAAATTTGTTGGAAATTGGGGCTTACAAATTAAATGTTATTAAGGACTACATATCTTAGGAGCATCGAAAGGAATAAAAGGTTAACATCATAAAGCGATTTCACAACTCAAGTTTTTGAAGAAGAAAACGGATCAGAAAAGCATGGTAAATATGGCAATAATAACATCATGAATATGCTTGCAATTTAACTGGAGCAAACAAGTATACTGTTTATGAAAACAATACATGGGAAGTACATAACTTTAGGTTAAATAGCTTAAAAAGCATGAAGAACACAGTATTTAGAGGAAAATTATAGTCTTTCATTCCAGAGTGATTCTTTGATTTGTGGTTTCCACAACTACTCTATGTTTAATGGAAACTAATAATGTGGAAATTGCTTTCCTCCACTGTGAATAGCCGATGTTATTATAGCTTGATTTGAATGAGCCATTTTCATCTTTGTGAAGTGTAAAGGTGAGCTAACGGTTAATTACAGTCCACATTATCATGCTGCAGAAAATGTTCCAATTTCTTTTCCATTGTGATTAGCAAGATGTGCCTTTTTCGACAAAAATAAGTCTATTAAATAAGAGATTGTGAGTCTCCTCCCCTTTGTGTGTGTCTTAGAATGACCCAAACATTCAAAATTTCATTTTTTAAACAATGTGAAGGAAATGCTAAAGAAATTAGTTCAGAGTTCAGCCCATATGTTTTCCAGAACTCTCCATGAGCTGCAGCCATATGAGTTTGTGTCCCAAGAAGTGGCAGACATAGAGAGGGCCTTGTGTGCAAATAGTCTCTTCCAAAACACATGCGGGTAGTGTTGATAGCCGCCTGGGGCTATCAACACTAACAACAACCCTTCCTTTTACCCCCACACCTTATCAGTTTTCCTTCCACACTTCTCTCTGTTCAAGCCTCCTGTTTATGTTTACCTCTTTATTTTTTGTTTTCACCCTTGTCTTCCATTTAAATAAAATCTTTCTGCAAACACATAGTCATTTCAGCAACAATAACATGCATTGGCCCTCATCTAGTTCATCTCAGATTGCTATGTACAGAGACTGTATATGTATTTATTACTTTATTTTCACAACTAGATGGAAGCTTTGAAAGCACTAACATTTTGTGCCAATAAACTCTCATTTGCATAAAGCTTGTGTCTTGAGTCTGACAGCATTCACGGTTCTACATCTTATTAGAGAAAATCTTTCTGGAAATTCAGCTTAATTGAAACCTAACCTAGTATTCATTTCTTTTGCCTTTTCCATAATACTACTCATGTATGCTTCCATAATAAATTCCATAATACTACTCATGTATGCTTCCATAATAAATTGATTTTATAGCTATAGAAAAAAAGATCACTTTTACACCAGCAGTTAAGCTCCAGGTGTATATATATCTCAAAAGATGTACAGCTGTAGCTCCATAAAAAGGTGACTTATTGATTAATTTATTGGCAGATTCTTTTATAAATATTGACTTACACGGGGAAATGTTTATTTGTGAAAAAAAAAAAACTGTTGAGATTCATGTATACTTTTCCTTCGACTTCATAATTGTGTTACTTTGTGTTGCTCTATCACATAAAATCCTGCTAAAATGTGATGAAGTTTATGGTTGTAATGTGACAAAATTTGAGAACGTTTCAAGAGTATGAATTACTATCGGAAGGCCCTTTATGTTCTATCAAGACACCAGACTGGCTGCTCAGTCACATGCAGGCTCCACTATTGAAGTGTAATCACTAGTTTGTAACACAATTTTAATTTGAAGAGTCACTCAGACCTTAAAGTTGATATGTTCAATCTTACCATCCAACTGGATGTGTATACCCTATCTGTGCTGTAGATAAAACCAAAGACACAGCTACTCCCACCAATATAAGTAAACTACTCCACAAAAATATGTCAGAGTTCATAATGGAAAGGACAATGGTTCAAACTGCTACTCTGGTCCACAATGTAGACAACACTTCTAAAAAACTCATGAAAAAGAAGCAATGCAAACAAAGTTTAGTTGTACAAATAAATTCTTATAGGACATCAGGCTTGCTAAATAGAAACATGAAAGTCAAGGAAAATATACTTCTAAAGAAAATTGATAAAGCCTTATGTTTTCCAATGTAGGTCTGTTTATTCAAAGATGACATTAACGTATATGTATAGCTATATGTAGAAATCAGTATCATATGCACTGCTTTTGGACTTGAGGAGTTGGATGAAGAAAAATGCAAAGTAAAAACACTGCCCCTCAACAGAGAAAAATCTTTGTTCTTTGTAACCTTGAGCAGCATTTAACAAAAAGTTCCACTAACCCCCCCTTACTTGCTGGAGGCTTCAAACAAGGAATGATGATTGCTTGGACTTCTCCTAGCACATTGCAGTGCCTTGTTTTTTCTTTTCATTCTGCCCGCCGTCCTGTACCTTGTCTGTTGGCTTCTGTAATGACTCAATTTCCCTGGTAGCATACCTTGCCCTCCAGGATCAATAAAGTTAATCTTGTGTTGCCTTACCTTATCTTGACTTGGATCCCAGCCTCATTAAAACAGGCAGGAACTTTTGCCACATGGTGGCTGAATAAATGTTGGCCTAAAACTTATAAATGGATAAAGGCTCAAATTTCTTGGTAGCAGTTAAGATCTTTTTTATAATTTTTCTTGCAAGATGCATCAATAACTAGGAAGTAACATTTTCCGAAGCTATGAGGTTTTCAATGCATATTACAAAATGTGGCCTCTCTGCTACTGAATAATGGCAGACAGTAAGGAAGGAAGAGACCAAAGCATTCACCCTGGGATCACTCAGTTTTTCTGAGAATATGTGGGTCAATGTAACAAGTCTATTCCTATTTAAGTATAAGTAAAAGACAGATATCAAGTTTTTTCTGTGTCAGTTCAAATCATGCTTTCAAAAAAATAGGATAAAGCACCACTGGTGACACCCTGAATTTTATTTAAAGCTCAAGTATACATGGTGATATTTAGCTTTACAGTGAATTACATTTACATTCTACATTGCAACATTTTACATGCTTTTTTAATAAACTTGTAAAATAGAACATATTTTTTACTTAAAAAGTTAGATCAAAGATACTAGGCCTTATTCAAACAAATAAAACATTGCTAAATAAGTTTTTATTGTAGTCATCTTGTCTCTCATCTGTTGAAAATAGTTTTGCACAGAATGCTTGTGCACCAGGTCTGATGCCTACACTACCAGTTGGTATATATTTGACATTCTATGTGCTTAAGCAAAAGACAACTGGACATATTTTCCTGTTTCTTGAAGATATTTAACCACTTTTCCAAAAACCTTCTTTAGTTCTGAACATGGTTGGAAGTAACAGGCATATATGTTGTAGTCAGAGTAGTCACACTAATAGGACCCAGTCGCATGTGAGTTCAGCCTAGTGTTTGGGTCATTGTTACCTGCCAAGCCAAACATGTCACTAAAGATGCCATATGAGTTGTTATGATTACATGTTCCAAGGTGTGAATTGCTGAAAACACGCCTGGGGAGACAAGTCAGGGCTGTAGACTTGGTATTGGAAAGATGAAATTTGAGGCCACCTTCTCTGTAAAGTGCTGTTTTTTGTTTTTGTTTTCATGTTTAACATAGATTGTGTCTTTTATTCATTTCTCAAACCACCTATCTCTTCCCATTCCAAATGTACATATTGCCATCTTGAAATAGTGTCCCTTCTCCTTGAGATGTAAATGAACCGCTAATTCTTGGTCTGATGAGTTTGCTCTTCTGTGTTGGGTCATACTTTTGTGTTGCTGTTGTTTGGTTTCTTCGATGTTCAATGGTCTGAACAGTCCTCGCTGCACTGGACTCCATATACCACAATCCCTATGTTTTGGTGTTTTATCCTTGACATAAACTAAAATGTGTAGGAGATGTGAATGGTTGTTTTTAAAACCTGCAGAAGAAGCTGTTTAGGTCGTCAGACAGTCTGGAGGGTTATCACTGACCTGTAGTTAGTGATGTCCTTAGACTGAGAGTGTTTTTGGGTTTAAAATGCATCGGATTATTATGCTTGGGAAATATTCCTCTTAGTTTCTCGGATATTCCAGCAATTTATGGAATGACAATGTTCTCCCATTCAATCTTATTTTCTCCTTCATGGACTGAGTTAAGCATTTTCTTAAAAAACTGGATGCCTTGACATAGCCCCTGATAGGGTATCCACAGGTTTGAAGTGCTTTCTTATGTGTTTGTGTTCCTTATCCATTATTTGTGTCCTAGTGGGGTCCTGGTTGGCTATGCTGCATAGTTCTGATGAATGAGTTTATGTTCCAGTGGGGGCTGGTCTGTGTGTGTTGGTTTTCTATAGACTTCGTTGATGAGGCTTTCATTTCTCTCAGTGTGCACCAGACAGTTCAAAAATGGCTGCTTAAAATCAATGGCATCTTCCCACTTGAACTTCATGCTGTTGTCTACTGAGTTGATGTATTCAGTAAAGGCTTTCTTTGGTTTGGATTTTGACCCGGGTGTCATCCACATACCTAAAACAGTGGCTAGGTTTTGTTGCTTGGATCAACACCAATCTGCTTTCTGTTTCCTATGTAGAAATTGGCCACAACGTGTGACACTGGGGATCCCATGGCACACCCATGACTATTGTCTTCTTTGTCAAGAATTGACGTAGACTTGTCATCTGAGACCAAAGTTTCAGAAACAGTCTTTATTTTATATAATCAGGAATGAAAGCCATGAGGGCTATAGATTATAGTTGATAGGTGATGCACCTCATAAGCATATTTTACTGTGAAAGAATGTGCTTCTTTTAATTATATGGGATGTTCGCAGACCATAGGCCAATGATAGCTAGTGCCAATATGTTCATGTTGGCAGTAGCTTCATAATGATAACTACACAGATGATCAACATTTTAGACTGACCATGCACACAACTGATCTAGATCCATGATGCTTAATATGTGTTTCAAGTACCACTAGTGGGAATCGGCCTGTCTTTAGTGGTACTTAGAGATAAGTGTGTTAATTAATCACAACAACCATTTATGTGAAATATGTAAGATGCAAATACCTTTTGGTACAAATGTTTGGTTTTTGCAGCAGCTATCAAGAAATTATAAAAGTACAGGAGCCATATCATCGTTGAGATTGAAGCTGGTGTAAAACGTTTCACACTTAGAATTACAGTGCCTTGCGAACGTATTCGGCCCCCTTGAACTTTTCAACCTCTTGCCACATTTCAGGCTTCAAACATAAAAATATAAAATTCTAATGTTTTGTGAAGAATCAGCAACAAGTGGGACACAATCGTGAAGTGGAATTAAATTAATTGGATGTGTCAAACTTTTTTAACAGCTGAAAAGTGGGGCATGCAATATTATTCGGCCCCCTTGCGTTAACACTTTGTAGCGCCACCCTGTGCTGCAATTACAGCTGCAAGTCACTTGGGGTATGTCTCTATCAGTTTTGCACATCGAGAGACTGAAATTCTTGCCCATTCTTCCTTGCAAAACAGCTCGAGCTCAGTGAGGTTGGATGGAGAGCGTTCATGAAGCCCTTTTCACATATTCTCGATTGGATTCAGGTCTGGACTTTTACTTGGCTATTCCAACACCTGGATACGTTTATTTGTGAACCATTCCATTGTAGATTTGGCTTTATGTTTTGGATCATTGTCTTGTTGGAAGATAAATCTCCGTCCCAGTCTCTTGCAGACTCCAACAGGTTTTCTTCCAGAATGGTCCTGTATTTGGCCCCATTTATCTTCCCATCAATTTTGACCATCTTCAGTGTCCCTGCTGATGAAAAGCAGGCCCAAACCATGATGCCACCACCACCATGTTTGACAGTGGGAATGGTGTGTTCAGGGTGATGAGCTGCGTTGCTTTTATACCAAACATATCGTTTTGCATTGTGGCCACACAGTTCGATTTTGGTTTCATCTGACCAGAGCACCTTCTTCCACATGTTTGGTGTGTCTCCCAGGTGGCTTGTGGCAAACTTTAAATGAGACTTTTTATGAATATCTTTGAGAAATGGCTTTCTTCTTGCCACTCTTCCATAAAGGCCATATTTGTGCAGTTTACGACTGATTGTTGTCCTATGGACAGACTCTCCCACCTCAGCTGTAGATCTCTGCAGTTCATCCAGAGTGATCATGGGCCTCTTGGCTGCATCTCTGATCAGTCTTCTCCTTGTTTGAGATGAAAGTTTAGAGGGACGGCTGGGTCTTGGTACCTTTGCAGTGGTCTGATACTCCTTCCATTTCAATATGATTGCTTGCACAGTGCTCCTTGGGATGTTTAAAGCTTGGGAAATCTTTTTGTATCCAAATCCGGCTTTAAACTTCTCCACAACAATATCTCAGACCTGCCTAGTGTGTTCCTTGGTCTTCATGATGCTCTCTGCGCCTTGAACAGAACCCTGAAACTATTACAGAGCCGGTGCAATTATACGGAGACTTGATTACACACAGGTGGATTCTATTAATCATCATCAGTCATTTGGGACAACATTGGATAATTCAGAGATCCTCACTGAACTTCTGGAGTGAGTTTGCTGCACTGAAAGTAAAGGGGCCGAAAAATATTGCACGCCCCACTTTTCAGTTTTTTATTTGTTAAAAAAGTTTGGCACACCCAATAAATTTAATTTCAATGTTGATTTTAAAATAAAAATGGCACGCATAATTAAACAACACCATCTAGCTCAAGATGCAGTAGTACATGTATTATTTTTGTTTCTGCTTTAATGGATAAACAACAATAAACTGAAAGGGACCAACTCCAGTTATACTACTTCTAAAAAATACTTCTAACTTACTATTATCCATCTTAGGTTGGGCACTGAAACCTGCTACACTGTTTCATCTATGTGCTTAAGGCGGATCTAAATGTGAGGAAATTAAGTGCATTACATGGAACACCAAGTCCTGATAAAGATGGCGACGACGATGGCCGCCTCGGAGCTTCGCTCTCTCTTTGTCTGTGTATTTTGCATGTTTTTATGTTTTAGTATCGGTGCCCCCCAGGGGTGTGTTCTATCCCCACTCCTCTTCTCCCTCTATACAAATGACTGCACCTCAGCGGACCTGTCCGTGAAACTCCTGAAGTTTGCAGATGACACCACTGTCATTGGACTGATCCAGGACGGTGATGAGTCTGCATACAGACAGCAGGTGGATCGGCTGATACACTGGTGTAGTCAGAACTACCTTGAACTTAACCCACGCTGTGGAAATGGTGGTGGACCTTCGGAGAACACCACCCATATACACCCCCCCCTCACCATCCTCAACAACACCGTGTCGGCTGTGGTCCACTTCAGGTTCTTAGGAACCATCATCTCTGAGGACCTCAGATGGTCTTCACACATAGACACTGTTCAAAAGAAGGCCCAGCAGAGACTGTACTTCCTGAGGCAGCTCAAGAAGTTCAACCTTCCACAGGAGCTGCTGCTCATCTTCTACACTGCCATCATTCAGTCTGTCCTGTCTTCATCCATCTCAGTGTGGTTTGGCTCATCCACAAAACAGGACAAGTCCAGATTGCAATGAATAATCAGGAATGCAGAGAGAATAATCAGGGCTGATCTTCCCTCCATCCAGGACTTATACAGGTCTAGGGTCAGGAAAAGAGCTGCTAAAATCTCTGCAGACCCCACACTCTGCACATAAACTGTTTAGAGTTTCACCTTCAGGCCGCCGCTACAGAGAACTGTTTATTAAAACCAGCCGCCGCAGTGACAGTTTCTTCCCCCAGGCTGTTTCTTTGTTGAACATTTAATAGAGTACCAAACAACAGCATACAGATGTTGCAAATGCACCTTTTTATTTTTATATGTGTATATTGTATATATGTATATTCTGTAATGCAAAACCAAAAACCAGAGAGCAAAGTCTACCGGAAATCAAATTCCTTGTCTGATTCTGCATTTTGTATAGTGCATGTGTATTGGAATGAAGGGTGTAAAATACAGTGTTCTACCTAATCAGGACAAATATAACACTTCAGATTTGGTGTCACCATCTTGTTTCTTGTTTTTCCATACTGAAGGATGTGGAGATGAAAGTCTATTACCCTAGACATAGAATTATTTGCTAAATTAATCCAAAATTAGGCCAGATTGCATCTTTTGGAGCTGCTTCAAGTATTCTTCATACTAAGATAGGGGAATCTTTATCAGCACAGACCTGCATACAATAGTTGTAATATCACAGAGCTGAGTACAGGTTTGTGTGATGTGCTGGTGTGTTTTTCACTCTCTTTCTCTCACCTTCCTCCTGCAGTGTGTGACAGGCAGGTGCAGGCCCACAACTGCAGATCATCAGGGCTCATCAGGCAGTGCTCTTAAGCAGCTGGAGCCCTGAAGGAGATTTCAAATTGTTTGCTCGCGCAGAGTCGTTATTAGACCAGCAGACCTACAGGGGTTGGACCACAATCTAGCATAAGTATTGGGCCAAGGGAATGCCATGATATGGCAGCCCAAACCATCACTGATCCACCCCCTGCTTCACTCTGGGCATGCAACAGTCTGGGTGGTACGCTTCTTTGGGGCTTCTCCACACCGTAACTCTCCCGGATGTGGGGAAAACAGTAAAGGCGGACTCATCAGAGAACAATACATGTTTCACATTGTCCACAGCCCACGATTTGCGCTCCTTTCACCATTGAAACCAACGTTCGGCATTGGCATGAGTGACCAGAGGTTTGGCTATATCAGCCCGGCCATGTATATTGACCCTGTGGAGCTCCCAACGGACATTTCTGATGGAAACAGAAGAGTTGAGGTGCACATTTAATTCTGCCGTGATTTGGGCAGCCCTGGTTTTATGTTTTTGGATACAATCCGGGTTAGCACCCGAACATCCCTTTCAGACAGCTTCCTCTTGTGTCCACAGTTAATCCTGTTGGATGTGGTTCATCCTTCTTGGTGGTATGCTGACATTGCCCTGGATACCGTGGCTCTTGATACATCACAAAGACTTGCTGTCTTGGTCACAGATGCGCCAGCAAGACATGCACCAACAATTTGTGCTCTTTTGAACTCTGGTATGTCACCCATGATGTTGTGTGCATTTCAATTTTTTGAGCAAAACTGTGCTCTTACCCTGCTAATTGAACCTTCACACTCTGCTCTTACTGGTGCAATGTGCAATCAATGAAGACTGGCTACCAGGCTGGTCCAACTTAGCCATGAAACCTCCCACACTAAAATGACAGGTGTTTCATTTTCATTGTCCAACCCTTGTAGAGCTACAATATTCAGTAAGCTAGACCTTCGCAACGTTTACCATCTTGTATGCCTTCGAGAAGGGGACGAATGGACGACGGCTTTCAAGACCCCTACAGGGCACTACAAGTATTTGGTCATGTCCTTCGGACTTACCAACACCCTCGCAGTATTTCAAGCCCTTCTCGATGACTTTTCCAAAGATTTCTTAAACATCTTTGTCTTTGTGCACCTCAACGACATTCTCATTTTTTCAAAAGATCCCCAGACCCACAAACAACACTTTAGGATGGTCCTCCAACGCCTTCTGGACAACCGTCTCTATTTCAAAGCTGAAAAATGTCAATTTCATATGGACAATAACTTTTCTTGACTCTGTTTTCGAGGGTGGACAGGTGAAGGCAGATCCTGGCCTGGTTTTCCATTATGACAATAGCATATTATTGGGTCATGCTTAATTATTTGAGTAGCACGATTTAAAAAAAAAATCTAAAAATTATTTCAAAGTTAAAAGAAAATTGTTTTTATTCTAAGAAATATTTAAAAATAATGTATGCAATTGTGATTGATATTCTGATAGATTCCTGACAGATTAGAAGCATGCGTTGATTTTTATTAAATCAATAAAAGCTACTAAAACCTGCGTTGATGTTTCTGTGTTTATTTATTTCACTGCTTGTAAAGTTGTTAAAGACTCGTAGAAAAAGTATATTTTCTCATCGCCAAAAATCTGTGTGATCAGTGTCTTTTTGCTACTTGACCTTGTCTCTTTTTGGCTCATCCCCAACATCACAGCAATAAGTCAAGGAGGCCAATTAACCTCCTACCACACACACACACACATACAAGTGCACCCACACACACCGTCATACATCTGAAATTCATCTCATCAGCATGATTGCTGTCTTTTGGGTGCAAATGCTGGGCAGCGCTTCTCGGGTCAAACAAACTTTGCCCTCCTGTCTTGGTGCACAGTCAAGCAGCCTAATCTCCCACTTCCAGCTTCCCATGCAAAGTCAACACTGGCTGCCTTCTTCATTTACCTTGTTAGCTACCTGACAGTGGGATGTCTAGCCTTCAGCTGAACAGCTTTAATGAGCAGAGAGCCTCGTTAGCACCGTGCGGACAGCTGGAGACAAATGGGCTTGTTAAGTCCAGGCTATGCATATTCTTAATTAGCCTTTTGTAGTATGTTTCATAGCACAGTCGCTCAGAAGGTGTATGTGGGAGAAAATGTGCTTCACAGAACATACTCTTGAATAATATCCCAAAGGTTGGTGGGCTGAATTTAGCTTTTAATCTTAATTTATGCCAGGTTATTTAACAAAGAGGCATCCTGTGTTTTACTGAAATGTCCTAATCATGATCACACAGTTAATCATCTTCATATATGAAAACTACTCAGTGTGAAAACACTGTCGGAAACAATTCAACTCCTTCGTGATTAGTAATGGACTACATTTTGTCCCTTCAATCCAGATTACCCAGTGTCTTGCCTTGTTTTTTTTTTTTGGGGGGGGGTTCACGTCTTCTCCTGTTAGAACCAAACCCTTCTATGGGATTTTATGTGATAGATCAAGAGAAGTAACACATAGTTGTAAAGTGAAAGAAAACATTTCCTGGTTTGCAAAATATTTTACAAAACATTCTGACATGTGACATCTATTTAGATGACTTGTTTCTTCAGTTTACCTGCATGTAATTTAATCTTAATATTAAAGCAGCTGTTTTATGAGAACATCAGCAAACAGCCTCACAAAGACCAAGTGACACATTAAACAGGTCTGTGATAATGTTGTGGAGAGCTTAAAGTAAAATTAGGTTATAAAGCATGTTTTCAAGCTTTGGACGTGAGAGGACAATGGTAACTTCAGGGAAGCTGCAAAAGTCTACAGCCCAAGTGGAAGAATCTATCCATCTGTTATTAGTCATGCATTCCACAAATCTGCTGTTTTGGAAGAGAAGTTGGTTGTGCAGCCCTGATTGGTCCCCTTTTTATGCTCTATATTAAAAATACAAATTCAGAAAATATAAACAACAACCCACCACCTGTTTCATGTTGTTCCTCATTCTGATGGACTTCCCACTTCTGTCAACCAAATGTGCTGAAAAGGAAAATTAAACCAACCTACTGATACACCACAATCAGCTGATCAAACAAAGGTAGATAAATACATGTTTAATGAATTTAAATGAATTTGCAGAGTGTCTTAGAGTAATTGCTAACCTTTTTAACATGTTCCTTAAGTTACAGTTGAGCTAAATATTGTTAGCAGGCAAGTTCTGTTGTTGTTACAAGCTGAAGTTAGCAGGGGAACTGTGTCATCTAACAGAGCTGTTTCACTGTATTCAGGTTCTCCACCTGAAACAGCTGTGAACTGATGTTAGTTTTATATTATTGTACCTGCTGAATGGTTGTTAGACTTTTTATCGGTGAATAGGCCAAGGACATGGCAAATCAGGTTGAAAATACATTTTTCAAAAATGAGTGATAAATATCTTTTTACACCATATCAGGCAACATAATATTTATAGTTTGCATCCTCTTATCGCTCAAAAAGCCAAAAGTTTGGAAATAATGGGAACACTGCATGGCTGTTTTAAATTATTAGAAATTGTTTTTTTTCAACTTCAGCCTGTTTTTATTTTTAATATTAAAATAATAATAATAATCTGACTGTTTGTCACATTCGTTCGGAAGCCCTGAAATGCAAAGGAAAAAAAAAGTTTAGTAAAACGGCTGGTTTCTAAGAACAAATGTCCCATTTTCTAAATGAGATTGTAGTAAAGCAAAATGAAATACAATAAAAGCACATTAACTTTTTATTTGTTGGCCTTGCTATGTTGTAAGGATTATGATTATTGATTAATTAATATTCATCAATAATTATAATTTAAAATCATAATTTGAAAAAGATTTTTTCTTTCTTAACCAAAAATCATTACTTACGAATAGAAATCAGAGATGTCCACTGCTGTTGTGATTATGGGCTCATAGCTCTTTAATAATTACAAATTTTATAATTACAAATTATTAACCAAAACCACTGTTTATGTAACCAATTCACCGAAGGTGGGGGAACTTCAACCTTGTTTTGACAGATAAATCACTCTTGCACAAAATAAACACAAATGCTTCTCTTAATTATATATATGAAGATTTATTGAAGCCAAATAATCCTGATATACCATTATTCTGGTCCAAAAACCTTCACCTAACTAGCAAGCACCATTCTACACAAAGGGAATAAAAATGACTACTGTACCTAACAATAATAATAAAAGAAAAACATATAAATGCACATTTAGTGTCTATGAAGATCAAACCAGTAGTTTTATGGACAAAATGTGCAATTTGGGTTCAATGGAAAGAAGTCTTCATGTTGTGCTGATGTCCCGATTGCAGTGATCAGCTGATAAAACAGTGGGGCCACGCCCCTTTAGCCACAACCAGCTGAAAGCCCCAAATCTTTAACAAAGAGTCCTAATCTCTGAGGCAGGAACTTAGTGGAAAATCTCCAGCAATAAAACTGGAACAAAGAGTGGTTGGGCAAGGCCCAGACCGCAGTTGCTTTGAATGGAAAACTTTTAAAAGTCCTACTTCTAACTCCTGGCTGATTTGAGATCAGCCGGACAAAACATTAACCACGCACAATTCAGCAGCGCTTGCGCACCAAATCAAATCAAAACACAGCTCAGCATAACATAATTCAATCGGTATTGCATGCAACAAGTTAATACCTGAGATTAACTACTGGTGATCCTACATCACCTTGACTATGCCTCATCCTGCCCAGACCTCTAAATGCACCTATCCGGTTTAGTATGAAAAGAACGAAATCACTTTGACGTTGATTTCTGCTCTCCACCGGTTGAGGAGGGATCAGGTCTTAAGAAAAAGGAAGGGAGGGGGGCCACGCGTCTGTGATCAAAATAAAGAAAAAAAACAGTAATTTCTCATCCGTCCAGGAGGGGAAAGGATGAACCGTTAGTCGACTGCATACACAAGGAGGGAAAACTCATCTCCTTGGACATAGAACCTCTGTGGGTTTCCACCTGCGCCAGGTGTCAGCGTGGTCTTCAATCGACAGATTTTCAGCTTTCAAGCTCTTCCGGTGTTAGAATTATGATAATTGATTAATTAATCTTTATCAATAATTATAATTAAAAATCATAATTTGACAAAATTCATTTCTTAACCAAAATCCAGACCAGAGATGTCTTCTACACAAAAGGGGTAAAATATCTAACTAAACAAAATAAAGCAAAACAGCAGTGGGTGCCTAAGGGATCAAACCAGCAGTTATGGCAAAAATGATAATATGACAAAGGGGTGTGGTGGTGAGTGGAGGTTGGTGCGCAGCTCCAACTGTAACTCAGTTATACTCAGTCATAAAACCTCCCCCAACTCTGCGAAGTGAGCAGACAAAGCATTATAAAACTTTTGGCAGCACACTAGTAAGCAGTAAGTTTGAAGACAAAGAAAATGGGAAATTTCACCATGAGGTTATTTTAACAGTCCAGTCTCACAGCGCACCTGCGCCTGCTCTCAGGTGTTCAACAACCCCGCAAAACACACACAAAGCTGGGTAGTGCAGCGGCTTCCAGGCATCCAACACGGCACATCAAAGTTTCAATAAAAAGGTTACATGCACATATCATTCAGAACACATCAGATTAAATAGCGAATCTCATCGCACTAAAACCTCCTGTACCCTGCCCAGACTTTCTAAGAAAGAAACAAAAATAAAGGATGGGTTTTACTTGTCGCTGTCTTCCTTCGGAGTGGGGTTGAGAGAGAATGGGGTGGAAGTTGGAAGTTAATGTGCATCCACATTAACGAGAGAGAATAAATTAAATCCACTCGGGACTCTTCTCCAGGTGATGTTTCAGATGTTGGTAACCGTGTCACGGTCTCCAGCTGAAGACAAATGGTGGGTCGTCTCATCCTCTGTTATATAGTTGACGGTGGCCTCAGGGCTGTGACGCCCCTGTCTTATCTGCCGCAGGGGCCTACGGGATCTGTAGGAGCGGACTGTCCAGGATACAAAATGGCCGAAAACGCCAGGAGGCCTGGTGGCGTCCAGCAACGTGCAAATGGTCCAATATTCAGCAAACAAGTGGTCCAACACCGGGAATGGCCTTGTGGAGCAAAAGTTTGCCTGCGAGCTTTTGTCTCTCCAGATATGCGCCTCCGTTGCGCTGTCATGTGAGACAGGCGGAAAATGGCATCAAAACTCTGCATCTCAGCCGGTTTATACTCCCAGTGACGTCAGAGCTCTGACGTCTGTTGAGATGCGTGTGTCAAAATGTGCGACCAAACTGGATGTCCCAAACAATTTTGAAATCATATCAAGCTTGTATATTCATGTATGATACAGAATTAAATACAGTATTGATCAATGAAATTTGTAGGACAAATGACAATTGCCTACCACTACTGGTCTTTCTTGGGACCGAGGCTGTAACTTGCAAATGGCCTTAAAACTTCCTGTCAGTACATGCTTAACTTGTCAAAATAAAATAGATCTGTGCTTTTCACTGTAACCTCTGTGTAATTCTCACCATGCCAATTAATTTCACCTTTCTCTCCACCGTGTATTTGGCATTATAACTCGTACTGAGAAAAATATTTAAATCAAGTGTCTATAAATAATCAATCAGAGCAGTTTCTATGTTCTTTGTAAAGAAGAAATCTATGTTGTAATTCAGAGTGTTCATATGAACCTAAGCCATAGCAGTGTACAATAAATTGTCTTCTTTATTGTTTTATGCAGGGCGGCAGAGGGCAATTCTAGCATTGAAACGGTTTGTGTCTCGAGCCTCATCCCCAGCTTCAGTGTCTCTTCAACTTCTTTAAAGGTTGATTAGGTGTTATGATTTGGGGTTGTTTGGTTTCTGGGTTTTTGTTGGTTTTTCACAGTTAAGGTTTTGAATCATGCTTCTGTTATTTTCCTGGTCATGCTTTAGCTTTGTCGTCTTGTTCATGTTTTGTCAAGTTTGGTTTTCGGATCTGGTTATGCTTTTGCTTCATGTTTTTTCTAGTTTCTGTTAGTTTGTGTTCAAGAGTCTCTGTTTTTGCCGCAGCCACGTTTTGTTCGGTCTGTCAACTAAGTTTATTCTGTTCACCTGCTTCAAGTTAATCTGTCTCCTTGCTCCACCTGGTTTTCATTCCATATATACACACCTGTTCAGTTAGTCGTCGCAGAAAAATTTCTCATGCTCATGTCTTGTTCGCAAACCAAGTCTTGTCTTTTTGATCATGCCATGCCTGTCTTGCCTGCCCGTTTGTTTTGTTCCTGCCTCCTGCTGAGTGTGAGTTTTGGTAATTAAACCTTTTTTCACTTACTATCACGATGCCTGCTCGTCTGCATTCTGGGGTCCAATATCTCGCAAGCCTTAACAGAATGTTTCCGCCATCAATGGACCTCGCGGATGAGCATCAGGCTAGCTCCATGGACCTCTTTACTTTCCTGTCTCGGGAGGCAGAGAAGTCACTACGCCGTTCTGCAGGGCTGTCAGTGCCGCAGTTGGCTTATGATGGATCCAGGTTGGCGATTCCATGTCCGGGGACAGGTCCCCTTCGTCGCCGTTCTTCTCCTCCCCTTCATACGGCAGTGAAGCCCTCGCCCTCCTCCCGCCGCAAGAAACTTTGGCGCGGAGCGGCTTCCTGTGGTTTGGCTGCCGAGGAGGTGGTTTCCCTGTCAGCGGACGTGAGGGCTGCAGCAAGTAAGCCCGCATCTTCGTCTACCACAACACTGTCTCCCAGGCTTGCTGCAGCTAGTAGTCCCGCATTCTCGCCTGCCACAGCACGGTCTGCCAGGCTCGCTGCAGCTCCGCCCATGCCGTCTTCGCTTCGCTCGGTGTTCTGAGACAATACCTGACGAGCTGGAGCAGTGGTTAAGGTTTTTTGTTCGCCATATAAAGAGCTTAAGGAAGACCAGCCTCATGTATTCCTCTCCGGAGCTGATGGAGAGAATCAGGCAGGTGGAGAGGGACTATGAGACTGCAGTAAGGCTGGTTTACTGCCGCCAACCTTTGCACACGTCAAGTCTCCAGAGTGCTGCTGCTGCAGAGCAGCCCACGCCAGGACTCCAGGGAGCTGCTGCTGCTGCAGAGCAGCCCACGTCAGGTCCACAGCCAGGTCTTCAGCCTGACACACCACAGCCTCAGCCTGACACACCACAGCCTCAGCCTGACACACCACAGCCTCAGTCTCAGCCTGGGATGACGCCTGACCCTAAGTAAGCCTCAACCCCCTCCACACGGCGCAAAGGACGTCGTAAGAGGGACGCCCCGGCTCAAGTCATCGGGGGCCCCGGCGACTCCTCTGCTCACGCCACTGAGGGTCTGGCTGACGCTTCAGCCACTGCTCACACCACTGAGGGTCTCGGCAACGCCTCAGCCTCTGCTCACGCCACTGAGGGTCTCGGCGATGCCTCAGCTCCTGCTCAGGCCACTGAGGGTCCCGCCGACGCCTCAGCTCCTGCTCACGCCACTGAGGGTCCCGCCGACGCCTCAGCTCCTGCTCACGCCACTGAGGGTCCCGCCGACACCTCAGCTCCTGCTCACGTCACTGAGGGTTCGCCAGGCTCTGCTTCAGCCTCTGAGGGTTCGCCAGGCTCTGCTTCAGCCTCTGAGGGTTCGCCAGGCTCCACGCCTCCGGAGTTCCACAGAGTTTCTGGGAGGTCCTCTACTCTGCTCAGTCGGCCTCCTGATCTACCTGCAGTTTCCCGTCGCAGCCCGCCACAGTCTCTACACTTCTGTCGGCCGCCACTGCTTTGCCTCCGACCGCCCAGACCTCTGTGTTGCAGGTCTGGTTGCCCGCCGGAACTCTGTTGTTGTTTCTGGCCCTCCTGCCAAGGCCCCCTCCGCCCACCTTGTGTGGGTAATTTTTTGTTTCTGGCCCTGCTGCCGAGGCCCCCACCGCCCACCCTGTTTGGGTTGTTGTTTGGACTCTTGTGGGCATCTGGTATCCGCCCTTAAGGGGGGGGGTTCTGTTATGATTTGGGGTTGTTTGGTTTTTGGTTTCTGGGTTTTTGTTGGTTTTTCACAGTTAAGGTTTTGAATCATGCTTCTGTTATTTTTCTGGTCATGCTTTAGCTTTGTCGTCTTGATCATGTTTTGTCAAGTTTGGTTTTCGGATCTGGTTATGCTTTTGCTTCATGTTTTTTCTAGTTTCTGTTAGTTTGTGTTCAAGAGTCTCTGTTTTTGCCGCAGCCACATTTTGTTCGGTCTGTCAATTAAGTTTATTCTGTTCACCTGCTTCAAGTTAATCTGTCTCCTTGCTCCACCTGGTTTTCACTGCATATATACACACCTGTTCAGTTAGTCGTCACGGAAACATTTCTCATGCTCATGTCTTGTTCTCATGCTCATGTCTTGTTCTCATGCTCATGTCTTGTTCGCAAACCAAGTCTTGTCTTTTTGATCATGCCATGCCATGTCTTGCCTGCCCGTTTGTTTTGTTCCTGCCTCCTGCTGAGTGTGAGTTTTTGTAATTAAACCTTTTTTCACTTACTTTCACGATGCCTGCTCGTCTGCATTCTGGGGTCCAATATCTCGCAAGCCTTAACATTAGGTTGATTTTAAGGTGAAGAATATTTTTTTGTTTTGAAGTATTTAAAAAAATGTCATTGTTACTATAAACATTTTTCTCTGTGCTGTCCACACATGACTTCACTTGGTGACAACAACAATAAAAATACAATAATTGTTGAAAGAGATTAGGTTTGTGTTCATAAGGGTCTGGTAGTTACTTTATACATCAATTCATTCAGTTGTCAGTTCACAACTGAGGTCAGATGCAAGTTGGTAAAAACAGTATTTAGCATATATTTTTTTAAACTCGTCCTTCTATTTAGAGAGTGAAAAGGTAAATAGATGTTTGAATTTAACTGGTGGGCACACAATTTCTCCTCTAAAAACATCTTTTAAAACAAGACCTTTTTTTAAATTATTTAGATTAAAACAGATTATTTTAACTTAGTTCCACTGGTAGCAGAGTCCATTTACCTGCTCATACCTATTAATCTTCAGCAACTGGGGTCTTTCAAGACCTGTTAGCTCTACATAACGATAACAGTGACAATGCATTCACAATACACAACTGTCTCCTTACAGTGCATTGCAAAGCTATTCATACCGCTTAAACTTTTTCACATTTCGCTTTTGATAGGAAAATGCATGCCACATGTTTTAGATTTTCACATGTACAAAATAAAATAAAAAACACGCTATTTTCCTTTCTCTTTACAATTATGAAATTCTATTAAATTTATTTATATGGCCCGAATTTGACTGTTATGATTTGAGGGTGTGTGGGTTTTTGTTTGGGATTTGTTTATTCTTATTCCCAGTCAGTGTTTTGGATCCTGCTTCTGTTTATTATTTTCCCTGGTTGTTTTATTTTCTGATTATTGTTTTCTAGTTTATTTTTTGTACATTATGTTTTCTCCCGATTAGTTTGTATCATTGGATTTCTGTTTTGTCCCGGTCATATTTCGTTTTCACTCCCTGCCTCTGTCAACCTGTAATCAGCTTCATTCGGTCCACCTGCATCATGCAATCAGTCTTTTTCGTTTCTCTTGTATCATGCTCCATATATACAATATCATTCTGTTTAATCATCGCGGAAACATCACTTATTTTGTTGTCTGTGCCAGTTATGCCTGTTTTTGTTAATTCCTGCCTCCACCCGAGAGGGATATGTGTTTGCTTAAAATAAAGCCATCTTTACTTACGGTTAATCTGCTTGTCGGTCTGCATTCTGGGGTCCACTCTGATCAGTTACCCTGACATTGACAGCGAAGTTATCTGGAGTCACTTTACAGAACAGGGAGGTCCAGTTCATATAATGAAGTTTGTTGTATTGGTCCATCTATAATCCCAATAAAAAGCTTTGAGGTTCAAAGATGTAACATAACATGTAAAATCAATGGGTATGAATACTTTTGCAAAGCACAATACATAGCTTTCACGTGTTTACACACATATCCACTTAGCATATGTTATATATTTCCCTCTAGGTTAAGCTCCCACTTTCCACTTATATTCCCTTCTACCAAGAGACAGGAACAGTAAATCACAAGAGGTCAATTTTCTAAAATGTCTATGTAAAAATGTTTCTCACGGATAGTGGAAAATTATTACACACTTGCTTCAAGTCCTATGATTTTATAATGCAAACCTGGCAAGCTGTAGTGCCTAAATAATGTCAGACTCCATTTAAATAAAATTTTTGTTTATTATTACTGAATTCTTTTGTCATTTACATTGACTAACCTACGATGTAAAGAAACAATTAATAAAAAAGACAGAACATATGCTATCTCCATGCCAGTAATAACCAATCCATTTTAAAATTATAATCTACGATTATGTTTTTAGTAACATGATAGAGACTGAAAATTGATTCAGAAAGCCTCTTGTGCCTCTTTTATGTATTATCATACTGCTGTGCCAAGGAAGCTGAAATAAAAAGATTGAAATTCATGGGTTTTGATAATGTGGTACATCAACCTCATTAACATGGTTGACATCATTTTGGAGAGATAGTGATAAATCACAGCAGAGGCAAAGGCAGTAATTGGCTCCCTATGGTAATTAAAGAGTGGACCTTTGAAGCAAATAATCATATAAATCCCTAATATTTTGCCAAGATAACACTGAAAAACAATCTGTTCCCCCTCCGCCATCTCAAATGTCAGCAAATTGAGTGTTTATTTCTCTTTGCTGAACAAATAGAGATATTTTTGTCACACGAGATGACCAAGATGAAGCCAAAGCTCAAGAGGCAGGAAGTACAGAAAAAAAAACTATTTTCAACCAGAACCAGAGGCTCTGTAAGTGTGGAACCCCACAGGTTTGTGAGAGGGTATCATTTTACTCATTTGATTTCACATGGTGCTAAAGAAACTTCAGAAAAGAGAAAGTTAGGCAGTAAATTAATGACAACGAAGCAGGTCTGATAACTAAAAAAGTAGGACCTAATGAGAGGAACAAGCAGAAAGGAAGACTAAAAGCAAGTGAAAAAAACAGAAAATACATACACTCTCCAGCTTCTTTATTAGACACACCTAATTTGTACCAGTTTGTAAAACCTTTTCCTTTTAGAAGTGTCCTAATTCTTCATGGTATGGATTCAACAAACTGACATAAATATTATTTGGCAATTTTGGTGAAGATTTACATGATGGCATAAGTCGCTGCAGATTTGCTGTATTGGACTAGAATCTGGTGACTGTTAAGTCCTTTGGAGTACAATAAACTCAAAGTCATGTTCAAGACACCTGTTTAAGATTATTTGAGCTTTGTGACATGGTACACTGTACAAAGTAAGTAGGTAGGCAATGGTGTTACAACAGTGCAAAGTTAGTAAATCTCAATGTAAAGCGATAAAATATCCTTAGCATATTTACGTAACCAGCACCCAATACAATAAAACCTAAAACAATCATAAGAAAGTGTCATAGTTTCTTTTAAATGCACACCTTGTAATACAAGGAGTATCCAAATGAATGTTAGTGCCTTGAATGCTGTCTTTAAAAATTCTGCTGTGGATTTAACGGCGCCTGCATATCAAACAAAGGATTCTATAGAAAAAAGCAGGAGCAAAACAGACCAAATTCTGTATAGAGTATGTTTATCATCAAGGTGACAGAATTGTTAGAATACCTACCTCCCTCTTTGTGAGCTATCAGCTACATTTCCTCTTGGGTCTCCAGGTGGAAGGTTTTTAAGCCTTTTCTGTATTCTGTGCTCAGAACTGTTAAGACTAGTTGGCATATTTCTAACAAAAAGTATCCTCTATAGGAATCTCTATAAGAGATGTGTTAATTATATAAAATCACAGCAACAATTGAGTTAATTGGTTAAAGCTGCAATCTGTTTACTGGTTAAATCACTTTGGTCCAAAATGCAAAAGTAAAGGAAAGATGTGAACACTTTACATAATTTAAAAAACAGTGGCAGAAAGTGATTAATCACAGTTAATTAATTAAAAAGCCTCTAATTAGATCATTGTTTAGATTACATTTTTGTCAAATACAATACATTTTGAATAATTAAACAATCAACAAGCAGATAAACAATTTGAATTTTTATGATGTACAGCAACTCGGAAACTGAAATAATGTGGCTTTGCATTTATTCATTCAGCCTACAGATTCAATTGCAGTTACATTCAAGATGTCTTATGTCTGGCTATTAAACCAGCAGCTTTACACTTCATACTCTTCTTAATCGTGCAATTATGTTGAGATAAAAGTTGGATACCTCTTTTATAGAAACAGGTTTCCATCATTTAGTTGTACTTGCAGAAGTGTTCAGCATCTCTCTGTCACTCTTTGCAGTCATTGTGTCATGGAGTGACATTTTGGGCTTTGTGGGTTCTTGTGATGGTTTATTTTGTAATTTAGATTCTCCTTATGGCTCTTTGTTTATTTCTTAGGTTGTTGTTTCTATATTCTCCTCTAGTTTCTTTGTTTACTTTAGTTCATAGTTATTCTAGTTCTTTATTTCCTCCTCTGATTTATTCTCTTGCTTAGTTTATGTTTTCTGTTGTTTGTTTAGTCCTTTCACTCTTCTTCAGCCTTTGTATTTGTTTCACCTGTTCCTTGTCACACCTGTTCCCTGTTTCTTTGATTACCTGCCTTTTGTTCCCTTCTATGTGCTCTGTGTATATTAGTTGTTCTGTGTGCTTAGTTCCTGGCTGGTTCCTTCTGTTACTACCCCGTTCCCTACCACGTCTACGCTTTGTATTACTATGCTTCGACTATGCTACGTTTTGTCTATGCTATGCCTTGCCATGAGTACCTGCAGGTTCGCGCAAGTTTTTGATCTTGTCTTTGTTTCATCCCTGCAGTGTTTTTGTTACGTTTTTGGACTTTGTGAATAAACAAGGAAGTTACTAAGATGCGCTTACCGAGCTCTTGTCTGCACTTTGGTCCGACCCAAAATCCCTCATCGACACATTGAATGTTTGTGGAAATGTGATTTTTAAATCCTCTAATTTATGTTCCACTGTGTGATTAAATGTGTAAATTTTTTAACATGTTATTTTTTCTGTAATTCAATAATAAAAATTAAATCCATTAGTCCCAGCCATAGTAATAAGTTAAAAATTGGCACGTGTACTAAGTCATATATTAGGTAGTATCCATATACTTTGTTCACATGATCACAAAATATTTGTTTTTCTGTTGTGGTTCCGGATAAAGACATTGAGAAGAAGACAATGAGTACGAGTACAAGCAATTAAATTGAACAATTAGGAAGGGGAGAAGGAAATAAAGGTTAAGTAGTAATAATCTAAGATGGCATTCACCAAACTCAGATTTCATTTTCCCAAGTAAAAGCCCCGTGTTTATTTTTATTTAACCTTTATTTAAACCAGGCAGAACAGATTAAGAACATTTTTATATTTACAACTGTGATCTATCAAAAGACAGTGCCTCTTGAGGGAAAAGGGAACAAGGGACTATAAAAGTAGACAAAACTCAGACAAAGACAAACAAAAACAGTACAAAAACTCCAATAAAAAACGGCAAGTAAGATGACAATATGGAGTGCAAGGGTTTGCACTGGGAGCATTTCTTAAAAACCTGATTGCAGAGTAGTAAAGAACATAATATTTTTAGAGTGAGCTCTTACTTGCAGTTCTGTAATTGACATCACGCAATCAAATAGGGAGAGAAGTGTTAAGGGCAATGCACATTGGGAGAGGTGTGCCGCGTCTGTTGAAGCACATCGAATGACTCATTTAACACACATTGACCGCATCAGAACAGATCAATAATCAGAAAGTTCAGGTATCCATTTATGCCAGTAATTGCCTACCATAGTAAACAAATGACGTACAACACCAAAATAAATTAAGCATACCATGAAATCTTGACTATATAAATCTTTTCCCCATTTCAAAATATTAGCTTAGCATTGCTTCTTTATATATTCAGTTGAACTAGATTTCTCACCAGAATAGGCAATCTCTGGAGAAATCGATAGATAGGCAATATTTTCTTTGGCCATTTTCTTCATAGTGATGAGACTGTGGGTGATATATACACTGCTCAAAAAATAAAGGGAACACTCAAATAACACATCCTAGATCTGAATGAATGAAATATTCTCATTGAATACTTTGTTCTGTACAAAGTTGAATGTACTGACAACAAAATCACACAAAAATCATCAATGGAAATCAACTTTATTAACCAATGGAGGCCTGGATTTGGAGTCACACACAAAATTAAAGTGGAAAAACACACTACAGGCTGATCCAACATTGATGTAATGTCCTTAAAACAAGTCAAAATGAGGCTCAGTATTGTGTGTGGCCTCCACGTGCCTGTATGACTTCCCTACAATGCCTGGGCATGCTCCTGATGAGACGGCGGATGGTCTCCTGAGGGATCTCCTCCCAGACCTGGACTAAAGCATCCGCCAACTCCTGGACAGTCTGTGGTGCAACGTAATGTTGGTGGATGGAGCGAGACATGATGTCCCAGATGTGCTCAATCGGATTCAGATCTGGGGAATGGGCGGGCCAGTCCATAGCTTCAATGTTTTCATCTTGCAGAAACTGCTGACACAGTCCAGCCACATGAGGTCTAGCATTGTCCTGCATTAGGAGGAACCCAGGGCCAACCGCACCAGCATATGGTCTCACAAGGGGTCTGAGGCTCTCATCTCGGTACCTAATGGCAGTCAGGCTACCTCTGGTGAACACATGGAGGGCCGTGCTACCCTCCAAAGAAATGCCACACCATTACTGACCCACTGCAAAACCGGTCATGCTGAAGGATGTTGCAGGCAGCAGATTGTTCTCCACGGTGTCTCCAGATTCTGTCATGTCTGTCACATGTGCTCAGTGTGAACCTGCTTTCATCTGTGGAGAGCACAGAGAGTCATAGGCGAATTTCCCAATCCTGGTGTTCTCTGGCAAATGCCAAGCGTCCTGCACGGTGTTGGGCTATGAGCACAACCCCCATTTGTGGACGTCGGGCCCTTATACCATCCTCATGGAGTCGGTTTTTAACCATTTGTGCAGACACATGCACATTTGTGGCCTGCTGGAGGTCATTTTGCAGGGCTCTGGCAGTGCTCCTCCTGTTCCTCCTTACACAAAGGCGGAGGTAGCGGTCCTGCTGCTGAGTTGTTGCCCTCCTACGGCCTCCTCCACGTCTCCTGGTGTACTGGCCTGTCTCCTGGTAGCGCTTCCAGGCTCTGGACACTACGCTGACAGACACAGCAAACCTTCTTGCCACAGCTCGCATTGATGTGTCATCCTGGATGAGCTGCACTACCTGAGCCACTTGTGTGGGTTGTAGGGTCCGTCTCATGCTATCACGAGTGTGAAAGCACCACCAACATTCAAAAGTGACCAAAACATCAGCCAGAAAGCATAGGTACTGAGAAGTGGTCTGTGGTCCCCTCCTGCAGAACCACTCCTTTTTTGAGTGTGTCTTGCTAATCGCCAAAGATTTCCCCCTGTTGTCTATTCCATTTGCACAACAGCATGTGAAATTGATTGTCAATCAGTGTTGCTTCCTAAGTGGACAGTTTGATTTCACAGACGTTTGATTTACTTGGAGTTATATCGTGTTGTTTAAGTGTTCCCTTTATTTTTTTGAGCAGTGTATATTTTTCAACCTCAAAAATACATCTTTATTCATCCATTTTGAATGATTTTACAACAATATAATAACTACCAAAGCAGTGCAGAAGAAGAAAAATTACAGGAACCATAATGTAAGGCTGTTTGCGTTTGTTTTATTTGGTTGTGTTAAGGGTCCTGCTTAGTACAAGTTCGAAAAAGATCGCTGCCTTGGAGCTTCGGCCACCCACCAGATGCAGTTAGTGTGCATTGTTTAATATAAAATTAAAATACTTTTTGACACACATCTGATGCCACAGATGTGCGATACCCTTAAGTTTAGCAGAGGAAGAGAAAGAGGAACGCATTCTTTAAAGGAAGCCAGTTTTAGGTTAAACATTAGCCTGACCTAAACCAACTAACTGATGTGGTGACATCATACATCAGTTTCTGTGAGGACATGTGTGTGCAGACCAAGACCTTCTGCACCTTTGGGAACAACAAGCCATGGTTTACTCAACATCTCATGAATCTGCGCAGGGATAAGGAAGAAGCTCACAGCAGTGGTGATTGGGCGCGGTACAGGCAGGCCAGGAACAGACTAACAAAGGAGATCAAAGCAGCCAAGAGAAGCTACAGTGAGAAGCTTAAGAACAGCCTTTCTACTGGTGATGCTTCGGCTGTATAGACCGGTCTGAGAAACCTGACTACCTATAGGAGCCCCCCCCCCCACCCATCCTGAACAGAGTCGTCTCCTGGCCAACCATCTGAATGGCTTCTACTGCAGACATGACAAGAAGCCATTCACACCTCATATCATCCCCTCCACATCCCATTCAGGAACAAATTTGACCCGTAAAACAACCAACCCCCTACCTTCAGATCCTCTGCCTGCAATAAAGATCTCTGAGGATGATGTAAATAGGCTCTTTCAGCGCATGAAAACAAAGAAAGCTGGAGGACCTGATAACGTCTCCCCATCATGCCTGAAAGCCTGTGCAAATCAACTCGCTCCGATCTTCACAAGGATCTTCAACAAGTCACTGGAGAAATGTGAGGTCCCCTCCTGCCTCAAACGATCCACCATCATCCCGGTTCCCAAGAAACCCACCATCGTAGGATAAATGACTACAGGCTTGTAGCCCTGACGTCTGTGGTCATGAAATCCTTTGAGCGGCTGGTGTTGAAGCACCTGAAAGACATCACAGGCCCCCTGCTGGACCCCCTGTAGTTTGCTTACCAAGCAAACAGGTCGGCAGATGATGCTGTTAACTCAGGTCTACACTATATCCTGCAACACCTCGACCACCCAGGGACGTACGCCAGGATCCTGTTTGTAGACTTCAGCTTGGCCTTCAACACCATCATACCAGACGTCCTCCACCAGAACCTCACCCAGCTCAACGTCCCAGCCTCCACCTGTCAGTGGATCAACAGCTTCCTGACGGACCGACAGCAGCAGGTGAGACTGGGGAGCATCTTCTCCCGATCCAGATCAATAAGTACTGGAGTTCTATCCCCACTCCTCTTCTCCCTGTACACAAAAGACTGCACCTCATCGGACTCGTCCGTGAAACTCCTTAAGTTTGCAGACGACACCACTGTCATTGGACTGATCCAGGACGGTGATGAGTCTGCATACAGACAGCAGGTGGATCGGCTGGTACACTGGTGCGGTCAGAACTACCTTGAACTGAACCCACTCAAGACTGTGGAAATGGTGGTGGACTTTCGGAGAACACCACCCCCATACACCCCCCTCACCATCCTCAACAACACTGTATCGGCCGTGGACCACTTCAGGTTCTTAGGAACCACCATCTCTGAGGACCTGAGATGGTCTTCACACATAGACACTGTTTGAAAGAAGGCCCAGCAGAGACTGTACTTCCTGAGGCAACTCAAGAAGTTCAACCTACCACAGGAGCTGCAGATCATCTTCTACACTGCCATCATTCAGTCTGTCCTGTTCATCCATCTCAGTGTGGTTTGGATCATCCACAAAACAGGACAGGTCCAGACTGCAACGAATATCAGGAATGCAGAGAGAATAATCAGGGCTTACCTTCCCTCCATCCAGGACTTATACAGGTCTAGGGTCAGGAAAAGAGCTGCTAAAATCTCTGCAGACCCCACACACCCTGCACATAAACTGTTCAGAGCTTTACCTTCAGGCCGCCGCCACAGAGCACTGTTCACTAAAACCAGCCGCCACAGAAACAGTTTCTTCCCCCAGGCTGTTTCTCTGATGATCATTCAATAAAGTACAAAACAACAGCATACAGATGTTGCAAATGCACCTTTTTATCATATATGTGTATATTGTACATTTTAAATTTGTATATTATGTAATGCAAAAACAGAACAAAAGGGCAAAGTGTACCGGAGTCAAATTCCTTGTTTGTATGTACGAACTTGGCAATAAAGCTGATTCTGATTCTGATTATTTTTTAATGTGGTTTGAAATGGAAAGAGTTCTATCAAAATATATTCCTAAATATTTATACTCCTTGACCTGGTTTAGAGGGGTCCCATCAATAGTGGCAATGTGCTTAGGTACATCACCATGAGAATAGTGGTGTTTTTCCCACTGCTGTCAGCTGAAGCAAGGAATTTGCTCTTTCAGAAGGCCAAGGTCACATACTGACTTTCTATTAGCATTGGCCCAAGTACAAAAATATGTGGCAGTCCTAATTTCAGGTGTTTCTCAATAGGAATAACCAGGTGGATTTTTGTATGTTTAACAGCACTTTGATCGGGCAGCTGCATTGCTTCAAAAGCCCAACATATAAATGACTTATATATTTGAATATCTAATTGAAGCCCCTAAAGATGCTCTCATCTCATTAGTAATTGACCCTGTTTAATTAAAAACTTTATATATATTTATATAAAATAATTGTAAATAACAGATAATGGGACTTTATAACGATTTTCATGGCTAATTGGTAAAGCAATTAGCCATCTGTTGATAAAGCTGATTGCTGAACACATGCTGACTGTTGTAAACCATAGACACACACTGAAAATGATGAGGACACAAACTCACAGCTGTCACCACAAGTTTTATTTTACACTGAGTGCATATGCATGTGTGTCTACAAAATCTGCTCAAAATGAGAATTCACCATGTTTTTTATAGGCGACCCAGCAAATTATGAGCTTGTGGAGGAGCATAGCTATAATTGTTTGTGTGTGTATCAGCTGTTGCCATCTGCTCTTCATGTTTTAGGGCAGCATGTGTGAAACGTAAATGAGTTTCAGTCAGCAGAGCAGTTCTCTCACCTGTGACGAAGCCATCTGACCATCCTACTTAACATTTACAAGAGTAAATATCATTGATTACCCTGCACCACAGTGCAACATTTTCACAGTATTAAAGGAGTTTAGTGGGAATCAAAAGAGGCATGGTAATCGTTATGAGATCTAGTTCATACTGTCATAAATAAACTGTACCGCCACCCCCCTCCTCCAACACCCCCCAAAAATATGTCCCAGAAGAGAGCTGCAGTAAGGCTTTTCGAATCAAACCGGAACCCACATCAATGCACAAATTTGTGTGGAGTTTTTGAAACAGTTACTGCTTTGAAGAAACTTTTTTCTACTGAATGATTTCCTTTTATTCACAAATCAACAGGGCAGGCACACAGAAAGTGCCTCTTAACTATTAGTCAGCCTTCAAACTGGAGTCGAAGAGCAGCTTTGAATAATCACACTGACACTAAGCAGCTTAAACGGGGATAGTAGGACATCAGTCACTTTGCTTGCTGTGAGTCCCATGGGTGGTAGTGTGAGATATAAAGACAGGTTAGAAGAAACATTGCATAGCAAGCCAAATGAACATCAAAGCTAACTGGGCAACAGCATTGATATCAGGTTTGACATGCAACACCTAGCCTGAGGGTGACAGCAGAAAAGATGAACTGGGCTGGGTGTGAGATGTGGAATTCAGAAAAGTTTTCTTCAGATCCTTGTAACACTTTGCCAGGCTTTAGTTTGCACAATTCAAATAGAAAATGTAAACTAATACAGGCATCAGGTGATATTCTTTTGATTGATCTGTGTATGTTTTTGGGTTGGATGATGCCGTGGACATGTTCTAAACTGAGATTCTGTAAATCCATTTAATTTTCATTCTTAGCCTCGTATTAACCCTTCCCTCTAAGAGAACCTATGTGATCTTTCATTGATGCCTCAGTCTGACACAGATAAGTTGGTTTTCCAATATCTCACCTTTTCACCAGTGAGCACTACTAAGGCTAAAAGGAAGTTACCACATTAAGTGAGGCATAGTGTTCTATTATCTGTTGTTTTTGTTTTTTTTCCCTCCAAGCGATATGGGCCTTTTATGATGTTGAGCAATCTGGTACGTTCAAACGACTTTGGCAACCCCAACCTTAACTCTAAGGTTGTATAAAATTCAAATAAATCTAAATTATTGGAAGTTAAAAGGGGTGTAACCATACATTCAGCTCATGAGATGAGTTGATAGTGAGTTCAGCACAAAGCTTTTTTTTTTCAAATGCAATTTGTTTAAATTAATCTATAATCTGTATAAAAACTCAATTTCGGGGTGCAATGAGTTTATAATGTTATCTAATTCTATAGTGATCTTATTACCAAAAAAGGAGTGAAAAACATGTTTTTACAAACACAGTTTTAAAGAATCTCTGTTCAGTGTAGAATTAACCTGTTCAGTTTTGGCGAGTGTAAATATTTTAGATTTTGAACTACAGATGCCCAAATACAGTCCAGATTCCTTACAAAACAGTCAAATAGTGTGTCAAAGGGAGCTTGAAAGCAGATGCTAATTTCAGCATCGTTAAGGGCTAACAACACTTACAGTATTCTCACAGTGCTTACAACACATTTGTATCTTTTTTTCTAGGGATGGGCAATATGGATTTAAAAATGTATTTTGATATTTTTTAATAATGGTAAAAGCAACAATCAGATTTTTTTTATTCATAAACAATATGATAATGGCCAATCCTTACCTGTCACTTTATTTGTTTGTTGTTTTTTTACCTGGAACCATGAAATCACATAAAAGTGGTGGTGATTTCTTAAACGCTTTTGCGTCCAAGTGTTGTCAGCTATGTAGAAGTCTTTATTAGCCAATTCTGTCAATACAACAGCACAGCTCAAGGCAGACGAGAAATTATCTGGTGTTTTAAATATCACAATAGCTTGTCTAACAAGAACCTTTTACACCTCTAATTGTAAAATAAAGTGATAAAATATTCTAAAACTATGTTTAACTGCGTAGAAATTTAAAAAGACCCATATTTTAAATTAATTGTTTCTACAAGTTATTTAGACATCAACACTTTCTTCTACAAAGGTAGCAGTGGGCTGATGCATGAGTCACTTATTATAATATTCTAATCAATCTTTAATGATATAACATTTTGCTATGAATTTTCCAACAGACTGCTTGGAGTCACCCCAAAACTGCCATCTCTGCATGCTTCTTATAACTTTAATTTGGTTTGCATTTTTTCACTGGCCAACTTGCTTTAGTCTGTAGTTTTTCCTTTTCTCGTTTTATCTTTAATTAACTCTCAGTCACTAGTCTGCTTTGAGTTATTTTCACTTTCCTGAATTCTCTATTCAATTTGTTTTGCCGTTTTATTCCCACTTGCTCTCTGTTATGTCTCTGATCAGCTTTCACCCAGCACCTCTCTCTTCCCCCTCCAGGCAGCCAATTAATTTTGTTTAGTGCTAATTCCTCATGAGCATCATGTAGTGGCAGCTCAGTTGGAGGATCCATAAGGATTTAATGTGTTTATTAAAAGTTTCACTGCAGGTCGATTTGAGAATTCTGCCCCTTCATTTCTATCTCTGTCAGCGGGACAATGCTCAGCATTTGTTTGTGTTCGTGAAGTCTCCGTGTCGGAATTCCTTGGGGCAGCTGCTTGGTAAATGATTTTCAGTGACTGTGACATATTTGGTGGTTTAAAGCAAAATAGACATTCACAGGTGGTTGCAAAACAAAGGATTTCCACCATGAACAATTTCCACAAATAATGATGTAGTGTAACCCATGTATATTCCTTTTATTCATATTTTACAATGTACAGTTTGGAAGAATGTTTCCTCTTAGTGCTCCCAGACAGTGTGTCAGGGGGGTTTCTTTCTTACCTGCTACTTAAGTTACAAAATGCTTAGGCAGTTTAGTATTGGTTAGGAATGTTCCAAATCATATGAGATATGTTTTGAATCATCCAGCCATTTTTTTTTTTTCCATCATTGTATAGAAATGCTACCAGGGGAGAATTCCATTGCAATTTTAGGTACATTTATATTTAAATCAATTAAGATAATGTTGGATATTTTTCAACATAGAAAATGTGACTGCTTACACTGTTTGGTGAGTATGTTTTTAGATTCACAGTGATCTCTAAAACACATCCATCCACCCCACCTCCCTCCTTTTTCCACTTATCTGAGATCAATTCGCAAGGGTAGTGGGTCCAGGAGGAATACGGGAAGAAAATGGGCTACAGCAGCAGGCGCTGGGTCCGTTAAGAACAGGAAATGGAGACTACAGTTTGTACAGGCTCACCAAATCTGGATGCTAACAGATTGGAAACATGTTCCCTGGTTAGATGAGTTGTACTTTATGTTGCAACATTCATATAGTAGGGTAAGAATTTGCTGTAAAAAATATGAAAACATTGATATCCCACTGTCAACGGTTCCCTCTGCTAATGCTGGTCTAAGGGTGTGAGTAATATTTTCTAGGCACATTTTGGGCCCTTTAGTAGAAGCTGAGCATTATTTAAACACCAAAGTTGCTGACAGCTACCACCAGCAGGGAAATGCAGCATGAGGAACGTTTCTGACACTGTTCTGAAGATTTGCCAACCTACTAGCAAGGTGTACCCAATAAAGTGTCAGGTGATTGGATAGTCCCTCTGCTGAGCTTGTGATCTTCACATTAAACCTTAAACTCAAAAGTAAAGAGAATATTAAAATGTGTAGTTGTTCAAGGAGCAAAAACATATATGGTTCTCCAAACCAGAAACAGCTAGTAATTGTCCAAGTATACAACACGCTCCACATTTATTTGCACTCCTTGAAAAGATGTGTAACAAGCCATAAACAAAATTATTATTTTATTGCAGTGGTTGTATCACACACTAAAATTTAGAAAGATCTAACCTTTATTTTAAGTATATTTATCCAGCAAAGTAAAGCAATATTAACAATTTAACATGAACAATTCTTGTAAAAAACTTTACTGAAACAATTAAAAAAAATGTATATTCATTGTTGGAGTCATGCCATTTCCAGCGTGTCTCACGGGACGATGCAATGGAGGTGCATTTCTGCAAAGACAAAAGCTCACAGGCAAACTTTTGCTCCACAAGGCCGTCCCTGGGTGGGCATTATTATGAACAGGTTGCACTGTACATATATATGGGAATGAATAAACCACAACTGCACATTATTGATGCACTGTGATGAGCTTAAAATCAGCTGTCACTGGTCACGGTAGGACTCAAAACATCAGAGATCTAACATCAGATGTCACTGATTATATTTAAGAGAACAGTATAATTTGCAACATTCCTGGAGTTCACAATTTTAGACGTTTGTCAAAGTTAATAAGTCCAATAATATCTCCGTGCTAGTAACAATCAACTCTGCTAAATAGGAAAATATTTGATGTTTTGACTCAGTCTGGTTTCTTCTGTGTAAGCAATAACTTGAGACTTGGTTTAACTTCACATTTAACCTCACTGTCCAGACAGTTGCTGCACATCTGTATCTAGAGGCTATGTTTTGTGTACAACCACAATTTGAAACTGAATTAACTTTGCAGTTAATTTTAGTATAAAACTTGAGATTTTTGATGCATGTATCCATTCAATTTAGTTTGTTTTATGTTTTGAAAGAACAGGATTTATTGCCAGATTAAATCCCAAATTTTATCCACCCTGCCATAAAGGGGGGTGTATCAAAAGCCAAATTGCAAGTATTACCCTTAGGAGGTGTTTTTCTTTCTTTTTCCATTGCATTTTAAATCATAATCCACCCTGCCATATAGGGGGATGAAAAATGACTAGAATCTCAAATATCCCTTAAAGAAAGGTTAAGAATAGTGTCTAATCACTAGTTCCTCCCAAAGAAAGGTGAAGAATTAATGCTAAAATCACAAAATATCCCTAGAGAAAGGAGTAGCATTGTAACACTTAGAGCATAGTGTTGTCATAAGTCACAGGTTAAATGGTCAACTTGTGCACCCGTTTTACACTCATACAAATGTTCTAATATATGTATAGTCAAAGATACATATACATATATAGCTGGACATGTATTTGTTAGATGTTGCTTTCAGCAATATTCTCACAACTTTGTTGTTGTTTTGCAGTGTCTGGCAGAATGATGGAACCCACACCATTATGAATTCAGCAGACGTGGAGATGCAAAAGGTTGTTGTTGCTGATCTCATCCGTTTGTCTCGAGATGAGCAGGATGTTTTATATCAGGCTGACCTTGCCGCATGTGATGAGAGGATTCAGGAGATGGTAAACTTCATTAATTATCCAACTAGAGATGCTCTGATTCCAGATGTTCTTTGTCAGCTTAGCTTGTTGTATCAGCAGAAAGCACAACTAGAAGCTCAAATATATTTTCAGTTACAGACTGCCCATCAGATGACCCTTCAAAGAGAGAATGCTGTGAAGACTGAGCTCTCAAAAGCTTAGGAGAGGATGGAGAAAGCTGAAACAAAGTTAGAGGACCTCAAGGCAGATGAGCTCAAAAAAGCTTCATCCCAAAAGGGGGGACAGACCACCACCTCTCAGGTACCTGATTTGCATTTTCACTCACAGAAGCTGCAGCAACCACAGGAGGAGGCGGACTCAGACAACAGGCTTCCAGTGCCTACAGTCTCCACTTCCTAAACTTACTCCAAGTGTTCAATTTACTTCCACAGACCTTAACGGAGGTGTTGGAAGTCAGATGGTCTCCAGTGGTGTCCTGACAAATCCCATTGCAGTGGACAACCACCAAGATGACAGAGCATGTGCAAGTGGTCCAGTTGGGTGGAAGGAGCAGCCTTCCAACCTGATCTGCACCCCTCTTCCTTCTGACTGTGCCGAACCCTAGGGGCCAGGAGAGACGCACATGGTTCTCAGGTGACTCAATCCAACCTGAGCCACCACCAATTGCACGAGTCCATTTATTAGGAGGCTCTCATTTATATCATGAGAAAACTAATTTTCTTCCCCAGAAGTGAGATCATGATCTTCCACCATTTCATGAACCTGACCAGCTTGACTTCTCAGATGGACATGGTCCATCCTGGGAGCATGGTGTCCATTTTAAGCAGCTTGAATCCCTTGCTAAGGACATAAAAGTTTTTGATCCAGGTAGTCAGGAGTTAAATATTGATGCTTACCTGCTTGAGGTTGAACATTTTTTTTCTTGACTTGTTAGAGACTATAGAACACCCTTCAATCAAACAAGGTGTGAACATTTTGACAGGTGGCATAACCGGAAGGGGGCGTAATCTGAAGGGGGCGTTACCGGAAGGTGCATAACCCTGCATGCTGATTGGATGTTGTCATTAGAAGGGCAAATCTAGAATCAACCAATTAAAACAGAGGGGTGTGTTTAAGGCTGTTATTATTTATTGTATTATTTAATATTTAACTGTATTATGTAATTGTATGTTTTAGATGTTTTTACATTAAAAGAAAAACATGCAGTTTCTTCACTTTAAAGGTACACTCAACTTAATGCAGGCACGTCACACGAAATACTGATAAACAGAGAACCTGACAGAATTGTAAATTCATTTTGTTTTAATGCAGGGTTATTTAGATGTTTTTACATCTAAAAAAAACAAGGAATACAAAAAAGTAGATACAGAACCTTTCTTCCTTGGCTCAAATGTTTGAGTAAGCAAATCTGCACCAGCAACTTGTAGAGATGATCTAAAACAGAGAAACAAATGAACTGAAAAAAAGTTAAAAAGTCCTCAGACATGTCACTGTTTATTGAATTAAGTCAGATGTCTGCGGTTTTGCTTAGGTGTCGGGACCTTCAAAGTCTTCACGCCGACTGTAGTCATAAAGTAATTAAAACGACCGTGTTCCTTCCTGGCCCAAAGTGTCGAGCATTGTCTTAGGACAATCCACAAGAAATAGCTGATTGAATAGCTAATCAAACCTCAAACATGTCACTATTTACTGAAGTAAGGCATCTGCGGTTTTGCTGAGGTGTCTCGGGTGTGACCAAGGGGCGTAGCCCTGCACGCTGATCGGACATCGGAAACAAAGAAGGTGGTGGAGTCTGTCATTAGGCTTCTATCAAGAAATACAACGCAATCTTTATAGGGAGATCAGCTTCAAATCTGGTAGCTAAAAGTTTATTTTTAACTTATTACACTGAAATATTGTTAGAACACTTGTAGAGAGAAAAAAAATGTCGGAACATATTTCAGGAAACAAAGAAGGTAGTGAAGTCTGACATTCTGCTTCTATCGAGAAATACAACGCAATCTTTAGCTGGAAGTATTCATCTTTAACAATTCCTTAAGTGCGTGTGAATGCTCCTTGATAATAATAATGATGATGTTTGATTTATATTCTTTATTTCCCACAAGTGACGAGCTGGAAGGTTTCGTTTTGACACAGTCCGACTACGGTAATTATTAACTGCAACAACATCTGGTTTTGTCAACTGGTGAGTGCTATTTTGTGATTTAAAAAAAATAAATGAAATAAATTCTACTTACAGATTTAACGAGAGGCGTATACCTGAATGATCACGTTGGAGGGGTCAGCTGTTGTAACCATCTGCCCCCGAAAAAAATCAAAGTTGAGACGGAAAATGTCTTCAAAAAAGACAATCCGATCCCAACTGAACATATCCAGGGTGACCCCATTCATGCACCACAGTCTATTATATCTCGTGATCGTGCGCCGGAAGAGGAGAGTAAGTCAAAAAATATATTTTTCTATGCATATGTTTTCACAGGTGTATGCGATATTGCAGGCTTGTTTTAACCCTTAAATAAATATTTTACAGATATATTGAATTATTTAATCCAGAACCCCAGCCTGGATAACATTCCGCAGAACTGTACCAGTTCAATGCAGAAAGAGTTGAAACCACCCGGAACCATTAAAATACTCTGTGTACGGAGTAAGTGAAAGTTATAGTATTTCCAAATTCTGTTCTATCCAAATCTTCACAGAAACCAGAAATTTTATTTTTTTCGAAAGACATTGTAAGGTAACTATTTTGTTTCACAGAATATCTTACACTGAGGAAAAAGTGGCGACTCTCTGCTCTGTATACCAGGCCTAAGCTTGTCAGAGGTTTAATGAATGGCACATTTAATTCTTGTTTTACCTACTGAAGTAATTTGTATATTTCAATTTCTTTTTTCTTTATCTTTCCAGAGGCAGCGTTGATGGTAGAGCAGATTCCATCCAGACCCGGACAGCAACAGCGCAGAGAGAGAGTATCTCTAGCCTTACGTGACCATCGTAATAAAGCGTCAACCTTAACGCTTTTGGCTGCATGCCAGACACTGTTACTGAAACATTATGGTGATATCAAGATGATTTTCAACTGATCCCTGGGTTTTATTCTCCTTCTTATACTCATGTAAATATGGATAACCAAATCAGACTTGCGCTGAATGAAATAAGGAATGCTGTCACTCAGCTCAGTGAAATTTCCGTCAATGCAGAAGTACCAAATAACATCGGGTTAAATGAAGATGCCTCTCCTGTTAACAACAGTGAAAATGTGCACGGTGACTTTTTACTCTCACAAGAGCAGGCACTTGAAGATTTAAAAGGGTTAACCCTAACCCTAACCCCATCAAAACGAATCAGATAACTTACAAATTCCTTCAACGTCACACGCCGCTGATCATACTGGGCAGCATGGCGGTAATTTCAATCAGAAGGTTGCAGTCAACCCTGATTAGATTCAAAATGAAGGTTTTAATAACATTGAAATAAGGAGACCTTTTGCCATCCCACCTCCCTACCCGGGTAATGTCCCCGATCTTGCTGCATTTTATATAAATATCATGCGTATTCTCACTGAATTAGCCGACACTGCAAGAATTGTACAGCTAGAATTAGTCGGGGAAAATCTCAATTGTATCGTCACGTTTACCGTTACCGATGATGGAAATATGATTCTGCCTGCTTTCGAGGATTTTTTAGATGAGTTAGTACAGTCCAACGCTGAAATGCCTGCAGATAATAATCTGGAATTTGTTCTACAGGTAGTTAATGATCCAGCAGGAGGGTCAAAACGTAAGGTTAAAGGAACGTTAGACTGTGAACTGATTAATAAGAAAAAGCTTCACCTGTATATTGTGGATAATACCGGTAATCAGTTATGCTTTGCCATCCGTCTTGCACACGTCTCTGACCCCAACCTTAGTGATAATCAGGCTTTAGAGCTGGGCAGGATGTGGCAATACAGGGCTGGTTTAGATGATCAGACAGCATTAACTTTCAGCCACATTGGTAAATTTGAAAACATTCTAAAGAGAAAAATTGTAGTGTTTCACAGAACCGTTACAGGCTCTACAGCTCTGTGTAAATTTGAGACCAGTTTCCCTGATCAATCAAACCCTCTCTTTCTGCTGTTATTTCAAGGTCACGACTATGGGATAAAAAATCTCAAGGGTTTTATAGGGTCAAGATACATCTGTGCATATTGTTACAGCAGCTATGAAAAGCCAGACACACACCACTGTGAAGGCTATTGCCCGGTTTGTCACTCATACCAGTGTATGCAAGAAATTAACGAACCCGTCGCCCGTGTAGGCTGTCACAGAATCTGTTGTAACTCTTCATGTTTGAGCAGACATAGGGAACCCCGCAACAGACCTATTGCTGACAGGCCTATGAGTGATGGTGAGTTGGTAAAACTGTGCCATGTGTGCAAAAGGATATACGTTATTCAAATCAGCAAACAGGAAAAACCACACGTGTGTCATTTAAAATGCCGTATTTGCGGTGAGAATATACCTCCTGGTTTAGATGTGACATGTGATGAACATCAGTGCTACATTCAACCCTGCAAACCCTGTAAACAGCTTGATGATAAACTGATTTTCAATGCTTCATCGACGAGAACGGCATGCACATCCCCTTTCTGGTCTGTCTTAAAACGTTGAAAGGTGAGGAATGGCATGCTTAAGGATTGAATTGCACCCAAAAATTTCTTCTCCATTTCTCTGAACAACATCTCAAGTATGTGGGGTCCTTTCTTTCTCCATCCTGCTACGCTGTCGAATGCATGAGCCTTCAAGAACAACAGGTGTTTAACAGCTGGTACAGAGAATTGGGATCTTTGACTTTGAGAAAGAAGCTGTTCATTATTGTAAAGATGATGTGGACATTCTTTATCAAGGTTGTGTTAAATTCAGGAATTAGTTATTTAAGGAGACAAGTGTGGTCCGCTTAAATGCATCACGATAGCCTCAGCCTGCATGAAGATTGTTTTAACCAATTTCCTTCCTCCTAAAACCTTGGCCATCCCCTCACCTCTAGACTACAGACGTAGCAGCAAGATGTTTTCCAGCGCTTTCATTCAATGGCTTGGCTGGATTTCAGACAGCAGAAAAATAAACATCAAACATGCGTTAAACAAGGGGGAAAAGAAAATCGGTCCATTTTCAGTGGATGGGTTTGCGGAGATTAACGGTGGAAAGCTTGCGTTCGAATTTTACGTCTGTTTTCCACTGCTGTAAATTGTGTTATTCACCTCAAGAGATATGTCCTTTGAGAGGGGCAGCATTTGAACAGTTTTACGCAGCCACTGTTGAGAGAAGCAAGGTACTCCAAACTGTGTATGGCCTTCGTCTCGAGGTTATTTGGGAGCATGAGTGGACTGAAATGAAAAAATTACACCCGGGGGTGATCAGCTTTCTTGAGAAAGTTAAAGCACCCGAACCGCTATCACCCCGGGATGCTCTGTATGGTGGTCACACCTGCCCTAAGAGGTTGAGGTACACAGCGGGGCCGGATGAAACTGTACATTATGTGGATTACACATCTCTGTACCCCAATGTAAATGCTAACTGCGTCTTTCCCCTTGGGCACCCTACCATCATTTACAAAGATTTTGATGATCCCAGCAGCTACTTTGGCATCATCAAAGCTGTGGTCTACCCCCCACGAGGTCTCTTTTTCCTCGTTTTGCCTTACAGAACATCCCAAGGTAAACTTTTACTTGTTTACTCTTTCACACATGTGCTGAAATAAATAACCAGTCAGGTCCCTGCAGATGTAATGATGAGGACAGAGCTCTGACGGGTGAGTGTAGAGTTTTGTAAAGCATTGCAGTGTGGTTATCGCCTTGCTAAAATCACAGACGTTTGGCATTTTGAGAGTAGCAGTACCATAATCTTTAAAGGTTACATTCACTGCTTTTTAAAGGGTAAGCAGGAGGCTTAAGGCTACCCTTCTGCGGTGGATGAGGAGAACAGGTCAAAGTATGTAACAGGCTATAAACTCCACCAGGGTATCCAATTAGACGCAGGCAAAATCGAGGTGAACCCTGCCCAAAGACAGGTAGCAAAATTGTGTTTAAACAGCTTTTGGGGATAGTTTGCGCAACGAAGTGATCTGTCTTAGACCACAGTCATCACTAACCCTGATGAGTTTTTCAGCTTCATGTTCATGTTCCATTTTTTCAACCCTGAAATGTGTGTATTGCAGTGGAACTACAGCAAACGTATCATCTCTCCCCCAAGCAAGGTAAACAATGTGTTTATTGCAGCATTCACCACTGCTTATGCACGTTTAAAACTTCTCAGCAGCATGCAGAAGTTACAGAACAGACTAATTTATATTGACACAGATAGCCTAATGTTTGTGACGAAAAGTGGTGAAACTCCTTTGGAACTGGGAAATTATCTGGGGGATCTTACAGATGAGCTAGGGGGAGACAGCATTTTGAAGTTTGCATCAACAGGACCCAAGAGTTACGCATACCAAACCAAACCAAAAACCAAAAAAAGCTAGTGATACTTGCTAAAGGCATCACTCAGATGCATGAATGCAGCGAGAGGGTCAATTTTGACAGCATCAAAGGGCTGGTTGAGGGCTACTTAGCAGGATCCAGTGAGGGTGTCATTGAAATTCCTCAGCACACCATCAGGCAGGATAAAAAGAGATTCCGCTTAAGAAATGCAGCATTTGTTAAAAGGTTTTGGTTGGTGTATGACAAGAGACGCCTTTTTTCTGACGGGACAACTCTGCCTTTTGGTTATTAGAGCATAAGAGGAAGAATTCTGCCAATTTACGCCTTTCTCATGTATGATTGTAGGACCCAGCGGCTGCAGGAAAACTTTTTTTGTAAAAAGTGTTTTGCAAAATTGGAACCAAGTCAGGGATGTTGTTCCAGAAAATATTGTATGGATTTACACATCTTTTCAGCCTATGTATGCTGAATTGCAGAAGGATTGCCTCATTCTTTTGAAGATGAAAACCAGTTTCCTCATGATCAGAATCATCTGGTTACTTTAGACGATGTTATTGCCCAAGCCTCAGATGATGAAAACGTAATGAAGGTTGTTGTAGAAAAATTAGTTTTTACCAAGACAGAGACCGATGATTGTCACTCAGTATCAGCTTTATTATAATCTTGCAAGAGAGAAGGATTTTTTACAGCATTGGAGATGTGCTCAGTAGTGCTGCCAAATCGTTCTGACCAGACAAAGCATAAGTTCTCCTATAAGCTACAACAGTTTGCAAGGTGACTCTCATGAGACCTGTTGTCCTAGACAAAATCTTGACAGTGTGGCAAACATATCTCACACAGCTGCAAGCAGAAGCTTGAGAAACCATTACTATAAGACTAAATAAGAGAAGAATGGAACAACACCTGAGGGGTTCTAATACTTTTGTCAGTTCCTGTAGAGTATCAAAGAGCAAATCAAGCAAGGCACTAAAAATTTCCATAACAAGGTCTTTACACAGTTTCGTCACCATCGTAATATGAGCGTCATGCTGTTGACTCAGAATGTATTTCATCAGGGAAAGTACACTCGCACCATTAGCCTGAACTGTAATTATATGGTGTTGTTTAAAAGCCCGATAGATATACTGCAGTTGAATATACTGGCCCGCCAAATGTTTCCATCGCAAAAGGGTCTTTTCCTGGAGAGTTTTGAAAACACAACGAGAGACGGTCATGTTTATTTAATCATCGGTTTCACACCTACCTGCCCAGAACATTTCAGACTGAGAACGGCCATACTTCCTCACCAGTGGCCTGCTGTGTATGTGCCCAAAACAAAGTAAGTCATCATGTCTGCACGTATAAAAAGGAATGTTCCATTATTCAGGGCTCTATACCAAGCCACTCCTCAGAAACGTAAACATTTTCTCGCACACTGCACACCCGACTTTCTTCAGGCTCTGTGTGAGATTGCTAAGAATATTTTAAAAGGTAACAAACTATCGTCCTCTCAACACCAGAAATTGAAGCAGAGAAAAACCATCAGGCTGTTGGCTGATAAAAGAAACGGCATCAAACGTAAACAGCTGGCTCTCAAAAACCAAGGAGGTGGTTTTATTCTCCCCGTCCTAACAGCTCTTGCCCCCTTGATTGGTGATCTAGTGGGTGGAATCACCAGGAGATAATGTCTCTCAGAACATCGCAGAAAATGTTTCTCATTTCCCCTCATCAGTTCAGGCGTCTGACCCAGTCAGAAACGTCCATCAGATAGACCACGGAGGAGAATTTGGATGCTAAAATGAGAGCGATATTGAATGACCCCGGTTTGACTTCTTATGAAAAAATAAAAAAATATGATGCACTTTTGCAGAGGTATCTGACTCTAGTCAAGCAAGGTATGAAAGAAGAACCACGGGTGAGTTTGACGCTTCAGCGTGACACATCGTGCGAGACGCCAGAGCATGAATAATATGAAGAAAAACATGGCTTGGGGCATGACCAGGTTGCTTCGGATCAGATTGTTATGGATGTACTGAAAAGCCTGCCAAAGCATAACCGTAAAAAGGCTGAGTACATTTTGAAGAAATTATCCGAATGAAGTGGGGGTTGGACTTCACGAGGAGAATTTGGATTTAAAGGAAATGTTTTAAAGGGGTCCTATATGATTGACTTGTTTAAAAATATCATGCTACCGTTCAAAAAATCTTTAAAAGAGCCATTCTTTAAATATATCAAAACTTGCGGAAGACTTCCTTCCTCTTCATTTGTCAGCTGCGACTGATCTCCTTTTTTGTGTTTGTCGTTGTTTTTTAACCATCCTTAAACGATCACCAGGGGGTCTTGTTCTGGGTCTTTTGGATAAAACCATAATTCCTGAACCTTCTTGACCATCGGTGTGTGTAGAACCACTCATTTTACTCATGGCCCTACCTATGACATCTGAAGCGATATTTGATGCAGCCGTTTTCAGATGTGGTTTTGCAATGGCAAATCCTTCTTTAACCAGAGGGGATACAAAGCAAAATCATTTTGAAAATAATGATCCAATTCCACGTCCGTACATGATTGGGGTTCCATAAAACCCTGGCAGATACCGTCTGATTGACTTACATAGTAATGTACAAAGCAATTAGGATCACGTCTCAGACTTAGCTGTGCCATGTTCTCTCTTGCCTGCTTGGTGCACGAATCAGGGGAATATGAATGATAACCAATCGGTCTTACACTTTCTATATATATCTCTGGAATAGTTTATACAAATAAAATTTATCTCAGGCCACGTTGTGATATCACTGGTCTGAAGTGTAGTTTTATGACGGTCTTTCTGTAGACAAAATTTACAGTAACGCTTTGGTCCGATTTAATTTCTATATAGATATTTTCAATATGTTTTTTGGAAACTGGAAGGTAGTGGGCAGGGTTAAACGTCAGAGTAACCATATCACTGAAGTCGCCTTGTACTTTGAGGGTCCGCAGTAAAGGTGCAAAAGCGTCACCTACTATTTGCGGGCTGACCACGTCGCTGTAACAGTATAGGTGATAGAAACCAGCCTTTATATCCGCCAGAAAAGGAGCCAGTGTTGGTTCAGCTACAGGAATCCATTCCCCTGGTTTCACATCCAGCATATAAACTAGAGTGCTGAAGAAGCGTATTTCATACTGACCGCTTGCTTGAAATGCAAATCTCTTTTGAACTCTGCTGAATTTCCTGCGGATATCCGAGTTTATTATTTTGAAAAACATTTCCATCTCTGTCTTGAGTTGAATAACACTGTTATAGTAGCCCCCTCTAATCCTTTGCATATGGATCTCCACATCACCAACCTTCCTCCATTCAAAGTAGGCTACATGATCCGGTAAATTATGCCATGTATGGGGATATGAAATCTCTGCTAATGCAACCAGCCATTGGCCTTCTAAATCAATATGTTGAGCTAAATTTACACTGAAACTTGAACTGGTATTATTTTTAAACACTTCCTTGCTAGCGTCAGAGGGAAGGGTAACGTAAAAACCGCCACCCTCTACCTTGCTGTCCATGATGCTGTATGAATCTTAAGGTTTTAGCGCACACCTATTTTATACATCTCGAAGTTCATCAAACCTGATCCAACTGTTGAATTTCTCAGGCCAATTTTTTCAGCGTACAAAAACCAGTTTGACTCCCTTGACTGTGCATCAATTTAATATTTTCTCCACATCTTGTCCTTAAATATTTTTACTTTTTGAAGTTCCTCTGCGTAAAAAGAACCCTCAATAGGTTCTCCATCCAAATCTTTGAGTTTGTATACAGGAGATCTGCTCATACAGTGTAAACACTTCATCCATAAAATTCTTTTTGTATTTTTTGTCAAACACTCCACGTACCTTGGATATTCTGACAAGATCCCCCTGTTTAAACATTGTCACTGAGGCCCTGGAATATCTGTTGGAGGTAACACCATACAGATTCTGAAACACTTGAAAGGCATTTTCTGAGGTCACTTCCACAGGGCTCATTTTAATGTTGGTGTGGTAGCTGTGGTTGTAGCTTCTAGCTAGGTTTTGCAGGACATCGATATACCGCCGGGTGTTTTTAGCTGTATAATATCTCCACATCCTTGTTTTTAACGAGCGGTTAAACCTCTCAACCACAGAGGCTTTTGCTTCAATCGCTGTGGCAAAATGTTCAATACCGTGTTTCTCCATTAGAAGCTTAAATTTTTTGTTAAAAAATTATTTACCTGCATCAGTCTGAAGTTTTTTAGAGACCTGACTCTGCAGCAGTTTCCCTCTTCAAAATCCATACATACGCCCTCTTTGAAAAGATGTCAATGACTGTTAATAAATAATTGTAACCGTCATTTTCCTTGGCCAGAGCTTGCATGTCACAGAGATCGGCTTGGAACTGTCTCAATGGTCTGGTGACAAAAACTCTGTTTCTCGGGAACTTTATTCCTGCAGGTTTATGTAGAGTATAGGTATCTTCTCCTGATAAAAAATCTTTAACTTTTTCAACCGCTACCTTCTTCCCCGTTTCATCCTGCAAACCCTCCTCAACCTTTCTATACCCCCTAAACTTCCCGGATTTGATGGGTTGTAATATACATCCTTCATCAACCTTTTTTCAGCCATCCCAGTCTTATGCTCACTCTGAGGACTACTTGCTAAATGATGAAAAAAAACACCAGAGGGTATATTTATTCTTCTTTTTTTTTACTTGTATTTAATAGAAAAACAGAAAAACACATTCAGATAATAAAGATCAATTCAAACACTGCAATCTTTAAACAAAAGTACTCGTACTCGTCGTCTTCCACTTATCCGGGACTGGGTCACACCCAGACATCCCTCTCCCCAGACACCTTCTCCAGCTCCTCCGGGGGGAGCCCAAGGCGCTCCCAGGCCAGTCGAGAGACATAGTCCCTCCAGCGTGTCCTGTGCCGTCCCCTGGGCCTCGGGTGCCTGGAACACCCCCCGAGGAAGGCAAACAAATGTTTTTTATATATATATATATATATATATATATATATATATATATATATATATATACCAGTAGAAAACCAAGAGAGAATACAGAAAAGACAAAACAAGTCATTAAACATGTGAGATCGGTACGTAGCACTCTGAAACAGAGTTAAGCTGCTTGAGACATTCATTACCGCTCATCTTATCGTACATATGCGTGATTGCACTATGGAAGCCTTGTACCGATTTCAGTTCATATAAAACCATCTCTGCAATTCTTTTCACTCTGAAGTCATTTGCTTGTGTGCGTTGAAGTGTCAGAAGATTCTGAATAGCAGGAAGGAGATTGGGGTTTATGAGTCGTCACGCGATGCATTGAAAGTTGATTTGGTAATACTCCTCCAATATCTCCAGGCACTGATGCTGTCGTTGACTCGGGTGGTTCGTTATGCACCAGTAACATGTTTCTTTGAGATAGTTCAAACAGGTTATGTTGAATAAATTAAGTATCGCTGTTTTCACCGTATTTATGAGGGCGGTTGAGATTCAGCCGTCAATTTCGTCCCCCTGATTACTCTCCTCCTCTTCTGGTGAAGGCTGAGGGGCAGGTATTGGGTCCGGAGTTTTTGGGGAGGGTGAGTAGCTGGTAGTTGCCTTGTCCTCCATGACCACCCTCTTGTCTTCAAGTCGGATATCTGTGTCGTGTCTACAGACTCACCCACGCATAGCAGTGAGTAGAGGTTGGGAGAAGGCGGATGATACGATCTGAGGTTGTATCCTGTAGGTATGGCTGGACTGAAGAGGGACTCAGAGAGCTGGGATGATGAAGTGATTGCTGAGTAGAGGTCTGGAGAAGGTGGATGATATGGTCGGGTGTTGAAGCTTTCACCATAATCAGGAGAGAAGAGGGTCTCTGCTTGCTGGTTGTAGAGGTCCCACTATGGTGTTTTCCCATACGCTCCGCTCCAAACATTCTCAAGGTTTGCTGCCCTCCGAAGAGTCTGTGAGCTCGCAGTTAGACCCAGATATATATTGTAGGAAGGGGGGGTGCCTCAAAAAAGAGGGCGGGGCCTCAAAAGAGGACAGGCTTTAGATCCACAATAGGGAACGTCAGCATTCTTTTCACTGACATGACATCATTCCAGCAGCGTGAGTTTCAGAAAAGGTTGGAAAGACGCTGTCCAATTTCATTCCATCTTCTCAGCCCAAGAGCCAGCACTGTCTTGAATACACTGCAGTCCTGACTGAATGCCTCCAACACAAACAGATCTGAGGGGGTCATCAGGTTGTTCTTGCATCTGCTTGCCTGAAAAGACCAGCGACCATTTGTTGAGGAAGATGGTTGTTCATCATCTCGGCACGCCTTGCATTTCTCCCCAGTTTGATGAAAAACTCTCTTAACTCTAGCCATTTTTCAATGAGTGTTCTTTTCCAGCGAATGTTGCAAGTAAATTGCAGCATTTTCTGCTAGTATTTAAAACAAACACTGAAGCACGCCCCTCTGTTTTAATTGGTTGATTCTAGATTCGCCTCCCCAATGACGACATCTGCAGCTGTTTCTTGTGGATTGAGATAATGCTCGACACTTTGGGCCAGGAAAGAACACGGTCGTTTTAATTACTTTATGACTACAGTCGGTGTGAAGACTTTGAAGCTCCCGACACCTAAGCAAAACCGCAGACGTCTGCCTTAATTCAATAAACAGTGACATGTCTGAGAACGTTTTAAAAAATGTTTCAGTTCATTTGTCTTTTTTAGATTATCTCTACAAGTTGCTGGTGCAGATTCAATTACTCAAACATTTGAGCAGAGGAAGAAAGGTTCTGTATCTACTTTTTTGCCTTCCTTGTTTGTTTTTTTTTATGTAAAAACATCTAAATAACCCTGCGTTACAACAAAATGTATTTACAATTCTGTCAGGTTCTCTTTTTATCAGAATTTCATGTGACGTGGAGTGTACCTTTTAAGTGGAGAAACTGCATGTTTTTTTAGATGTAAAAACATCTAAAACACACAATTACATAATACAGTTAAATAATACAATTAAATAATTACAGCCTTAAACACACCCCTCTGTTTTAATTTGTTGATTCTAGATTCGCCCCCCTAATGACGACATCCGATCAGCGTGCAGGGTTACCCATCTTCTGGTTACACCCCTTCTGGTTATGCCCACCTGTCAAAATGTTCACACTTAGTTTGATTGAAGGGTGTGCTATAATCTCTCTTGTGTTTTCCTTCTTCTCGTGAGAAGCTGAGGCTTATTTGGAAAACATAAGAGTTTCATGTGTTCATAAAAACTCTTCCTCCAGAAATTAGTGACGGTCATCCAGCTCTTTGCCAGGCTCTTAGAGGAGTACTATGTTTACAGAGATGAAGCCGCTGCCACTATTGATGTCATCACAAGATGTCATCAAAGATGTCATCACAAAAGCGGAGTTTGAGATGATCTGCAGGTGCATTATGACTGAGGTAACGGCATTCCTAAAAGACATGGCAAGCCGTTGCAGTCCAAAATCAACCCTGTAAAATCTATCAAACAAAGTATGATGATGGTAAATAATTTCCAACACCCTATATTCTGTTTTGATCTTTTTCTGTCTTATGGTTTTGAAGTTGAGAAATTATTAAGGTTTTAAAAGCAGTATTATGATGGTGTTAAAATTATTATAGGATTTTTCTTTAGTTTTTTCTTTTACATTTTATTAGTGTTACTCTCTGCCCAAACCTACCTCACTCCAGTCCAAACATTAACCTCTGAACCGAAAATTAACTATTGAACTCTGCTTACCTATAGGCCCCCCCAGTGACTCTTTTCACATGACTGAGGAATGATGGTTAGCCCCAAAGACTGTGAACTTCATCTCATTCTTCGGAACTAAAGGGAGGAATGTTGAGACCCCAGCCATGGGGACAACGTCAATGGCCAGTAAGAACTTTTCTGGAACTTTCAAAATAAATCGCATTAACCTACTTCCAGCACAGCCAGGAACAAGGAATAACAGAGGACTTCCCGTGACGTCACTGTCCGAATAAAAACCCCGCTTTTGCAACAAAAGCGGGGTTTTCCACGCAGGTCCCCAGAGGAACTGGACGGAGGGACACAGCACACTAATGTCTCTTTGCTGGCAAACAGACTTAACTCTTCAAACTGGATTCAAGAGTGTCATGCGATCATGCGATCATATGCACTAAGTTAAGTAGGAATTAATTGCTGTTTGTGCTAGCAGATTATCTGCTCAGCACATGTGCTCAGTTTATGTTTTCTGTGTTTTTTTTGTTAAAGTTAAGACAAACTTCATTTAAAGGGTGATTTTAAACACAGAAGATCGGCCATAACGCGCTGTCTGTGCTTATGCATTTTAACCCTTTTATTAGTGTTATTTTAAAGGTATGTGTTTGATTCTGAAGATAAGCTATAAGCTTCTTTTGTTAGCTCCAACCGCTAACTGATGAGAACACGTGCTTGCCTACTAAAGATCGTTTACCCAAAAAAGGTTGTTAGTTATCTAGGAAATGATATCTCCCTAAATATTATTTTTCTAAACTTGATAAGTAAGTAATTTCTCCAGAAAGATTTGGTTCTTAGTCAAAATAATATTTCTTTAAATATTATTTTACTATTTCCTTAATAATATTTATTTGAATATTATATTAATAAATAAAGGCAGCTAATTAAACACCGTTGACAATTGGTCATCCAGAAGGTTGGTTTTATTCAGCAAATCATTCTTTAAAATATTATTTTATTAAGATAATATTTTATCTGATCTTACATTGTGAATGGTTGTCTAAAGGTATGCCAATTATTGCCTAAGTTAGTTCCAAGACTAACTTAACTTCAATTCCAGATTCTTCAAGATAATCTCAAGCATAAATATTGGATGGTAATATTGCATCACTCTCTCGGTCATGGTTTTCAACCATCTTTGATCAACTTGATTATATTGTACATAGCCCATAGTCTTCCACATTATTTAATTCTGGTTGGTAGTTTAGTTAGATTGTTTTAGCATAGTAAAGGGTTTGTTGATTGAAATATGTTTGACTTTGAGTTGACTTATTTTTGTTAATAAATTCTTGTATTTTAAGAAATTGTGTGAATTCATTCCATGTGTGTGCAGAGTTTTGTTGTTCAATAATGTCAGAGCTTGGCTAATCCCTTTCAATTTTGCCCTAATACCACCGCCTTATCAGGCTGGTATTCACAGGACAACCCCTAACAGACCGAAATATTATTAAATTAAATATTAAAGTATTAATATGAAATATTAAATAATATATTCATAAACACAACATCATTTAAGTTGATCAGGGATTCTGGAAATTTATTAAGCTCTATTTCGGGCTAAAAACATGTCAGAAATAGCCACTCTTAAAATGGGAAAGAGAAAGCGCATGCATTCAATATGGAAGTTGTTTGTTGATCTGATACACCCGGAAATTATTTGAAAATACAGGTCCTTCTCAAAATATTAGCATATTGTGATAAAGTTCATTATTTTCCATAATGTCATGATGAAAATTCAACATTCATATATTTTAGATTCATTGCACACTAATTGAAATATTTCAGGTCTGTTATTGTCTTAATATGGAGGATTTTGGCATACAGCTCTTGAAACCCCAAAATTCCTATCTCACAAAATTAGCATATTTCATCCGACCAAAAAAAGATAAATGTTTTTAATACAAAAAACGTCAACCTTCAATTAATCATGTACAGTTATGCACTCAATACTTGGTCGGGAATCCTTTTGCAGAAATGACTGCTTCAATGCGGCGTGGCATGGAGGCAATCAGCCTGTGGCACTGCTGAGGTCTTATGGAGGCCCAGGATGCTTCAATAGCGCCTTTAGCTCATCCAGAGTGTTGGGTCTTGAGTCTCTCAACGTTCTCTTCACAATATCCCACAGATTCTCTATGGGGTTCAGGTCAGGAGAGTTGGCAGGCCAATTGAGCACAGTGATACCATGGTCAGTAAACCATTTACCACTGGTTTTGGCACTGTGAGCAGGTGCCAGGTCGTGCTGAAAAATGTAATCTTCATCTCCATAAAGCTTTTCAGCAGATGGAAGCATGAAGTGCTCCAAAATCTCCTGATAGCTAGCTGCATTGACCCTGCCCTTGATAAAACACAGTAGACCAACACCAGCAGCTGACACGGCACCCCAGACCATCACTGACTGTGGGTACTTGACACTGGACTTCTGGCATTTTGGCATTTCCTTCTCCCCAGTCTTCCTCCAGACTCTGGCACCTTGATTTCCGAATGACATGCAGAATTTGCTTTCATCCGAAAAAAGTACTTTGGACCACTGAGCAACAGTCCAGTGCTGCTTCTCTGTAGCCCAGGTCAGGCGCTTCTGCCGCTGTTTCTGGTTCAAACGTGGCTTGACCTGGGGAATGCGGCACCTGTAGCCCATTTCCTGCACACGCCTGTGCACGGTGGCTCTGGATGTTTCTACTCCAGACTCAGTCCACTGCTTCCGCAGGTCCCCCAAGGTCTGGAATCGGCCCTTCTCCACAATCTTCCTCAGGGTCCGATCACCTCTTCTCGTTGTGCAGCGTTTTCTGCCACACTTTTTCCTTCCCACAGACTTCCCACTGAGGTGCCTTGATACAGCACTCTGGGAACAGCCTATTCGTTCAGAAATTTCTTTCTGTGTCTTACCCTCTTGCTTGAGGGTGTCAATAGTGGCCTTCTGGACAGCAGTCAGGTCGGCAGTCTTACCCATGATTGGGGTTTTGAGTGATGAACCAGGCTGGGAGTTTTAAAGGCCTCAGGAATCTTTTGCAGGTGTTTAGAGTTAACTCGTTGATTCAGATGATTAGGTTCATAGCTCGTTTAGAGACCCTTTTAATGATATGCTAATTTTGTGAGATAGGAATTTTGGGTTTTCATGAGCTGTATGCCAAAATCATCCGTATTAAGACAATAAAAGACCTGAAATATTTCAGTGAGTGTGCAATGAATCTAAAATATATGAATGTTAAATTTTCATCATTACATTATGGAAAATAATGAACTTTATCACAATATGCTAATATTTCGAGAAGGACCTGTATGTATTCACTCAAACCTGCTTATATCTATGGTCAGAGCTGTACATTTAAAACAACTGTGAATGTGACAAAAAAGACTGGGTTAGGACATTAGTATATTTTCCTTCAACACACAGAGAACAGCATACCCCCCCAACGTTCACAGTTAGAGGAGTGCATCCAAAGTTTTAGTATCCGATTGTTCTGCTGCAATGAATTATTCATTCATTACTGTTTTGTGCATATTTGCCAGAAGTGTCAATAATGGTGAGGGATGCTTTATGATTACTAATGCATGATGCAACATATATATTTGTAGACATGTAGACAATAAATATGAAGACGTTCCACTTGATACTTTAGTAGAGAAGTAACCGACTGTCTGCAGGCCATATTCTTTTTCTTTAAAGGTCCCCTGCTTAGCAGATAATATGAAAATCAATGTGAATATTGAAAATGAGCTACTCTGAACAAGATGCTTTAAATACAATGGACAATGTGCAAATTCCTTCCAGCACCAAGGCTGTAAATCAAATTTTTGCCACCTGCACTTTGGAGATGTGACTATAGCATAAAGCAGATATCAGGATCCCTGCGCAATAAATTCCAATTTGGCTGTAGTGAGAACTGCTGTCTGCTTTATGGCTGTCTCACAAATGTGCCTCTGGATTTAAGAAATATGGAATTAAATTACACATTTTAATAATGTCGTTTGATCCTGAGCTCTTAATCCCTTATTGAGGTTGTGCTCTCGCATCCTGTCTCACTTTATTTCAGAGCTGTAACAATGCCAGAGCAAAAGCTGGCAGTAGAGATGAATAAGAATGGAAAACAAAATGTTGGCCTGGTTCCATTCACTTGGCAGCACTGTTGATGTACATCATTCTCTGCAGAAGAACATCTAGATAAGACAGCAATTTGTCTAAGGAAACGGGTATACAAAGAAAGAAATTGTTGGTGCAACAGTTGCAATTGCAATTAAAGGCTAATACACATCAAATTTCCCAAAAAATATTTACATGTATATACATTACATTGTTTTTGGCAAAGTGGTGTGTTAATTAGTGTTGTTTGCTCACAGTATGACAATTTCTGGTTCAAATCACAGCTAGGGTCTTAGCTAAGGTCTTTTTTATTGAAAGTCTACCCACAAAACAAGTACAGTAGGAAACCAAAACAGTATTCCAGGTTTTTCCTTAAATGTCTTATCTCACCACTGTAATGATTATGATTATTAATTAATTAACTTATGAATAGAAATCAGAGATGCACTCTAGTGTGGTGATTATGGGCTCAAAGTACTTAATAATTACAATTATTTAATTATCATTTATATTTGATAATTATTAACCAAAACCATGCTAACTATCACTAGCAGAAATGTTGTCTTCTCTGGAGCAGCGAGTAGAGGGAAGAGGGGGAAAAGAGCTGCTACGCATCCGTAACAATCTCAAGGACGGTCGGCATCTCCTCTGTTGGCAAAAGGGGAAATATATGACAGACCCTCTGCAGTCGAATGTAGCAAAAACAAAGAAGAAAAATTTGTCTTCTTGGAAAACCACCGTGGATTTTTCTTGAGTTGCGTGTCAGGTCCACGCCTTCGATCAGTAAGTTAAAATTTAGTCTAAGGTAAAACCTGGTCTTCTTATCCCAGTAAGCATTTAACTGGTTGAGCTTCTCATGAGTTTGGCCAGTGAGGAGAATAAATGGAAACCCATGTGTGAGTTTCTTCTCCAGAATGATGCGCGCCTCCATTGCGTGGTAACCAAGTCCTGGATCCAGCAGGAGAAGACGCAATGGTGGAGCATCTCACGTACTGTTATAGAGCTTACTGTGACATCAGAGCTGCCACGCCCACTTCCTGTGAACTGCAATTCATGCTGCGAGGTGTAGTAGCAGACGATGCTGGGAGGTGTAGTAGCAGATGATAGCCACTGTGCTCCTCATTCCAACTTTCTACATATTTTTGACCAAAGCAGTTTAGATTAAGATTTTAACACAAGTTAAATAGTAAACGAACTGGTTTAAAAAAATAAAAGTAGAAAAATAGTAAACACAACAGCAGAATGGTTTTCTGCTAAAAAGAAACCAATGAGGAAAATTAAAATCAGAACACTTCAAGGATTTTTTCGGAGACAGGCGTGGAGCGATCAAGAAAATGATAAGACTTGTGTGGAAACATGAGAGGGTGCAGTGGTACATACATGAGTCACAAAACCAGGAAGACTGAGATGTCTGGGTGACCCAGACTGGTATGTTGTGTCATTTGTACTGATTTTGTTTATTATGTAAGATGAGATTAGCTTTTTGTGGTAGTTCAGCAGAGAAAATCAAGTTTTCTTCATGTTTTGAGACTTGATTATTATTTTACCTGATCATTTTTACAGATACACTTTTGCATGCTAATTCAAACATACAACATATGGTCTCCAAGTGCAGCTGTGGTATTTACAGCATGCTCTCTGTTATGACTACAAATCTAACAGGAATGAGCTGGGAATGATTATTGTACTTCAGAATTGATTATAATAAGTGTGAATGAAGTAATTGTAAACACATTTATTGAATAACAAAGCCATTAGGCAGGGCAGTTAGGAGTACAGCACTGCATTTTCCTGCTAATACAGCTCCTCGTCAACTCTTGTCTTGTTATTTAATAATTGCTCCAAGGACAACAAGATCGATTGCAAACATGGTCGCAGCATATTGGTCTGTGTAACATGGATATGTGGCATATCTGTCAAACAAAATGGAATCAGCACCAGAAGTGGAGGGACACTATTGAAAAGAATCACAACTGCTCCACGCATCTCAGTTTGCTATCAATATAGGTTTTGTCTTTCCACAATGTAATTTTCCAAGTTTTCAACCACCCTACTCAAAATGCAAATAAAAAATGGGTTTGTGGCATACTTATCTTTCAAACTCAACTTTAAATGTTTAATACATGTTCATGTTATTTGCACCTTTTCCTTCATATTTGTGTTGTGGTGGATAAGAATAGCTGGGAGAAGTCTTTCAAGTCCAAAGACCCACTTATAAATAAAAGTTTGAGATTTAATACTTATGGTTGTTTCAGTCCATATTGGTACTGTGATGAAATAGCAGGCTTTCCAGGGTCTATTCCATCTAGCACCCCATAACAGGTATAGGTTTCAGCATTTCTGTAAACTTGAATAAAAGAAGAGTGTAATAGAAATTACGAAAATTACTAAATTTTCTTAGGAAAACCAACCTGACTGACAGAGTGTCTAAAAAACAAGGTAATGGGTTAGAATATGCTCCAAAAACAGTGTAACAAAGCATATAGCTCAAGAGATAAAATGATTTGCAAATTTAAATTTAATGAGAAAGAGATCAAATTTATTCTCAGTATGATGAAATTTAAATGAAACTAAACAATCATATTGTAACTAGACACGGCTACATAAACCCTGCATTTTGTAGATTTCCAGGACATCTGCAGGATAAGATTTTACCTTAATCTAATGTCATGATGAAGACACTTGTCTTGTTCCAGAGAGTGGGTGCTTATGAATGCAAAAAGTCATTTTTCTGAATTTTTAAAAAGCAACATGTTATGAATAAAACTGTTTTTACAGAATCAGAAATCAGTGTAGAATGATTCAGTCCAGGTTTGATGACTTTAAAGGGCATTTATTATTTGAAAATTATTTTTTTCCTATCCCTTACATTCTTACTGCTTTTATCAGGTTTTTTAAAAAATGTTTTTCAATTTAAGGGTGACAGTGTAAGCAAGATATTCCAAAAGGACGGCCCATGCACTTTTAGTTAGTTGGCCATCTGCACACACCTTGAGAAATTAGCAAGCGTCCTTGTGTTTTGTGTCTTAAGATTCTGTGTGATTTAGGAAAATAGGAGCAATCATTCTGCTGAATAATGGGAAACTTGCCAAGTCATACAATTCTATCTGTAAGCAATGTCTGTATTGTTCTTTAGACAGAGAACTCATTTGATGCAACATCTGTTTAATTTCTCTCTTGTGCAAAAATTAAATGGTACCACAAAAATTTCTATTCTCACTGTATTTCTAGTATTTTCTCTCTTGGTTCATTGGCAATAGGGATAATTGTCAGGATGTGAGATTTTGGACTTTGTTTGTGGTTTGGTGTTTTTGTTTTACTAGATGCTCTCGTTTGAAGTTTTGTATTCTTGTTCATCACTTTGTGTTCTGACAATTCTGGTTTCCTTTTGCCTCCCTGTCTGTTCTCCTCTCATCATTAGTTTTCCTCTTTTAGGTGTTAATTACTCAGTTTCTGTTCCCTTTACATTCATTGTCCCTCTTAGCTCTGTTTCTTCTGTTTATCTTTATTCTCCAATTCTTCCTTTAACAGGTTAGCTTTACTTACTGTTTACTTTTATTCTAGTCATCTTTTCTCCTGTTCTGCTTGGGTCTGTGTTTCTCCTTATTGGTTAATCTGTTTCACCTGCTCCCTCTGGCTCCCAGGCTCCTTGTGTCAACTGTTCCCTGTTCCTCTGATTACCTGCCCTATTGTTTCTTGTCCACCTTTGTCTGTATTTAAGTCTGCCTTCGTCCTTTGTTCCACACGGTGTCGTTATGTCTCTTTGGATTTAGTTCTTGCTCCGGATCCTGTTAAGTTCTAGTTTGAAGATGCCTTGTAATCAGGATTATTTTGTCATCCAGAACCTCGCCTGCATGTAAGTGGACTCGCTTTAAATGAAAGGAGTTTTCGACCCCCTCTCTGCTTTTCTCCGTGCTTGTCTGCCTTTTGGTCCACCACTAAATAGAATTATGACAGTACGACACCGCCACAAGGACCAGGCAGATGGAGAGGAGCAGATCACTCTGTGGGAATATTTCCGGCGAGCCGCAGAGAGGTCCACTTGCCAGGAGGGACAAGCTTCGGAGCAGCTGTCACCATTCTGGGGCACCAGATTGGCGGTGCCTCTCCCTTGGACCGGTCCGTTACGCTGCGGGTCAGCGCCTGCCTCCTCCGCCAGCCGCAGGCAGCGACGGAGGTGTAGAACCCCAGTCCCAGACTCCGTGGCGGGTCGAGGGGATGCCTCAGCTCCTTGCTCTACTGGGGGTCCTCATGATGCCGCAACACCAGGTTCTGGATCCCATTCGCCCCCGCTGTCTGGCTTCGCTCCGGAGGAGCGCACAGCGAAGCCGTCCACGTCAGCAGCAGCGCCTGAGCTCGTCATGCCCTCGACAGCCTCGTCTCAGCTCAAATCTGCAGCAGCTCCAGCTGTACTTCGCATGCCCACCGAAGTAGCTGAGCAAAGATTTACTCTAGTTTGTTTTTCGCCTTATTCCCTGGAGTTCATGAGGCGGGTGCTCAGAAGAGGCAAGGTCCTTACAGACTTAATCATCCATCTGTTAGTTTCTGGTGATTCGCCTGAATACACACTGGAGGTCCTGGACCAGCTAATAGACTGGGAGACTAAGTGGGGACGCTACTCCCCGAGTTCATTAACGGTGAAGATCCTGGAGTTGGAGCGGCAGAGAATTATTAAAGGGGCGGATTCTACAGAGCCTCAGCCGGCCGCCGCCGCCGGATCTTCAGAACCTCGCCTGATCCGGGAGGAGCCCGTGAGTGGGCTGCCTCCACTTCCTCGCCTGTTCCGGGAGGAGCCCGTGAGTGGGGTGCCTCCACAACCAGGTCCGGAACACCTTATGGTTTTTCTTTGGGGGGTGCTCCTGGCTTTACAGCCTGACACCACACAGCCTGACACACAGCCTGACACCACACAGCCTGGCACCACACAGCCTGACACCACACAGCCTGTCTCCAGGTCTGACACGACACACCCAGACACGCCAGAGCCTGACACAGAGCCTGTCTCCAGGTCTGGCACGACACACCCAGACACGCCAGAGCCTGACACAGTTCCTGGAAGGTCATCCACCCTACTTGGCCGACCTCCAGATCTCCTGCCTGGGTCCAAGCCTCTGCGGGCCCCGCCTGGGTCCAAGTCTCTGCCATGGTTCTGGCCACATCACAGACCACAGAGGACCTCGCTTCGAGGGTTTGCCTGGTCTTGCTGCCGGCCTCCGAGGACCTCGCTTCGAGGGTTTGCCTAGTCTCGCCGCCAGCCTCCGAGGACCTCGCTTCGTGGGTTCGACTGGCCTCGCCGCCGGTTTCCTAGATGCCTGCTGACCTGTTTCTGGCTCATTAGCAGCCAAATTGTTAGACCCTTGTTTTTATGTGCCCCTGGCCTCTGGATCTAGGTTTTTTGTTTTGGACTCAGGTTTTGCCCTCATTGGCTTTATTTTTGTTTTGGACTCTCCGTGCTTGTCTGCCTTTTGGCATACCACTAAATAGAATTATGACAATAATAATAATAAAAAGAAATTAAAGCTGCAAGCAGCGTTGTAGGCCCTCGCACCTCAGCGCAACTCAGCCTGTGCGGCGACCGCGGGAGCCTGGCATCGCCTCCTACATGCCACACACCATGACACCGCTTCACTTCAACACGTCGCCAGTAGGTGGCACTGTGAGCAACACATCATATGATCTTCGGTCAAGCAGAGTTTCGTTCTGGCAAAAAGCATTCAAAATTTGGAGTAAATCGGACCTTCCAGAAGGACGCTGCAGTCGCTTGTTTGTTTGTGGGCAGGGCTAAAACGACATCATCAATTGACTGTGACAACATGTCCATCAAGTCATGATCATGTATACTACATTTCAAGTGGATCCGATGATGTATGAGGGAGATATAGCCCTTGAAGTGACGTAGGGGGCGCCGTTGAGCCAAATTTAAATGTAATCTAATAGAGCTGCTTAGGGGCTGAGAAAGATCAGCCATATTCAGTTTGGAGTAAATCGGACCATGCATGTGTAATTTTGAGGCAAAGGAATTAGGCCACGCCCGCCGAATATGTCATCATATCTCTGTTGGGGACTGGACTAGGATCAATCATATTGATTTTGGTGCAGATCAGATGATATATGTGGAAATTAGAGCCAAATGTATGGCCATGGCATGACGTCTGACTTCGCCGCGCCGCCACGACTACGCCCTTTTATGAAAAGTCACTGTGCTTCAAACGAAGTTAGACCCACTAGTTATCTGTCTTCTGACACACTTTCAAGTTGATTATTGGGTCAAGACGGTCAGAGAGGCACCTTTCCAAGTGAAAAAAGTGACTTTCTGTTCTCAGGGGGCGTGGCTTTGATAATGTCAGCATATGACCCCATAGGATCGTCGGGAACCCGAAGGTCCTCCTTCATGCCAACGTTGGTGTGATTTGGAATTTTTTTGGGAAGGTTATTGCAATTTTTCACATTCGGCACGAACGCCAAGTTCGTGCCCCTGCCACGCCCCTTAAACAAGATTTTGATAACTTTTAATCCCTCATGCCTTAACTGCATATTGACCAAATATGAAGCCGATAGCTCAAAATCCCTAGGAGGAGTTCGTTAAAGTTTGAGGTGAGTAAAAGTGAAAAACGGGCAAAAATTGGCCTTTAATCCAAAATGGCAGACTTCCTGTGCATTTTAGGGCATACCCCCAAGAGACCTTTTTTCTTGGTTTGAGGAGCTCTAGCATTGTGCCGAATTTCAGATCTCTACGACTTACGGTTCGGGCTATCTCACGTTTGGGCTAAGTGGTTTGGCCGAGCCCACTGACGACGACATTAAGGATCAAGAATTTCACGCGAGGGACAATTTTGGGTAAAAGTGTGTGCATCTAGGGGCTTGGCAAAGTCCCCATATTGCCCCGCAAAGAGGCAGCGGAATAATAATTCCTGCTCGGGCCTAATTAGAACTTTGAGTTCCACTTCTGTCACTCAAAATATATTTTTTTCCTATGACTGACATTGAGAAATGTGTAAGGAAATGGTAGTGGGGCTGGCGTGTGAGATTGTGAGGGCAAGGCTGCTAAGAACATAAAAAAAGATAGTAAAGAGTGATAGGAATTGATATGCAAATTTCAGTTTGCAGATTTATTTGGTAATTTACCCAGTGAGGAGGAAGTCAGAAGAAATATTGTCTAAGAGCAGAAGCTTAGAGACCTAATAAATTAACAGCCTGCCCAGGGACTAGAAGTTGCTTTGTTGATAGCCCAGTATGCCTCTAATTCCACATTCCAACCACACTTTAATAGATGTTGTGATTTCTACTCTGGTTCTGACCAGCACTGTTATTTTGGTCGGAATCAGAGAAGAAGTCAATTTCCATGTTAGTAAAAAGATAATGTTTAATTATCATATAATGTTCTATTTCTCATTTAAAGCACACCTTAAAACCCCCATGGAAAGGTTTAAATTTTGCTTCAGATGAACTTACCCTTAATGATAAGTGATGAGACCAGTGAAACTGGTTGAGTAATGGACATTAAAGTTAAAGTGGCTCATTGTAAAAGTGCCTTTGTAGTCGATTATTGTTAACAGTCCAAAGAGTCCAAATTCATATCCAATTTATTTATGAAGGACATTTAAAAAATAGCAGGTTTGCCCATTGCTGTAGAAAAATAAGAACAGTCCAGATAATTACAGTTATTGTTTGACAAGTGTAGTTAGTTTGGTTGGTTTGCCTGCTGTTTTCTGAGTATATAAACTCCAGAAGAACTTCCTCTTCAGCTCTTTGCAGTTCTCCTCCATATGAATCACAGAATCACCCAACAACCACAAATATGTGGAAAAAAAACGTTTTATGTATAATATTTTCTTTTGTGACTGCTGAAAAAGGTACCCTATGGCAATTTGCAGTTGACAGTAAAGTGTAAAATATTTGCTATGGGCCAATCTGTCAAACTCTTGGCAGGAAGTTGGCAGAGGATATCTGCTGGACAGTCTGAGATACCAGAGAGACCCAATGCCAAGATGAAGGAAGGGAGCTGACAGTTAAAAACAGTGAGGAAGAGATTTGTTATGGATAGGTGAAGGACAGACAAAAAGATAGATGTCCTCTGGGGTTGAATTTGACCTAGAGAAAATGTTTGATGTTTCTACATGTCTATTCACAATCAACAGTGATGCTGTGCATGGATGAAAACACAATGCCATTAAGATACAGTGCCTTGCACAGAAATGTATTTCTGTTAATGTTTCGACATTTTTTGATGCTACAACTAAAATTTTAAATGTATATCTTCAAGATTCAAAGTGATAGACCACCACAAAGTGCTACATAACTGTGAAGTGGAAAGAAAATGACCCATGGATTTCAATACTTTTTACAAACAATTGCTCTATAAATCATACCTCATCTACTCTGACAGTGCTTAATAAAATCTAATGCACCCAAATGCCTCCAGACGTCATCTGACAGAGTCCACCAGTGTTCTCCTTATGAATGCAACAGTTCCATGAGGGCCTCCGAGGTTTGTTGTAGAAATTAGTAAACTAACGACATCATAAATACCAAGAAATACCACAGACTGGTAAGTGATAAAGTTGTGAATAAGTTTAAGGCAGGGTTACGTTATAAAACAGTTGGCCAAGCTTTAAACACCCAAGAGAGCACTCTTCAGGCCATGATCCAACAGCTAAAACATACCAAAACATGGCAGTCTATATAACCTGACAGGCCATTTAGAAGAACAATAATCAGAGAAACAACCAAGAGGACAATGGTAACTGTGGAAGAGCTGCTAAGTTCCACAACTTGGAGACAATGGGAGAATCTGCCAATATAATATCTATTAGTCATGCATATACAAATCTTGGTTTTATGGAATAGTGGCAAAATGAGTTAAACCATCTCATCATTTAGCCTACATGCAAAATGTTATGTGTAGTGGAAAAATAACACTAGACATGACCCTGACCCTGACATTTTGGGATGGCAGCATCATGCTGTGGGTAGGTTTCCTTTAGCAGGGGCAGGAAAGGTGATCATACCTGATTGGAAGATGGATGGAAGCAAACACAGGGCAGTCCTGGAAGAGAAAACTGTTAGAGGCCACAAAAGACTTAAGACTAGGGGTGGTGGTTCATCTTCCAGCAGATAAATGACCCCAAACAGCCAGAGAAATACGTAATGCACTACTATGGTGGTCTGCCTAATTAAATCTTAATAATGTACATTAAAGTTTGTGGTTTTAATGTAGCAAAATGTGAAAAAAGATCAAGCCATACTCCAGAAATTCCCTATTTATCTTTAAATTTTCTTACATTTTGGACAAGCTTTAAGTGTTTCTAAACTATCAACCATTGTTCAGAATTGATGCAACATAAATATAGTTTGCAGCCTAAACTGATAAATTGCATCCTGACAAAAGACAGAATATGCTCTGAGATTAGCTGGCAATATCATACATCTCATACAATCAATATGAATAAAATGTTAATATAATATATTGTAAACATATAACAGCACTTTACAAAAGGAAACACAGCTACAAACACAGTTGTTATCCAGCAGGTAAAAAGTGAAGAAATCAGTTGTATGTAACTTACATATTTCTTGTCGGCATCTGGGTTGTGTTTGTGTATTTTGTGCTTGGAACATGTGTTCAGTGTTTCAGATGGTGCTGGAGTTCTCAGGTTTGCTGGGTGACAGGTGCGACTTATCCTGCTAATTACTTGGAGGAGTACTTAAGCAGGAGGCTGCCAGAACTTTGACGCCAGAGTGATTTGCCTTCAGTGGTAACAAGCTCAGCCAACTCTAAGTCTATGCTTTGTCCTGTGTTCTCAAGTAACTTTGTTTATGTTCCTTCGCAGACTAAAAACCTGAATCTTGGATTTACATTACTGAACACTGACTTCGTATCCGGACGTTTCCGGACGATCAAGAATATCTACGTTCTGAGGACTTCGTTTCCTAACTACTGTTTCCATCTGGAGTCAGACTAAGCTGGCAGTTTCCTGCTTCCTCCGTTTCCTGGACCAAGGCATAAGCATACCCTGTCCACCCTCCAACGCAAGTATCTTCACATTGCACTCTCTTCTGAAATCTCCAAGCTCACTCGAACAGCACCTAAGGAAGAATAAATTCAGCTTTGACAACCTGGACTCCGAATCTTTCTACCACTGGCGACTTGACCATGCCCACTTAGTAAGCAGTCTACTTGATTATCATAATTACTTATTGTTTGCTCAGTTTCATTTAGTTTCCTGTTTTCATCAGTCCTCTTTCCCTTTTTCCGTACAGTTGAAGATTCGTCCGCTCCTGTTTCCTGATTATTTGTGGCACAATAAAAACATCATTTTACTTATTCTCTTTCTCCGGAGTGTTCTTCTGTATGTGGGTCAGATCTATTACGAAAATAATGACATTTCTTGTTTGTCTGCATTCAGCTTTATTGTTCCCAGTCTTGCAACCTGCTATTTGTAATCATGAATTTATTGTATCTGTGCTTCTCCAAATCTGGAAATGTTCTAATCCCAAAAGTAGTAGTAACAGATGTGTTTAAACTATAAATCATTTTGAACAGAATTGAATCAAAGCCTCCTTTGATTAATTTAGTATCAATTTTCACAGAATATGCCTAAACAGAAAAAAGTTTCCCAACACATAAGAGAATCATTTAACCTTTACCAAGTCTTAAAATTATGTAAAAGCAACATTAAAAAAATATATTTTAATATTGTGACTGATTACACAATCAAAATGCAGAAGCAATGGAAAATACTAAGTACACCCTTATTGCTCCAATGTAGGAACTGAGAGAGATTCTTTGACAACATGGTGTATTATGAGATGCGCTTTTGTCCATTGGGCCTACACACTTTTAAAATGACACAGGTATTCAACAAAGCAAATTTCTTTGTGTAACCTGACTCAACAAAACTCAGGTCCACAGATAACGGGTACGATGGCAGTAGTTTGGATATCTTGTTTTTAACTCGATCAGTTTGCCTGTTTGCCTTTTTTAAATCCCCATCTCAAACCCACTGCTATTTCATCTTTTCATACTTCCACTGTTTACCCATAAACAAAGCATTTTGTATCCATGTTAACAGCTGAATTGTAATTTATTTTTGATGATTAATGGAGATGAACAATGCAAATAAATGCTAAGAACTCAATGTGGGGTTACTGAGATAAAGATGAAAACTCGATAAGGGTGGACCATGGATATATGTCCAAAGTTAAGTCTTGTGTATATTCAAATAGGAGCTCTTGAAAATTACAAATAGTGAACCTTACAATGTGTAATATTTTTTTATTTAGTTATAATAAAGTACTAAACTTTATAGTACATAAATCAAATCTGTTTGGCTAAAATAACCTATCAGTACAATCTGAGTGAGTATTGAGGGAAAAAAAAGCAGCATAGGATAACTATTTCAACTGGTACTGATCAGTTCTGATAAGACAACTTTGAAAAGAAGCCAGAAAAAAACATTGGAACAGATGTCAAAGAAGATCTACCTCAAACTTTCCTGTTGCAGTCACAAGTAAAAACATTTCTTAGCAAAAGGCGATATAATTTATTGTCATTTACCAAAAACAGACACTCTTTTATAAATACAAAAAGGCAGACTATCAAAAAACATATAACTCTTAACTTTCCAAAAACACTAGGAAGCATCCTGGTATTAATATCAACACACGCACACTCTTTGCAGTTCTATAAATTGAGGCAATCATCAATTCAAACAGCATTGCTTAAATATACAGATTCCCTACTGTAATATCATCCAACAGAAATTGGTCACTCAGGGTTAAATAGTGTGTTGTTCCAGTAAATACAAACAGGAGTTATATGTCTCTTTTCCCCTCTGCGCTCTCTGCTTGCCTCTTTCTTTGCCTTTCCCTCCTCATCACATTCACTAGCCCCTCTCTTACTTATTTTGTTTTGCTGAACCTCTTATATTTCCCATGTCTGCCTATTACAAGCAATATGGGGAACCATGTGCTTCTTTTGTGTGGAGCTCTTGCTCAATAGCTACTTTTTTATTGAAGAAGCTGTAATTTATTTTTTGTTTTTTGTTGGGGGGCCTGTTTTGTCTAGCTGAAAAGCTGCCCATGCACTGACCAAAAAAAAAGTTTTATACCCCATCTTTCATTCAATTATTTATTTTTGTTGATGGAATGGTCAGGGATTCTGAGTTTTTAGAGTTTGGGGTTTCATTTTTTGTAACACCATGAATATGTAAAAACTCTGCTCCCAAGGTCAATTAAGAATAACAGTAGTTTGTCTGAAGGCTCACTTCCTTCCATAAAGCTTGGGTAGTCTACAAAGTATAATCAACTGTTTTATTTACATGCACAGGAGTTGGAGGGCAACACTTTTTTTGCTGTTACCTTATTGTATGTGTTGATCCAGCTTAAAGCTAAAACAATTGCCATAAAAATCTTCAGTATTCTCCAACAACAATCCAGGTTTACAGAATTGAAGCGAACCAAAAGAATTTGCAGCTGAATCAATACACTTGTTTTGGAGTGACTACTTTGTTGAACATACTGTACATCTATGGGAAATTTGTGTCGCTTCTATCTAAGACTGAAGTGGCAAGATTAGCTTACTTCCTCTTCTTTTTAGACTTAAAAAAAATGACCTTAACAATGAAAAAACATTGAGTATATATGAAGGAAAAACTACTGGATTGATTTTTCAACTGTCAGATTTCTGATTTTAGGAGATAATTTGGGTAGTTTTAACCAAGCCTTAGTTCAAAAATGTGAGTTTGTTGAATGACAGAAGAACTTGAAGGAGCTTTGTCATTCTTTTGGGGGAGGGGTGCCTGTCCCCAACAATCATTGGACAAGAGTCAGGAATACACACTGGATAGGTCAACAATCCATTGTTGCAGGGTGATGGTAACATTACTCAGCGATTTTGGTCTATATTGACATGATATCATCACACAGATTTATCATCTGTAGGGCAACTATCACATTCCACCACATAGTTGCTAAGTTGGATTATGATCTGGTGACTGTGGAGAACATTATATTCACTGATCTCAGGTTTATGTTCAAAAATGCAGTTTGTAATGTTTTGAGCTTTATGACTGTGTGTTATCCTCCTGGAAGTAGCCATCAGAAGATGGGTACACTGTGGTCATAGAAAGGATGGATATAGTTGGCAACAATACTCAGGTAGGCTGGAGCATTTGAATAATGCTCAGTCTGTACTAAGGAACCTAAAGTGTGCCAAATATACACTCACCAGCCACTTTATTAGGTACACCTGTCCAACTGCTCGTTAATGCAAATTTCTAATCAGCCAATCACATGGCAGCATCTCAATGCATTTAGGCATGTAGACATGGTCAAGACGATCTGCTGCAGTTCAAACCAAGCATCAGAATGGGAAAGAAAAGTGATTTAAGTGACTGAGCATGTCATGGTTGTTGGTGCCAGACTGGCTGGTCTGAGTATTTCAGAAACTACTGATCTACTGGGATTTTCATGCACTACCATCTCTAGGATTTACAGAGTATGGTCCCAAAAGAGAAAATATCCAGTGAGCAGCAGTTCTGTGGGGCAAATGCCTTGCTGATGCCAGAGGTCAGAGGAGAATGGCCAGGCTGGTTCGAGCTGATAGAAAGGCAACAGTAACTCAAATAACCACTTGTTAGAAGAGCATCTCTGAATGCACAACACGTCGCACCTTGAGGCGGATGGGTTACAGCAGCAGAAGACCACATCGGGTGCCACTCCTGTCAGCTAAGAACAGGAAACTGAGGCTACAATTCACACAGGCTCACTAAAAGTGGACAATAGAAGATTGGAAAAACGTTGCCTGGTTTGATGAGTCTCGATTTCTGCTGCGACATTCGGATGGTAGGGTCAGAATTCGGCGTCAACAACATGAAAGCATGGATCCATCCTGCCTTGTATCAACAGTTCAGGCTGGTGGTGGCGGTATAATGGTGTGGGGGATATTTTCTTTGCACACTTTGGGCCCCTTAGTACCAATTGAGCATCGTGTTAACGCAACTGTTAAGATTTGTGGTTGTTTTTGGGTTTTTGTTGGTCTTATTCACAGTTCAAGTTTTGAATCATGTTTCTGTTTATTTTTCTGGTCATGTTTTAGTCTTGTTCATGTTTTGTCAAGTTTGGTTTTTGGTTCTGGTCATGCTTTAGTTTTTGTTTGTTTGTATTCAAGAGTCTCTGTTTTTGCTCCAACCACGTTTTGTTCTGTGTGTTCATTAACGTTATCCGGTTCACCTGCACCTAGTTAATCTGTCTTCTTGTTTCACCTGGTCACACGCTATATATACACACCTGTCTTGTTTATTCCTTGTGGAAACATTCTCAGATCATGCTCATTTCTTGTTTTGTGAATCATGCCAAGCCTGTCCTGCCTCTCCGTTTATTGTTTTGTTCCTGCCTCTTCTGAGAGTGAGTTTTAGTTCTTTTATTAAATCGTTTTGCACTTACCGTCATGCTGCCTGCTAGTCTGCATTCCGGGGTCCTCAATCTCGCAAGCCATAACAGCAACAGCTTACCTCAGTATTGTTGCTGACCATGTCCTTCCCTTTATGACCACAGTGTACCCTATTTGTGATGGTTACTTCCAGCAGGATAACATGCTATGTCATAAAGTACGAATCATCTCAAACTGGTTTCTTGAACATGACAATGAGTTCACTGTACTCAAATGGCTCCACAGTCACCAGATCTCAATCCAATAGAGCACCTTTGGAATGTGGTGGAATGGGAGATTTGCATCATGGATGTGCAGCCGACAAATCTGCAGCATCTGTGTGATGCTATCATGTCAATATGGACCAAACTCTCTGAGGAATGTTGCTAGTACCTTGTTGAATCAATGCCACGAAGGATTAAGGCAGTTCTAAAGGCAAAAGTGGGTCCAACCCAATACTAGCAAGGTGTACCTAATAAAGTGGCTGGGAGTGTATATCCCCCATTATGCCACCACAGTAGTCTGAGCAGTTGATACAAGGCAGGATGGATCCATTCTTCTGTTTTTTGCCAAATTCTGACCCTACAATCTGAATGTCGCTGCTGAAATTAGGACTCTTTTGATTATTTATAGTTTTTCTATTCTGTTCTTGTCCAATCTTTGTGAGCCAGTGCGAATTGTAGCCTCAGTTTTCTGTTTCTGCTTTATCTGCTATGCCACCAAATGTCCAGCTTGGCAGCTGGACACGTAGTCCAGTGATTTTGATTTGAATTCACTGCATGGGCTCTACTAGTAGTAGTCACTGAAAATGATTAATTATTTTTAAAGAAAATAATTTAATATTTCTGAATTTTAGTCTTTCTGAATCATCTGAAACTGTGTATTAAAAGCAGCAAACATATGGCAAATCATGTCTGTGTTGAATAGATGGTAAGGGGTTAAAAGTGTTGTTTCCATATGAAAACAATACTGAAACTTGTCAATTAAGGCAGCAATTTTGGTACTTTAGTGACTATAAAATAAAATGTATGCGAACAAAGACAATAGGAGAGAATAACACAGAAGCTAGGCGATAGGGTAATGCATATGGGTGCTTGTGAGTGATCTACATGTATATTTCAGACAAAATATGATGAAAGAATGAGACCTAGTTCAAGTTAGAACATTGTTTATGAGGTGAACTATGAACATGACTTAAATCATATTAACCTGGCTCAAGTGGATTTAATACTAATCCTTGCCATCAATGAAATGACACAACAATGCTCAAACAAACATAGTGACATGTTTTGTTGGCGATGCTCAGGGGTTTTTAATCAAACACATACCACTTTTTAAAAAAAATCAGTCATCAAGACCTCAATTTACCACTTGAAAATTTACCAAGGTGAGTTTATGTCTAATTAATGACATTGATCCTTAAATGGTCGACAATATTTATCTTCAAAGCAATAATAATCCCTTCCCTCATGGACCTGGAAAATGCTAGGTTTTACTGTCAGATAAGACAAAAAAAATTTGGCCACATAAACAAAGTAATGTATGGAAAACGTAAATTGAGGATTTCAAATGTAAGACCACGGTATATACTGTAAAGCATAATGGTGGTAACTTAATCCTGTGAAGCTGTTTTGCCAGGTTCCTGGTTTTAGATAATGTCTTGAGGGGTTTGGACTTTGCAAGACTTAAAACCTAAAATCTTCAATGTGATGTCTGGTCACCTCCTTAGACTTTTATTAATTTCATGTGTGTGCATGTTTGTGTGTGTGTTTGTGTGCACAAACACTGCACAATTGACTGACTCTAATTTTGTTTGATGTGATGAAAGTGTGTGTGTGTGCGTGTGTGTGTGTGTGTGTGTGTGTTCCTGTCTTGGCATCACAGTGAGAACCATTTTCCCAATGTCACCATCAAATTGAGGACCGTTTGTACCAAAGTGAGGACATTTTGCTGGTCCTCACGACCTATTTTGCTAATGGTTAGGTTTAGGACTAAGATGTGAATTGAGTTTAGGTTAAGGTTAGGGTTAGGCATGAACTGGTAATGGTTAGGTTTAGGGTGAGTTTAGTGTCAGGGTTAGGGCATAGAAAGGGTTGAAAATGACTGAAAATCAATGGAAGTCAATGGGAGTCAACAGATGGTCCTCACTACATATAGCAAAACAAGAGAGTGTGTGTGTGTGTGTGTGTGTGTGTGTGTGTGTGTGTGTGTGTGTGTGTGTGTGTGTGTGTGTGTGTGTGTGTGTGTGTGTGTGTGTGTGTTACTAAAATGAGTAACAAAGAATATTGAACTTTTTTTTTCTCAAAAGACAACTTTTCAAGTTCCAAGTTCAAAAACCTGATTGCAAATGCCCTGAAGTTGAAATTCCTAGTAGAGGTTATTTACCAATCACAACCAAAATCCAATGTGGCTGCAGTTTGTTTAAAACATAGCAAAGATCCAATAATAAACTGTTCATTTGCACTTTTGATGGTTTGTGTTCTAATAAATCTTTTTAATGCATTCTGCCTGTTAGAGAACATATTGGTTTAGTGTTTCATTACATAAGTTGCAAAACAATATGCTTATTTTCTGTTATTGCTAACAGTAGTTAGCTTGTCACTGAGCACAGCAACAGGCATAGCCGAATGATTTTCTAACTTGCAACTGAAACATGTAGAGAACTTTAAACAAATGTCTAGAAGGGGTTTGATTAAAAGAAAAAAGAATGTCTGCCCCCTTGCTTTTACTTTAGACTGAAGGCTGAGACAACCTCTCATCCTATTATTCATGACAGGTTCAGTAAAATCATTGAGGTAATGAATGTTTACAAATTATACCTCACACTTTGTCAGATGTTAAAAGATGGCTGGCTTCAATTGAGTGTGAAAGAAAGAACTCAGACCCTTGGATGCAGACAGAAAACAGGATTTTTAGTACTGGTAAGCTTTGACAGGCGGCATTACCCAGACTTTGCTCTCTGTCAGTATTACCAATAACACTGCAGTGTGGCTGTGATCTGTGAACATATTCCATTGAACTTGACTTGTTATGAATCTAGAAAAAAAAGCACTTGGGAACTAAGGGTTCGTGCACTTTAAGCAAACATGAAGAAAGACATGGACCTCTGACACTGATGTTCAGCTGCCTTGGGCAATCACAAAATGCTGGCTGGATGTGTCTTATACAGTTCACTATGATGCAATAACTATGACTCAAAGTCAATAGTTAAATGTGTTTATTTGTTTGTTTAATTACATATTTCCATAGAAGACTATGCGCATCTTTCAATGTAAGGCCAAACAGATTTACATAAAGGCATTTAATTAAAGAACAGTGTTTGCCTGTTGTTAAAGAACATAAATTTTTGATGGTTATGATCCACGTTTAATACCTACAGTTCAGTAAGAAAAGGTAAAATAACGAGAGCTAAAGAGACAAGGTGAAGTTTGTTTCTAAAGCCATACTGCTTACTGAACTGAAAACAAAAACAAACACTGAAAATTGGATGACTCAGAAAAACAGCATAATAATCCGGTGTCCATTTCACAATACAACGAAATACCAGCTCCAATGGTAACAATATTTCGATATTTTTCAGTTCCAAAATAAAATACCATTGATTAATTTGTAGTGAAACTTAGTTTCTTTAGCTTTGTTTGAAGAAATTATTGCAGTAAATTCCTCTTGTGTTCAGCAGGATAAGATTAACAAAAAAACTTCAACATTACAGATTTAAGTGGAAAATTAAATATTCATGCTGTTTTTCTGACATAAATGTACATAATTTATTATTCGTCGATCTGTAGTCTTAAAATAACCTTTAACTTATAGCTATAGACCGATCTGGGGACATTTTGAGCATGATGTGTAATGTAATAACACTGATTATCTCTTCATCATGGCACCTATTAAGTGGGATATATGAAGGCAGCAAGTAAATATTTTGTCCCCAAAGTTGATGTGTTGGAAGCAGGACAATGGGCAAGCATAAAGGTTTGAGCAAGATTGTCAAGGGGCCAAATTGTTATGGCTAAACAACAATGTCAGAGCATCTCACAAACTGCAGCTATTGTGGGGTGTTCAAAGTCTGGAGTGGTCAGCATCTATAAAAAGTGGTTGAAAGCAGGAACAATAATGCACATTGGGAGCAAAGGCTGCCCTGAGTCCTATTGGACAGATGAGCCACTATAGCTAAAATTACTTAAGAAGTTCATGCTGGTTGTGATAGAAAGGTGTCAGTGCATTGTTGTTTATAGGGTGAAAACTAGTCAGGGTGCTCATACTGAGCCATGTCCACATGTCCACAGCTGAAAGTGCCCACAAAGAGCATCAAAACTGGAATCAATGTAAGAAAGTGACCATTTAATGTTTCAGAATAACTTCTACATAAATCGGATGGCCACACTGCTAATCTGTGGAATACATGGTACTAGGAAGCATTTCAGGAAAAAGGCAAGCTTGCAGAGGCAGTATGTTTTAGCCAAAGGGTCCTGCCCTTCATGTGGATGTCACTTTGACACACACCACCTACCTAATTATTGCTGCAGACCATGTACAGCCTTTAATCTGCCGTGTATTTCTTGATGGCTGTGCCAAGTTCAGCAGGAACTGTTATCAGCCACAAAGCAAAAATAGCTCAGGAATGGTTTGAGGAGCACAAGTCTGAGGTGTCAACTTGGCCTTCGGATTCACAGATCTCAATATATTTCTGCATCTGTGAGATGTACTAGACAAATGATGCCGACCCATGGAGACCCCACCTTACAAGACTTGAAGAATCAGCTGCTAACATCTGGATGACAGATATTAGAGGTCTTGTGGTAACCATGCTTCAAAAGGTCCAGGGTGATTTGGCAGCAAATGCGAGGGGTACCAAAACACCATTAGGTAGGTGATCATCATTTTATGTGTGGTGAGTGTATATTTTAACTATATGTTGTGATTTTTAAGCATATTAGTGGGACTGAAAATAAATCTACAATAAGAGTATACAGTATCTCACAAAAGTGGGTAAACCCTGGGGTGGACTGGGGAGAAAAAGTGTCCTGGCAGTTCCTGACAGACTGGCCCACTTTTGACTGCTGGGTTGAAATTTCAATGAAAAATATAGGCCAATAAATATACTGTATATTGACACATACTTAGAGTCCTAATGTAATGAATTTAATTCTCAGATGGCTAATATAATTTACAGAAACAATATATATTATGTATGGATATTTAGCTTATAAGGTAAACTATTACTTCAAAACTTAACTTGAACCTGACAAAATAGAGGGGAAGAAAAACTGGAAAGCTACTGTATTTGTACACCTACATTGTTCACTGTATGAGTAACCACTGCAGCAGCTGACACTTTTCTGTTACACCATCTATAATCTTATCACTCTCCAGCATCGTTAGTACATCTGGCTTTCAGAGGTGGAAAGAAAACAAAAATAATGTACTCAAATAAAAGTACAGTTACTTTGATAAAATGTTACTTAAATACAAGTAAAGGTAAACATTTCTTTAATTTCTAAATTTGTTTTTATTTCTTTAATTTCTTTTTCTCTTTAAAAATGTACTTTATGTAAAAGTAACCTAGTTACTTTTTTATGAGCAGAAGAAAGTCCCTCTGACGCATTGCATGAAGGAAAAGAGAAGATATTGGTTTTTAATTCTAGGAACATCTTTATAAATGAAAATGCAACGCAAAAAATAAAACATGTTAAAATGTGATATTATGAATCTTTGGGAGATATTATGTATAAACATATTTTCATTGTCCGATGAGCTAACCCCTCCCTCCTACTTCCCTATGTCTAAAGGGATTGCTCAATCCAGCTCTCCATCCAACGGGTCCGGACTTCCCTAAACCTGAAAGATCTTACTAAGTAGGTTTACTGAAAGTTCTGTTTAAGCTTGTGTCGGGAAATGACTCGCCTAGCCTCTGACAGCCTTCATACAAAAGTCTCGCCCTTCTTCAACTGGAGGTCTGGACGACTGAGTAGCCTATCATAGTCATCCACACTTTCAACAGTCACTTTTGTTCACGGTTGCTCATTCCCTAATTTTACAACTGGCTCTTGGTATATGGGCTAGGTTAATTTTAGTGGCTCGGCACGAGCCCCAAGGGCACTGTTTTAACAAACTTGGCTAAGGCAACCTATAAAAACCTTCTAAAATATCTTGGAACCAGGCAACAAGACTTTTTACCACCAATGAAAAACCCAAAAATACGGTAACTCAAATAATTGAATGTCCACGATTTAACTAGGGTTGTATATGTGTTAGGGTTAATTAATGATTATATATGTTTTAACTTTAATAGAAGTGAAGCTTGCTGTTCAGAGTGATTATATCTTATATGTACAAGAGCTGCAAGATAGAGACAGGATGTTCTAGAACATTCTGTCAGTGCAGCTGTTTCTAATCAATATGAGTGTGCATCTCTCCCTGTTTTGTGCTTGGAACATTCTGTAACCAGGGCCTCTTCTCTTATGAATAAAAGGCAGAGAGAGCAGGGGCTGTCTCAGAGTGTGGTGGAGGATTGTAACTGAGCAGCCTCTGAAACACTCTCACCTGCAGGTTAAAATGAACTAACTTCTCTGTGTCTTTCTTTGTGCAGAATTGTGAAAGTGTTTGGTGTTTAAACCTAACATAAATGGTCCTTCGAGCCGGAGACCAAGACGCTTGACGATCCCAGTGGGTGAGTGAGATTCCAGACAAATCTGTGGCCACAGTACTAATACCCTTTCCGGGACTGGTCCCTCCCTGACAGGCTGGGGTCTGACGGCTGACGGTACTCCCGAGGACACAGAGAACCAGTGAGTAGGTCTTTCATTTAAAAGGAATGAGTGATGAAATGCAAATGACCTAAAATAGTACAGTATAGAGAAACCCTGACAATTCTAGACACTATCAGGTGAACTAAAATAAACAGTTAAATTCCGCAGGAGGGTAGACTCCCTTAGTTGAAATAGACTAATTAAACTCTACACAGGACGGCGGAGTCCTCTGTTGAACTAAAATAGACAGTTAAATTCCGCAGGAGGGTAGACTCCCTTAGTTGAAATAGACTAATTAAACTCTACACAGGACGGCGGAGTCCTCTGTTATGTTTTTGTGAAAGTAATTACAGTAAGAGTAAAACGCGTAAAAAGTGTGACTGAAAAACGTGTGGAAGAGTGAATGGAATCGTAATGACCATTAGGTCCTTACCTTTCATATAAACTGAAAACAGATAGTAAATGGTGAGCCTTTGTGGATGCTTGTAGGCAAGAAAATCCCACCTGAACAGGGTTGAAGTGGATTTTACCACAACTGACTTCTTGATCACCATCCTGTTTTCAAATACATAAATCCAGTATTTAGAATACACCAGGTATTAAAAAACATACTGGATCTAAATTTAGTTCAAAATGGGAAAGGGGCAAAGTAAAGAGAAACAAAGTAAACTAATTGACTTAGAAGGGGAGGTAAAGTTTATGGAGAACTATGTAAAAGGAGCAGGTATGATCTGTCATAGATGGAATAAAAAATAAAAAACATGGGTTTTTGGGCAAATTAGATACAAAGGATGTCTTAAAATTACAAGGGGATCTAAAATTAGCAATAATGAAAACTAAAAAGAGAAAAATAACAAAGAACAATGGGGAAAGAACAGAGAAAAAGCTCTGATTTAACAGAAATATGTACACGATGGCATAAAAATACGGATTTTCAGGTAACTTAATTATCACTGAAATCCTAAAACTACACGGGGATCTTAAACTGGAGATTATGCATTTAAAAGATTCAAGAGACAATAAAAAACCTTGCCAGATTATAATTTCAAAGGGGACTTTTCAGTCCCTGAGTGCTCACAGTTGATAAACAGATTAAAACAAAAAGATGAATTAAAAAAAAAACAACAATAAGAGCAGCTTTTAACTGACATAGCCATAATACTGAGGCCTTAAGAAAAGCACAGAAAAAAAAAAACTTTCAGCTTAACTGAAAACAAATAAAGGGGGGGGCGGACTGCCACCCATCCCAGTTTAGAATACCAAGGTAGCCCCAAATTATAAAGACTAAGAGGTGGTTTTAGAGGACGTGGTAAAAGAAGTTAAAAGAGGAGGTGACAATGTGGACAACATGGAAACTGTCCAACTGGACAACCCAGTGAACAATGACTAGAGTTGTTAAAGAAGTAATCTGAGAGTAAAAGATTTTGTAGGCAAGCATTAGTGAGAAACAGGTGCTTTAAAAATCATTCTATGGTGTTATACTACCAACAATATCATGATAAAATGCAAAAGATTCATTTTACAGGGAAATAATTCCATATTTGGCTCAGATTGTGTGCATTCTTGATTTTTCCTCTTTTAGAGAAGTTAAATTTCAGCTCTGTGAAACGACCTTGACAAAGAGATGCAGCTGCCTGAAAACAAAGATAAAACTTCTGCAAACAGCAGAAGCCTGTCTCTGCTGAAAGCTCTGATGAAGATTGTAACTCTACCTCTGCATGTGTCAAACTCAAGGTCCGCGGGCCAAAACCGGACCCCAGAAGTTTAGTGATTCTCTAGAAGTAGAGCCTTTTAATATGGTGATTGTGTGCTTGAATCTGCCTTTTGAAAATGTTTTGAATCTTGCTCTTTATGTATAAAAAAAAAAAAAGAAAGAAAAGAAAAATTGGCTAAAGTCTGCAGACATAAAATGAACCTGGATTGAAGCTCTAACTAAGTTTATTTAATCTGAGATCTTCTCCAAATGCAACAGTATATGTCAGTCTACATGAGATACTAACAACTTCACCTACTGATATAATATAAAGATGTGAGTGAATATGTGAAACAAACAATGATGAAAGTTTTTCAACAGGTGATGCTCATCCAGGAGGAAGACAGTGTTCCTAGGAAATGCAGCTCATTCATTAACAATCATTTTTTCTCCTATAGGTGGACGTTTTGCTGATTAATCATAGGCTGGATCTATGAAACATTATGTGCACAGAACAAATGACCAAGGTTCTGACTGACTTATGAACCTCACTGACCTGACAATGATAACATGACACCCAACAGATAACACCTTTAAGGTGGATCCACTAAGACCACCTTATTGATTCTTGGTGAATAAAAAAAAAAAAAAAAAGGAATTGAAGCGTTCAAAACAGACCTTGTGGAAACAAAAGGGGTTACAAACAGGTTATTTAAACTTTCATGTGGCCAAATGTCTGTGTTTGACTTTCTGTTTTTGTGAAATAAATGTCTGTTTCATGTTATGTAAAAATTAGAGTCCTCAACATACCATAATAATATTAGGTCAGTTCTCTATGGTAAAACAAAAAGATTTTAACAGATGTTTAGACTTTTTCCAGTCAGGTTCAAAATGATTGAATTAGACTCAAACTTAACATAAGATTAAATTAACCTTAACAGAATTACTGGACTGGACTGAAATAGAGAAAACTTGAGTTAATTGAAACAAACTTTAGTTACTTGAACTAAATACAAAGCTGACTGAAACTGTATGTTGTATCTATAAAACTGGGTAAAACAAACTAAGATTATAAGATATAATATGCCCTTCATTTTTTGTGTTCATCAGTGAGTGAGTTTTTATTTTTTATTTTTAATAAGAACTAAACCAAACATTATCTGAGGAAATAGCAAAAAGCCGAAAAGACTTAAAAGATACCCCTCTGACAGATGGAGAAACATTATTTGTAGACGGGTCTTCCAAAAAAGATGAGAAAGGTAAAACAAAAACCGGATATGCTGTAGTAACTCTTGATAAAGTACTGAAAGCAGAAGCACTCCCTTCACACTACTCAGCGCAAGCTGCTGAGTTAGTAGCCTTAACTGAAGCATGCAAATTAATGACAGGAAAAAGTGCAACAATATACACTGATAGCCAGTATGCATATGCAACAACGCATACTTTTGCACAACATTGGAAAAATAGGGGTATGATTACCTCCACTGGAAAACCTGTAACACATGCAGCACTATTAACAGAGCTATTGCAAGCAGTCCAACTGCCAAAAAAGCTTGCAATATGCAAATGTGCGGCACACACCACAGGAACAGACACTGTGCAGAAAATAAACCTATCCTACCAAAAAACCTATACAAATGGGCAGCAATTTCGAGTCATGGAGTTTCTCATGTCTCGAGAGGAGGAATGGTAGGATTAGTGAACAAAATATACACAACATATGGATTTAACTCTTATTCAAAAAATTTTTGTAGAACATGTTTGATCTGTGCTAAACACAATGCACAAGGGAACTTCAGACCAAAAAGGGGACTAAAATAAGTTTCTTAATAGCAGTGTTTATTCTAACCATCATAATTTGTGTTGTGGTCATAGCATTGTGGTATCTGTTGTAGCATTGTAGCTCTTCATCTGACCTTCAGAGAAAGTCCGGCTACAAAGGGAGCTGCAATCATAGTTTGCAGCTGTCTCAAACCGGTGAAGATTGTCCACAGCTCTGTTACAGGTTTTTAGGAAGGGCGCCAATCTACAGAAAGATGTTCACGCCAACACACAAAAAGATATTGATAATAGGGGGCGTCATCTCGATCATAATTGTAGGTGCCCTGCTAATATGGGAAAGAAATCATAGAACACTGCATAAAAGATCCCGGTCATCTGACCTTGACGAATCTGACGACAATAACAGGTGTGGAACAAAAAGAGCTTACCAATTCGGATTAATGGTGTGTGTGCAGTCAAACACCACCACGAATCTTGTCATTCCACTTACCAGTCTTAGCCGTAAAACAGAAAAAGGCCAAGATTATAAAAACTACAAATGGTACTTGACTAATGATCAAAAACAAACACAATGGGCCACAATAGTAGCTGATGCAAATAATGAATGGACCCCAACGTGGGGCACTACTGCATATGCAAAGCACCAGAAAAAACTATTCAAACTTAACGCAACAAGCACAGCTATATATCTAACTGTGAATCTTACAAAAACCTCCCTAAAACCCCCTGGGAGCAACTTACAGGGAGATTGTTGGCTTTTCCTACTAAGGGCCTATTCATCAGGGGCGGATCCCAGTTTCCTACTGTTTATTTGTGAACATAAGAATACAACGACTCTCTCTCAAAAAACAGTAGAGAAAGGAGTTAGAATTGATCCTGAGAACCTGACCACAGACGACTGGTTTAAAATAACTACAGGAATATCTAAAATAGATAACAACTGGCTCTTAATGGCAGAACAGGCTGCCCAGGCAGTAAAAACAGATTGTGTAGTATGCATGGGAGCCAGACCCCTGCTACAAGTGGTTCCCTCAACGTTGACAGAAAAATGCTTAGTAGAAGTAATGAACAGCACAAGACTCTCAACAAACTGTACTATGTGGGATAAGATTTATCCTTTGACTACCGCCGAAAAACAAAAACCGATGTTTTCAAATAAGGTTGCTCCAGGAAATTTTTCTTGCATAAACCGAACAGGTGTGGGATCAAACATAAGCAGACTCAATAAAGATCAATGTCACTCCATCATAGCAGTAGGTGTCAGCTTTAAACCTAAAGCACGCAGCGACATCTGGTGGTGGTGTGGAGACGATAAACTGTATGACAGGTTGCCATACAACACAACTGGATTGTGTGCATCAGTGTCATTAATATTTCCCGTGTCTGTTATTCCACTCTCAGTAGCAGAGTTGTTGGGTACAGTAGCCAGCATATTTCCACACACCTGGAAAAATAGAGAAAAAAGATCAGGATGGAGTAAAGACGACCCTACTTATATAGATAGCATAGGAATACCAAGAGGAGTTCCTGATGAATATAAGTTAGCAGATCAAGTAGCAGCAGGTTTTGAATCCACCATATGCTGGTGGTGCACAATAAATAAAAATGTTGACAGAATAAATTACATCCATTACAATGTGCAACGACTAGGAAATAAAACTGAAGAAGGATTCTCAGCCATCCATGAACAATTGTCAGCTACCTCTTTAATGGCTTTCCAAAATAGAATTGCTGTCGATATGCTCTTAGCTGAAAAAGGTGGAGTATGTTCAATATTTGGGCATCAATGTTGTACATTTATTCCAAATAACACCGCAGCTGATGGGAGCCTCACCAAGGCCCTGGAGGGCCTTAGGTCACTTAACAGCAAAATGAAAGATCATTCTGGAGTTGACACCACAATGTGGGATGGGTTTGGAGAAATGTTTGGTAAATATAAACAATTAGTGTTGTCTATCCTTATGTCAATAGCAGTCTTTGCAGCTATTCTCACATTGTGTGGATGTTGCTGTATTCCGTGTATAAGAGCTTTGTGCACTCGCATAATAACCTCTGCTATTCAGCCAGTCAAAACAGAAATGTCAGAGATGTATGCCCTCCTGAGACCTGAGGAGACAGAAGGAGCCAGTGATGATGATGATGATGACCAGGAAGAAGAAGAGACTTCTCTGCATTTCCCTGATCTGTATCTTGACCCTGACGACAATTAGTTGTATACAGTAAACTTAAAGACCTCCTGCTATTTTTTTAATGACATGTACAGATAAAACACACCATGATGTCTTAACTGAAAATCTGAGAAGAAAAGGTTAATGATTGATGTATCAAGTGTTTAAAACATTTATAAAGAGGAGGAAAATGTTAGGGTTAATTAATGATTATATATGTTTTAACTTTAATAGAAGTGAAGCTTGCTGTTCAGAGTGATTATATCTTATATGTACAAGAGCTGCAAGATAGAGACAGGATGTTCTAGAACATTCTGTCAGTGCAGCTGTTTCTAATCAATATGAGTGTGCATCTCTCCCTGTTTTGTGCTTGGAACATTCTGTAACCAGGGCCTCTTCTCTTATGAATAAAAGGCAGAGAGAGCAGGGGCTGTCTCAGAGTGTGGTGGAGGATTGTAACTGAGCAGCCTCTGAAACACTCTCACCTGCAGGTTAAAATGAACTAACTTCTCTGTGTCTTTCTTTGTGCAGAATTGTGAAAGTGTTTGGTGTTTAAACCTAACAATATGCTTTCTTTAATTAGTAACGCTTTTGCTGGGGTCAGTAACAGCTTAAATTCGGCAACACAAAATAATTTAAATAATAGAAATTAATCAATAAACTCAACCTGTCTTTCCCTGATGCTGAAACTAGTGAGTTTGGAGAGGCCTTGAAGACGGAGGCTCATCCATGCACCTGATGGAGACGTTTCTTCTGGTAACAACGAGTGGTTCCTTGAAGGGAATACAACTTAATCTTCAGTTTTCTTCCTTTAAGTGGCAGGCACTGATACTCCAGGCTTCGATGGTTAAACAGGATCTTTGTTGTCATATGTCTCTGAAGACAGTAGTTCCCAGAGGCTGAAGAGTTGAAGGAAACTCGGAGACATAAATGAGGTTGATTCAGGACTTCCAGAAGCCTGAAACTTAGAGCAATCAGTTGTTCACCGATCAAGTTCACTTCTGTTGTCTGGATAAAAAGGCTTTAGATGAAATCAGATTCTTAATCTTGAGGCACAGTCCTTTCTGGGCCCACGGGTTGGTCCTCTTTTTAATGCAGTCGATCAGTGGGGCTGTGTCTCTGTTCCTTTTCCATCTAAGTTTCTTTTCTCCGTCCGATCTTGTTCGCTGGTCTTCTGCGAGGAAACAACCCCGTTCCCTCCTTCAGCATTGCTTTTATGGAGCTTGATGCTTTCACCAGTCAGCCCCTTATTAGGCTTTTCAGTTATTGCGCAACCTATTCAGCTCAGCTTCTTGATTATCGCTCAATACTTTAGTCATGGTCACTGTGACCTACTGATTCTGTTTCTCAGCCTTGTAGATGCCAATAATAGCCACGCTGGTCTGTAGTCGCATTCTCCCTTCCTCCCGTTTGCCTTGAAATGGTTCGCTGTCAGCATGCAGCTGGCTCTCATCACTCCTAGTCATCCTCCAGTTCTTTCCCTAATCTGCTTAGTTTTAAACTTTACACAGTATTACACATTCCATTCTTCAGCTTTCAGCATTTATTTTAAAACACAGTTGCAAAACCATCACTTCATTCTTTTCATTCATGCTTTACAAATTATTAATGTTATATTTCTTTCATATATAGCTGATTGAGAATGTCAAACCTTAATGTTTTTCCTCTAATTCTCAGTTCTTAAACACATTTCAATCATACATCTTTTAACTTGTTAATCAAAGGTTACTAATTTCATTTAATACATGTGAAAGAATGTAAAATCATCATACATCATTTCTTTGGATATACTTGTTTATATTTTTGCAAAAGATAAGACAGATAACATGTGGCAGATAATATGTGGCTCCACACAGGCCTCTCCAGTCTCCCAGCTCCAGAATATGAGAACATGCTTGTTTCACTCTCTACTGCTTCAACTGTGTGTTTTACTGATTATTGCATGGATTACACATAAGGATATAAGGATATTTATTATAACTTTTATGGAATTAACTGTGAGCAGTTACTAAATGTTGCATTTGCATGGATTACATGGAACGATCTCACCTTATTTTGACAATATATTTCCAAATTTATTCTGTCAGCTGCTGTCTTTAGGGTTCTCTGCAGCTGCTTGTATGACCTACTTTGGGTCCAGCATTGGGGGATTAGGTTCTCTGCCTAGTTGTTTATTTATTGAATCATTTACTTTTGTAAAATGCTTTTACCATGATTAACCCAATTTTCCTGTTTTCTTTGTATTTATTCTGTAGTTTTTCTGTTCCACATCAGATTAGCAATTAATAAAAAGCTTCCTTTTACTTAATCTTTTTTCTAACACAGAACCAAATATTTAGCCATTTTAGAGCACCTTCAAAGCCATGAATGCTGCATTGTGGTGTTTCAAAAGCTTCACAATAATTTGACTTGGTTTTAATTTTTTGTTAGTAGTTTAAGTGAAGGATGAAGATTAACAGTTTATAAGTGATGAAAAAAACATTTGGCTGAAGCAGATAATGACACATTTTGTGATATTTAGAAGAAACCTTCTGCTCAGTCCATCCAACTAAAGTTGTTCTTAAACTCAGAGAAACTATGTTTACTGTGGCTCAAATTAATGTGCTTCTATTCTCATCTATGTAAATGACTTTTTTAAATTGTACTCTCTCCCACATCTGAGGCTCCACTGCCATAATTTCTTACATTTCTAAAAAGAAACTGCTTTATAATTGATTTTCTTAGATTTTAATGGAATGGTAACCCCCTAAAAACACATTTATTTGTTTTAATTAAGTTGTGAGCCATCCCAACATTTCATTAAAATATGTTCCTCCTTTTATGAACCTTCACATCATGATGCAGATCCAGCTAGAAGCTCACAGAGAGGGTTCCTACTGTTTTCTATCAAGGCCAGGCCATTTAACTCTACCTGTAGCTCAGGTGAAAGTCCCTCATCATGACCCTGATGACGCTCATTAGTGAACCTCCACCTCATGTCTTGATGGGTGAATCAGTGATTAGTGCTAGCTTACAATTAGCCCATTCTGAGCCATCTCTCAGGTTTAACGCTAACTTCAGTCTGGGTTAAGCCACTGTGCTTTCACCTGTTCCTGGGCGCCCACACCCACCAGGCTCCAACTCTCTGGTTGGCTCCGTGGCTGCTCTGAAATGAGCCTTCTCCTCTATTGTAGCCCTGTTTGATGCCCTTATTGTAACTTTTCGGGTGATTAATGAGGTAGGCCAACGCTCCTGGAGTGAACAGCCATTCTGGACTTCTCCAGAATGGACAAATCGCCGGTCCGTTTGAGCCTGTGCACATAGTTGCGCAGTCGCGGTGCAGCGTGTGCGCAAATAACTATTTTTTGCCTTTTTTTTCTTTAGACCCATTGTCAAGTTGGGTAGAGTGGGCAGTTATTATATGGAACACAATACAAATCTGATTGTTTTTAATAAAAATGTGAAGTCTGTCATTTTGGGGCTTAATGCCTCTTTTGAACAGACATTAACTCCTAAATGTCTTCTTTCATGAGATTCTGGGCTGTTCTCAAAACATCTGGAGCTTCAGCCCCAGAGGTTCATGTGACGGGTCTAACAAAGCACCTGGGTACCACTGTATTTCGAAGCTAGTCTACATGCACCTTTCAGTGTGTCTGCAAGTACAGGCGTGTGCAAGTGGCATAGAGAAAACTGACTTAACAATACATATATATTTACCTCATTTTGATTTCTGCTCTTTTTACAAGGTGTTGTTGTCGACCAACAGTGAGAAATCGTTGTCTGTCCACTTTTTTGAGAGTACAACCACTCAAACCAGTGACTGATTCAAAAGTACAGCAAACAGTGAATGCTTGGTGGAGAAAGCGGGTTGGGTGATACCAAGTTTTTTGGGGGGGTTACATTATCAGATGATGATGTTATTTTGCAGGCACATGAAAATAATAGAAAATCAACAAGTAATTTATGCATTATTTATTGGTAAATCGGAGTGATGCTATTTTATTGAGGGGGTCATATTGACTTGATCAGATGTTTGGGGGTGTCATAACCCCCCTAACCCCCTTGCAAATTACGCCCTTGAGTGTAGGGCTCTAGTCCCTAAACTGCGCACGCAACACGCGCGGTGGCACTCTGACACCACAGAACATTGGTGCGCAGCCCAACCCGCAGGCAGCATCTCCCATTGGCTCATTAATTCACGGCGGGAGGCAGAGCAGAGAAGTAAAAGATCAGGCTAACATGATCTAACATTTTTCTGGTTGGTAGTGGTCACGTACTAAGTGTTAACAAACCTGTCATGAAAGATAACAGCACATGTGTCCCCAGTTTATTACCTTCTTTATAACTCTTGCAAACTCTGGTCCCTGCTAGCATCCAGATATTATATTATGTTGTTATTCAGTGAGCAAAGATGTGTGTTTCAAAACGATGGATGAACACATTTAGTGATAGAATGTGATAATGTGATGCCACCGAGTTTTATTACATACTTGACTAGATGAGCATTGGTTTGTAAAAAAAGTGCAGCGATCAGTTAAACCTGATAAATATCCTTAACAATGAAACGACAAACGGGGTAATACCCCCTCTGATTTTCAAATGCTTAAATCTCTGTTTAAATAAAACCCCTGCTTCTCTCACTTCTTCCGTTTTTTCTAAAATGGATCCAGGCTGTTGTGTATGACTAGTTTTAATGTAGTTATACAGAATGTCTTGTTTTTTGTGTCTCTGGGTCCTGCAACTCTCTGGGTCCAAGCACTGCCGAGGTAAACACCTCCAGGACCTCGGCGGTGCTTGGCTACATCCACCACTGTGTCAACACTGTCACAGTGGAGAAGTGCATCCGGGTGTTTCCTAACCAGAAACCTTGGATGAACAAGGATGTCAAGGCACTGCTGAGTGACAGAAACAGCGCCTTCAGGTCTGGAGACGGGGAGCATTACACCTGTGCTCGTGCTGCGCTGAGGAGAGGCATCAGAGAGGCCAAGGTCGACTACAGGCAGAGGATCGAGGCCGACTTCAGCAGCAATAACAGTAGACAGGTGTGGAAGGAACTTCAGCACCTGACCAACTTCAGATCCAGCAACACCACCATGATCTCTGGGGATGCTTCAATGGCAGAGGAGCTTAACCACTTCTTCGCCCGCTTCAAGGTTGAACCACCAGCGGGGTCCACACTGCAGTCTACACCCCTCGACAACCAGACCTTCATTGTGGAGACACAGGAGGTGAGGAGAGTCTTGAGAGCAGTGAACCCGTGCAAAGCTGCTGGACCCGACGGGGTGACTGGGAGGGTGCTGAGGGACTGCGCAGACCAGCTGGCGGGGATCTTCACCGCCATCTTTAACCAGTTCCTCTCCCAGTGCTCCATCCCACCTTGCCTGAAGTCCTCCACCATTGTCCCTCTGCCTAAACAGACTAACATCACCAGCCTGAATGACTACCGGCCAGTAGCACTCATGCCCATCGTCATGAAGTGCTTCGAGAAACTGGTACGGGGTCATATCACTTCACACCTGCCCCCCACACACGACCCCCACCAGACTGCCTACAGGGCCAACCGGTCCACGGAGGATGCCATTGCCACCGCACTGCACACCACGTTGACCCACGTGGAGCAGCGAGGGAGGTACGCAAGGCTGCTCTTCCTGGACTTCAGCTCGGCGTTCAACACCATCATCCCGAGCCAGCTGGTGAGCAAACTGGGACACCTGGTTCTCCCCAACAGCAACTGTAGTTGGATTATGGACTTTCTGACAGACCACTCCCAGAGGGTGAGAGTAGGACACCACCTGTCCTCTCCATTGAGGACCAGCACAGGCTCTCCACAGGGCTGTGTGCTGAGCCCTCTGCTCTACACCCTCTACACCCATGACTGCACCCCCACCCACCCGAGCAACACCATCATCAAGTTCGCGGACGACACCACGGTGGTAGGGCTCATCTCAGGAGGGGATGAGACGGCTTACAGGGCAGAGGTGGAGCATCTGTCAGCATGGTGCGTGGACAATAACCTGACTCTGAACACCTGCAAGTCAAAGGAACTCATCGTTGACTTTCGGAGGTGTAAACAGGACACACAGCCCATCACCATCAACGGGAACACGGTGGAGATGGTGCCGGACTTCAGGTTCCTGGGCACCCACATCAGCGAGGATCTGACGTGGACCACCAACTCTACGGCGATCCTGAAGAAGGCGCAGCAGAGACTGTAAGAACAACCTGCGACCAGAGCTGCTGCTGTCCTTCTACTGCTGCTCCGTGGAGTCGGTGCTGAGCTGCGGCATCTCGCTATGGTTCTCCAGATGCACTGCAGCAGAGAGGAAGCAGCTCCAACGGGTCATCAACACAGCCCAGAGACTGACTGGCTGCCCTCTCCCCTCCCTGGAGGAGATTTACTTCACCCGCTGCCTCAGGAGAGCCCACAGCATCATCAAGGACTCCTCATACCCCAGTCACCATCTTTTTCAACTGCTCCCCTCTGTGAGGCGTTTCAGGGCAGTTAGGACAAAAACAAACAGACTGAAAAACAGCTTTTTTCCCAGAGCTGTTGTTGCCCTGAATGCCTCATGTACACTGTAACAACTGTTACTGTCAATAATGACATAAACAGTAAATACATTCCGAACAATTTCTTTCTAACACTGCAATATGCTATCTCATGTGTAATACTGGAACAACCTGTAAAGATTCTTGTACATATTTTTTCCACCTGCACAGTCCTTTTTTTATAACTTTTTATAACTTATAACTTTTTAAACTTTTTAATATTTATTTTCTTTAATTTGCACTTCTTGCCTGCACTGTTTTGTTCTGTTTTTGGAAATTTCGTTGCACCCATGTGGAGCAATGACAAATAAAGAATTATGATTCTGATTCTAATAAACTTCTCCTGCATAAGACTTTCACACTCAGGCATAATCCTTATCCTTACTCCTATATCCTGTCAGACGACTAATTATTTCCCTTACAGTATTGAGTTGTTAATAATGATTAAATGTGCAATAAATCGGAATACTTTGGTGACATACAGGATCCAGTTCTGTACTTTGTGTAAGATGGGTGACACCAACACTGAATTTTAAGATTAGTGGTTGTCCATTTCATTGTCTCATTCAAAGGAGAACATATATACTCTTAGTATATACTATCATGATTATTAAAGAATAGCTGGTTAAACTTTAAGATATGTAAAGGCAAATATTGAATTAATTTTGTGACCACACCAACAGATTATATGATTTCTTACTATTTTAGTGTACCAAATCATCCTTGTAATGATAAAATATTTTGTGGGCTAAGCCCCTGATGATGAGAATGTCTGGCTCCACCCCTGCGTTGAGGCATAGTGGTGCCACAAAACTGGAGCGTGCTGGTTGACTACAGTGCCGAGCCCTCAAATTTTTGTAAACATTTTTGTATCTTTTTATTGGACAACACTGAAGATATGTCACTTGAACACAATGTAAAGTAGTCAGTGTACAGCTTATATCACAGTGTAAATTTGCTGTCCCCTCAAATAATTCAACACACAGCCGTTACTGTCTGAACCGCTGGCAACAAAAGTGAGTACACCTCTAAGTGACAATGTCCAAATTGTGCCCAATTAGGGGACATTAGCATTCAATTATTAATTGAATTGCTCACTGCCTTCATCATGGGACAAATTTAACAAGCCAATCAGAGAATGGATGGGTTTGGCTGTAGTGGAGGCATTTTTACTGAGCGGCGGGTCCTGGACGGATACTACATTTTAAAGATGGAGGATGTCGCCTGCGCAACTGTGGATATGCTAGGCATTACTTTATGGTTTAGTGGAACAACAGCATCATTGTCCAATAAATATTTTTTAAAATCTTATACGGTTACTATACTCTGTCATTTCGCGAGGTCAGTTTAGTCTGCTTATAAATCACCACCGTGGAGAATAATGTCTTCTGATATAAAATTAATCTCGATAAGATGTCATGTTGGTAACAGAACTGAAATACTCTGAGTTTACGTCAACCCTGGCACTTTAAAGAGTGACACTAAGGAGTACTATCATGCCGAAACATACCTATAGGAACGATAATGCAGCACGCAAAGTCTGTTATTTTGTTAACCGTGTTGGACCAATTTGTTGCTGAATGTTGGACCATTTGCACGCTGCTGGAGCTGCTATGCCATCCAGCATCATCGACCATTTTGTAACCCAGGTCTTCTACTACAACTTCCAGTAGGAATCGCAGCTGATAGGAAGGGGGCGTCACAGCTCTGATGTCACAGTGGACTATATAACCATATGAGATACCTCTCAGCTTCGCTTTCACGCTGTAAACCGGAACCGGTATCTGGTAACTGAAGCGCATCACTCCGGAGAAGAAAATCCCACGTGGACTTTCATTCATTCTCCCCTGTTGGCCAACGGGAAGAAAAATTAATGAAAGAAGTTCCTAAAATAGGAAGGGCAGAAACTTCACTTTACCGATCGAAGACGTGAATTCAACACGTGACCAAAAAACCCCATGGAGGTTTCAAGGAGACAGAATTGCCATCCTTGTTTTTGTTCCAGTCGATTGCTGACGATCAAGTCATATTTTCCCCTTTCGCCAAAGGAGACCAAAGGACAAAGATTGACCGCTTCTGGGAGTTAATTGCGGACGCGCAACTACTCCACCCCTTCTCTTCCCCCCTTTTCTACAGAAGACGGCAACAAGTAATCCGTTTTGTTTATTTCTAATAGAAAATTGCTTGGGCAGGATAGAGCAGTATTTTAGGGTAATTAAGAATTGCCACTCATAGTCCAATGTGTTCGAAGTGTATGTGCATGCCATGTGTTATTGAATTTTGATTATTGCTGGACTCTGAAGCTGCCGAGCTTCGCAAGTTGTGTTTTACTGTCTGAAAACCTGAGCGCAGGTGCAATGTAAAATTGAACTGCTATAATGACCTCATGGTGAAACTCAACCATTTTCTTTGTCTTCACCTTCGTGTTCTTCCACTGGTTGCCGCCGAAAAGTTTAATGATCCTTTGTTTGCTGAGTTCCAACTTTTGGGGGTTTTATGACTAGTGGGAGCTGCCCCAAAGCTTCGTTCAGCACCATATTTCTCTTGTATTTTGCCATAACTGCCATAACTGCTGGTATGATTTCATACACACTCAAGGCTGTTTTATTCAAGAAAGCCCAGCAGAGGATGTTCTTCCTGCGGCAGCTGAAGAAATTCAACCTGCCAAAGACTATGATGGTGCACTTCTACACAGCCATCATTGAGTCCATCCTCACCTCCTCCATCACCATCTGGTACGCCGCTGCTACAGCCAAGGATAAGGGCAGGCTGCAGCGTGTCATTCGGTCTGCTGAGAAGGTGATTGGCTGCAGTCTACTGTCGCTCCAGGAACTGTACACCTCCAGGACCCTGAAGCGGGCAGGGAAGATTCTGGCTGATCCCTCCCACCCCGGTCACAGACTCTTTGAGACTCTCCCCTCTGGCAGGAGGCTGCGGTCCATCCGGACCAAAACCTCACGCCACAAGAACAGTTTTTTCCCATCTGCCACCAGCCTGGTTAACAAAGCCCGGAAACCACACTGACACTCTCCCTTTCCCCCACACCCCCCCTTTTTTTGCTGACAGGACACCTGTAACCTGTAACTCTATGCGTTACATTAACGCTCAGCTTGGACTCCTGCTTACTTGCACTGCTTTACTTGCACAATGATCACCTGCACTGTTGTATTGCTCTTGCATCTTATACTGCTCTATATTTACTCTCACTCACTTAAAACTGTGCACTTATATTTATATTATATTGTAGATATGTTTGTACTGTTTAATTTGTACTGTATTGCACCGACTACGCCAAAACAAATTCCTTGTATGTCCAAAAACGTACTTGGCAATAAAGCTTTTCTGATTCTGATTCTGATTTTATTTAGTTAGATATTTTACCACTTTTGTGTAGAATTTTGCATGCTTGATTAGGTGAAGATTATTGAATCGGAATAGGGAGGTGTATCAGGGCTGTTGATTTAATAAATGTTCATGTAGAGAAAGAGAAAGCGTTTGTGTTTATTTTGAGCAAGAGTGATTTGTCTGTCAAAATAAGGTCAAAGTTCCCCAAGTTTCGGTGAAACGGTTGATTAAACAGTGACATCTAGTAATAGTTATCAATTATTACTGAGAATTTAATAATTGTGATTATCAAGGGCTTTGAGAAACAATTACAACACCAGAGGACATCTCTGAACTCGATAGGTAAGTAAAGATTTTTGGTTAAGAAATTATTTTTTCTCAAATTATGATTGTGAATTATAATTCTTGATAAATATTAATCAATCAATAATCATAATCCTTACAACCGTATATCAAATGTGTTTTGGGACTTTTTAGTTAAGTTAATTCTGTATCGTACTGTTATTTATCTTAAAGTATGCTATGCTAAAAATGTGTATCATCTGTGTTGTCATAGGAACATCTAAGCAGCTGACAATTAGCCACAGTAATCATCATCATTTTAATATTTATAAAGCACTTCACAAACCAAAGTGCCGTGCAGGTAAATAACAGATAAAATAGATTTTAAAAACAACTACAGGTCCTTCTCAAAATATTAGCATATTGTGATAAAGTTCATTATTTTCCATAATGTCATGATGAAAATTTAACATTCATATATTTTAGATTCATTGCACACTAACTGAAATATTTCAGGTCTTTTATTGTCTTAATACGAATGATTTTGGCATACAGCTCATGAAAACCCAAAATTCCTATCTCACAAAATTAGCATTTTTCATCCGACCAATAAAAGAAAAGTGTTTTTAATACAAAAAACGTCAACCTTCAAATAATCATGTACAGTTATGCACTCAATACTTGGTCGGGAATCCTTTTGCAGAAATGACTGCTTCAATGCGGCGTGGCATGGAGGCAATCAGCCTGTGGCACTGCTGAGGTCTTATGGAGGCCCAGGATGCTTCGATAGTGGCCTTTAGCTCATCCAGAGTGTTGGGTCTTGAGTCTCTCAACGTTCTCTTCACAATATCCCACAGATTCTCTATGGGGTTCAGGTCAGGAGAGTTGGCAGGCCAATTGAGCACAGTGATACCATGGTCAGTAAACCATTTACCAGTGGTTTTGGCACTGTGAGCAGGTGCCAGGTCGCGCTGAAAAATGAAATCTTCATCTCCATAAAGCTTTTCAGCAGATGGAAGCATGAAGTGCTCCAAAATCTCCTGATAGCTAGCTGCATTAACCCTGCCCTTGATAAAACACAGTGGACCAACACCAGCAGCTGACACAGCACCCCAGACCATCACTGACTGTGGGTACTTGACACTGGACTTCTGGCATTTTGGCATTTCCTTCTCCCCAGTCTTCCTCCAGACTCTGGCACCTTGATTTCCGAATGACATGCAGAATTTGCTTTCATCCGAAAAAAGTACTTTGGACCACTGAGCAACAGTCCAGTGCTGCTACTCTGTAGCCCAGGTCAGGCGCTTCTGCCGCTGTTTCTGGCTCAAAAGTAGCTTGACCTGGGGAATGCAGCACCTGTAGCCCATTTCCTGCACACACCTGTGCACCGTGGCTCTGGATGTTTCTACTCCAGACTCAGTCCACTGCTTCCGCAGGTCCCCCAAGGTCTGGAATCGGCCCTTCTCCACAATCTTCCTCAGGGTCCGGTCACCTCTTCTTGTTGTGCAGCGTTTTCTGCCACACTTTTTCCTTCACACAGACTTCCCACTGAGGTGCCTTGATACAGCACTCTGGGAACAATCTATTCGTTCAGAAATTTCTTTCTGTGTCTTACCCTCTTGCTTGAGGGTGTCAATAGTGGCCTTCTGGACAGCAGTCAGGTCGGCAGTCTTACCCATGATTGGGGTTTTGAGTGATGAACCAGGCTGGGAGTTTTAAAGGCCTCAGGAATCTTTTGCAGGTGTTTAGAGTTAACTCGTTGATTCAGATGATTAGGTTCATAGCTCGTTTAGAGACCCTTTTAATGATATGCTAATTTTGTGAGATAGGAATTTTGGGTTTTCATGAGCTGTATGCCAAAATCATCCGTATTAAGACAATAAAAGACCTGAAATATTTCAGTTAGTGTGCAATGAATCTAAAATATATGAATGTTAAATTTTCATCATGACATTATGGAAAATAATGAACTTTATCACAATATGCTAATATTTTGAGAAGGACCTGTATTTATAAAAAATCATTAGCGATAAGAAAGGTTAACAATATAAGCAATAAAATCACCAATAAAATGCATAAAAGACAATGAAGACTGGCCTACCGCTCGTGTTCTCTGAAATTAAAAGATAGGTTAAAAAGATTAGTTTTTCAAAGAGATTTAATATCATTTAGAGTTCCAGCAGACCTCACAGAAAGGGAAAGACTGTTCCAGAACCTAGGAGCTGCAGCTGAATAAGCTCGGTCTCCCCAGGTCACAAGCCGAGTCCAGAGAACATCTAAGAGCTGTTAGTTTTGAGACCTTAGAGATTTACTGGGGTTGTGTGGATGTAAAAGCTTGTTGAGGTCAAGAGGTGCCAGATCATTCAGATATTTAAAAACAATTCTAGAAACAAAGTGTTACTTCAGAGAGAACCTTTTTGAAATAAAATAGTGTGTGACACAGCCTTAGGGAAACCTGCAAATCATTTAAAATGTCCTGTTTGTTTTACTTAACAGGAAACTGTTAATGAAGACCAAGATAGACCTTGGTCGATTTCCCTCCAGCATGGAAAACCTGGGTCATTCTGGTGACTCTTTGGTGAGTTAATTTTTTTCCATTATTAAAGAAAAATAGCATGAATTTTTTTGAATATAGCAACGTGGCACAGGTTAGAGCATATTTAAAAAAAATACATGTTAATGCCATTCAGTTTGTCAACTGCATTTAATAGTTATTCAACATAAAAAAAAATCTTTATAAGATTATTTGGTGTTAATTATTTATATGCAATGGGATGGTTCATTTTGCTTACAGTGGATTTTCATATGATATCAATAACTCATCTTCTTTCAGGTGGTTTTAAGAAGGCAAGTTTTGCAACACTTTCAAAATAGGGTGGAGTCCTGCCAACAACAGTCCTTGGGCCTGGATCATATTGAGTTCCTCTGTGTGAATGCATCGACTCTAAAGCAATTTCCTGTAAAGGATTAATAAAGTTATATTCTAATTTGTTCTCTTTCCAATTTGTTTCTCTTTCTATTAATTTTCCACCACTGATAGAGCAGGAGCAAAGAAGAGGGAGAGAAGTTCAAACCATTTCTTCCATCAATTAAAAGTTGTATTGATATGATCCTGTATGATAAAAATGGAGTAAAGTAAAATGGGCCCAAACCTATGACTATTAAGGTACTCACCTAATTAACTTATGGTTGGTGTTAATGTGAAGGAGTGACAGAGGACCAGGAACACTGTATCTCCTAACAACACATGCCATCGGGGATTCCAGCACTGTCTACACAGCACATGGAATCCTACCATCCGCAGAATGGACTTAAAAGGAAGAAGAGGCCAACCCATCAAAATCAGAGATGAGTGAGGGGTCCAAAATGAAGCTCCGAGTCTGGTCAAAATCCATACTTGTGAGCTGAAACTCACATGCAAGTTATGGAATTTCAGCACAGTTTTACACGTTTTTAGCTTTGTATCTATAAACAGAGCTTAACAAAGAAAATTTGCAACTTGTGTATTTGTGCACAAAACTGAAATTCCCAGCATTTTATTTTTTACAAAACCTAATTCACAACTATGCAGTCTGGTTTACAAGCATAAAATATTTATGCCCATAAAATTTGGATTTTTTTTATATTGGGGTGTACTCACTTTTGCTGACAGCGGTTTAAATATTAATGGATGTGTGTTGAGTTATTTTACACTGTCTAATTTTCATTGAATTGTGACATCTTCAGCATTGTCTCATGAACATATAATAAAACATTTACAAAAATGTGAAGTGCACCCACTTTTATGAGATAATGTAAAAATGCAAACAATAAAGGTTACAGGGAAAGCACAAAGCTGTTGTAAAGGATCAGATTTCTTCATCTTAATTCAGTATGGGCATCCTTGTGAGGGCCATAACAGAAAAGCTACCTGATCACCCCTTGGCTGACAGATTTGCAAGTGGCTGATGCTTGCCTGGCTGCTTCACTGACTGGTCACTGGCTCCTGGCTGGCCAGATGGTTCCTAACTGGCTGATGGCTGTTTGGATGAATGGCAGTCAAATGCTGGGTGGCTTTTACTTCCTTTTGCCAGACTTTACTGGGCTTAAGCAGTTTGCTGCTTAACACTGTAGGCTATTACTTGGCTGGTTAAATTTAAATCAGGTGTTACTCATAAAAAACATGTCACGAGTATCATTAAAGGTTGCCTGCAGTGCCTATTTTGCTAGCAAAGATAGAAATAAATATTTTTTAAAGATAAAAAAATATTACACTTACTTATTACTCCCACATAGGAAGCAGCAATAAGACTGTAGAGTAAAACAAAAAATATTTACTTAGCAATGCAGTGCATAACAATGTTATTATTATTATGACCTTATTTAATTTTTAATTAAATAATAATTCAGGCTTTTAAGTGTTGTGAATTCCAGCTCAATAATGCGGTGGCATTAGGATAATAGAGAAAAATGGTGAAACGAGTAGACATGGAATGAAGTCACCCAATTTCTTAAAATACAAGAATTTATTAACAAAAATAATTCAACTCAAAGTCAAACATATCTCAATTAACAAACTCTTTACTATACTAGAACAACTGAACTAAAACTGCCAAGCAAAATGAAAGAATAAGGAAGACTAATGAACTATATACAATATGAACAAGTGAATCAAAGATGGTTTAAAAACCATGACCAATAGAGTAATGCAACATTACCATTCAATGTTGTTTGTGTTTGAGAACCAAGGATTATCTTGAGGAATCTGGAATGAGGTTAAGTTAGTCGGTATACCTTCAAACCACCAATCACATTGCAAGATCAGATAAAACATTATTTTAATAAAATAATATTTCAAAGAATGGCTTGCTGAATATAACCCAACTTTCTGGATAACATCTTAATGCTGTTTAATTAGCTGTCTTTATTTAGTAAAATAACATTTAAGGAAATATTATTTTAAATGGGAACCAACAACCATTCTAGATAAATGATTTTTAACTAGCCCTCACCTGGTGACGAGGAAGCCTATGGACTCATAAGATGGCAGCAAGTCATGTGTAACCCCTGATTTGAATGGTGCCAGCCAGCTATAGCTTCCTTAAAGTCGAACATGTACCTTAAAATGCCATTAATACAAGGATCACAATGCATAAGCATTGACAGCACGGCTGAAGAAAAGATGTCCTGTGGGCGACGCGTTGAAGAGCGAAGTTGTTCCGGTCATCCAGCCGTGTGTGGGCAGAACAAAGGACTTTTGCAGCTGCTTGTGGGTAGCTTACACCAGGTCAGCACACTGGACATGTGCGGAGCTGGCGGCTCCTACACTGTCCTCTTTCAGGCAGGGGGAAAACCGCTTCACTTAGAGACAATGTCCCCTGGGAGCTTTCTGGTACGCAGGTTGCTACTGTAGGCCTCAAAAAGAGAAGCCAAGCAATGCTTGATTTATTCACACCCTTTTTGTATGAACGCTGGATTAGGTGAAGCAGCAGATCAATACTTTGTAGCTTCTTCTGATCGGTGGGTATTAGACTGTCAGAACATACTATACTATAAATCTGTGGCTACCCCTTAAATGGTAGCACTACCATCTGTAATAGAACTTTTGTTTCCCGTGATTTATTCAATTCACTCATACTCGTACTCGTCGTCTTCCGCTTTATCCGGGACCGGACCACAGGGGCAGCAGACTCAGCAGAGACGCCCAGACGTCCCTCTCCCCAGACACCTCCTCCAGCTCCTCCGGGGGGAGCCCGAGCCGTTCCCAGGCCAGCCGAGAGACATAGTCCCGGCCACCTCAGAACGGGCCACGTGTAGGGGCACTAAGTAAAATAATAAACTGATAAAGTTTGTCCATCTAGAGCCCACTGTTGGCCATTGTTATACTAAAAACCACAAGGATCGGGATACCTCTCTCTGTCAGACTGATTATAACCATTGGAAAAGAGAAGGGGTCATACAGGTAGCAGAAATGGAGGGTGTGTTTGCACCTCAACCACACCTGAGCCTAGCCTTAAAAGTAGACAGGGTGTCTGCCTCACGGACCAAAACCGGGAGCTGGTTCCACAGGAGAGAAGTTCGATAACTAAAGGATCTGCCTCCCATTCTACTTCTAGAGACTCTAGGAACCACCAGTTAACCTGCAGTCTGAGAATGAAGTGCTCTGTTAGGAACATATGGAACAATCAGATCTCTGATGTATGATGGAGCTAGACCATTTGTATGATGGAGCTAGACCATTAAGGGCTTTATTATGTGAGGAGGAGAATTTTAAATTCTATTCTGGATTTAACAGGGAGCTAATGAAGGGAAGCAAAAATTGGATAAATATGATCTCTCTTTTTACAGGTCCTTCTCAAAAAATTAGCATATTGTGATAAAGTTCATTATTTTCCATAATGTCATGATGAAAATTTAACATTCATATATTTTAGATTCATTGCACACTAACTGACATATTTCAGGTCTTTTATTGTCTTAATATGGATGATTTTGGCATACAGCTCATGAAAACCCAAAATTCCTATCTCACAAAATTAGCATATCATTAAAAGGGTCTCTAAACGAGCTATGAACCTAATCAACTGAATCAACGAGTTAACTCTAAACACCTGCAAAAGATTCCTGAGGCCTTTAAAACTCCCAGCCTGGTTCATCACTCAAAACCCCAATCATGGGTAAGACTGCCGACCTGACTGCTGTCCAGAAGGCCACTATTGACACCCTCAAGCAAGAGGGTAAGACACAGAAAGACATTTCTGAACGAATAGGCTGTTCCCAGAGTGCTGTATCAAGGCACCTCAGTGGGAAGTCTGTGGGAAGGAAAAAGTGTGGCAGAAAACGCTGCACAACGAGAAGAGGTGACCGGACCCTGAGGAAGATTGTGGAGAAGGGCCGATTCCAGACCTTGGGGGACCTGCGGAAGCAGTGGACTGAGTCTGGAGTAGAAACATCCAGAGCCACCGTGCACAGGCGTGTGCAGGAAATGGGCTACAGGTGCCGCATTCCCCAGACCTGGGCTACAGAGAAGCAGCACTGGACTGTTGCTCAGTGGTCCAAAGTACTTTTTTTGGATGAAAGCAAATTCTGCATGTCATTCGGAAATCAAGGTGCCAGAGTCTGGAGGAAGACTGGGGAGAAGGAAATGCCAAAATGCCAGAAGTCCAGTGTCAAGTACCCACAGTCAGTGATGGTCTGGGGTGCCGTGTCAGCTGCTGGTGTTGGTCCACTGTGTTTTATCAAGGGCAGGGTCAATGCAGCTAGCTATCAGGAGATTTTGGAGCACTTCATGCTTCCATCTGCTGAAAAGCTTTATGGAGATGAAGATTTCATTTTTCAGCACGACCTGGCACCTGCTCACAGTGCCAAAACCACTGGTAAATGGTTTACTGACCATGGTATCACTGTGCTCAATTGGCCTGCCAACTCTCCTGACCTGAACCCCATAGAGAATCTGTGGGATATTGTGAAGAGAACGTTGAGAGACTCAAGACCCAACACTCTGGATGAGCTAAAGGCCGCTATCGAAGCATCCTGGGCCTCTATAAGACCTCAGCAGTGCCACAGGCTGATTGCCTCCCTGCCACGCCGCATTGAAGCAGTCATTTCTGCAAAAGGATTCCCGACCAAGTATTGAGTGCATAACTGTACATGATTATTTGAAGGTTGACGTTTTTTGTATTAAAAACACTTTTCTTTTATTGGTCGGATGAAATATGCTAATTTTGTGAGATAGGAATTTTGGGTTTTCATGAGCTGTATGCCAAAATCATCCGTATTAAGACAATAAAAGACCTGAAATATTTCAGTTAGTGTGCAATGAATCTAAAATATATGAATGTTAAATTTTCATCATTACATTATGGAAAATAATGAACTTTATCACAATATGCTAATATTTTGAGAAGGACCTGTAATTTTCATCAGAACTCTTGCTGCAGCATTTTGAATCAGCTGAAGGCTTTTAACTGCATTTTGTGGACATCCTGATAGTAAAGAATTACAATAGTCCAGCCTTGAAGTAACAAATGCAAGGACTAGTTTTTCAGCGTCATTTCTGGATAGGATATTTCTAATTTTGGCAATGTTCCGGAGGTGAATGAAGGAAATCCTAGAAACCTGTTTAATATGGGATTTAAATTACATGTCCTGGTCAAAAATAACACCAAGGTTTTTTACTTTATTACCAGAGGTCAATTTAATGCCATCCAGGTTAAGTGATTGACTAAGCAGTTTCTTTTTTAAAGACTCCTGTCCAAAGACGACAACTTCTGTCTTGTCTGAATTTAGAAGCAGAGAATTTAAAGTCATCCCTTGGCCCAATACTTGTGCTAGATGGGCGCGTCACTGCCAAGGACTACCGAACCATTCTTGAGGACCATGTGCACCCAATGGTTCAAACATTGTATCCTGAAGGTGGTGCCGTGTATCAGGATGACAATGCACCAATACACACAGCAAGACTGTTGAAAGATTGGTTTAATGAACATGAAAGTGAAGTTGAACATCTCCCATGGCCTGCACAGTCACCAGATCTAAATATTATTGAGCCACTTTGGGGTGTTTTGGAGGAGCGAGTCAGGAAATGTTTTCCTCCACCAGTATCACGTAGTGACCTGGCCACTATCATGCAAGAAGAATGGCATAAAATCCCTCTGACCACTGTGCAGGACTTGTATATGTCATTCCCAAGATGAATTGACGCTGTATTGGCCGCAAAAGGAGGCCCTACACCATACTAATAAATTATTGTGGTCTAAAACCAGGTGTTTCAGTTTCATTGTCCAACCCCTGTATATAGTAAAGAGAATTGGCCCAAGTACTGTGGTACTCCATAATTAACCCTGGAGTTTAAAGATGATTTATCATTTACATGAACAAACTGGAATCTGTCAGACAAATAAGATTTAAACCAGCCTAGCGCTGTCCCACTGATCCCTACAGAATATTCCAGCCTTTCTAAGAGAATATTGTGATCGACTGTATCAAATGCAGCACTCAGATCTAAGAGGACAAGTACAGACACATGTCCATTATCTGAGGCTATAAGAATATCATTAGTGACTTTCAGCAGAGCTGTTTCAGTGCTATGATGAGGTCTGAAACCTGACTGAAACTCTTTAAACAGGTCATTGCTGTGTAAATGCTCACACATTTGATTAGCAACTATTTTCTAAAGAATTTTAGATAAGAATGGAAGATTGGATATAGATTTGTAATTTTTCAAGTCATCTCGATCAAGCGAAGGTTTCTTAAGTAAAGGTTTAATTACAGCTACCTTAAAAGCCTGTGGTACATATCCATTTACTAAGGATAGGTTAATCATATATGGACAATACCATAATATTTATTATTTAATGCCTAATATTCCCATGCTTGAACAATTACTCTCCTAACTTAATCCAGACAAACTATACATTTTAAGCTCCTTCTTTGCTGCCTCATTTCCATAGGATAGCCTGCTAGCTAGAAAATATTACAAGTACTAAAGCAGTATTTCTACTTCTGAAACCTTTTACAGCAATTGGGGTAGATTTCTGGGGTCACTGCTTCAACCAGGGCAAAAGCAGATTTCCTGGCTAGAAATCTGCAACAAAAAATGGTTGTGGTAGAAAGATATTACTTTTAGGAATACCCTGAACATTCACAGTGGAACTGCTTTGTGGAGGGAAGGTGCTAAATATTTCAGGCTGGTTAAATTTCCCAGGATTATTTTTCCGTCATCCTAGCTTTAAGTCCTACACTGTTTTATTTCGTTTTAGCTGTATCAGAATTTAAATTTTTCACTGTATAAAGGCCTATTTATACAGTTTATTTGCCAAACAAAAGTTGACTTTAAGGATCTACATTTTGGCAGTTTTACAGATTAACAAGTGAGAGCATGTTCATACATGGTGTATTTTATTTTGTTATTACTGCATAATTTGTACCAACATGAAACATATTGTCTGAATGACTTGAAAGAAATACACAAACAAAAATACATATTACAGATTAAATATGTTTTTTTTCTCTTTCTTTTGTCTTTTAGTCACTCGATCAACACAATATTCCATATACTGAAAATTTAAAAAATGGAAAACAAAATCATAAAAAAGCTGAAAACTAGAGCATTATTAAGTTTGCATCCACCTTTGGTCAATACTTTCTAGCTTCTTTTTTGCAACTGTTGCATATACAAATCTATTATCCAAAAAAACTCAATCCGTTTTGGCACCAGGTGACAGAAAAAGATCCCCACAGCGTGATGCTACCACTGCCATGCTTTCCCAAATGGTAAAGTTGTTTTGGATTGTTTAAAAGCAACTTATTTATTTATTTCTGCTTGCTATTTGTGTGCGTGTTTATTTTTTAAAAACATTTATTTTCTATAGTACTAGTTTTGATGTTTTTTTATAGGCTAGCAATTTGTCCACACAATGTGGACTCACTTTAGGTTCAATTCATATGTGCCATGTTTGACATATTTCTGGAACCCTTTATTATTCATCCCCATTAATCACAGGTGTTGCCAACCCATCTATCTCACTATGTGGTTTTTAAGAAACCATTAATCTCTGTCTTTTTCTGTCAATACCTCTGTGTGTGGTTGTCCTCCCTCTGACAACCATTCAGTTGATTCAACATATATTGATTTACCATTATTAATCAACAAACTGACAAAGCGCTAACTATGCCCTTTAAAAGGAGAATAGTAAACAGATGTTATTTTTAAAAAATCAGGAATTCTTGTTTCTATTGGAGTGAGGTAAATGTGACACCAGGACTATAAAAAAACAAGCCAGGAATAATGATGCGCTCATGCAAGGAATGTACACAGACATGGGCAGGAAGATAAGAAAAACAAACAAGACAGAGAAATGTGGCTTACCCTTGCTATGCCAGCTGTAGCATCCATAGCAACATGAGCAGCAGCCCGGATGAATCACTGGAAACTCCAGCGTCAGTGTGTACTGCTGCTAACCTTGTCTCCTGCCAAGGAAAATTACTGTGTGACTGAGGACAACCTGCACACTCAAAGTAATCTTAGTTGTAAGGCAGGTACAGACCTTCAGCAGCCAGTGAAGCAGTCTGCAGTTGACAATTGCTCAAGTGAGGATGGTTCAGTATGAACACAAAACAAGAAGAAACATTATTTGACTTTAAATGCAAAGACAAAAGGTAAAATCATGTTTAATGATTTAGAAAAATATTATTGGTCCTATGATCTTTCTGTTTTAAATAAAATTTATATTTATCACAAAAAAAAATGTATGACCAAACATATAGCAGGTATGTATTTGCTGGATTCTGCTACTACCTTTGGGTATATTTTCTCTGATCTCATTTTTCTCTAGTTTTGTTTTCATGTTTATGCTTTTGTCACTTTTACCCTGGTGCCCTTATATGATAATATAAAGCCTGTGGCACTCTTTTGTTGTCAGTGCCTCTTTGCTTTTGGTACAGTTTGTGCTTCTTCTCTTTCATTTCAGTTCTTAAAAAAAGTATTAGTGTGATCTTTCATTGGCATCTTAGAAAAGCATCACTTTCTTTTATGTAAGTCTAGACAGACTTGTGAAACCTGGACTTTTCAACTTTTCATGTTTGATCAAGTTAATTATTGTTCTAGCATTTATTAAATGATGCAGCAAATAGCTTTTGATTTCTCTTCAGAGTAATACAATTTTTTCTCTCTCTCTTTTTTTTCAGCTTAATAAAACCTGTTGTTTTCTACCTGGAAGTTTACACTTACTCATCTTTGCTGGTGTATTAATCTACATCGTGTCTGCTTTTGGCCCTTCTGTGCTCTTAGCTTGTGCCGCCTGGACATCTGCTATAAAAGTGAGAAGATATATCCTGAAATATCTTTCTGTTTCTACTATTGTCAGTCATGATGACTTGTAGAGTATTTGCATAAATTTGCTGGAGCAGAAGTAAGAACAGTGTGGCTTTAAGGAGCAAACATCACTATTTATGCTAATGCTTGCTTTGCTTGGAAGGAGGCAGGAACAATTCTTGCCACAAACAACAATAAGTATTGTCACCATGCTTCTTTGTCATTCTATTCTACAAATTGTAGTGCCTTTCAAAAGCATTTTTTATGCATTTTACTGGATTCAATTAAAAAAACTTTATTATTCCCAAAAGGAATTTAAAAAGTGACACAAATTACCCTGAAGTTAGAGGAAAATTTAAATTTTCAAATTTGTTTAAAATGAAAAAATTGAAAATTGTAGTGTGCATTTGTTTCTTTATTCTGATTTAACATTAGCACATAAATCATTGAGCTTTGCTCTTGAAATTACATCACGAAAAGGGGGGAATGTTTCTTTCTGTATTGTTATGGGATTTAATTTAGAGTGCAAGGCAATAACAACATGCGGAGCTACAACATGAGCATCATCACAGTTTATAGAATAGTCAGCTTGGGGGCAACCAGGTTGTACATAAGACGAAAGGTCAAAGTATAAAACATGTGAAATAACTATATTTGGGAATCACATCAGGTCTCAAGTAAAACTGGATTTAATCTACTTGCTTTGGTGATAAAAAAAAATGAGGGAAGATAACAAATGGAACAATAAACAACACAGAGCGGTCTGGGTGATGGCAGCCGTACACCAGCTGCACAGATAAAGACTGTTAAACTGCTATGACAAACACAATGAAATATCTGTATTTTCTTTCTGCTCAGTGAGGCTGATACAAGTACTGATTATTTAGTGTTCAGTCCCTCTTATCTTGATTTGACCAGAGCTGAGGTTATCTATCACAGCCTCACCATAGATGTGTGTGAATGTTTTATTATCTAAAACACTGGCATTTTTGCAATCTTTATTTTAAAGATCAGCCCTCTCTCAGATTCAAAACAGTGGCTTCTCTTTTAGATGCAACTGCGTGAAGGTTTTGCAATTCACAACAGCTACAAAACCCCACACATTACAGTTCTCTGCAGTTCTATGACATGCAGTTAAGGGAGTTTCTGCTCAGCTATGGCAACTAATGTTCATTTTCTGAAATCCATCTGCTTGGCAGTTCTCATGATAGCTTCGAAACTCTGATGTAGTTCATCGATTGTATCTGCCTCTGTTGTCAATGCAAAAGAGAAAAGAAAAAAAATGCATAACTTCGAACAGCTGCTTAGTCAGCTTTCACGCAGATTAATTACCCCTAAGGGTGAGGGAGGAAATGTTGCCGGAGAGGATTGGGAAGAAGAGACAAATGGAAAAACTAGAATACAAGGACAAACTTGTAGATAATATTTGTCCCTACCTAAAACAACAGTTAACAAAGTTAAGAGCTCTATAGCTTATTTTGTATGTTAGAAAAAATGTGATACAATGCAACAACATCAGTTCCATTTTTAGGAGAAACAACATAAAATATTTAGTATTTTTATGTGTCCCTCGGCTGTTTGTTTTTATTGATGAAATGGTATATTTGGTTGCTAAAGATACAGATAAGTAGTTGCGGCTTGCTATGCAATATGGAAAATGTCTGGAATTAGATCCAGGGTACAGATGAGTGCAGGAAAAGAAAGTGAAGTATGAAAACATATTTCTAGCTCCAGATTATGATTAATATCCCATGGTTGACGAGTGTTATCGAATATTTTTTTTATAATTATCCATCCATCCATCCTATATGACTGATCACTGTTGAAATATAGTGAACTTTTATATTTATACTTGGGCTACAATGGGCTAAACAAGGACTAAGAAATCTGGAAACTGAGTCTGGAAAAGTATGGCATTTTGACATCCTACACATCCTGGCATCTGAGATACCAAGGAACAAGCCCTTGTTCACTTATTTTGTCCCCATCTTCTGCTGGTTAGCAAAACTGTAGTAATACTGAGAAACTTGCAGTTTCTGTAGGCAATGTGTCTAATCAGCTAAATCACAGCAAGTTTTTTTATGATATTATTGTGTTTCATTTAAGGATAATGCAAACAGCACAGCTCCCTTTATGTTTATTGCACTGTTACTATCCTGCTTACTGCAGTTCTAGAGACAAACTGTCTTCAGCTGCTCATATAATGAGGCAATTCAGAGTATACACTGAGCAGTGTACACACTGACCAAATCATTATAACAGCTAGTTATTGGGGGGGCAGCATTCAAATCAGGTACACCAATGAACCTACTCTGCATGTCTTCTTAGACTAGAGGGAAGAAAAGTCAAGCAGCTTGGGGCAGAACAGGAAGATTCATAAGAGCTAGCTGACCAGCTGGATTAAACCTTCCAGCTGTGAGATACCAGTGCTAACCACTGCTTCACTGTGCAGCCCCATTACATAATTTATTCAAAACTCAAAGCATGGGTGTTTAAAGATTTTTAGTTAAAAGCACAAGATAAACAAAAATATTCACCAAAACTGAAACTACAGAAGCTTCTTTATGGCTTTGTCACTTAAATACGCCATGCATTTTGTCGAAAAAGAATGAGACACTTGGTCTATGAGCCATCGCCTATAACCAAATATTACTATCTGTGCCGCACACACCTCATATTATTCAAATATTTTAATTGATGTTCTCCACATGAAGAGATTCTGATGTTTAAAAGTAAAATCAGAGGAGAGTATATACTTTATAAATACTGTGCTTCTCGCTTTTTCTGTCACATAGTACATAACCAACCATAAGCAACCTCAGTTTACAATGTATGAACCACAGATAGCTGTGGTGGGAACCCTAAAACACAGAGCCAATTGATTGGAGCATTCTTTGCTAACTTTCTTTCATTTTTATATATCACGTTTATACATATCTAGCCTTGAAAAAGTATTCATACCCCTTGAACTTTTTATTTTGGTCATGTTACAACCACAAACACCAATATATTTTGTTGGGATTTTAAGGGATTAGACCAACACAAAGTAGTGCATAATTAGAACATTAGGGAGCAGACAGCATCATGATGACCAAGGAACACAAAGTAGGTCAGGGCAAAATTAATGGAGAAGTTAGGTTAAATTATAGTATCCCAACCGTGTGCTCTTCATAGATTTAGCCTTTGTTGAATACTGACAAGAAGGCCATTGTGGTCATGTGGTAGAAGGTGTTTTGGTCAAATGAGGCCAACATGCAAACTACCGTCCCCAAGGTGGGACATGGTGGAGGCATCATCATGCTGTGGAGATGATTTTCTTTAGTAGGACCAGAAAAGCTGGAAGTTGGTCCGAGTTGGTGGGAAGGTGGTTAGAATCCCCTACGGGACATCCCTGCAAGAGGCTGGAAATGCAATGGTCTAAGCATATTTATGAGTTAGAAGCTAAATACAATTGAGAATCTGTGGCTTGAGTTGAAAATTGATATTTACAGACATTCTCAATCCAATCTGACAACGCTTGAGCTAGTTTTCAAAGAAGGATGGGTAGAATTTTCAGTCTCTAAATATGCAAAGCTGATGGAGACATACGCAAAAGGATTTGCAGCCATAATTGCAGTGAAAGGTGGTTCCACAAAGCATTGATTCAAAAAGGCAGCATAAAAATGTAGGCCATACTATCTAGATTTTTTTGATCTAGATAGTATTATTATAGTATTATAATTTTACAAGAATGTATTATTTACCTCTAATTTACCAGTGCACTATTCTGTTAGTCTGTCTCATAAAGTCCTTATACTCACTCTGTTGAAAATGTATGACAAAGTAGATAAAATTATTATATATTTTTTTGGAAAAAGAAAATTTTTCTGAGAAATGGCTTCATTTTATATTTCAATTTATATTAATATTGCCTTTAATCTACCTAGTACATAGTTGCTGTGGTTTGACAGTCCCTTAGTGCCCTCTGTTGTTCATTTACATACCGAGCAGAGCCTAGTGCACAAAGCAGAAGTAAGTCAACACCATATTTTTTCCTCAGTATTTGCTTTGTCTAAGTGACAGCATGGCCTCTGGTGTGTGTCTTATTTTCAAAGGTTTTATACCCATTTTCTAACCACAGTCTCCACATGCAATGAAACACAGTTCTTTATTGTCATTAAACAGCTCTACATGGCTCCAGGAACCAGCTGTGAAAGTTTTCAGCTTTGCTGCTGCTGCTGGTCTTGGTCAGTGTGGAGGGCAAAGCAGAGTGAGGTAGAAAATGGCAAAAGAAACTTGAAGAAATTACTATTTAAAGCAAAAAGTTGCCTTTTACTACCAAATAAAACATATATATGCTGCCTTGCAAAAGGGTTTATTCGGCCTAAGCTTTTGCAAATGTATTACAATCACCAATTTCACTGAATTTTCTTGGGGATTGTATGTGACAGACCAACACAAAGTAGTACACAGTAGTACAAAGTAATATGATACATAAATTTCAGCCCCACTAAGCAAATATGTTTTGTAAAACCACTGCAATTACAGCTGCAAGACTTCTGGGGTTTGTTTCTCCTAGCTTTGCATATGAAAAGGCTTACATTTGGCCAATTTCTTTGCAAAATAGCTCAAGCACAGTCTGATCTGATGACTTTGATCTAAACAATTCCTTGTGCCTCTAGCTGTGTATTTAGGGATGTTGTCCTGCTGGAAGGCGAAGTCAATTCCAGCCTCTCACAGGTTTTCTTTCAGGTTTACATTATAAAATCTTTTGCAAAGTACTGTATTTCCTACCTGGTTGTAGTGTTGTCAAATACAATTCCATTCTGCATAATCAAGATTAAATTAAATGTCTGGTTTGATTTAAACAGAAACACTTTCTTTGATTCCTTTCCCTGCTTAAAAGGCCTATTATTAAATAATAATTTCTCTTACATTTTGTGATTGTTCAGCATCCTTTTATTGGGCTCCTCGGTCCATGATTGTACCAAAAACCCAGCACTTTTGAAAAAGGTTAAAAGATAGTCAAATGGGATTTTAATTTTAACTTTTTCTGCTTTAGTTGTTTGCTAAATTTACAGTACAACAGTGACTACAATATAAAAAAACAACAACAAAGATCTCAATTCTTCAGACACTTGTGTCGAGAATCTAAATCTAATCAGTTGTTTCCTTAACTTGTTTTGGGGGACATGGATGAGCTGTAAATGGTAGATGGGCTGTCACAAAATGGAACCTGCATAAAAAATTTTAATCTCCAACCAAATGCAATTATTAGTCTTGAGAACAATACATTTTTTCTAATGTTTAGACTATAGCAACATAAGGCATAAAGCTGTCATGTCTGAAGTTTCAACTTATGACGGTCACAAGTATAGCAAAATTGATATTTGAAATTACTAAAAAGCTGAAATTTTTTTTTTCCTGTCTTTAAATTACCGACTCCAATTCCAACTTCACCAGCTCCAAAATGCGAAACTCTCTTTTCCTCTTTTATATATGATTGTTTAATCATAGCAAAAGAAAGGCAAAGTTCTCTGCCGCATATTTTAGTGTGTTACCCAAATCTCTTCAACTTCACAGCATCCCAACTGTGTCGAAAACAGCCATGAAACTTTATAGCAGTCTGCATTATTAAAGGAGGGTAATAAAGACCACATGATTAATATCACAAGTGATTGCAGATAGCATCCCTAACAGCAGTAACCCTAGAACTGAATCAATAGTTTTAAGTTTATGTTAGTGTATTAAAAAAGCATACATATAAAAACATTTACAATTCACATTCCTTGTAAATGTTTAAAAAGATTTGAATTAGTTTATTTTCTGTATCCTCTAGTCTCCATGATATGATGCTGCAACGAAGACATACAGCTGATACTAATTAGGCTTCATAAGGCCAATTTGGCTTCCTAAGCAGCACTGGGAATACAATTCACCAACAGAACTGGCTGCAAAAGACAAGCAAAAAGAACCTGGCACAGAATTACCAAACTATGCTCCTTCCTCTATCAGTACAGAGACAAAAAGCATTCACACAGAATAGAAGCTCACACTTTCCCTGATGAGAGGGAATAAAGCATATATCTACAACACACAGACATACGTGCACAAGACTGTCCCGGAAGATTGATGAAAGAGATGAGAAGAGGATACACGGTGAGCCTCAAGGACTGGATAAATATTGACCTGAAAGAATGAAGTTTGTCACAGTACATAAAAAGGGTTATACACCCATACACACACACACAGTAACATCCATGCCCTCGAAGAACCCCTCAGCCTGTAAACCTCACCCACACCTTCTACTGTTCAACTGCACATTTTAACGAAACCAGGAATCAATATTTTACAGAAACCTGAGACTTTGCTCCAAGGAAAGGAGTATGAATAATGAAGGTGGTGAGTGTGTGTTTTGCTGATTTGTGCCATTGTCTATATAAGAGTGCAAGTGTGGTTATACTAACTTTTTTCATCAGGTACACAGCTGAATTTCAACACCCTTCTAGACAAAATCCCAAAAGGCTAAAGTATTGCATTTTTCTTCTGTTGGCCTAAAGGGAAGTAGTTGGTGTATCATTAAATCGAAAATGGAAAAAAGCAGATAAGATCTTTTTTTCCTGAAGGTTTCTGAACAAAAAAATGTTTATCAGTGTAAGCAGAATAAGATTTCCAGACTCAGTTAGAGAAAGCATTTTCCCATCTTTCTTTCAAGTGAGCAAGGCTATGCATTGGTAAAAAAAAGCTTCTGTGTCTTATTGAGGTAAACTGAGACCACTATCTTTTCAAACTGCGTGAGGTAAAAGTTCAAGGATGTTTACTCACCAGTCACTTTATTAGGCACAACTGTTTGTTTGTTTGTTACCACAATTAGCAAATCACCTGTTTACACAGCAGCAACTTAGTCTTAGGCATCTAGATGCAGTGAAAATGACTTGCTGACGTTCAAAGTGAGCATCAATACAGGGAGGGAGGGAGATTTAAACCACTTTGAATGTTGCATTTTTGTTACCATCTCTATCATCTATTTCAAACCTGGTAAATGAAATACCTTTTCTGAACCTACAACACGTTGGACTTTGAAGCAGAGGATCTACAGCAGAAGATGGCTGCGGTTATTTAAGAACAGGAAAATGAGGCTATAGTTTAGAAAAGACCACCAAAACAGAACAATAACAGATTAGAAAAATGTTGCCTGTTCCGATAAGTCTCGATTTCAACTGCCACATATTTTTTTCATACGCTTTTGGCCCCTTGGTACCAGTTGAGCAATGTTTAAATTCAAAGGCCTGTTTGAGTACTGTTGCTGACTATGTCCATCCATGTATGACCACAGCGTACTCATATAATGGGGTGATTCTAACAGGTTCATGAACCAAGTCAAAAGGACCAAATTATCTCCAACTGGTTTCTTGAACATAACGAGGTCACTGTTACTCCATTCACCCCCAGTCACCAGATCTCAATCCAATAAAGCATCTTTGGGATGTGGTGGTATGGGAGGTTCTCAACCAATATTTGGGGTTAGGGTTAGTCCAATTAAATTTTCACATTTGAAGTTTTTCTTAAAGAAAACCTTTTTAGCAATTATGACAAAATATTTATTTTTTTCTTGCCGCTCCTTCTTAGCACAGAAGCTCAGCTAATCCGCTGAAGTCTGAGTTTGTTGTGTTGAGAAGGCACAGCTCGTCCGTTTTGTTTGCCAGGGAGTGAACATTTATGGAGAGCCCAGTGTACTTGTACATTTCCCCTGTCTGTGCTTCTGGTAAATTCCAAGGAGAGTTGTTCAAATAGGTTGAGGCCAGTCAAGTTTCTCCACACCAATGTTTATACACCTGCAGCCATGGAAGTGATTGGAACACCAGAATTCATTGGACCCAATACTTTTGGCAATTTAGTGTATATTCTTTGTTTTTTAAATATGTTCATTGAACATGTTATCTGTGTTGTATATTTGAGTTTTTCCTTTAATCCCAATCAATTGTATTGCTAAACAGTAGCACGTTTTCCACAAGTTTTCCCATAAAAACAAAATGTAACATTTAACAGAAGAGACGAGAGAAAAGTACATTTTCTCATTTTAAAAACAAATGGGATGGGTTTCATGTTACATTTTATTTCACGTTCATAACAGCAAGGAGAAAAATGCATAAAAAATACATCAGATTCAATTTCCTTAACAGTACATAAAACCCACAAAAGAACAAAATTAATTATAAAAACCTGTAATGGGGTTTAAATTAATACTAAGCAGAGCCAACTTCTGAGCACAGAATCAGAAGGGAAATTGATACTGCTTTGTTTATGCGGATTTTGACACCTCCATTCAGCCCTCATAAACGAGACGCATCAATAGTAAAAGTTCTTGCTCTGTTGTTCAGAGGAGACTCAAATTTAAACTGATTAATATGATTTATTTTTAGTTCTTCCATGTTTGTGCAGTCATTGTTGGTGTATAGACATATTGTGTCCAAAATCTGCAGCCAAGCAATGGCACAATAAGATGTAACAACACAGATTTCACTTGTACAGAAAAACGTCACCAGTTACTCCCGATGCTTTGTTAAAGGCATGTTTTAACTAGTAGGCCTCCAATCAGAGCTCTTTCAAAACATTAGTGGATTGTTTACATTATTTTTTTCTTCTTTTTCATACTTCTCTCTTGTTTTATAGTGCTCTTCTGGAAGATTTCTTAACTTCTGAGCAGCCTAAAATAGAAACACATCAAGAGTTGATTTTCAGACAGCCTAATAAATGCAGAAAGAGAAAGCCAGTTTTAGAAAATCAAATAAAATCAAAGTATTTTTTATGCCAAGTGTTACCACCGTGAACAGTGGAATTTAACAATTAGAGGGAATGGTTGATTTTAAAAGGTCATGACCATTTAGTTCCCTGAATCACCATGTTTTCTGTTACTAAGTCTTCAGTTGGTCAAAACAGTGCCTTGCGAAAGTATTCGGCCCTCTTGAACTTTTCAACCTCTTGCCACATTTCAGGCTTCAAACATAAAGATATTGAATTGTAATTTTTTGTGAAGAATCAACAAGTGGGACACAATCATGAAGTGGAATGAAATTAATTAGATGTGTCAAACATTTTTAACAAATAAAAAACTGAAAAGTGGGGCGTGCAATATTATTCGGCCCCCTTGCGTTAATACTTTGTAGCGCCACCCTTTGCTGCAATTACAGCTGCAAGTCGCTTGGGGTATGTCTCTATCAGTTTTACACATCGAGAGTCTGAAATTCTTGCCCATTCTTCCTTGCAAAACAGCTGGAGCTCAGTGAGGTTGGATGGAGAGCGTTTGTGAACAGCAGTCTTCAGTTCTTTCCACAGATTCTCGATTGGATTCAGGGATGGACTTTGACTTGGCCATTCCAACACCTGGATACGTTTATTTGTGAACCATTCCATTGTAGATTTGGCTTTATGTTTTGGATCATTGTCTTGTTGGAAGATAAATCTCCGTCCCAGTCACAGGTCTCTTGCAGACTCCAATAGGTTTTCTTCCAGAATGGTCCTGTGTTTGGCCCCATCCATCTTCCCATCAATTTTGACCATCTTCCCTGTCCCTGCTGACAAAAAGCAGGCCCAAACCATGATGCTGCCACCACCATGTTTGACAGTGGGAATGGTGTGTTCAGGGTGATGAGCTGTGTTGCTTTTACACCAAACATATCGTTTTGCATTGTGGGCAAACAGTTCGATTTTGGTTTCATCTGACCAGAGCACCTTCTTCCACATGTTTGGTGTGTCTCCCAGGTGTCTTGTGGCAAACTTTAAACGAGACTTTTTATGGATATCTTTGATAAATGGTTTTCTTCTTGCCACTTTTCCATAAAGGCCAGATTTGTGCACTGTACGACTAATTGTTGTCCTATGGACAGACTCTCCCACCTCAGCTGTAGATCTCTGCAGTTCATCCAGAGTGATCATGGGCCTCTTGGCTGCATCTCTGATCAGTCTTCTCCTTGTTTGAGATGAAGGTTTAGAGGGACGGCCGGGTCTTGGTAGATTTGCAGTGGTCTGATACTCCTTCCATTTCAATAGGATTGCTTGCACAGTGCTCCTTGGGATGTTTAAAGCTTGGGAAATCTTTTTGTATCCAAATCCAGCTTTAAACTTCTCCACAACAGTATCTCGGACCTGCCTGGTGTGTTCCTTGGTCTTCATGATGCTTTCTGCACTTTGAACAGAACCCTGAGACTATTACAGAGCAGGTGCATTTATATGGAGACTTGATTACACACAGGTGGATTCTATTTATCATCATCAGTCTTTTGGGACAACATTGGATCATTCAGAGATCCTCACTGAACTTCTGGAGTGTGTTTGCTGCACTGAAAGTAAAGGGGACAAATAATATTGCGCATCCCACTTTTCAGTGTTTTATTTGTTAAAAAAGTTTTACACATCCCATAAATTTCATTCCACTTCACAATTGTGTCCCACTTGTTGTTGATTCTTCACAAAAAATTTGAATTTTATATCTTTATGTTTGAAGCCTGAAATGTGGCAAGAGGATGACCAGTTCAAGGGGGCCGAATAGTTTCGCAAGGCACTGTATTTAGATCCCTTAAACATTTCCGCGCTTTGGGACATTTCAACCACAAATTTTATTTTATTTTACTGGAATTCTATGTGTTAGACCAACATAAAGTGTTGCATAATTGTGAAATGAAGGGAAAATTATACATGGTGTCAATAAACCCTTCGCTCCCTAAATTAATGGACACTGCTTTCTAGAACCACCTTTCGCTGCACTTACAGCTGCAGGTCTTTTCAGATATGTCTCTACCAGCTTTGCACATGTAGAGAAATACAAAATGCATTAATTCGTATTTAGAAAATAGCTTAAGCTCTGAAGGAGAGCATCTGTGAACATAATTTGTCAGGTATTGATACAGATTTTCAATTTGAAAACGGTCTGGACTTCGATTATACCATACTAACACATGAATAGATTTTATTCTAATCTCATCCATAGACTAGTAGCTCTAGCTACATGTTTTGGGTGCCCTCTTAAAGACAAATCTCTGCTCAAGTCTCAAACCGTTCACAGCCTCTAACAGGTTTTCTTACAGGCTTGTATTCAGCTCACAGCTATCATCCCATCAACTCAGAGCAACGTCTATGTTCGGCAGCATGATGCTGGTGCCACCAATATTTACAGTGGGGGTGATGTGTTCAGGGTTTTAGTGCTGTGTTGGTTTTCATCCACACATAGCCTTTTGTTTGTAGGCTACAAAGCCCAACTTTGATCTCATATGACCAAAGCACGTTTTTGTACTTGTTTGCTGTGCCACCTACATAGCTTGTGCCGAGCTGCAAAGAAACGTTTTATGCCACTCTTTGCACAATGCCTTTCTTTAGGTCAAACCTCCACAGAGGTCAGATTTGTCAAGTGCATAACTAATAGTTATCCTAAGGACAGATTCACCCAACTAAGCTAAGGATCTCTGCAGCTCCTCCTGAATTACCATGGACCTCTTGGCTCCTTCTTTGACTAATACTATCCTCTCCTGGCCTTTCAGTTTAGATAAACAGCCAATCTTTGGAAGGTTTGCAGTTGTGCCATACCCTTTCCATGTTCAGATGAAGGATTGATCGAAGCTCTGTGAGATGTTTAAAGCTTGGAATATTGTTTTATAATATAATCCTGCTTTAAACTTCTCCACAACTTTATTCCTGACCTGTCTGCTGTGTCTTCATGATGCTGTTTGTTCAGTAATGTTATGCAATGTTGGGCTATAGTATAAAAGCTGTATTTATCCAGAAATTATATTGAACACAGGTTCTTTTTAAATTTGTGGCTGTAATGTGGCAAATTGTTGAAATGTTCAAGAGGTATGAAAACTTTTGCAAGGCACTGTATGCATCCCTATGTGTATTGCAGAATACACAATACATGCTGGTTGTTGTACAATGCAAGTCTGTTACCTGTTCTGGAGTTAGATCCCTTTGCTCCTGGGCAAGCATCTCGTACCCCACCATGAACTTTTTAACTGTGGCTGAACGCAGCAGAGGGGGATAGTAATGAGCATGAAGCTGCCAGTGAGAGTTGTCTTCTTTTAAATGAGGGCCAGTTGGGGCTCCTGAGGAACAAACAGAAGAGAGAAAAAAAGGGAGACATAAGACTGGCCTCACGTCAGTTACAGGCTTTGTTCATACCAACTGCTGGCTCTTAAGCTTATTGAGATGGACTGAGGTTGCCTTAAAACTAACCCCTAACTTCTACAGACATCTAATATGATTTATCATCAAATATTATCATAAATAGTTGGTTCATTCATGTAGACAGCTTTGAAGGATCCAAACCACCTAGAGTGAGGATTGGGTTTAGGAATTAAAATGCCATATCAAAAATGGCAGCTGTGGTCTTCAACTATTGCTGAGGTATGGCACATTAATATTTTAATGAAACAGTTTGTGGGGAACTTCACAGTAGTAAGCAGGTTAGACATTCACTTTTAAAATAAAATATGAAGTTAAGACTTTAATAGGAACATCTTAATGGAAGACTAATATGTGCCTTGGCCTAAAGCATATTTTAGTTTCAGGACAATTTTCTATGTCTATAGACTACTTTACATTAAACATAAACAGGTAGTAAGCAAATTTACTCAGAGTTTCTGCTAGCTGTAACAGCACCTTTTATATAATACTGGTCTTAAAATGACTTAAAGGTAAGTGCAATATGAATTAAACTTAAAAATAAATAAAATAAATAAAAAATAAAAAACAGCGAAAGAACAAATGTGCAGATTTTTAATATAACTGTAAGTGCAAATGGACTTCCTCTCTTATTTTTTAAGATATTTCATCCAAAAGGGTTCTTCAAGAACCGAAGAGAGGCAAAACTAGTTTCTTGAAGACAAAACATGTTCAAGAAACAAGAAACAATCCAGTTGCCTTCCACTTAGACACAGGATTGTCATGTTCTGGATGACTGAGAATCTACACCAGAGTAACATATCATAATGTTAGTATTTTTTTTAAAGTCTGAACTTAAAAAATAAGACCCTGATTGTTCGGGTTCAGGTGGTGCCGGCACTAGTTTGGGCTGGTGCTGGGGAGGTCTGTCTGTCTCAATCCCGGAATGAAAGGGCCCCCCTCCTGGATCCGGGGGCTGGTTGCCCCTCTGGAGTATCAGTACCTGGACCTGGGAGTATAGAGAATGTATGGGGAGTGTTAGTGAGTGCGCGACGTCCATTGTTGTGTGTCTTTACGTTGGTTGTGAGGGTTTTTGGGTGTACGCATGAGGGTGGGAATGTGTGATTGTGACTGTGTGCGCCTGTTTCTGTGTAAGGTTAGGTCTTGAGCTGCTCCTTGTCCTGGATCAGCTTAGACACCCATCAAATGTGGGGCCTATTTCCTCCCTGCCACACTCCCTGCCGGTGGTCGGTGTCTCTGCCCGCTGGTGTACTGGTGGTTCTCGATGTCCGGAGCAGGATGATTTGGTGTGTGCTAGCTCACTCCCGTTAGCTGCTTGCCAGGGCCTAGCCCCCCCCCCCGACTCTGTCAGACCTCTGCTTGGGGATGATGTGCCCCAGCTTTTTGGGTCTCTGGATCCATGGCTGGATCTGCTCTGGCGTAGACGGCTGCTGGCTGGGCCTGTGGACTCGTCGCTGCAGCTCCCTGGGTCTTCTGCACTGTGGATGCTGGGTGGTTCCCCTAGGACAGTTTTCCTCCGTGTTTGTCCAAAAGGCATTTATATTGTCCATGTAGGCTGCTGCAAATTTCAGTGAAGTTGGAAGATGTACATTTCGGACTAAGGGCTTGAACATTTCGCTAGGTGAAAGTACAGGTGGTTGAAATGTGGAGACAATTGGGTGGACACAAGAGGAAAGTGATCCCAAGCTTGCATCAACACTTGTTTTTAAAAGACTAAAAAAGAGGCTAAGATTCTGAAATAGCCCTGACCTCAGCTTCAATGAAAATGTGTGCACTGTGCTTAAAGCGGGGTCTGAGCAAGGAAACCAAACAATTGTGATGAACCCTACAAACCCTTCCTTCTTCAAGAAGAGTGGTGAAATGTCCAAACAGTGTTAATGCCAAAAGCTTGTTGATGGTGACCATAGTGGTAAAGGGCATATAAATTGCACATGTTTATTCTCTTAGTCCTTGAACGGTCCTACCAGACCCTGATGTCCACTATTTGTAATTACATTATTAATAATAAATAAAGCTATCCATATATTAGTGGGAGTATATGTATATATTTGAGCCTGTATCTATAATTTTGATCCCATTTCAATGAGATAAAATCCACAATAAATTCAAACCTGTCCACCCAATTCTTGTTTTAAAAATGATTAAAGGTGTTGCATAATTACACCACCCCCAAAAAAGAATGGTTCCAATGACACATTAAAAGGCCAAAAATTAATATGGGAATCAAACTTCTAACTAGACCTGCACAATTTACTTTCCTGCAGTCTGGCTACGAACAATTAATTATTTCAAATAAATTCTTACCAAAACAGAAGCTTTGTACTGGCACACAGAGATGACTGAATGAAAGTGGTTAGAAGACACCAAGTTTGCTGTTGTAGCTGTTAGCTGTTGTAGTAATATTAAATATGAGGGTGGATATTGTTGCAAAAATGAATGCTCTTCTTTGTAGCAGACACCATTATTATTCTAGGTTCTACCTTTTTTCAAACGGAATGACATACCTCAATCTTTTCAGACCTTTCACTTTGACATCCTTTTGTGATAGGAAGTCATCTGATCAATCGCCAGGTGAGAGTGATTGTTCACCAGCAGACAATTGTTTGGTTTACTTTTCATCTTTGCAACTACATTAAATGCTAATTTCAGAGGGTCATGAAAGAAGATTTATGTTCACTAATTTGCAACAATAGCATTTAAATATCTTTTGTTCCCTTACACTGATCCAATGAAAATGATCAGCAGAGTAAAAGCAGCAGTATATCTCTCTTAAAACACAATGAAAGTAAAAGAAAATCCCGGGAGACAGTAAAGAAAGCGTTTTCTCTCGTGTCCATTTACTGACATTGGGGACTAATCAAACACAGATAAAGGAGGCTGAGGAGCAACATAAAAGAAACTAATTGATAAAGAAAGAAGGAACAAAGACAAGCCTGAAGCAGACAGATAAAGAATGAACACAGATAGACACTTCCATTAGAAGACAATTACCCAGTTTTAAATTATCTGGGTTTGTTTGTACATGCATGCGTATTAAGGCATGAGTGTGTTTCCCTAGACAGTCGATCATCAATTACTGCAGTAACCAGTGTGACAGAGAGAACCTCCCTGCATGTGAAAGGTGTCAGGAAATAGCAATTGCTCTCCAGAAACAACATTTGAACAAAAGCCCAGTTTTCAAATTAGCATTCTGTGAAAGATCCTGCTCTTTTGAATAATAAAGTTTACTGCCTCAAAGGTCAAATGTCATTGATAGGACATTTAACTCAGTATTGTTTAAAAAGTTCAAAAGATTATGTAAGGCTTATCTGTCCAAAAGTTTAAGATGAAGTGGAGGTTGACCTTTTAAGAAGATAATGATCCAAAACACAAAAGGAAATTCTTTTTATGGCTTAATAATTAAATAATGGAGCGCTTTAGAAACGCTAGTTTTAAAAGGACGGAACATCCAAAAGGTTCAGTCAGTTGTTGCCAGAAAGTGAACAAATGTTCAAAATGCACAGAAAAGGGCATTTCAACGATTTTTTAAATGGAGGAACAGTAGATTTATTAAAAACATGGTTGATTAATTGGGTGAACAAGATGCTTTTCTTATTAAGTTATTAAGACTGATCAGTAGGTATTACTACTATCCTACCAAAAAACAGTCCTATGGCCCCTTCCAAAAAAGTGAAAGAGCTAAATGTAGAAGTGGGTCAGGTCTACCTTCTGTGGAAAGAAAGAATCAAGATAACTCAGATACAGGTAGCCAAATCAGCAAATATTGTATAAAAGGAAAGCTGCAGAACTAATTTGATGTGTGCTTGTGACGTAAACATCGAATCTGTACCTAAACACAAGGATTCACCACCTCCTTCAGCAGGTTAATGGGTGGAGCCCAGGTTGTTCTAACCATGCCAACTGTGCACAACAGTCTAGTAATAAAAGTCATTTAAAAAGTGAAACCAAATACCCAACAGACAAAGAGCATGGCTTATCAAAAAAGACAAAAACAGTGTTTGTGGGAGACTGCTCTTGTGCAGCTGACCTAAAAGTAGTTTTGGTACACGTCCATATATGTTGGCAAATTCCTAGGAGTTGGTCAAGCTGGACATGGAAAAGCAAATCGAGGTCCTAATGAGACCATAATGACAGCAAAGTTTGTGTGTGGACATGGGGGAAGGTCCAAGTATGATAAGCATACCTCTCCTAAGCTTTAATCCATGACTTTCCCAAAACACTGTAACTCCTGTGACATAATTTGTGGCTTTGAGTCTTAAACAACTAAACAGAATATGAGATTAAAACTAAAAAACTTGTCCAAAGATCACTAGATGCAAGTTTAAACCAAGATTTCTTTTTCATTTTTGATATCTGATTGAAGGAAAGAAAGTAGAGCTAAGCATGTGTCCTTCTCATGCCTTCTGCCTTTTCAGCCAAACCACAGTTAGCATAGGACTTTATCATCTTTCCTTTAACCAACTACCTTTCATGTCGGCTAGTTTGCTGGGAGCAGGTTTCTTTAAAAAAAATAAAGACGAAAGAAGAAAGTTAAGAGCTGTGTAAAATCCACCTAGGCGGTGAGATTTAAAAAAGGTACGGCTACATTTTCTCAAACTTATATGGGATGACATGAACACGTCTCTTCAAAAATTGCCTCCATGAGAGGTTTTAAATGTGTCTGAGTTATCACTTGTCTGTGAGCCTGTGGACTAAAACAGGGTTCTATCCAACCTTATATGTTAGTTATGAGTCACATGATGTTCACATACCATTTTCAACAAGACTGTTAATGGAAAATGAAAAGGACCATGAAATACCCCTAATTCAGACTCTGCTACTCTCCATAAGAAATAGTTGTCAAAAAAGGTCGACAAGTTTAATGCCATATAGTCAACTACGGCCACATCATGGCAGCAAGGTATGGTAAACAGCAGGGCTAATTTAAAATATCAAATAAACACATAAAATTCCCAGACAATTATAAGATAAATAGGATTATTTAAATGATTATACAATAAAACCACATAAGGTATCACCACATAAATCTTTAGTTAGAAACATTCTCAAGACTAACTTCACTATAAAATCATCAGTATCCTGTTATTCAAACCAGGAGACCAAATCAAGATATCTCACTGAGAGATTTAAGCTTCAAAACTGATAAGACAGTGTCTCTTGACTTAGTAATACATGAACATGTCTACGCCTAGAATACCCAGTCTGGCACATTGGATAGACTATTTGATCATGTCCAATTTCAAAAAGTTTCTTATGCACATGCATTCATCACACACCCAATTTATGTCAGATATACGATCCAGTATGCAAGACTGGGATTGGACATGTGTTGCGTAGTGAGTCAGTGTAAGAAATGTTACTCTGACGTGCACTCTGGTGTATATTCCTAAATGACTAAGTGACTATTCTTTTCTTTTCTTTTCTTTTCGTCAAAGTTCTTGTAAGGAAATCTTAATCAGAAGGTCAGAACTCAAAGAAAACTAGAAATGTACAATATCCAGTAAAAGCCTGATTCATGCATCTCTAATCATATTTAATTTAACAAACAATGAAACTTAGGTAATGAAACTACAGCACTTATGCAAGTACATAAGTAATCACGATGTTAATGTATTTCCCAACATAAAACTGAAAAAGGTCAAAGCAGCTCTCCCCTTTTTCGGACACTTTATTATTCAAATATGTTCAAGAACAAGTAGTAGATTCAGTCTCTGCACCGCTGCTTGATTTGCGGTAAAAGTCTGAAATTACACCACAAGTGAGTGCCCTTTACATGTGAGACCTCCTGTTTTACATAAGAGAGAGCTTTCTTAATGCATCAAATATCCCAGTGTGTCTGGGTGTGCATTGAAGTGGTAATACAGTGAGTATGAGGGTGACATCAAAGATGAGAGGGTTCTCATATAATTTATTAGGGCAGCGTTGATTGAAATGCAACAAGGGTTATCCAACCCCTGAAAGATGTACGCTGCACCCTAACTCATATCTTTCCATGACATCTGACGGGTAAATACATATTCATATGTGATGCTTGTGTTGCGTGATGGCTGCTTTTGCAAAATTATCTTTGAGTGAAGACTGATGAAACATGAGGATGAAGAGAGAAATCCTCCTCATGTTAAACTATATTGATCTGACATTGTTTGTGCATATCTTATGATAATTGATGAGGGGAGAAAATAATATGAGGGAAACAAATAACAAATAAAAAGAAGCTGATGGGAAAACAAGACCAAGATGATTTGAAAGAAATAATTTCTGCTGCTTGTGTAGCTAAAATAACAGCTGGATATGAAGAGTATGGAGAAGTGGAGCTGAAGGATTTTGAGCTGAAAACCTGCAGGGCATAACTGCCACAAATTTAAAACACCTTTTTTGTTTGATCATCTTTCTCCTGGTTAATTTCATAGCATTGGAGGTACTTTCAAATAGTAGCTGTAAAAAAAAAAAAACTCCCTCACAGTATTGATTATAATAACAGATGAACGTGCTCTCTAAGGCTACTGTATATGGTTCACTTTTGAAGTTTCAATTAAAGTCAGGGAAGCCACCTAAAGTCGGCCTGTTATGGTTGTTGCTGCAAATCTGCAAATCAGATTCACTGATCCGTCCAAAAAAAATAAAAATCACATATTTAATTTGTAACAGATCTTTTTAGCAGTCTGTTAAATTATTTTTAAAACGACCAAAAAGCAGATAGTTTAGATAGTTTCTTGATTCTATTTGTCTTACCGTGCCAGCCCATCGAGTATGGGAAAGAAACTTCAAAGAGGTTGTCGTACTTGGTCAGTAGTTGCTTCATAATGGCTGCCAGACCTGACAAACACCAAGACAGGCACAGAAAAAATAAAAATTAAAAAAATAAGGAATTTGAATTGGAAGAGCAAATAATATTGCACAAAAGGAGTAGCAAGGAATAAACTTTCATGTTATCAGATACATTAGTCTGACCATACTATGTGTGGAAATAAAAGTTTAAACAGACCATCAGATTAAGAGACGTAATTGACAAAATGTCACAAATACATGTTAATAATAAATAAGTTATAGTACCCCATACTTGATCAAGATAATATTCTTAACCCGGTGGTTAACATGAACACAGGGGTCTGATCTTTTACCTACAAAAAAATGCTTCGCTCTAGGCCTCTTATCCCATGCAAACTGTACCGTAGAATCTCCAGGATATGAATTGTTTTATAACATCAAAGTGCAGTATTTAGAAGAATCGTCTCTTAATATTTACTTGGTAATTCAGAAGTCTACAAAAAATGGAAATAATCAATTAATAGTAACCTAAAATATTGACTTAATGTTAAACTTGGGGTTATAGCGTTCTAGGATTTCCTTCGTTCACCTCTGGAACATTGCCAAAAGTAGAAATATCCTGTCCAGGTGACACTAAAGAACTAGTCAATGCATTTGTTTCTTTAAGGCTGGACTATTGTAATTCTTTAATACCAGGAAGTCCACAAAATGCAGTTAAAAGCCTTCGGTGGATCCAAAATGCTGCAGCAAAAGGTTTGATGAAAATTAAAAAGAGAGATTATTTTTGTCCTATTTTAGCTTCCCTTCATTGTCTCCCTGTTAAATCCTGAATATAATTACAAATGATCCTTTTCACATGTAAAGCCCTTAATAATCAAGCTCCATCATGTATCAGAGATCTGATTGTTCTGTATGTGCCCTAACTGAGCATTTTGCTCTCAGGCTGCAAGTTTACTGGTGGTTCCTAGAGTTTCTAAAAGAATGGGAGGCAGATCTTTCAGTCATCAGACTCCTTTCCCGTGAAACCAACTCCCAGTTTTAGTATGTGAGGCAGACACCTTGTCTACTTTTAATAAATCTTAGAGTGGCCTAGGTTATCCTGAGCTATATCTGTAGTTATGCTGCTATAGGCTTAGACTTCTGGAGGACATAATGACCACTTTTCCTCACTGTGCAACATTGTCCCACTACTCTACAATTGGCCCTGTCTTTTGGTGTTTAACCCTGTGTGTCACCTGGACATAGCTATTAGTTGAGTTTTAACTGCATTTCCTTCCTTTCATCCTAGAATTGAAATCTGGCTCAGAACTTAGCTTAGCTGTGCTTCTTTCCTAGATGAAGCCACTAAAGGAGCTGCTATTAAATTCTATTAAGTTTTTACTTTTCTTTTACATGGAAAGTACTCTTGGATCAGTGCCTGTGTGTGTTTTTGTGTCTCTGTGTGTGTATGCTCTGTCTTCTCAAACCCCCAGGCGGTCATGGCAGACGGCACACTAAGTCAGGTTCTTCTGGAGGTTTCTTCCTGTTAAAGGGGAGTGTTCCTTTTTACTGTCACTACATGCATGCTCAGTATGAGGAATTGCCGCTGTCGCCAATGCGAGTGACTGTCCACTGTTGCTACATGCTCATCCAGGAGGAGTAAATTCTGCAAGTCACTGAGTCGATGCAATCTGTTGGGCTTCCTTGGATGGAAAACTTTTCTGTTTTAACATTTTTTTTGTGGCACTACTGGCCTTTATTTTTGTTAGTTTTCCAAAGTAGTTGTCTGGAGAGAGGAGGAAGACATGCAGTATAGGTCTCCGGGGTTGGGAATCCCCAGACGAAGCCATCCTGGGTTTTGGATGGGGATTTTGCAAGGACTGACTGAGGCCTCCGTATATGGGTCGCATGCTCTATCGCTTAGATAGAAAACTTTCTAACCAATTTGAATAATAATCTGAATTTTAATACACTGTTTGATAACTATAATGAATTTGGAGTTTGGATGTATGGAAGGAAGGAAGGAAAAAACATGGAAAAAAGCACACATGGAAGAAAGCACACATGGAAGGAAAGGAATGAAGCAAACAAGGGAGGAAGGAAGGGAGGACACAAAGAAAAAAACAATGGAAGCACATGAAGGGAATGGAGGTAGGACACAAAGAAGAAAAGAGAGAAGGAAGGACCCAAGAAGGGAATAGAGATAGGTCACAAAGTAGAAAGGATGAAAAGAAAAACAGGGTAAGACAAAAGGATGAAAGGAGCAAAGGAAAGCGGAAAAGACACAAGTTCATCTTTTTAGCTGACAGAGGGACTGGAGAAGTAGAACCATAGAGAAGAAATGCATGTGGTTCAGAGAAAACAAATATCTGCATCTGGCACAGGGTATGTACTTGCTTTTCCTGTTATATCAAGATGTTTCCAGTGTTGAGAGCTGAGGGATTAGAGGTGGTTGCATAATTTTGAATTTGTTCTTTTCCTCCCAAACGTTGCACCTTAAATTAATAGGTATTATAACTCCAATTCTAAGCCATAAAACTCCATTAAACAGCAGTAAACATTTGATTAGGTTACAATTTTAATAATCTCAGGCAATATCTTAAATTTTTAATTTCTAATTCATAAAACTTCCTCTTTTATTTTTAATAGGTTTGTAGAGAATCTGCATTAGTATGCTTGTTTCTGCCTTTCTGTTGCTTTTTAATTATCTGAAACATTACAAAATAGATATGATTTTGATTAAAGATAAATAAAAAACCTTGATTGGATGTACTATTAACCCATGGGGGGGGGTTTGTTATCATCTTTAATTGAAGAGCAATTATCTTTGATTAATACTAAATAATAATCATAATAATAATAATCTAAGTAATATACAGAACATGAACATAACATGAACACAGGGGTCTGATCTTTTACCTACAAAAAAATGCTTTGCTCTAGGTCACTTCAAATGTCGTTGTAAGGTGTTTTAGGTTTAATCTTAACAGCCTCTTATCCCATGCAAACTGTACCGTAGAATCTCCAGGATATGAATTGTTTTATAACATCAAAGTGCAGTATTTAGAAGAATCTTCTCTTAATATTTACTTGGTAATTCAGAAGTCTACAAAAAATGGAAATAATCAATTAATAGTAACCTAAAATATTGACTTAATGTTAAACTTGGGGTTATAGCGTTCTAGGATTTCCTTCGTTCACCTCTGGAACATTGCCAAAAGTAGAAATATCCTGTCCAGGTGACACTAAAGAACTAGTCAATGCATTTGTTTCTTTAAGGCTGGACTATTGTAATTCTTTAATACCAGGAAGTCCACAAAATGCAGTTAAAAGCCTTCGGTGGATCCAAAATGCTGCAGCAAAAGGTTTGATGAAAATTAAAAAGAGAAGTAATATGCAGAATCTCTTTGTGACAGTAAATGTGTAATGAAATTTGTTGAATGGGAAGGAAGTACGCCAGGATATTGGAGAGGAGAGTCCGGCCGATAGTCAAACCTCGGCTTCAGGAGGAGCAGTGTGGTTTTCGTCCCGGCCGTGTAACACTGGACCAGCTCTATACCCTCTACAGGGTACTCGAGGGTTCATGGGAGTTTGACCAACCGGTTCACATGTGTTTTGTGGACCTGGAGAAAGCATTCGACTGTGTCCCTCGTGATGCCCTGTGGGGGTGCTCCAGGAGTATGGAATCGGGGCCCCTTTATTAGGGGCCATCCGGTCCCTGTACTAGCGGAGCAGGAGTTTGGTCCGTATTGCCAGCACTAAGTCGGACCTGTTCCCGGTGCATGTTGGACTCCGGCAGGGCTGCCCTTTGTCACCGGTCCTGTTCATAACTTTTATGGACAGGATTTCTAGACGCAGCCAAGGGCCGGAGGGGGTCTGGTTTGGAGACCAGTGGATTGCGTCTCTTCTTTTTGCAGATGACGTGGTCCTGCTGGCCCCCTCTAGCCAAGACCTACAGCATGCGCTGTGGCGCTTCGCAGCCGAGTGTGAAGCGGCTGGGATGAAGATCAGCTCCTCCAAGTCAGAGGCCATGGTACTCGACCGGAAAAGGGTGGCTTGTCCTCTTCAGGTTGGAGGGGAATTCCTGCCTCAAGTGGAGGAGTTTAAGTATCTTTGGGTCTTGTTCACGAGTGGGGGAAAAATGGAGCGGGAGATCGACAGATGGATCGGTGCGGCTGCCGCAGTAATGGGGGCACTGTACCGGTCCGTTGTGGTGAAGAGAGAGCTGAGCCGAAAAGCAAAGCTCTCAATTTACCGGTCGGTCTACGTTCCTACCCTCACCTATGGCCATGAACTTTGGGTTATGACCGAAAGAACGAGATCCCGGATACAAGCGGCTGAAATGAGCTTCCTCCGTAGGGTGGCCGGGCACTCCCTTAGAGATAGGGTGAGGAATTCGGCCATCCGGGAGGGGCTCGGAGTAGAGCCGCTGCTCCTCCGCATCGAGAGGAGCCAGATGAGGTGGCTCGGGCATCTATACCGGATGCCTCCTGGACGCCTTCCTCGGGAGGTGTTCCAGGCACGTCCCACCGGGAGGAGGCCCAGTGGACACGCTGGAGGGAATATGTCTCTCGGCTGGCCTGGGAACGCCTTGGGCTCCACCCGGATGAGCTGGCGGAGGTGTCTGGGGAGAGGGACGTCTGGGCGTCTCTGCTGAGTCTGCTGCCCCCGCGACCCGGTCCCGGATAAGCGGAAGACGACGAGTACGAGTACGAGTAATTTATACTTCTGACAGATTTTTTTTTATTATGAGACTTTTTTATTTGTGCACATTAAAATAGCTCAGTAATGCTACAAATCTGCACCTATTTTAACAAGGTCAAAGTAAAGTTTGCTGACGTTCTATAATAGGTCAGCACCTCTATTTTCTTTGGAGAATTCACGAGAGAAGGGTATACAAACTAGATGGAATGTTAGAAATTATAACATTAGATAGAGAAGCAGAGAAGCTGTTATCTGGTATCTGCCGATTTTCAGGTGGATCCTACCGAACTGCAGAGTAAGTAGGAAACAAAAAATCTGATACGTTTCGATCAGTAAACAAACCATACCTAAGCACTGCCAACTTGTGCTGACAACAGCACTCTTTCATGTAGCTGCTGTTACTGAGTAAAGAAAACTAAAAGTTTGCCATTTTCAGTATCAGTATGACATCCAAAATAAAGTAAAAGGATGCACAGAGATATACGAAGCTACTTAAAAAGGAAACTATATTTTCCATGAATTTTCAAAGCATGTTGCAGTTTGTTCATGCTCTAAAAGAGCGAAACCTTTAGGAGATACGTAAAGGCTAAACAGTAACGGAAATCAGCACATGCCAACTTAATAATATTTTCAGTAAGATATAGGGTTCATATGGTTTACAAACAACTACTTTCTGTTTTAAATTACATTAATGTCAAAATGATCCATAGGATTTTTGTTCTGATGTAACTAAAGTTTTTTTTTAAATAGAACAGCTATGAACATCTCTATATGTAATTAAGTCAGTGTGTAAAAAAGTTAAAAAATTTAAGTTTTCTCTTTTTAAAAAGCTTAAACGCAACATGAATTAACATTATTAAAACCTGTAAGTTGTTTCCTCAGTCACCTTAGCTAGATCCTAATCACCTTCTTGCTCTCTTAGACACTCGCTCTTTCAGTACTTTTACACACATTCACACACAGGTTTTGGGCCCCAAAAGAAGTAGTGGGTCCTCACAACATAGTATGTGTTGGAAAAATGGGCCTTACACTGTAACAGATGCTAGAACACACACACACATACTCTCTCTCTTGTGGGACTTTATGTTGTGAGGACCTTGCATTGACTCTCATTGACGTCCATTGATTTCCATTCATTTCCAACCTTTTCTATAGTTAACCCTGACCCTACCCCAAAACCTAATCATTACCAGTGAGCCTAACCTTAACTCAATTCACACCTTAGTCCTAAACCTAACCCCTAGCAAAACATGTGAGGACAGTGACAATATCCTTACTAAGGACAAACGGTCCTCACTTTGCTGGAGAAAAATGAAAAATAGTCTTCACTCAGCCACAAAAACAGAAGCGCACACAGACAAACACACACACACACTTACTCTCTCTCTCCACCTCTGTCAGTTCATTGATTCTGAGGACATGTCGTCGTGGTAACAGCAATGTCTGGTACGGCCACGTTGCCCAATATGGCACCACAACCAGCCAATCAGAATTCTCCACCACCACACGTTCCTAAGAGAACCGAAACATTAAAATATTATTAGAATGTGGAATTAAACACAATTACCGTATTTTCCGCACTATAAGGCGCACTTAAAAACCTTTAATTTTTTCAAAAAATGACAGTGTGCCTTGTAATCCGGAGCGCCTTATATATGGATCAATTGGTTAATTGGTTGATCCATACTGGTTGTACACGGCGCTCTGTCAAAATGTTTCAGTACGACTGGTAAACTACAAAGCCGCACCGCTTGCAGCATTACGGCTACCGTAGTCAGGGGTGTCGCCGAAGTAATAGCAGTAAACACCTGTACTGTGCTTACTCCTAGTCCAACACCACTTGTGTGTGTATAACATTTGAATGTACTGTTGCAGGAATTGCCTGAACTATATGTGATTAGAAGGTCAGTGTGTGGGGTGTATGTTTCGTGTGTGTGTATAGAAGATGTTGACATTACTCCTCCGGACAGAGGTGGCGCTGTGTGCTGCCGTAGCTGAGAATCAAGAGTGAAGGAGTGACGTCGGTATTATTGTGTTTGTGGGGTGGGTAGAGACGGCGACCGGAGCAGCGGTGTATGAGTCTGTAAGCCCTGTGTTTTTACGTGCTGCAAAGTCATTAAAAAGAACCCCGAATCTCGTCAACAACTCAGTGTTTTGATGCTGTTTCTTCATGCTCAACTCAGCAACGTATGAGTGAGGGAGTTAACCCCGAGGAAACTAGTAACTTCGGCCCTGGAGAAAGCGTCTCCCCTGTGTCATCAGACTACGGTCAGGGGACAGAAACAGGAAAGGTTAACAGTACTAACGTTTGATTTAGTGCATCAAACTGTTTCTTTTACATGTTTACTGAATCAGGGAAAAGTTCCCTTTCACGTTTTAACTAACGTTTGATTTCAACTTCAACTTCATAGACTCCAATGCATTCCTAACGTGCGGTTGGCTCTATTCAATAGAATTCTATGTAGAGGAGACCTTACCATGAGAGTGAATGGAGTTATCAGAACGCTGGTTTGTGGTGTATTAATAAAGTTTGACTGACTGACTTATCTGTTGACATTCTCTTTAGCACAGCTCCATCTAGTGGATGCATAACGCAACCCCAGTCAAACGTTTGACTGCAGTAGCTTCTATTCTATGCGCCTTATAATTCGGTGCGCCCTATATATGAAAAAAGTTCTAAAATAGGCCATTCATTGAAGGTGCGCCTTATAATCCGGTGCGCCTTATAGTGCGGAAAATACGGTAAATTGTTTTCTAAGTTATGTAAGTTTTGTGTTTTAAACAAAAAGCAATGTGTTGTCTAAGATACGTTGACTCCAAACGTAAAGAATAAACAGCTGAATTCAGTCCTAAATGTGGCATATTAATGACACCTCAACACTGCTTCCTGAACCTTTGGCTTTTAGAAGAACATTTTAAAATCAAATAGATTTTGCATCTCAATTCAAAAAGCACAGAGTTGCTGCAATTTCTGAACATACACAAAACTTAATCTGCCGTACTTAAAAGCTTTTAGCAAAACACCAAAAAACCATTTAGTCACACTGGATTAAGAGAGTCTGTGAACATTTACTTTTTAAAATACTTTAATTAAGTTTTTAACAGTTTACTGGGCAGTTCCCTAACATAAATGTATATTGATCAAAACAATTCTGTTGTAGCTGCGCATTTAGTGTGCCAGTCGTACTGGAAGCTGAACCTTCCAGGATTTCCCTGTATTTAGCTCTATCCATCCTCCTCTCAACTATGACCAGCTTCTCTGTTGAAGACATTCATCCCCACAGCATGATACTGCCACCACCATGATTCCATATATGATTTGTGTTTAGGGATATTACAGTTTAATATCTCTGCAGCTCCCCAAAAGTTACTATGAGTCTCTTAGTTGCTTCTCTAATTAGATGTTCAGAGGTAAGAATATTGTTTTTTAATCCAACCCTGCTGAAGACATCTTCACAACTTTATCCCTCAAATGTCTGCTGTGTTCCTCGACCTTCATGATTCTGTTTGTTCACTAATGTTCTCTAACAAGCCTATGGGAGCTTCACAGAACAGCTGAATTTATAATGAGATTAAATTAGGTGATTTCTGAGAGCAATTAGTTGCATTCAGTTTTATTTAAGAGTGTTGCAGTAAAAGGAGATGAATATAAAAGCAGGAAACACTTCAGAATTTTACCTGTAAAATAATCCTTCAAAAACATTGTATCATTTTTCCTCCCACGTAACTACTATGCTCAACTTTGTGTTGGACTGTCACATCAGATCCCAATAAAATATATAAAATATGGTAAATAACTGGGAATTATTTGAAACTGCAATGGAAGAAACTATACACCATGAAATTACAGCTCAGATAGTTGGTCTGTCTGAAGTCTGAAGACTAATCAAAATCTTGGCCTACTTGGGATGCGTAGCAACATATTCTATAACATTTTACCTGTAGTCCTACTACAAAGTGGGTACTAGGTGTGGTTTAACGCTTAGACGAGTGTCGCATATATAAAAACACACAGGATTGCTTCTTATCTATTTGCCTTGTTAATGAGGATCCTTTTTGTTTTTGGTTTCTGAGAGACTTCATATTTGTACGACAAAAGATAACAATCACTCAATGTACTCAAACAGCTTTGCCATATTGCAATACTTGTATTAAGAGCATAAAAACTGAAAAAAGGGGAAGATTAAGTAAAAAATAAAACTTGGACAATTGAAAAACAAACTCAAAGCGTATTTGAAATGATAATTAAACTGGTCAGCAGGGAAAATAGTGTAATTACCATGAAATATCAAATGCAGGATGCGTCCAAGGCAAAAAAGTTAATAAGATGATGAGTTGGCACAAACAAATCCTGAGCTTGCTACCAGAATCAATCAGTCATAGATTAGCCTGGTGTGTGTGTGTGTGAGAGAGAGAGAGAGAGAGAGAGAGAGAGAGACAAATTCAAGGCTTTTCCAGCTGTTGCATCTAAAATCGATCTGTTCTTTGGTTCTTTGGTCAAAAAGAGTTAAGTACACATACTTAATCACATATTACAGATCACAAGCAAGCCACGACGCATAATGATTTTAAGAGATTTGATAGCAGGCTAAAGTGAAACAAGTTAGTTGTGACATTGCTAGTGACAATTATTTATTCTTAAAGGGATACGAAACTGTTAATTATTAGGCCCGAGCAGAAAGCCTGCAAGGGCCTATTGTAATCGTAGGATTTCTTATTTTTCCGGGGTCTTTTGGCAGGGCAATATGGGGGCTTTGCCATGCAACAAAACGCGCAAGATTTTACCCAAAATTGTCCCCCCGCGTGAAATTTTTGTTCTTCACTGTTGTCGTCAGTGGGCATGGCCAAACCTCTTAGCCATGCCCCCAAACGTGAGATAGGGCGAACCGTAAGTCGTACAGATCTGAAATTTTGCACATTGGTAGAGCTCCTCAAATCAAGATAAAAAAGTCCCCTAAAACGCACAGGAAATCGGCCATTTTGGGTCAGAGGCCAATTTTTGGCCGTTTTTCACTTTTACTCACATCGAACTTTAACGAACTCCTCCTAGGGATTTTGAGCTATCGGCTCCATATTTGGTCAATATGCAGTTAAGGCATGGGGGATTAAAAGTTATCAAAATCGTGAGTTTTCGGCCATGTTTAGGGGGCGTGGCTGGGGCACAAACTTGGCGTTCATACTCAAAGTGAAACATTTTAATAACTTTCCCAAAGAAATGCCAAATCACCCCAAAGTTGGCATGAAGGAGGACCTTTGGGTTGCCGACGATCCTATGGGGTCATATGCTGACATTATCAAAGCCACGCCCCCTGAGAACAGGAAGTCACTTTTTTCACTTGGAAAGGTGCCTCTCTGACCCTCTTGACCCAATCAACTTGAAAGTGTGTCAGAAGACAGATAACTAGTGGGTCTAACTTCGTTTGAAGCACAGTGACTTTTCATAAAAGGGCGTGGCCATCGCGGTGCGGCGAAGTCAGACGTCACGCCATGGCCATACGTTTGGCTCTAATTTCCAAATATATCATCTGATCTGCACCAAAATTGATATGATTGATCCTTGTCCAGTCCCCAAAAGAGATATGATGACATATTTGGTGGGCGTGGCCTAATTCGTCCACAGCGTCTCCTAGAAATCTTTTAAAAGTTAGCCCCAAGCCACGCTTTGACCGACGAATCGGAAATTTGGTACACATATGTAACTTCTCAGGACCTACAAAAAAGTATCTTGGAGCGTTGGTCCAAACCCAACAGGAAGTCAGCCATTTTGAATTGAAGTTGCCCTTTTGACCCTGTTTTGGGCGTTTCTAGCCCGCATATCTGAGTGAACTCCTCCTACAACTTTTGACTTACAGACTTCAAAATCAATGAGTATAGTCTTAAGGCATTGGGGATTAAAAGTTATCAAAAGCTTTTTTGCTACATGAAAGTATTTGGGCGTGGCTAAGCCTCAAAATCTGACTTCTCGCCATAAAAGACGAAATTGATATAGCTCCTACAAGGAAAGTCCGGAGACCGGAAACCTTCTAAGATTGATCTGCCTCTGGCCCTGAACAATATTCACTGATCAGATGCTGACATCATCAAAGCCCCGCCCCCTGAGAACAGGAACTGTCATGCTTTCCTTTAGAGAGTCAATTTTTGATATTCTTCACCTAATCAATGTTAAACTGGCCCAAGTAACAGATAACATGATGGTCTAAGACAGTCGCCAGTACTAACTGCTTTTGCTGGAGGGTGTGGCTGTGGCAGCGTGGGGAATTCTGATGTCACGCCATGGCCTTAGGTTTGGCTATAAATTACACATGAATGGTCCGATTCACTCCAAAATAAATATGTTTGATCTTTGTCAGCCCCCAAACACCACTATTGGATTACATTGGAATTTGGATCAAAAGCACCCCCTAGGACATTTCAAGTCCTCTATCTTCCTCATACATCAGCGAATCCACTTGAAATGTAGTATACATGATCAGGGATCAATGTTGAACATGTTGCCACAGGCAATTCATGATGTTGTTTTAGCCCCGCCCACTAACAAACAAGTGAGTGCAGCTTCCATCTGGAAGGTCCGATTTCCCCCAAATTTGAAATGCTTCTCGCCAGATGAGAACTCTGCATGTTCGAACATCATATGACATGTTGCTCACAGTCCCTCCTAGTGGCGATGTGTGGTATTGAATGAGAGCCTCGTCGGTCATGCGCAGGCGGCAATGCCAGGCTCCCGCTGTCGCTGCACGTTTTCCAAACGTATTGAATGACTGTTTTAAATAATCATGATTTTGATATTGACCCAAAAAAAAAAAAAAAAAAGACTGACTGACTGACACGATGTGCTAAGAGATGGAGGGTGGGAGGAGGAGGCATTAGCCAGGTTTGCTTTCAGCTCACCTGCATGAAACAATCACACCACTGGGTTTTCTTGCTAATGCTCAGCTTTTGCATAGCAGGATGGATTACCAACCATCTATGTACCCATCTACAACCCAAAACCGCATCTGTAATAAACCTAATATAACTGCAATAACCTACAGATGTTATAAGGTTTTAGAAGCCGTTGGAGGTATTGTGGATTTTCTATTTTAAATAAAAGCAAATAGATCATTTTATAAATTCATGTGAAAATATTAGGACACTGCAACTTTTTCTTACATATTTGAAAGATGGATTTTTAACATCAATTATATGAATACTGAGAAAATCAAGTGATATAAATAAACAAAAACTGAAGAAATTACCATTAAAGATGCAATTTCTGGTGACAAATAAATTACAACACCCCAACATTTATTCACATTTAACATTACTAAAATCACACACAGGTATATCAGTTTAAGTGCACGTGATGAGAACGTCGTTACCCAGCATTCTGAAGCGAGTTTGCACAGTTGGAGCCTCGGACATTATTTTGGTGTACTCCTGACTGTTGGAAGTGAGAGTGAACCCAAGGGTAAGATCCAAAAAGTTGTTTTAGCCTTCATAAGGAAGATCGTAGCAGCTGTTGAGTCTAATAAGAGTTAAAGAAATATCAAAATAATTTGAAATGGGTCCTTTCACAGCAAGGCATTAGTAAATAATTAATGGATTCTCAGGGAAAATTGTAGTGCTTTATAACTATGGAGGAAATACAGTAATTTAACAGGACCTCAAATTTCTTGGCTTTTCATTGAAAGTGTACAACCTTTATTGGATTCGGCTTAATGAATAGCAAAAACATTGTTAGATTACCGCTTTGCTTTCAATATTTATTTTGTGTAACAAAGAAAATAAATCAACCCATGTGGACAATGTTATTTGACCTGAAAAAACTTAATAAAAAAATTACTTAAAATGTGTTGCAAAACTCTATCACATTTTGTCACATTACAGCTGTAAATTCTACTGTATTTATTTTTTTAGGATTTTATGTGATTAACCACCATACATATTTATTTTGAAAACTGCAGTGTGCATTTGTATTTAGCCAAACGGTAAAAGAGAAAATAGTTTGTAGAACCAGAACCAGAGGTCCCCAGTCACTTAAAGTTTTCTTTGCACAGGGTTCTCACACATATTAAAATCTAAAATTCCATACTTTTACTCCATTTTCCAATACAAAATATTTAACCCTAGCTTGACAAGTAACCGGATCTGGTCATCTGGAGGTTCCAAAATCATAAAATAACACAATGCTGAAATTGGCTTTCAATTATTGAAGTTCGGTATAGAGTCATTTCATATCATTTTATGTCATCTGATCTAAATCTATAACATTTGGACTTAACAAGGGCTTGAGTATCATACACTAAATTCAGTTCCTTTAAACCACGTCATGATAATCGTTATCCCACAAAAATAAAAAGTAGCAGTTTTAGTGCTGTGTTTCGCATTTCAATTAGACCGAGTATAAGAATATCAGGTCCAGTTCAAACTTAATTTAAGGTTGTCTTAGGGAGTCCAAGAAAGTCGTGAAATGTTTTTTGATTGATGTGTGAACATCCAGTAAGTAATCCAGTAATCAAAATATTGATTGGTAAAATAGTAAAATCAATGCGTGACCTTGCAAGTCAGATTTAAAATATTTAATTTAAGTATAATTAAATGCAAAATTAAGTCTATTAAACAAACATTATTAGGTTTATGTCCTTATGAAAAAGAAACAATCTGAAAAATCAAGAATGTTTCTATACTAAGTGTATTCTTTCCATACTTATCCAGAACTGGAAAAGATTTTTAAAAAATGGGACAAGACATGGTTGGCGTTCATCTGTGAACATCAATTTTCAAGTTCTAATTAGCTCCCGTGGTTTCAAGTCTTTGCATCCTTCAACAGATTTTCTTTCAGGTCCTCCATTTATCTCCATCCATGGTCCCATTAACTCTGACCAGGTTCTCTATCAAAGATGAAGCAAAACATCACTACAGTATGATGCTGCCACCACTGTGGTTCACAGTGGAGATCTCTGTTCAGGGGCATGTGAACGGTTAGTTTTCCTTCATGTACAGCCTTCTGTATGTAGGCCAAAAAGTAAAATTTGATTTCATCTGACTTCAGCATCTTTTCCACATGTTTGTTGATTACCCTACTAGGCTTAAGGCAAACTGTCACTTCAGAATTATTTGCTACTTTGTGTTGGTCTATGACATAAAATCCCAACAAAATATGTTGAGGTAGATGGTTTTAATATGAAATCATTTTGCAAAGCACTGTATTCCACTTGTCGTACTTTTATATATTAGCTAATTTCATTTTACTTTCTTGTCAATATTTCATCTTCTTGACCTTGTCTGAATCCACTGCTGCCCTACTATATTTTTAACAGGATTATAAAGTGGCAAGAATACGGAAGAATTGAAGACAAGCAGAGGAAGCAGAGGATGTCCTAAAACAGACACCTAACAGACAGCCAATTGCGAGGAGTTTTATTCAATTAGCTTAGAAAGTTTTTGTTTCAAAGTTAAGCGTGTCACCAGGGAACCAAAGCCAAATTCAGACTCCCCCAAACACTCCAATCTGCCAATTTAAGGTCCCTAACCTTGGGTCAGTGAGACAAGAGCAAAAAAAGGGAGACAAATACACACAAACACCAAAGCACTATCCAGTTATAAACAAATCATTCTTGGCTACTCGCTCGTGCGCAAACACTGTGCTTCCGGCTTTCGCTCTGATTTTATAAAGGTCGGTGCCCATGAGACGCTCTCTAGGAGATTCAAGTGTCTTTTCTGCTTTTCTCAAAGCCTTAATGTTACCTACCTTATCACACATGCTCACACACACACACACACACACACACACACAGTAGAACAGGTTAGCTCATCCCCTGGACAAATCGTTGGCTTTTCTTCTGACGCCCACATCTTATATATCTCTTTCTGACAACTCTATGCTCTTCTTCATTCTCTCCTAACTTTTACCTTTCTGTGGGCCAAAAATCATTTTAGTTAATTTTTGATTTTATTAATTATTGCCAGTAATAGTTTCTCAAACTTAAGAGTTGTGAAATAATACGTTATTAGCTCAAAGAGTCAGCTGGAGTTCAGGAACAGAAAAAAAATAGTTGCGATGGTTTCGGCTGTGTGAGGAGTGGCTGTTCAACAAAAATAATGGCTGTATTTTGTGAACAGGAAGTGAGACAATCATTAAAAAGTTTGATGTGTGTTCTTCTGTTAAATATTACATTTTAATTTGATACATTTTAATATAAACTGTAATATTTTACCTCATAAACAAAATCACCTTACAAAATTGTTCACATCCCTTGAGCGATTTTCCGATTTCCTCATGTTACAACCACACATTTTTGTTCATTTAATTGGGATCTTTTTAACAACACAAAGTAGTGCATGATTGTGAAAAGTAAGGAAAATTACTCATATTTTTATATTTTACACTTACAAATCTGTAAAGGATGGCATGCATATGTACTCAGTTTAACTGACTTAATACTTTGTAGAACCACTTATGGATGCAGGTATAGCTGCAAGTCTCCTGGGGTGTGTTTGTACCAGCTTTGCACATCAAGAGACTGAAATATTTGCCCATTTTTCTTTGCCAAATGGCTCAAGCTCAGTCAGACTGGATGGAGAGCATCTGTAAACAGATTTTCAATTGGATTAAAATTAGGATTTTGATTGAGGCATTCTAACACTTGAATAAGCATTGATCTAAAACATTTCATTGCAGCTGTATGTTTAGGTCTGTTGTCCTGCGTGAAACTACAGCAGCAATAGAGCTGTTTTTTTATCAAGTTATCTGTGGCTTTAATGGTTTATTCTGATGCTAAATTAAACTTCAAATAGTGGTGACGCAGTTATTGACTTTGGGCAAATGGTTAATAGCACTAAATAGAGTTTAGGGAGAATATTTCACCTACCACTGTCATACTCAGAATACTCCTCTTCTGAAATCTGTTCTTGTTATTAACAATGTTGTTGCCTCCCACCAGCGCAGATCTGGTACAACAAGATTTTTGACTGGAATCATAGAGATAGTGTAAAAATGTTTTTAAACAAATTGAGAGAAATGCAGCCAGGGCCTTGATTGCCATCTTGTTATAAAATGGCAATGTGTGTTTTACGAACTTTAAATTACTGATGTATATTAAGTGGTTGTATTTCATAAATTAGTATTGTTTTGGTATCAACTTTAAAGTTTTCTATTAAAAAAAGACAAACACTCACCATTCACCTCTCTAGTACACATGCAAAATGTAAAACTATCTGCCAAAACATTTTGCAATAAATAACACCTTTAGAAAGCGACAGGCTTGGGTTGATAAGAGTCTTACTGTATTATAATCTTAAGTTAAAATACCATGGTTTCATGGTATTTACACAAACATTAAAAACAATTGGATCCAATTGCTTTTATTTAAAACTGGAAGGCAAAAATTATTCATACTAGCCCTAAAAATACATGCTCATTATAATAGTTAAAACCTATCCACTTATCCTTGTAGGGTTGCAGGGGGACTGGTGTCCATTTTGTCACTGGGCGAGAGGACAGGTGGCCTATCCATCACAGGGCAACACAGAGACACACAGGACAAATAACCAAGAAAACACACACTCACTCCTACAGGCAATTTAGAGAGACCAATTAACCTAACATGCAGACTGTGGGAGGAAGTAGCAGAACCCGGACAGAACCCACACATGCATATGGGGGAACATGCAAACTCAATGCAGAAATACCCAGGCTTGGATTTGTACCTAGGGTGTCCTTGCTGCAATTCAACACTGCTGACAACTACACTAGAATGCACTCCACATGTCCGGTTATTATTATTTATTTGTTATTTTCAAAAAAGACTCCAGACAAAAATAAAGAAAAGAAAAAAACACCCAACAAATTTAGAAAATGTTTTCAATTGAACATGCTTTTTGTTGTTCTCTTCTTTAATATACCAACTTGGTACAGTAACACCAGAACAAGCCAAAATTAGGTGATCAATCAGGTCAGAAAGATTATTGGCTCAAAACAGCTCTTACTTCAGGAATCATGCAATTGATCCACACATGAGAAAGCTAATCTCAGGTGAATATAACGACGGTTCTCAAACAAAAGTGCTAATTTTTTCCCCTAATATGTAAGCAGGAAGTGTTTGTGCATGTTGTTGAATTTCAAAGAACATACCACCAAATAGTGGCGTGGCCGGAAAATGACATAATTTTCACGTCTCTACTGTTGCTGTGTGTTCTACGCTAGGTAGATGTAATAAAGAAACTGAAAAAAAAAAATGGTTTGTTGTTGTGTAAACAGGGCCTAAATTTGATAACATGCTGCACGGGAGCCATAAAATAAATAAATATTGGGTAAAATAATTATATTTTTTAATTAATTTATTTAAAAGATGAAATTTAACTCATAATTTACCGGTATATTTAATTATTTAATTAATAATCTTTATTGGTCATTGCACATGTGCATTACAACAAAATTTGTCCCTTATAGGGAGCAGTGGGCTGCCATTGTGCGGCGCCCAGGGAGCATTCTGGGGCTAAGGGTCTTGCTCAGGGAGCCAGAGTGGCAATCTGTGGGATACGAACCTGGCCTCTTGTGTCCCCTCCGGAACGCAAACCTCCTGTTCTAACCCCAGGCCACCACTCCCCCAATTATGTATTAAATAAATAAATGGTGGGGCTGCACAGTGGCACAGTTGGTGGCACTGTTGCCTTACAGCAAGAAGGTCATGTGTTCGACTCCCGGACGGGGGTCTTTCTGCATAGAGTGTGCATGTTCTCCCCCTGAATGAAAAAAAAAAAAACAAGTGACTTCCATGGTTGTTGAAGCCAGATGGGTAGAACTGTGTATTCCAATCATCTCAAATTAGTGTCTTGAAAATGACAATGATTTAACTGTATTCCAATAGCTTCCAACATCACCAGATCCCAATCCAATGGAGCACCTTTGGTATGTGGTGAACGGGAGCTTCACATCACGAATGTACAGCAGAAAAATCTTCAACATCTGTGTGATACCATCATGTCAATATGGACCGAAATCTCTGTATAATGTTTTCAACACATTGCTTAAATTATTCCACAAAGAATTGAGGGTGTGTGGTGATACCTTTTGGTTCAGATAGCCAGTGAAATCTTCAGTTGCAACAGGTACTTTCACTGCAATCCCAATAAAAGTACTGAAACAGTAGGAGCAGTTTGACGTAACATTTTAGTGGTTTTCAAGTCATGACTTTAATAAACCGTGGCATACTTTTATACCGGTGAATGACCCATGTGTACAAAGGAAGTACATTTTTTTTTAGTTTATATGATCTAATATGCCTAAATTTAGCTCAATGATAGACAGCAAAAGCTATTACAGAGCAGACACATTTCAAAATACTGCATCACCAACCACATTGGTAAAATTTCATGGGTTTTATTGCAAATATAACCTGACATTAGGTATACTAAAATGAAACAAAAAGCCTTTCCCCAACAGTTAGGGAAAATATTCCTCAAATTGTCAAGTCTAATTCCACTGCAGAAATTTTTTTTGCTAGTGCTCTCTAATATGACATAAACCCTGTGTGAGAACGCTAAATGTGCTCACACAGTTTCCCTAATCTTCAGGTAGGATGAAGACGGACGCGGCAGCATTATGCTAATGAGCATCAATGCCGTCCAATCACACGCTTCACTGACTGGGGGAGAGGCAGAGGATGGAAAATCAAGAGAACGATGGAATAAAAGAAAAAGAGAAAGACACGGAGGAGAAGGGTGGAAGCAGATAGACCAAAGGAGATTTGTGAGGAAACATTTAATATTTTTACACAATAAATTACTATTAGAAGAAATTGCATGAGAGAAATATCGACATCAATTACCCTTTACTTAATTAAACAGGTCCAAAAAAACATTACGTCACATCAGACACGTGTACAGGGTTAGATTCCAGAGGTATTAAAAGCAAACCTAGATTTTTCTCCTTTACCACTCGCCTCTTTACAATGAGCATTGAAAGACTCAGATAAAAAAAACAAAAAACGTTTCTTGAGGTAAAGAGTTTGATTTAGATTAAATGAAAAATACCATTGCCATAGCAACGCTTCCATCTTTGTAAGCCTTTAAAGGTCTTTCAGAAATTGCCCTGAAGGAAACATTGTGCTTTTCCGGAATATTGTTTCATTTAAGGTGCAATGAATATTGCTGCTGCTGCGTGACCTGCTTGCTCTTCTTCTTTTATTATTTGGATTGCGAGGATTCTATATACTTTAGGAGCTATTAGATCTAAAATAGCTGTTTGTGAATCTGTTTAGGCTGAAAGGCTTAGTGTAATTTATGATAAAGCAAGTCAATCGAAGTATTAAGCAGCATAAAATATCCACTTACGATCTGATATGTACAGGGTGTACCTTTTTCTCTGCCTCTTGTTTGGCATACTGCACCAGCAGCGGCTCTCCATGGTTCTGATGGTACGTTCTTTGGCAGCGGTCTGACAGAGCAGGCTCATTGGGCAGGAAGTTGCTAGCCCACACCTATGACAGAAAGTAAAAGAAAGAAACAAGACAGAGAGTTTTTTGCCCTACCATGATTGCAAACATTTATATCAATAGGTTAAACAAATTTACATAAACAAGAAGGAAACACCAGCTTTTTGATGAACGATTTCAATCAAACTCCACCATGTTTTGGTATTTGCACATAATATGCCGTATCGTTTCATGTGAGAAAACAACCTTTTTTATGAATCAACACAGAAGAATGTCCGGATAATTCAGTCAGTTGGCAAGCATTAGTCTGAACAGAGAGAGATGTTTTGTTTTTTTTACTTTTTACAATCTTTTTAAAAACACCCAGAGTTCTGGGTGTTCTTTCATGAGCTCTTCCCTTCTGCTCTCTCGGATCTAGTTCACATAGTTGGTTTTATGGAGAAACTTTGATTTTGGTGCACTCTGTGTTGATTTGTCCATATGTGTTGGATTATGCTGCTGAAAGACAAATAGAGGATTCATTTTCAGCCTTCTAGGCCACCAGATTTTTATTTAAAATATCCTGGTACTTTCAAGAGCGTATGGTTCCCTGCACTCTATCAAGGTTTGAAGACCCTTTGACAAAGAAAGAGATCCAGAGCATCACAGATTCTCCACCAGGCTAACAGCCTGAATTATAAAACTACATGCATATTTGCCTTAACTAAATGGTATATTCTAATCTTTCCCATTTTTACTGCATATGTTTGGTAGATTTCAGAAGTGCAGCGCAGGTGGGACAATGAAATATTAATAAGATATTTGTCCAAGAATTACTGTGTTGCACTTTAAAAAAGGGGGGGAAAGGTTTTCCCTTTATGCCATAAAAATAACTACTTAATAAACTGAATTGGTTCTTTTTTGGCAAACTTAAATCAGAACTAGTCCCACTTTTCCAGAACTACCAATCCACTGGAAACTGGAGTGGTTGAACATAATACATGAACTGCAATGAGAGGGCACGTCTGCATAACAAGAAAAAAGCATAATCACAAGACGTGCGTTCACCAAGTTGCTGATATTCTGTCAACATTGGGTCTGTTGCATTTTAACCAAGGTCTATGGTATAAACTAGATCAGAAAATTCATCTCATATGAAGAGTGTTGCTCCTCCCTGAAAATTGTTGTGAAGGTGTTGGAGCCAATTAGCATATCAGAGAGCTGTTTGTGAAAAAAGTCACACATGAAACACTGCCAATGTTGCTGTTGCACAGTTTTAATGATGATAAATTTGTTAAAATGACAATTTGTTTAGAGATTTAATATGTTTGCATTTGTTACTCAATAAAATTAGTTTAACCTTTGTAACCTAATTAGTCTACCATTACTCTAATTCAGTGATTTGTATTATAATTATTTGTTTTAAATTTGTTCTTATACTGAACATAACTCTTTTTCCATGTGTTTAGTTGTTAAAGCCCCAACTTGAATGTTGCAGTTAGGAACCACCTCATTACAAGGGCTATTTGACATGTACTGAAGTAAACTATTACACTGCATTGGTGAACAAAAAATAGTCCTAAACATATCGAAGCACTGCGATACTAGTATGAACAATAACCTATCATGTTAATCTTAATGTGGGCTAACATTAGAGTATCAGTAAAAAAGTTCACAACATCATAGCAGATACTTCCAGAATATATGGAGGGGACTGCCTTTTCTTAAGCTGATGAAAATACTCAACAGGAGGGCTGGAATTGATGGTTGAGGCAGATAAACCTTCCATATGTACTGGGATTTTCCATGAAATGTACAGAAATGTAGCCTAAATACAAAGGTTCTACATAGATGGGCAGAAGGATGATAGAATATTCTTTCAGAGTTGTTTCCTCTTTCCACACTTATCCGGACCTGGAAGAAATTGCCTGACTGCATAGAAGATCTTTAATAGGTGGTGGTGGTGAAATAATAACAACGAAAAGCAGTCAATTAAACTGACAGTTCCATAAATTATTAAAATGTGTATATTTTAACAACCATCCATTTATAAAAAAATATTGCTTCTCCATAAAGATTCAAAACTTGTTCCTGTTGCAAACTTTCAGTGGCTAATTGTGCTAAAATATAGCTGTTAGTTAAATTGGTTGACTTTTTTCTCTGCTTGTCAGGATATTATTGTCCTTTGTTTGGTAATTTTGTAACATCACTTCTTTTCAAGGTCAATAAACTCAGCAGCCACTATATTAGATACACCAGTTCAGTTGCTTAGTTACACAAATAGCAAATTAGCCTCATAGATGGCAGCAACTCACTGCAATTCAGCATCTAGGTGTAAGGAACACAGCTTGCTATGCATCAGCATCAGAATGTGGACGAAAGGGGATTTAATTTACTGGACATGGCATGGTCGTTGGTAAAAAAAAAAAAAAAAAAAAAAAAAAAAGAAAATCAACGTTTCAGAAAACAATGATCTACTGGGATGTTAGCGCAAAACCATCTCCTAGGTTTACACAGAATGTTTCAAAAAAGGGAAAATCCCCAGTAAATGGCAGTTGTGTGGACATGAATGCCACAGCAGTCAGAGGAGAATGAGTAGACTGGATTGAGATGATGGAAATAATACAGTTGCTCATATATAACCATTTGTAGCAGCCAAGGCCTGCAACATTGCCTGGTTCGATGAATCTCGAGGAATCTACCAACAGGTCAGGCAGCTGGTCGTAGAATAACGGGAATATCTTCGTGGCAGACCATAAGCCAATTAGAACGAACAGAGAACCATTTATCTACCTGAGAATTGATGTTGCAAATTGGTTTCTTAAAAATGTACTGAGTTCATATACTCCATCGGCATCCAATCAAGCACCTTTAAGATGTGAAGGTTTGGAAGATTAACATCATGGATGTGAAGTCGACAAATCTGAAGCAAAGGCAAAAACCTTTAGGAATGACACCTTGCTGAATCTTTGCCTCCAAAACGTAGGGCAGTTTTGAAAGCCAAAGGGGGTTCGACCTGACATAACAAAGGTGTACGTAATAAATAGGCCGGTGAGTGTACGTTTTCTTTACAAAACTTGTTTACCTTTCATGAGCTTTTTATGTTCAATGTCAGTAAAACAGCAACTGTATCTCACTGAGCTAAAAAGAAACTGAATGTCTAAAGTTATGAAGATAACTACAAACCCTGCCAAGAAAAAAGTCATGAAAAAAGTGATTTGGGTGTCCGACACACATACTTTTCAATGGCACCTCCATTTTATCTACCTTCAAATGCCCCCCTGTCTCCCACCTTTTTCACATCTCCTGATTATGCTCCTCCCAGACCCATTCCCTTCCCATTTCCTCAACCAGAATGTCTTTTTGAAACCGCTTTTGAATCTCTCCTCCTAGATTAGTATTGACTGCCTGCCCACCTCTTGTCACACTGTAGGCCTTGGTATTCAGCTTTTGCTTTATATTCTCTTTTGCTCATCCACTCCAGTCAATGTCTTTCAATAATATAACGTTACGTAACTGCAAAAATATGAAATACATTCAATATGTTACACTCATTTTTTTAGTAGGATTGTACGTGAAGAGAAAACTAACCGCATCACTAAATGAACCGACTCTTTAAGGCTGATCCCATAAGCATCAGAATATTATACCACATGCATACACAGACAAAGAAACATACACAAAAAAATGATGCTCCTAACTGTGATAATAACTCTAAAACAAACAAGTTTAAATCAACCATACTGATTGCTAACTGAAACAAACACATTATTCCAGCATTGCTCTCAACAGCCACCAATCGGTACTCTTTATCAGACTGCATTTACCTTAAATGAGATGCTGGCAATTTCACCAATTGAGCAAGTGAGCATCTCTGGAGAAAATTATGTATGACGCTTCAAAACACATGAGATGCAACATATCTAAGAACTATTCCACTTCATTTGCTTGCACACTTCTTTAAACTTTACTACATTCTTTGGACCTCATAATGCAGTTCTATCACATTTCAGAAAGCTTTTTATGGGTAACAACGAACATAACAGAATACTCAAACTCACATTTGCACAATGTGAGTTTGAACTTTATGGAATTTTAATGAGTATTAAAGCCCACAAGCAGTACAAAACTACCCTACAATTCAACTACAGACTGTGGGCTGCAAGATAATTCACAAGAGTAGAAAAAAATAAAATTCTGAACAAGAGGTATTTTGGTTTCTTCAAAATTAAAATCCATATATGCAAAATGGCAAGCAACACAACGTATGCAAAAAGCTGTGTAGTAGCAACCTGATGAGTGAAGCTTTCACCAAAATTTCAATTTATTTTTCTGTTTTAACACTCTTATAATTTGTAATTTTTATCTTTTCAAACTCGCCAAATAATATAGAACTTAGAGCTCTTCATTTTTAACATGTTATTCATTTATGCAACATTTTATGTCATTAAGAGCAGGATTTGCAATTAAATCATTCTATTAGATCATGAGCTCTGTAATAATCAGAGGCATTCTCTGCTCCTTTGAGCAGCACTGCTTCAGACTCCATGATTAATTCTCTTAGTTCTCTAAATAAACATTTTAATCTCAGGATTTATTACAGTATTTTCTCCTAATACAAAAAAAAATTAACTGCATAATAGAAATTTAAAACAAGTGCTCTTGATTATTTGAGCATGTCTGTGCACAGGTTTGCTGAGGCCTCTCTCAATTCAGCAAAAATATGTTTTTTTTTTTGGCTCCATGAACTCTCATGCAGGTCTTATTTTATGGTTTTTAGTGGAGATAAGGGTAACTTTTCATGATGTGTAGAAATATTGAGGCAGGTAATTGACCAACGTGGTGTGCAAGGAGAAAGATGCTGGGCAGCAGATCCTCTAAAACAACAGTGCTGCCATTCCATCCACTACATCTCTGAGATTTAAAGCAAATGTCTGTCCCCTAAGTAACAAGATGGGTTATTGACAGCTCCAAGTACACACATATTAGCAAGTAATAGAATTATTGTTTCTAATTCTGACCAGCTCCAAAGGCAAATCCTCGTAAAGGGGACATATCATGCTTTTAAATTCTTCCTTTTCATGAAATTATTTTTTTTGGTTGACTGTCCTCTCTGGTGTCAGATGCTGTGCAGCTTGGAGGATTTTTCCTAATACTTTTCTACTTATGGACATTTGTTATGATGCATTGCCATGGCAACAGGGTTGTTTCTTACAACTGGGATTAATATCTCAAAAGCTCAAACAATACTTCAACTACAACCCCAAATCCCTAATGAGTTATTTTTCAGAGACCTGTTCTGGTACCAAAGAAAACTCATCCATCAGTCCTCAATGACTATGGATCTGTTGCCCTGACATCCCACATCATGAAGGTCCTAGAGAGACTCCTGTTGGCCCACCCGACTAAGCAAACAGTAAACCATCAGGACCCCCTTCAGTTTGCTTATCGCTGTGGAGTTGGAGTTGAAGATGCCATCATACACCTGCTTTAACAAACCTACTGTCATCTGGACAAAGCCAGCAGCACTGTGAGGATCATGTTCTTTGATTTCTCCAGTGCATTTAGCACAATTCATCCTAATTTGCTTTGTCAGAAACTCCAGAAGACTGAGGTGGAAGCCTCAACAATCTCCTGGATCAAAGACTACCAGACAAACAGACCACAGTTTGTGAGACTGAAGGGTTGTGAGTCTAACCAGGTAGTCAGCAGCACAGGAGCACCACAGGGGACTGTACTCTCAACCATTCCTGTTCACTCTCTACACCACAGACTTCCATTACAAGATAGACTCCTGTCATCTGCAGAAATACTCGGATGATTCTGCAGTAGTGAGGTGAATCAAAGATGGACAAGAATACGAGTACAGGAAGGTGGTGGACCCCAACAATCTCCAAAGACTACCTGACAACCGTTTTATGAGAGTCGCCATTAACTTCATTCATTTCACTTACGTCAGTGTGTCTGTTGGACCAGACCACAGATGTCAGCCTTCACCCCCCACGTGCATAGGTGTTGATGTTTTTTCCTTGGACCACTGTTAACAAATACTGACCACTGCAAACTGGAAACACTCTACAACAGTTGGGGTTTTGGAGAAGCTCTGTCCCAGTACTATCCCAGGCTGGCCCTTGTCAGATTCAATTCAATTCAATTCAAAAATACTTTATTAATACTTTATTAATCACAAAGGGAAATTAAATGTTGTTGTCTTGCCAAAAAGGGACTACAGTCATGTTCTAGCAAAAGGTGGCTCCTTGGACAAAATGACACAGTAATAGATACTGTGTAAAGTGAATGTGCAATCATTGACCAATCATTGCAAGGATTGTGACTATATGGACATTGGGCCCTGACAACAGCCCATGAGGCTATTGGTATACATCTGTCTTTGAACGCAATAATCTACTATCAACCTAACAGCAGTTTGGTTTGCATCACTGTTAGGGTTTTTAATATTTTTATATTGTTTATCACTTGTGTCTGCTCTAAGTGCTTTCTTCCCCCACATGCAATAGACAAAGAGATAAGAGAGAAGGGTGAGTTATGCTATTATCAGCAACATCTAGGGACTGGCACCAATCCTCACTCCTTTCTCTCTGCTTAAAATCAAGACACATGAACCCTAACCTTACACACACACACACACACACCCCCACCTTGAATGTTGTTTGAACTGTGTGTGACCAAGCATGTATAAATAAAGAGAGGGGGCTAATACTTCGTAGTCTGTATTGCACAGCTACCCTTGCCGCAAGTAAAACTGACTCTGTGTCGTTCCTTACCTCTGAGTTGATTAAATAATACCTATCAATCACGCAAAGACCAGATAACAGCCCAAAGAGAAACCAAAATATAATCCATTACTAGAAGATACAACTTATGTAAAAGGTATTTATTTTGATAGATATTTCAAATTCAAAAGTCCTTTATGTTCAATGTTGCAGCTCTACACAGAAAAATTTATTTACACTGATGGCTCCTGGAGTTAAAATGGGCTATTACTATTCAAGAGACATATCTTTCCCTTGCTCCTCTCTGATCCTGTGAGACCAAAGTTATCAGAAGCAATGCTGCCTACAGAACAGGGTTAAAATGTTTTGCTTCAAGGTTTACATCTAAGCCTCTAAAGTTTTGGCCAGTGGATTACGGGGGGGGGGGGGGGGAGGAGAGACACAAACACGTGGATTTTAATGTACTAACATACATAGGATGGAAGTAAAATGATTTAATAAAAAAAGGCAATAAAACTACCAAAATGTCTTGAGCCAAATTATATTTTAGTTACACAAAAAAATAAAGCTATTGATTTCTTACAACTACACATGGCAAAAGATAATATCAATATTAAAAGATATATATAATTAATAATCTAAAATTAAACACGAATTTCACTTTACTCCATAATCTATTTAGCAATCTTTTCTTCAGTGACATACTGCCATCTGCTGGTAATTTCCACACTCTTGTCAAAGAAAAAACTGGACTCATTAAAGCTCTGTTTGTCCGTTTTATACACTACACTTATAACTTACACTACATTTATAAAATATTATTTATCATTTGGGGGAAACATATTATGGGACGAAGAACAAAAAAAACTAGTTTATTCATAAATTATCATTATAGATCGTCTGGTTTTCTCCATCGTGTAGTTTTGATGAACTTCTAAAGAAACCCTGATATCTATTTGCAAGTCAATGTGTGCTGTTCTCTGCTATATTATCTTAGCCCTGATAGTCATGCTTCTATAAACTTGTATTTCACTAATATTTTATGTAAAAGGACAAAATAAACCGGTGCATGAATGTGAAGTAAAAGGAAAAAAGATATATGGTTTTCAGAAATTGTCACAAAAATCTGAAAATGTGGCTTGCATTTGTATTCAACCTCCTGAATCAATATTCCATGGTATTTCAAGTGTGTTTTGCTGCAACTACAGCTGTAAGATCATATCTTGACAGAAGGCCTTCAGATGTAGCAATGTTTAGAAGTATTTGGTGATCATAAAGAAATAAAGTGATGACATCTTAACAACACAAACAGAAGTACAGGATAGCAACACACAGCATGTCGAACAGACATCGCTGTGACAGACAGCTCTCCAGACACACTGGCGCCATCCTTTCTCAAAGACCACTATTTAGGGTTGTAGTCCTGAATGCAGATAGACCACTGCCCCAGTCTCAAGTCTTTTCCAGCCTTGATAATTGCCCTGTATTTAGCTTAATCCATTTTCCATCAACTCTGATCAGCTTCCATGTCCATGAACGACCACCAACACGGTTAACTCTAGGGATAGTGTGTGCAAAGTTCAATTTTCGTCTCATCTGACCAGAGCACCTTCTTCAACAAGTTTGCAGTGTTCCCCACATGGCTTGTGACAAACTGGAAATAGGAGTTCTAATGGCTTTTTTCAGACAACTCTTCCTCAAAGGCCAGACCTGTGGAGTGGAGAAATAATAATTGTTCCAGTGGACTGATTATCTTACCTGAGCTGCGGATCTTTGCAGCTGATCCAGTATTCCCATGGGCCCTTTGTTGCTTCTCTGATTAATGCACTTCTTGACAGGCCCGTTGTCAGACACCCATTTATCATTTTCCTTCCACTTCATAATTACTCCCACCTTTGTGTTTGTCTATCACATAAAATCCCAATAAAACACACTGAAGTTTGGGGATGCATCATGACAAAAGGCAAAGCTTCAATTCAATTCAATTCAAAAATACCTTATTAATCCCAAAGGGAAATTAAATGTTGTTGTAGCTCATTATGAAGGTTTCTTCAAAGAGCCGTTGTAGATGCTGATGGTCGGTCTTACAGCAGATCTGAAGAAGCCTCTGACTGAAGACACTCTGTTGTTGTAGGACAGTCTCATGAAGAGGATGCTCAGGGTTCTCCATAATGTTCTTCATTTTATGAAGAATCATTCTTTCCACAATGATCTCCAGAGGTTCCAGAGGAGTCCCCAGAGCAGAGCCAGCCTTCTTTATCAGCTTGTTGAGCTTTTTTAAGTCCCTGGATCTGATGCTGCTTCCCCAGCAGATGATGGCAGAAGAGATCAAACTCTCCACAACAGACTTATAGAAGATATGCAGCATCTTGCTGCAAACACCAAAGGACCTAAGCTTCCTCAAGACGTACAGTCTGCTCTGTCCCTTCTTCTAGATGGCTTCACAGTTGCATCTCCACTCTAGTCTGTTGTCCAGGTGAACACCGAGGTATTTATACTCCTCCACTACCTCCACTTCTTCTCCCATGATAGAAATAGTTTTTGACTTATTCCTGTTTCTCTTAAAATCTATAATCATCTCCTTTGTTTTAGTCACGTTCAAGAGGTATGACTACTCTGCAAGGCTCTCCATTTTTACTTATTATCTATTGTAATGGTATAGGCTGCTTTATCTATCAGACATTTCTGGGAACAATGTCACATTTTAAAATTCCATCATTTCGCTCCATCTATTTCTCTTTTTGCACTTTTCCTGTATCACATTTTTATGTGACAGTTTGACAGGAAATGCCTCTCTCTCCCTCCCTCTCCCAATTGTTAGTCTTGCTAAATCACCTTACTGAAGAGGAAAACATGAAGACAAGCAAAACATCCGAGCTGTAATAAAGGTGTGACTATGCATACGTTCTTACACATAATGTGGCAAAGCCACACAGCTGCATCTAATTTCTGGATGAGGACTCAATTAACAGCTTCGATGCTGTGACATTTCTAACTTCAAAATCTGGACGTGTTTTTCTTACACATTTCTATTTATTCAGAGGTTTGTGAAGAAGCTGCATCTTAGATCTGCAAATTGGGGGCCTTGTAAAGAAAGGTGTTGTGCATATGTGATAAAAGTGTTGTTTTATGTTATTTGAAACTCATTCTGCTTTTTAAAAGAAGCTGCCCCATGTGAATATCTAAACTTCAACATTAATTAAGCTGCAAATTATTGTAGGACTAGAGTTTTTTCTATTACTTGTGAAGACTTCATTTTTTAAATTTTCACAATATCAAGGTAATTAACTTATTCAAAAATGTGCATGGATTTTCAAAGTATGAGATCAGTTAATATCATCAGTTACATTTTCTTCTTTTAAGAGGTATTAAAGTATAAAAAGAGTGTTCCACACTTTGTGCAGCCTCTGTGAAAGCTGCAAAAAAACCTTAAAATACGTTTATCTGTTATTTCAGCAACTTAATCTCACAATTTTTGGTAAAATCCAACCTCTTATGAATGTACATTTGTTAATTCAAGTAATTATCTCACATAAAGAAAAAAGAAGCAATGCCAAAAAATTATTTGCACTCATAATAATAAAATAACTGTAACTGTAAATTACATTCTTATTTTGTTCAGTGTCTGGGAAGACCAATATTTCAAATAGGAAAGACAGGACAACATGCCATCCAAGTGAGGCAGATAAGCTCACCATTAGACAACTGCAGCAAAGAAGAGGTGGCAAAGACCTCATAACAATCACAATACACTATCTACTATCCAACCTGACATTTAGGAAGCATGTCAGGAAAGATTGAGCTTTTAGACAATAAAACACTCAAAAAGGGTGTGGCAAAAAACAAAGGATGAATATGTGACAATTCCTGTGTAATGGTGGATAATCTGTGATGCTGAAGGTCTTTTTCTCTTCCAACCTTGCAGAAAACATAACCTCTTTGAATTACCAGTACATTCTAAACAACAATCTGGTGGAGTGTACCAGAAAACTGTAAATAGGTCATCCTTAGGTCTTTCAGAAGGATAATGTTTCAAAACATAGTGCCAAATCAACACAGAACACAAATGAATGTTTTAACATTATTTTTTAACTATGCTTATACTATCTCTTTAACTCAGCCCTAAGTTCACCTTATTCCTGTAGGTAAAAGTAAGGCTGGCAGAAACCTCAGATGAAGTACAATGACTGTGGTAAAATATAATTATCTGAACAATAAGTTATGTGCTCATCCAGTGGACTGTGTGGACCGAGTGTATAAAGTCTATTGTACTCAGTGTGTGTTGCAAATCTCGAAATAACTAAATTAGGTTATTGTCCCATAACCTAATTTCCTTACAGAAGAAAGCATATTATAGAAAGTTACTTTGGCAGTTATGCACTGATGGATTGTCGAAATGAAATTTTCCCATAGCAGATGGATTCATTTCAAACGTATAAACATAATATCCACCAGCTGGAGGTCACTCACTCTTATTTTGGTTTGATCAGCATTCATAATTTTCATATTTCATAAGCGTCAACTTATCTATATGGGGATCGAAACCACTCAATGAAAACAGGTTGTACCATAAAGTCTTCAGAAAAATCTTCAGAATTTAATTAAATCTGAGCATTTTTTGATCATTTACCAACTAAAGTAATGAAGAACAGCTAACTATCAAGAGGAATTCACTAATATGCAACAGTTTAAGTACAAGGGTACACAATAGTTTGTTTACAGGTACAAAATTGCAATGTTATAAACTTTTTATAACCTTAGATGTTCTCTTTTATTTGTGAAAGCAGTAACTTTTTTTAACAACTAAATGTGTGGAGTCTAGTGTGACTTTAACTAAAACCTTTTGCTTTGGGTCAAATGAGGCTAAGACTGAGCTTTTGGCAACAAACGCTCAGGTGATTCTGGTGTAAAACAAAGAATGATAATTCAGAGAAGCACCTCATGCACAGTGCTAAGTTCTGTGATAGAGTGAGCCTGTTTCTTTTTTAAGTACAAGGAACCTTGTTCGAGAGCATGGCCTCGTGAACTCTTTTAAGTACCAGGCCAATTTAAAACTTTGACTAAACGAAAAGGACTCTTCCATACCAAAAAAAGATAAACACAGCAGGCCTGAAGTAGCAAAGAGCATCTATGCGAAATTTTTAAAAAGATCAATCAGCAATTCAAATCATTTGTGTTTGGAATTCCCTCTGTATGGTGTTTAGGTGATCGTCCTACCTGGCAGTGAGGATGTGGATTCGAACAACCCATCATCGCCCCCTTATTTTCAAAGATCTGCAGACAGAAAGTGGAAGGTCAAATAAATTTAAGTTGTTAATAACACGTGGTGTTTATTTGTCATAATACAAGTTATTTTGTAATAACCAAAAGCATGTTGAATGTTTGAGGGAAGCATTTCCTTTACTGTGTTTACAAATGAATGTGAGTCAGGTCAGTTTGGGATTTGGTTTAAATTCAGCAACTATGTTGAAGTGGCTAATTTATGATTTATTGTTAGTGTAAGTAGTTTATGTTCCAACAATATAGCAGCCCCTGAAGTTTAAAACAAAAACTGTGCTAACACAAAAAGTTTTTTTCTCCCCCAGAGGACTTGCTTGCCAGGTAAAGGTTATTCACCTTAATACATGTTTTCATACATCTCTCTTTCCGCTGCATGTGTCTGAATATGCAATTTAGCCAAGAGGCACCACTGATGTTTTACTCCGTTTAATGGAAGACACCTTAAAATACTAAATAAAAAATATACCAGGCAGAAAACTGAATGGAAAATGGTGTGAAATTTGTGTTGGGCACACTTTTTACAGATATCTAACCAAATTTAGGAAAAATAGGAAAAATCTGATCTGTAGTGTGAAAATGATTAGGACTGAGGGGAGTGTGTGCTTCCTGTACCTGAACCCACGGGTATGTGGCACCAAGTTCCTCTAAAAGCTCCGCCCACTTATCAATCACCTTGACAACCTCTTGTTTTTTCATCAGAGGGAGGGTGATGTCAGACCAGGGGTGGAAACACATTACCTTACTAAACAAGACACAAAGAATAAGGAAGAAAAAAAGGGAGTTACACAGTAAGCATATAACAATATATCAGGACAGAACCCATAAGCAGATATCTAAATTTAAAACAGAGTGAACCCCTTTTATTAAAGAAGCAAGGTTAATGAGTAAAACGGAGGAAATAAAATCATTCTCTCTGGATGTAAAGCTTGACAATTTTAGGGAAATTGCTAATAGGCTTATGTCATTGGATATATGTTTACCATCTTTAAAATAATGAATTGTGTATGTTTGTTTATCAGAAATTATCAGTAAATAATAGATGTGTAAAAAGCAACAAACAAATATAAAAAAATATATATATATATAATAATAAAATTAAAATATAAACTGAAAATTTTAAAAGAAACTTATCTTTAATATGGTACATTTGACAGTAGGAAAAAACTAGTTTTCAACAAAGTCACGTGCCACAATTATTGTAATCCTAATAATTCCAACAAAGTAAAGGTAGCCGAAGTATTTAAAAAATAAGAGCTTACTATTTAAAGTTGTTCACAGTGTCAAGAAACTTTTAGTCAAAATCAGAATCAGCTTTATTGCCAAGTTCGTACATACAAACAAGGAATTTGACTCCGGTACACTTTGCTCTCTGGTTTTTGTTTTTGCATTACAGAATATACATATATACAATATACACATATATAAATAAAAAGGTGTATTTGCAACATCTGTATGCTGTTGTTTAGTCAGTAATGATTTCCTGTTTCTCTGGGGCATAAATATGCGTGAAATGAGGGTCCATTTCTCTTAAGCCCTCTTCAAATTGGGGAAGTCAAGAAAACATGCCACACGGTGTTTACCCCTATTAAGCAGCAAATGGCTAAAGGAAAATTACTGCCCTTTTAAATTGCTCACAGGTGTAGTCAGAAAATTAATTAAAAAGTTCAAAACTATTGGGATTGTGTTCATCCCAATATCTAGATGCCAAGTGTTGTTTTTGCAAGGCATGCAAAAACAAAATATTTTATGATTTAACCAGAACCATGTGGTTTTATTCTGTGGCAGCTCTGCTTGGCAGGGTAGTTTGGACCATGTAGACCCCTCTTTTGTACATGACCCTCTCTCCGGATGAGGATGGGGGTTGTTGGGGGCCAGGGTCGCTCAGGTTCAGGCACGAGCCGGGGCTAGGCCGGACCAGGTTCAGGTGCTGAGGCTGCCTGTCTGTCTCCACTCCCGGAGGAAAGGGGACCACCACCTGGGTCTGGGGACTGGTATCAGCACCTGGACCTGGTGATTATAGAGTATGTATGGGGAGTGTGAGTGAGTGTACGACGTCCATTGTTGTGTGTCTTTACGTTGGGTGCGTGGCTGTGAGTGTTTTTATGTGTATGCATGAGGTTGGGAATGTGTTATTGTGACTGTGTGTGTCTGTTTTTTGTATCAGGTTGGGTCTTGGGCTGCTCCCTCTCCTGGATCAGTTTAGGTCCCCCATCAAATGTGGGGCCTGTTCCCTCCCCGCCACACAATCTAACGGTGGTTGGTGTCTCTGCCCGCCAGTGTACTTGTGGTTCTCGGCATCCGGGGCTAGGTGCTTTGGTGTGTGCTGGCTCACTCCCGGTGGCTGCTTGCCGGGGCCTTTACCCCAGGGCTCTGTCGGGCCTCTGCATGGGGAGTGGTACGTCCCAGGGTCTTTGGTGTATGGGTCCATGGCTGGATCTGCTCGGACGTAGACGGCTGCCGGTGGGGCCTGTGGGCTTGTCGTTGCAGCTCCCTGGGGCTTCTGCACTGTGGCTGCTGGGTGGTTCCCCTAGGACTCTCCCCTGCTCTTCTCTGGGGGGGGGTTGTGGTAGTCCCAGCGGTGGTTCTCCTGGGGTTCCTGTGCTCTGGAAGACCTTTGGATGTCTGTGGCTTGGATCTCCTCTGTATCTGTCCCAGGTCCCGGGGGGCAGGTCTGTGGCTCCTCACACTCACTAATGCATATTTATATGGAGAAACTTTGTATACACAAGCGAGCTCACACTCAGACCCACAGGTGTTTAGATTCAGATGTTAACAGATACACAAATGTTCTATATTGAGCCGCATTAACCACTAAATAGATCTCGCATTGATAAGTACCGTGCACTTTTCGGTAAAAAAGCTGGTAATATGAACGTTTTTGCAGGTCTGGAAGCAAGCAGTGTGTTATCTTGTATTCTCTTCATCCTCCTTTCTTTCCTCCATTGTTTTCACCTTCTCTTCCCTTCTTCTTTATACCTCAACTTTCTCTTTTTCGTGCTTCTTTTTTTTTCTTTTCATTTCTGTCTCCGCGTCCGTAACAACTGAAATAATCCCAAAGCAGTTTCTAATAAAGTTTATTTTTATAAATATCAAGCAGAGTTTTAAAGCGTTAGCTGTAATGCTTCACTTGTGAAAGTAAATCTGTTTTTCTTGGCACTCAGACAACAATTCTGAGTGCTACTCTGCCGGACAGGACACGGTTAAAAAAAAAGAAAAAAGAAAGAAACCAAAGCATGGCATCATTGGGAGATTCAAATAAAAAACTGTGGGGCTCGGCCAGAAAACGTAAAATGGATCATCATTGTGTCTTTCCACGAAGTAATGATGCAAAACATATGGCAAAATAAACACAAAATGGTACATCAGAACCACTATCAAGCTTCTATCATGCCCTTCACAGTTCTCAGATCTAAATTCTGTAAAAAATCCATGGGCTGAGCTGAAGAACAGGAAATATAGGATGGGACAGAGAACTCTGGACCATCTGGAAAGACTGAGCAAAGAGTGATGGTCAGATACCCCTCTCTCTGAATGGTCTAGCATTGTAAAATGTTAAATTGGTCAACTACACCACTTTGATGTTTTGAAAACAAATAGTTCTAACCATGTGATTTTCTTGTGTACATGTATGTGTATTTACAGTATTTGTTTTATATAAGAAAAAAAGACAGGTTGGTTGTGGTAGTGTTATCTGCTTGTTTTGTTTCATAGCAGAATAGCTGACTACTCTGGCTGTAAGGTGTTCATTGTGTTCATCAGAGAAACAGCCTGGGGGAAGAGACTACTTCTGTGGTGGCTGGTTTTTGCAAATATAGCTCTGTAGTGTCAACCTCAAAGTAAGAATCTAAAGAGTTTGTGTCCAGGATGTGTGGGGTCTGCAGAGATGTTAGCTGCCCATTTCCTGACCCTAGACTATTACAAGTCTTGGATGGAGGGAAGCTAAGCCCTGATGATCCTCTCTGCAGACCTGATGGTTCGTTGAAGTCTGAATGTGTCCTGTTTTGCAGATAATCCAAATCACACAGTGATAGATGTGCACAGGACAGACAAAATAATGACAGTCTAGAAGGTGACCAGCAACTCCTGTGGAAGGTTGTACTTCATGAGTTGCCAATGGGTGTACAGTCTCTGCTGGGCCATCTTCCAAACAGTTTATTTGCATGAGAACCAGCTCAGTTCCCAAGGGTGGCTTCTTGGAACCAGACATGATCCACAACAGACAAAGTGTCTCTAAGGATGGTGAGGGGAGGGGGTGTGGGGGGGATTCCACCATCATCTCCACTGTCTTGAACAGGTTAAGGTCCAGGTGGTTCTGACTGAACTAGTGGACCAGCCAATCCCCCTCCTGTCTGTATGAAGACTCGTCACTGGTGGGGTCTTCAGGAGTTTCACAGACCAATCCACTGAGGTGCAGTCATTTGTGTACACAGAATAATGTGCACAGAGAGGAGTGAGGAGAGAACACACTCCTGGAGGCCGCCGGTGTTGTGTGGGAGCAGATGCTCCCCACTCACCAGCTGCTGCCACTCAGGCAGGACGCTGGTGATCCACTGACAGATAGATGCCGACACTTAGATTGGTAAGCTTCTGATGGAGGATGTCTGCGTTGATGGTGTTGAAGACAGAGCTGAAATCAATAAACAGAATCTTGGGTGGATGAGGTGGAGCAGGATGAAGTGTGCTCCCAAGTTGACTGCATAGTCTGCAGACCTGTTTTCTCAGTAAGCAAATTGCAGGGGGTCCAGTAGGGGGACTGTGATGTCTTACAGATGCTTCAACAACAGCTGCTGCCACTCAGGCAGGACGCTGGTGATCCACTGCTGACACTTAGATTGGTAAGCTTCTGATGGAGGATGACTGGGTTGATGTTGTTGAGCCTGCAAATTGCAGGGGGTCCAGTAGGGGGACTGTGATGTCCTACAGATGCTTCAACACCAGTCGCTCAAAGGATTTCAAGACCACAGACGTCAGAGGGGAAGGTCAGTAGTCATTTATTCCTGTTGGTGTGTTACTTGGGACCGGAATGATGGTGGGACGCTTGAAGCAGTAGGAAAACTGACGCAGCTCAAAATCTGATCAGATCTCTCTGTTCCTCTTGGTGCATCTATTATTTATCATTAGTTTTCTGTTGCGGTTCTGGTTGGAATTAATAAGTAATAAACATGCCACTGCTATCACTGATCTACTTGGCCTGGTTAAATTGATCATTTGCAGGAGTGCTGTTTGTATCTCTGGTGTACAGTGAGATCACTGCTCTGGGCTTTCCAGAGACTGACTGTCAAATGCTACTGCACATCTACTTTGAGATGGTTTTTGGAATGCTTTGCTGAAGGAAAAAAAAACACCCCATGCTCAGGTTTCTTGCACATGTATATTTTCAAAGATCTATATGATGTTGCTTCCAGTTGGGGAGTCAGCACACATCCACATTATAGGATAAGGCATTGACAGATGTATTTGAAAGAAAAAATATATATATTATGTTACTTGAACTAGATATAAAGTCAATTCTACAATACTGGGTTTAGATAAAAAATATGCTGTGGGTTCAGCCATATGGAATCATGTGTTACTGTGTTTTTAAACCTTTTATAGAGAGAGATTATTATGGTATGAATTGATCACACCTCCTTAATGTCTCTGTGGGCTTGAAATAAAAAGTTCATTGTTAATATATCTGTTTTCTGTCAGGCTTACACACAGCGCCCAGGCAAACAAATGTTACTATCGGAGTAAAGAAGATAATACATTTCTATTGACAGTCACAGTCTTCTGGGATAGAAAGCAGCTATTGTGCGATCAATAATTAAACAGGACTTTGGTGTTTATGCTCAGAGCAAAAATGAATGGTCTGTATGTATAAATTGTTCATGAGAAGGCTTTTACAATAGCTGGAAGCTCTCTAAACAATTTTTTGAAATCCAGTCTAACTCTGCAAGCTTGAAAAAAAAAGCTTTTTTTTTTTTTTTGCGGCAATAGTGCCCATGATTTTTGTTATTTTTTCAAAAGTAAGTAGACAGGAAGTGGGGTGGAGAGAGGGGGAGGACATGCAGCACAGCTCTCCAGGGTCGGGACTCAGACCCGGGACAGCTGCGTCTGAGCCCGAAGACTCCGCACCCCTCTAAAATGATGCTTCTTATTGTGCAGGCTTCTGGGTGGACGACATAGCCAAGTTATCATTTTACAATTTTATCCTAATATTCCTAATATTAGTATCCAAATATTAAAACATTTAATAGCAATTAAAGAAGAAACGTATAACAGAACATTTTGGTTAGAGAACATTTCAGAACAGATTTGGTTACGTTTTTCCAATTTTGTCAACTTCTGTTAAGTACAATAAACATTTATTAACAACATTAACATATCGAAGACATGAAATACACTCTCTCTCAAACTGTTGCCTAAATTAAAAATGTATCTTATTTAAAACGTAAACAACAACATGACTTGGGTAAAGTGTACTCTTTATTGTGTACTTCCATTTTCTACCCATGAACAAACACTTTGGTACCTTTGTGCTTAAACTGCTGCATGCCAGTTTATGTATCTTAGTACTCAAGTAGTTTTAATGAATTATAAATAGTCATAACATGTTCAAAACATATGTATGATGTAACTCAATTGTATATTATTTTCAGAAAACATTGTATGGCACCTAATTTCTATACATTTTGGCTCTGATATATATTTGAGCGATCATAATCTTTCATATTTAGTAAGAGTCAACTGGTCTATATAGTTATCAGACCCACTGAAAGAAAACAGGGTTTACCATAAAATCCTCAGAAAAATATTCACAATCTAATAAAATGTGAGCATTTTTTTAGATACATGTACATTAGGTACATGGGTAACTAATAGTTTGTTTACAGGTTCAAAATGGCATTGTAAAGGATGGGGTTGTGAACTGACTCGGAGCAGTTGGTGTGTTTTTAAATAAGCTCTAGAAAATATGCTAGCTGAATTTCAGAGTGCAGTGGACATACAAATCTCCTGCTGTGAAGGCTTAAAGGAAATTGCGTCTCAGTTCATCTGCTGCATTCACACTATAAAACAGACACTTGCATGCATTGGGCAAAAAGCCTTTTATTAATAGCTTGGCTGCCCTGCTGAGTACAATGAGACCCATGGCTATCATTATGTCATTCTGACAAGTTTGCAAGAAGTTAAAGTGACAAACCAGGCCATTGTGAAGGCTGCAAAAAGCTACCTTAATTTCTCTCTAGGCTGCTGGAAGCAGAGAACTGATCATGTTGTTCCTTCAGGATGCATTTTAAACAAAAACAATCCTCAACAGCTCCTCTGTGTGAACCTTAAAGCCCAAGACACAACTACCTTTAACACTTGGCATACCCCCTTTACTTTCTCTGCAGCTGCTTGTGTCTGCCCTGAAACGTCTGAGACACTGAGTTTGATGAACATAGAAAATGAGTTTTTAATACTGTAGTAACCATGGTGGCACAGTTGTTAGCAGTTTTGCCTTGCAACAAGAAAGTCCTGGGTGTAATTCCCAGCCTGGGGTGTTCCAGCATGGAGTTTTTATATTCTTCCCATGTAGCTTTGCTGATAGTGTCAATTGGTCACTCTAAAATTGCCCTTAGATATAAGTGTGTGCGTGTATGGTTGTTTGTCCTGTGTGTCTCGGTGTTGCCCTGTGATGGACTGGGTGTCTCTCGCCTCTTGCCCAATGACCGCTGGACATAAGCACAAGCTCCCCCACGACCCTGCATGGAAATAGCCGGCATAGACAATGGATGGATTGAAAAGAGTAACTAAACACGGTTTTAGTGGAAATTTCATTTAAATCCCTAACACTAACTAATTATTACTACTATTATTACCATGGTTATATTAAAAACCAGTTACTTATCATCTTTACTACATCAAATCGTGTTTATACAGCTAAAGGTGAAGTATAATACTGAACAAGAGCATAGTACTACACTAAACTGAATGTGCCAGTGGTCCCCAATTTTTTTAGCTTCGGTCCATAAGATAACAGTGGAAGAGACTGATGACCCGATAATCAGTTCAGAACATAAGGGTTCTGCAAAGTCAATTAAACAGATACAATGACTATGCAAGCTGCAGCAAATATACTGCTTTATCTGTTTTTAAGTACTTTTTAAAAAATCTCTTCAAGCATTTATACCACAAACATGCTTTTAAGATGATTGTTATTAAATTTAATTTCTGAAGAGGATCTCAAATGGGAACCCACTTGTTGATTTGTGACCTCAAATGCGATCCCGACCCATCTTTTGCAACCATCGTAACAAATGAAACCCCAATCTCTATGTTTTGGAAGACCGTCAGCACATTCTTAAATTATTTTATCCACTATGAAGGCCTGAAATACGGAAGTGGATGAAAGTTCAATAAACAGATACTGATGAGAACAGACAGAAAATATATTGGGAAAAGAAAGGTTTAAATAAATATAAGAAACAATGCCTGTATAATTATCAGTTTTGTTTTACATACTGATTAGGAGATGTCTCAAGCTTTGGGTTAGGGTTAGGATAATTAATTCCTATAGTATAAGTTGACCATTCAAGGAAATTTAGGGAACCTGATAATTAAAAATTGGGAAAAGCTAAACAAAGTGTGACCACATTTTTCTGTGACATCGTTGCTAATTGGGAGCATATAACTGAAAAGAGATGATACAATAAATCATTAGTGCCTGTCTTATCATTCCCCTTAACCCATTTTTCTTTGTCTCCCGTGACCTAGATCCTTTTAAATCCTGTTTCCCATGCTGTTTTCCTCACTAATTGGCTCTGTGAAAGTTGCCGCAGGGCAACAAGCTATAGTTTATTTTCAAAGTTTCTTTTTTTTTTTCCCCATAAAGACACAAACTGCATAGACATACAGGAACAAAAACAACACTGAAACCCACACAGATGCTGCACAAGTAAAAACATCCAACTTACACAAAAGCTTGACTAACTCTAAAACACGGAAAATACTTCTAATATTTCAAAATCAACACAGAGAAAGCACAACATGTCAATCACAGCTGCTTCAGTGCTTTTCATGGTACGAGTGGCAAGCAGTACCTGACAGCCCCCACATCTGCTAACACTAGGGAATTATACCCACAGTTCAGTTTTCAATCGGCACACTCACTGAAGATGTTTGATTTAATCTATTATTCAGTTGTTATGCAACTCTGCTGTCAGCTAGAATCATCCATAGTTCCAAAAATACGGGATTGTTCTTGAGCCTTATCAACAAGCAGACAATCATGTCGTGACAAGAAAAAAAGAAACAAAAATGCAAGTGGGGTTTGTCAGTTCTTCTAGTTGTGAAAGTTCAATCAATGAACTGTGGCAGACTGAAAGATCTGGGAAGTCAGCATATCAGGGAAGAGAAAACTTTATTTCTAAAAACTGTGCACAATTCAACTTTCTATGAATGGCGAAATGAGTTTCATGTTATTCATCATTCATAACTGAACATTAGGAAAATATTACAATCCCTTAATTCAGTCAGTATCTCCGCTAATGAAGACTAAAAAGTGTTGGGTAAGATACTATTCAAACAGCAATTAGTGGTGAATGATCCCCATCTGCTGGTGGCTTTAAAATTCAACTTAATAGAGTGTGTGTACATTGAATGAAAGGAAAATTATCTAGAGTATTAACAGTAACTTGCAAACATCGTCATGGCCATTAAACTTTTTCCTATTTTACAAAATTACATTTTTTTTTATAGCAATTTTATGCGATAGACAAGCAAATAGCACATAGTTTGGAAATTGAAGGAAAATGACACATCGTTTACTTTTCTTATAAAAATAAAAATCTAAGAAAAAACAGTTGTGTTAAGCCCCCTTTACGCTGAAACTAAAAAAATGAGTTAAACCACTGGAACCTTCAGAAGTCATCTTTTTAGTAAATAGAGCCATAAAGTCAGAGATTTAATCACACTGTGAATGTTGTTAGAACATTAATCAACAAACTGGACAAAGACCTAGGAACACACCAGACAGGTCTGGTCAAAGGTTGTGGAGAAGTTCAAGGCAGAACATCTCAGGGAGCAGACCAACCAATTTTCAAGTATTTTCCTCATCTAACAAGTTATTCCTTTCTTTTCTGTTAGTAATTCTGTTAGTAATTTAGATCTATCCATCTTCCCATCTACTGGGACCGGCATCCCTGTTCCCGATTATCAAGCATCCCCACAGCATGATGCTACCACCACCATGTAGCACCACAGGGGTGTGTGTTCATGGGGATTTGCAGAGTGCATTTTCCTCCACACTCAACTATTTCCGCCTTGCCTGAAAGATTCCATTTTGGTCTTATCTGCCCAGAGCACCTTCTTCCACATGTTCGCTGAGTTCCCAACAGGGTTTGTGGAAATCTTTAATCTTTCTCACCAGAACTGTGGGTCTCTTCAGCTCTCCCAGAGTTAACATGGCCCTTTAAGCTGCCTAATGAATGCTCTCCTTGCTAGCCCTGTCGGTTTATGTGTGAACGGTCAAGTCTTGATATGTTTGGAGTTGAGCCATTCCCATTTTAGATGAGGAACTGAACAGAGGAAATTGCTTTGTAGCCTGACCCTGATTTTAAACATCCACTTTTTTTTACATGTTGCTTTTTATTCCCTAATGTTTTATAACAAATCTCTGGGGATTTCACATGTCAGCTGTATTTATACTGAGATTAAGTTACCAAGACTTGGACTTTTGAAGACAATTGGTAGACCTTTGTTTTTTTTTTTTTAGGGGTATCAGAGTAAAGGGCAATGAACATAAATGTACACCATGCTTTTCAGATTTTTATTTTAAAACAAGAACAGTGACTAAAAGCATTGAATGTTTGTCATTCACCAGGTGAATGAACCAAAGCACACCTTTAGGCTATGTAACAGCAGGAATGTTGTATAAGAAATGTCTTACACAATCACCCAACCTAGTTTGGTTTTTTGTTAAGAAAGCAAAGAAAGACAACTTGCATCAACTATTTATGTCAGGCCAGAAGCTGTGGTCTTACCAAACACCTCTGGCGGTTTTCGATTGGAATAACGGATGTTGATCTGAGCCTAAAGACCATAAAAGCATATTTTTAGGGAATGAAAACAAGATTCAGGATAATAAATACAGCAATAAATTGAGCAAAATCCTTGTTATTGCCATTTCCATTAATGCAATTACATCTTTTTACAGCAAAGAACTCACCAGGATCTGGAGCATCTGGCTGAAGAGCAGGGAAGTCATTTTCAAACACGAAAGTGCTATCATAACTTGGGTTTACCTGGAAAACAATGAACACTGAAACTGTCAAGAAAGAAGTTGTAGCAGGTCTTACAGAAGACATGTATTATACAAAGTCATGTACCTACTTAAGCAAAGACAACTAGTGATACAGACAATATCAGAAGTAAACATACCTGTTGGAACCCTAACAGCCAACATTTTAATTTGTTTAGTTCATGCTTGTTTGCCCAAATCTTCCTACCTTTCCATTTGCTCTTGTGTTGCCAGGGCAGAGAGGGTTGCGAGGATCATATCTAGGTATGTGCTCCTCAGGGGGTTTTTCTACCTGCCCAGCCCAGGGTCTCTTCATGCGGTGGGCCGAAACCAGGACCCAGCTGTCTTTTAGCGGGTTGTAACGCAGATGCTGGTGCTCTGGTGAAAAAAAGCACAGAATAAGACAATACAAAACAATAAAAGAGAACGACAAAGACAGAACTCTTACTGGTTTGTGGGGCCTCAAATTACTGTTCACATCCTTTGAACTTTCTCACATTTTGTCATGTTACAACCATAAAGTTTAAAGTATTATAAATAGGATTTCTACACAACGTTGCCTTTATTTCCCTAAAGCTCTGGTTTGTCATCTTTCTGGAAGTCATTTGTAGCCTCTAACATACAGGGTTTGGACAATGAAACTGAAACACCTGTCATTTTAGTGTGGGAGGTTTCATGGCTAAATTGGACCAGCCTGGTAGCCAGTCTTCATTGATTGCACATTGCACCAGTAAGAGCAGAGAGTGAAGGTTCAATTAGCAGGGTAAGAGCACAGTTTTGATCAAAATATTGAAATGCAAACAACATTATGGGTAACATACCAGAGTTCAAAAGAGGACAAATTGTTGGTGCACGTCTTGCTGGCGCATCTGTGACCAAGACAGCAAGTCTTTATGATGTATCAAGAGCCACGGTATCCAGGGTAATGTCAGCATACCACCAAGAAGGACGAACCACATCCAACAGGATTAACTGTGGACGCAAGAGGAAGCTGTCTGAAAGGGATGTTCGGGTGCTAACCCGGATTGTATCCAAAAAACATAAAACCACAGCTGCCCAAATCACGGCAGAATTAAATATGCACCTCAACTCTCCTGTTTCCACCAGAACTGTCCATTGGGAGCTCCACAGGGTCAATATACACGGCCGGGCTGCTATAGCCGAATCTTTGGTCACTCATACCAATGCCAAACGTTGGTTTCAATGGTGCAAGGAGCGCAAATCTTGGGCTCTGGACATTGTGAAACATGTATTGTTCTCTGATGAGTCCACCTTTACTGTTTTCCCCACATCTGGGAGAGTTACGGTGTGGAGAAGCCCCAAAGAAGCGTACCACCCAGACTGTTGCATGCCCAGAGTGAAGCATGGGGGTAGATATGGTTTGGGCTACCATATCATGGCATTCCCTTGGCCCAATACTTGTGCTAGATGGGCGCGTCACTGCCAAGAACTACCGAACCATTCTTGAGGACCATGTGCATCCAATGGTTCAAACATTATATCCTGAAGGTGGTGCCGTGTATCAGGATGACAATGCACCAATACACACAGCAAGACTGGTGAAAGATTGGTTTGATGAACATGAAAGTGAAGTTGAACATCTGCCATGGCCTGCACAGTCACCAGATCTAAATATTATTGAGCCACTTTGGGGTGTTTTGGAGGAGCGAGTCAGCAAACGTTTTCCTCCACCAGTATCACGTAGTGACCTGGCCACTATCCTGCAAGAAGAATGGCTTAAAATCCCTCTGACCACTGTGCAGGACTTGTATATGTCATTCCCAAGATGAATTGATGCTGTATTGGTCGCAAAAGGAGGTCCTACACCATACTAATAAATTATTGTGGTCTAAAACCAGGTGTTTCATTGTCCAACCCCTGTATTTCCTACTAACATTGCCATGTATTTAACTTCATCCAATGTCCCATCGACTCTGACCAGCATCCCTGGTCCGTGCTGAAAAAAAAAAACCTTCCCAACATCATGACGCTGTCATCACCATACTGTGGGAATGCTGTTCTTCAGCAGACAAGAAAAAAATGCAACAGCATGATGCTACTACCACCACCACGTTTTACTGTGTTTGATTTGGTTCTCCTTTGAGTATGTTCTTACATAGGATTCCTGTATCGACATAATCTCATAATTATGAAGTTTTTATAATATTATGAGGGTTTTTTTTTTCCATCAATGTGGCGGAAATGGGCTTCCACAGTATTACAAGCGACTCATCTAACAGCCATCCAGGAGGAAACTGCTGATACCGCAACTTGCAGAAACAAAAAAACAACAGGAACTCAAGTCACATGAAAGCAAAACTGACCGGATGTTTAGTGTAAAACTGAGCTGCAGTCTAAGCACTGTGACACATTTGCTTCATTGTTTTGGCCCTGAACAGGATAAACAAACATCCATGGATGGACAGACTGCAACAGCCGTAGTGCTCGGCATGATATCCTGGATGGATAAACTTCACAATGAAATTGTGCCCTCACTAAAGTCCGAACATACCTTTGGGATCGAAACTGAGATCTTGAATCCCGCTCATGATCTTCGGCGCCGTTTGCCAACTCTCACCCCGGTGTTGAACGAATGAATCATTTACTAGTTGTGAACTTTAGCATGGTCCCACACTGTTCCCCAGTAGCATTTAGCCTATGGAGGACCAGAAATAAGAAAAAGGCGTGCCGTTTGGGACGGATCACTATGTAATACGTAGAGCCTAAATACAACTTAGCGTAAAAAATAAATAACGGTACAAACGGTGTAGCAATTATAACATTCGGTTATGTCCTTATTCTTAAAGCATAAACATAAATTTAAGACCTTTTTGGGCTTCAACTGTATGCAGGCAACCCTGCTGCAGCCTTGCTCAACAGCCGCGACCGACCCGACCGAATTTGCCAACTCGTTTAAATGAACGATTTCTCCGCTGCAGACAGGATGCCTCCATGTCAGCCAGGCTATTTAAGCCTATCTAATTAATTATGATGAACTGCGATTAAAATTACAAAAATAACGTGTTTCTAATTGTCATTAAGTTCACTGACTCGTGCGCTTGAAGACAACATTTATTTGGGTCATCCGACCTTTTACTGAACAGACACTAACCACTTAGCATTACGTCCAACAGCTCTTCTTCTCTGATCAAACTACACTTACAAATATCGCTTACACAACAGCGACTCCTTGTGGTCAGAATAGAACTGCATGTAAACCAAATCACACTGATAACTTTGACTTTGCCATCTCATAATTATGACATACTGCAAATTAGTTAGGCAACAATGTAGGTTGATCAAGCCTTGGAAGTCGCTGCTCCCGATGCCTACAGGTGTCCTTGTAAGTCCCTTCTTGATCGTTGTGAACTCCCTCTGTCAGTAGTGTTGGAACACACAGTTGTTGTGATCATTATTTGAACAGGAAAGTATTGTATTGTATTGCAATACAAATTGTAAGAAAAGGGCAATTGACATCAGAAAAGAGAAAAACCATTATTACTTTTTTACATGTAGGTAGATTATAAAGAAAATCAAGGTGTCCATATGTACAGTCTCCTTCAGAATCAAAGACTCAGAGACTAGAATGAAATAACAATGAAAAGTCTGGCAGATCCACAACAAAATCAGAAGACACATTTCTCAGAGTCACAAGTATGTGTAATAGACGGCTCACTGGTTAGTAATTCCAAGCACAACTTAAAAGTGGTGGTATTAAGCAAGTTTCTATTCCTTCTGTGAAAATAAGAAACGCTGGTGGCTTCTATTAAATAGGGGATTTCTGAAGGCAACTTGTTGCAATGTATTTGATTAAGAGGGATCAATTTCAAGGGGGGTTAATGCATATGCATGCCATACTTTACAGATTTTATTTACAAAAACGTTTTAAAAATATCTTTCATTGTCCTTTTGCTTCAGTTATTTATTACCTCGTATTTTGTCTAAAATATCCCAACAAAATACATTAAAGTTTGTGGTGTTACAAGTTCATTTTTAATACTGTGTAGCAGGTTTGTTAACCAAGAGTGAAACCAGGTATCCAGGTTACATATCCTGCCAAATGAGTGGGTTCTTGTGACTGCTGGAGGCTGGTGGGCTCCATTTGTCTTATTATTACTGGATATCAATGCTGCGCTCAACACATCTACTCATAACATACTGACTGATAGAATACAAACGTAGGAGGATTTGTCTAGTATGGTGCTAAATTGATTCAGATGTTGTCTGTCAAGCTGGGTTGCATGATATTACAAAATAAAAATTTCATGACGACAGTTAGGATTAATTGGAATGTACTGATTTATATGTATATAAGTCAGTACATGTATGTATGTATATATATACTTATATGTATCTGACTTGAAATCTGTGTGATTCGATTGAATTGACTTTGTGAAGTGCCTTGAGACGACATGTGTTGTGAATTGGCGCTATATAAATAAAACTGAATTGAACTGAAACTGAATCACTCCTATCCTCTCATTAAAAGGCAGTGGAAGGGACAGATACACTGGACTATAGTGGTCTAAAAGTGTATAGTTTGGTATAATCACTGTGTTAATCGTACTTTTACAAGTGTGTACGCACAAAAGTTGCCTTAATTTTAGACTCAAAGTAAATCCAAGCGAAGAGCCGGCCAAGAGCTAAACAATCTCGGCCAAATGAATCAGATCCTCAAGAACAATAAGAAGTCCCACACAGTTACCTAGACGGCAAAACAAGATCTGTGATTGGTTGATTCGCCATCTCGCGAGCCCGCATAATAAGGAAGAAGGAAGCAGTTAACCACCTGTCTGCTCGTCTGCACACATGTAGCCTAACCTGCTGTATTCTTTGGTCTGTGCGTGTTGTTTGTCACCATGTCTTTTATGAAAACAACTGTCAAGCTGTTAGGCGTCTGCACAGTCAGCGTCCTGGTCGTGCTGATGCTGCGGAACTGGATGGCCGCCAAGCAGTACGTTTTTAGCAAAGAAGATGTCGCTAAGTTGGCCAAGCAGTACGCAGGTAAGTTCTGTTCTAAAGTGTAAATGAAATGTGTGTCGCTCTCCGGGTTCACTTGCTTTCTGTTTCAGTGAGTAGAACGTCACTTCCAAAGGGTTTTAATCGCATCTATTTCTCCTCTGATTATTCTCAGGGCAGGACCATGAGCAGGCTTTCTCTAAAGTAGTGGTGGAGCTCAGGAAGAGGTAACTTCCAGACCCACCGGCACGAAACTGTCAGCTGAGCCAGAGACTGAACAAAGTTTATTAAATTCGGACACATGCATTTAAAAATTTGTCAACTTAACCTCTAATATTAGGACAGCTTTACTTTTAGATTGCATCGAACAAACCCCTCTGTAAGAGAAGTAGAAACCGAATTGTATAGATTTTCCTTTACAAAGAACCTCAATTTTTTACTACTGTATGTAGATCAGACATTTACATTATTTGTACTGTAAAGGTTAAGGCTTTTTGTATAGTATGTTATAAACCAAGAGTTGGAGAAAGTGCCTTACTATCAGTTATTTTGTTCCAACATACTACGACATAAAAAAACATCAAATATAGTGTAAATATTATTCCAGATTTCCTGATTATATTTCAAATCTAAACACGCAAACATGGTCTGTTTGTGCTGCAACTCGAGGTTAATATGGATAGAAAGAATACATTTACAATATGTTCTCAAATTTTCCCCATCCCCACAGCATGATGCTGCCACCAGTATGTTTCAGTGTGAAGATTGTGTTCAAGGCCACGTCGTCTTGGTTTTCTGCCACACATAAGGCTGAATACATTTGCACACCACACTTTTATTTGTAAAAGAAGTATGGTTGTAACATGGCAAAATATGGGGACATGAATACTTTTACAATGTTGATTGATTTTTTTTTTTTTCCAGAAGCATCTTTGTAAGGGCTAACCAAGTGTATCTAAACTAGGTATCCAGGTCACATTCTTCCAGATGAGGACTTGCAGTGGGTGTTTGTGAATGCTGGAGGCTGGATGGGCTCCATGTGTCTCCTCCATGCCTCCCTCACAGAGTATTTGTTGTTATTTGGTACTGCGGTGGACACTGGAGGACACTCGGGTAAGGAACCATAAGTTTAGATGAATCTTACTTAGTTATCTTTTTTGAATTATTCCAACTTTGCTTTCTGAAACTTCACATATACATTTATTTTTTATTTTTTTTTACGTGTTCTGTTTCCGTCAGGACGATACTGGGCTGAAATCTCCGACACCATCATCTCGGGTACTTTCAGGCAGTGGAAGGAGGGGACTACCAAGAGTGAAATGTACTATCCAGGTAATGGATTAACAGGCTGAAATGAACCAATGTATATATTTATAATGTATTTGCAGCCATTATAACTGTACAGTATTTCAGAAGTGTACACACTCTGTGGTCTAAACAAACAAGTGCACGATCGATCATTTCAAAGCTTTTTCCAACTTTAATGTGACATTCACCTTGTACAATTTAATATGTTGTGTAATTGTGGACACTGCTTTACTTGAAGCACCTTATGATTCAGTTGCAGCCTTCAGTCTTCTTGAGTCGTGTCATTTATAGTAAATCGAATTAAACTGAAAGGAAGTTCAGCAGTTCTAGTTGGATTTACATCATTTAGCTAAAGCCATACACCAAAGGATCTTTATACAAATGTATTGGTGAGAGGAGAGGGAGTAAAATTTACAGGATTATTTGTATATCATACAGCAAAGACAATCATCAATAATTTGAGAACACATTAGACGATAATGATCGTACTATATACATACTTACTTTAGGGTGTTTGCACAAAATGGATGAAAAGACCAGACAGAAACTGGGAGGCTGCCAAGAAACCAAAGACCAGATTGTAGAAACTGCAGGAATTTCTGGCAAATGTTCCTGTGTTCCCCCATATGTATGGGTTAAAGAGTAGGATTGCAAAACTGAAGCCATTTCTTCTGGGAAAAAAACCCCTGATGTCTGGCTAAAATCTCCAAAAACCTTGTAGAAGGATGTTAATGGTCTGATGAAACAAACATTTAACCTTTGAGTCCGAAGACCCAAATGTCTGCTTGGCACAAAGAAAAAGACCAAGGCTGCCGTTACACAGCAAGTCTTGATGTTCAATTCGGTTTTCTTTCTTTTTTTTCTTGGTGGTTTAATTGAGACCGCCATCAGACTTCAGTTTGAGCAGTTCACGAACCCAGACTGACCTGAATGAGCAAAAGGAGAATGTAATGAAGTAATAATGGATGTCGCTGTCTTTCTTTTTTTTTTTTTTTAGGTTGTTGAGCAATTGGAGCCGATAATATTATGAACACAAGAAAATAAAGAGAACAATGTTTAGCAATGGCTTTTTGTGGGGCAGCGACTGCTACTGCTGTAGAGAAATGTGTCCGGATGCGTAGTTTGACCCAGGACGATGATTTTTTATTATTATAAATTAACCAAACATTAATATTAGATTTCATCTGACTGAATTATATCTGTTTAACTTCCACCCATTGGGGAAACCCAGCGGGATTTTGAAAACTCTCGGGGTTTAGCGTACCTCAACCACACGGTCAGCTGACAGCTGGTGAGGCGAGCGGCTGCTGGGGCAGCGGACGAACACATCGGCGCATTTGTTCAATTAAACGATATCTTGATAAACTGATCAGATATTTTAGGTTTACACAACTACATTCTCACCTAAAAACAGTGTAAAAGTTCAGTTTCACAGAATGTGCAATATATCCAATTTTAACAACCTTTCTCTCTCCTCCAGCCTTTGCTACTTCTGTTTGAACAATCTACTTCGACCCGCAATGAATCATGGGATAGGGTGGGACACAGGATACACTGGACCCATCCTTCAAATCTGGGGATAAGAAGGACGCATTTGTTGGAACTTTGGAGATTGGACATGTTGAAGTACCTCTTTAAAGAGGCCTTCTGCGCGTTCGTTTATTCACCATAACCTGGAGGAATTCACAACACATTAGAATAAATCACACGGAGACAGCTGTATGTCATTCAAGCTACCTGGACCAGGGGAAGCTCTCGTGATCAGGACACACCGAGACAACTTCAGAGCTTCTCACTGGGCACATTGCTTTTATTAAAACACACATTAAAAATGGGCAGCAGCCTGTTTACAGTTTTTTTCTCACATGTAGTCACGTACACACTTTTTCCGGCTTACCATATTTAGACAGTCATTGTTCCAGCACCTGCACTCGTATCTACTGATATAAGCAGGGAGTAACACTTATCACCAATTTTCACACACTTCTGCAGTTTTCAGTAATTTTCCACTTCACCTCTTCTGTGAGAAATACTTCTGCAGACCACACAATACAAACACATGTTATACATTTTATTTCCCACACTGGTTATGAACATAATAATAATGATGCACACACATAATATATCTCCACAGACAGCATTTGTTGCCTCATCCAGGACGTTATCGGCCTACAAATGCGTCCTTCAAAGGATGCAGTCCTGAATTTGAACACCGTGAATTAGTAAATCTGTGTTTGATTAATCTGTGGCTTCAAGGACCTGGTTGTGTGACACAAAAAACTGAATTTTGGAACTGAAATTGAAAGTAATCAAACTGAATTTTCAGAGCAAACAAATTCAGTTTTAAACCATTATATTCGGTTTCAGTTTAGTGAAATTCATTTTCAAACCAATGCATTTAATTTTAAAATACACAAATACAGATTCAGTCTGAGCAATTCAAATTCAGTTTCCAATGGCACAAGTTTCTTCCCATAGATTTACTTGTTTTGCAGTTGAATTGTACAGGATATACCCTATATTCCCGAAATGATTGGGTCACCCCACCAAATCAATGTTCTGGTGTTCGAATCACCTCCATGGCTGCAGGTGTGTAAAGTTTGATGTGGAGAAACATGACTGACCCGCACAGATTCCTGACCTCAAAACGTCTTGAACACCTTTGGGATGAATTCGAACAGAGGCTGAAATACTGTTTTGTTTTGGGTTTTTTTCATATATGAACACACTCCTAAACCTTATGGAAGATGTTACAAAATAGTTAAAGTTGCTATTGCTGTCAATGGTGGGTTCATCAACAATTTAGACATTATAGATTAACAATAGGATTTTATCAAAGTTCATATACAGGTCCTTCTCAAAATATTAGCATATTGTGATAAAGTTAATTATTTTCCATAATGTCATGATGAAAATTTAACATTAATATATTTTAGATTCATTGCGCACTAACTGAAATATTTCAGGTCTTTTATTGTCTTAATACGGATGATTGTGGCATACAGCTCATGAAAACCCAAAATTCCTATCTCACAAAATTAGCATATTTCATCCGACCAATAAAAGAAAAGTGTTTTTAATACAAAAAAACTTCAACCTTCAAATAATCATGTACAGTTATGGACTCAATACTTGGTCGGGAATCCTTTTGCAGAAATGACTGCTTCAATGTGGCGTGGCATGGAGGCAATCAGCCTGTGGCACTGCTGAGGTCTTATGGAGGCCCAGGATGCTTCGATAGCGGCTTTTAGCTCATCCAGAGTGTTGGGTCTTGAGTCTCTCAACGTTCTCTTCACAATATCCCACAGATTCTCTATGGGGTTCAGGTCAGGAGAGTTGGCAGGCCAATTGAGCACAGTGATACCATGGTCAGTAAACCATTTACCAGTGGTTTTGGCACTGTGAGCAGGTGCCAGGTCGTGCTGAAAAATGAAATCTTCATCTCCATAAAGCTTTTCAGCAGATGGGAGCATGAAGTGCTCCAAAATCTCCTGATAGCTAGCTGCATTGACCCTGCCCTTGATAAAACACAGTGGACCAACACCAGCAGCTGACACGGCACCCCAGACCATCACTGACTGTGGGTACTTGAAACTGGACTTCTGGCATTTTGGCATTTCCTTCTCCCCAGTCTTCTTCCAGACTCTGGCACCTTGATTTCCGAATGACATGCAGAATTTGCTTTCATCCGAAAAAAGTACTTTGGACCACTGAGCAACAGTCCAGTGCTGCTTCTCTGTAGCCCAGGTCAGGCGCTTCTGCCATTGTTTCTGGTTCAAAAGTGGTTTGACCTGGGGAATGCGGCACCTGTAGCCCATTTCCTGCACACGCCTGTGCACGGTGGCTCTGGATGTTTCTACTCCAGACTCAGTCCACTGCTTCCGCAGGTCCCCCAAGGTCTGGAATCGGCCCTTCTCCCCAGTCTTCCTCTAGACTCTGGCACCTTGATTTCCGAATGACATGCAGAATTTGCTTTCATCCGAAAAAAGTACTTTGGACCATTGAGCAACAGTCCAGTGCTGCTTCTCTGTAGCCCAGGTCAGGCGCTTCTGCCATTGTTTCTGGTTCAAAAGTGGCTTGACCTGGGGAATGCGGCACCTGTAGCCCATTTCCTGCACACGCCTGTGCACGGTGGCTCTGGATGTTTCTACTCCAGACTCAGTCCACTGCTTCCGCAGGTCCCCCAAGGTCTGGAATCGGCCCTTCTCCCCAGTCTTCCTCTAGACTCTGGCACCTTGATTTCCGAATGACATGCAGAATTTGCTTTCATCCGAAAAAAGTACTTTGGACCATTGAGCAACAGTCCAGTGCTGCTTCTCTGTAGCCCAGGTCAGGCGCTTCTGCCGCTGTTTCTGGTTCAAAAGTGGCTTGACCTGGGGAATGCGGCACCTGTAGCCCATTTCCTGCACACGCCTGTGCACGGTGGCTCTGGATGTTTCTACTCCAGACTCAGTCCACTGCTTCCGCAGGTCCCCCAAGGTCTGGAATCGGCCCTTCTCCACAATCTTCCTCAGGGTCCGGTCACCTCTTCTCGTTGTGCAGCGTTTTCTGCCACACTTTTTCCTTCCCACTGAGGTGCCTTGATACAGCACTCTGGGAACAGCCTATTCGTTCAGAAATTTATTTCTGTGTCTTACCCTCTTTCTTGAGGGTGTCAATAGTGGCCTTCTGGACAGCAGTCAGGTCGGCAGTCTTACCCACGATTGGGGTTTTGAGCGATGAACCAGGCTGGGAGTTTTAAAGGCCTCAGGAATCTTTTGCAGGTGTTTAGAGTTAACTCGTTGATTCAGATGATTAGGTTCATAGCTCGTTTAGAGACCCTTTTAATGATATGCTAATTTTGTGAGATAGGAATTTTGGGTTTTCATGAGCTGTATGTCAAAATCATCTGTATTAAGACAATAAAAGACCTGAAATATTTCAGTTAGTGTGCAATGAATCTAAAATATATGAATGTTACATTTTCATCATGACATTATGGAAAATAATGAACTTTATCACAATATGCTAATATTTTGAGAAGGACCTGTACATGCAAAGGTAGACGCATACTTTTGGCAATATAGTGTATGTAAAATTAAAGGTGGAAAAAGTTTTAAAATTGTCTAATTCAAAAAGATTTTAATAGGGTACATGTTTGATTTCCACTTTGTGTTTGAATAACTATTAATCAATGCTTTTGTACATCCACACTGCATCCCCTCAGGTGACACTATTGTTCATGAAGTGGGCGAAGCCACATCGGTCCAGTGGAGCGCTGGGACATGGATGGTGGAGTATGGTAGAGGCTTCATCCCCTCCACGCTTGGCTTTGCTCTGGCAGACACCCTGTTCAGCACCCAGGACTTTGTCACCATGTTCTACACTGTACGCGTCTACGTAAAGGCTCTGGTGCTCGAGGCCGGCACACTGCTTACAGAGGCTGGAGTTGTTTGAGAGGCAGAAGATGGATTGACTGGGACATCAACATTTTGTCCACAATTAAAATCTGTTTTGAGGACTGGGAGTGTTTTATGCAGATAATTCCAGGTGCAAAAATTCAACATGTAATTTATGACAATCCAGTGTGATCTTTTTCGGATCCTGTTAAATATATACATGAATTACACAATAACTTCACTCTAAATTAGATCTTAGCCACCTGCACAACGGTTGGCCCCTCACACTTTTCAGTAATGTCCTGTAAGAGGTCAGGTTGCTGAAGTTCAGCAGTTATTTATGGGTCTGGTTTATTTTGAGGCCTTACAGTTTGTGTTGCCAAATTTGAGATTACTCATTTCATAACCATAAAAACCCTGAAATGAATGAAAGGTCAACTATATAACAAGATGAAGGCATGGGCCAGTATGATAACCTTGAGTTAAAAACACTACGGTATTGATATTTTTTTCTCCAAAACAAAATGCAACACTACAAATAATCATATTGCAGCTAAAATAATAGTAATAGTGTCATCTACAGTATATCATTTAGGATTTTAATACAGAGACTTGAGCAAAAAAATACAGAATGAAGACCTGTTTAATTTATAATTTAAGAACCTGTTGGGCAGAATGTTAAACCTTTTTGGCATTCTGATCTTTCTAGAGTTGTGTAAGTTTAACAGGTTGATATTAGCTGGGGCAACTAGCCTGCAGTTAGCTGCTTAACAGAAGCGCCTCTTGTAGCTTATGTGCAAGTTCAAAACAGTGTTACCCTAGTAAGATATGAGTGGTGCTTTTTAGTTTCCATACAATGGAACCTGTACTTTTCATGACCAGAAATATTTCCAAAGTGTTGCATTTGTATTTTCTTGAAAGCTGACCAGACACGTGCAGCAACAGGTTGGGCAGTGGAAAACACCTTCGTCATTAAAATACCTTTAAACCGCAGGAATGCTAGCACAATATCAATTTGAGCAACTTTCAAACCATATATATTTTTTAAAAACTTCAATGTACCCTAATACCAGGAACCTGCCCCTTAATGCAACCTCTTGTTTATCAACCTCCATTCCTTCATTTGTATCTGGCCTTTTTAAAAATACGTGAAGCTGACAGGATATGTTAATTAGTAGTTAGGTAGTATACCTGCCAGCTAGGAAAACAGTGGCTTTTTTTTGTGTATGTTTAAACAGCAGTAAAGGTCAAAGACGTCCATTAAACATCCATTAAGCTATGTGTGCAGTTCATATTTGGCCCAGGAAACCTTGTACTGCAAACCTGCGTTATCACTTTCATTTTTTTCTGCTGAATGTTTAAACTTGGTGGTTCCAATCACAAACTGGGCTAAACCTTTTTACAAGTGCATCATACTGAGGAAGGTAACACTAAATTACAAGGCTCAAGCATTTTCCTTTTTTTTTTTTTAGCACCATGTGTACACATCTTACAAGAAATGAACTTGTGTTGATTTAATGTTGAAATGTGACTATTTGCAGCAGAATCCAGCATCTCTGAGAAACCAGCCTGACTTTATAACCGCAGAGCAGCAAACTGTCCACCAAAGAACCTTTGACAGTACTGTACTGAAACAGTTTACATACTGAAGTGTGTGAACATATTGCTGTACTTGATGTGCAGTATACTGGCTAAAGATTGAAACTGATGGTTCAAGATTAAATATGATTTTTTAAAGTAAAATCAATCCTGTTTTTATTAAAATTGTGGGTGTTTAGTATGTGCTAGTATTTAATTAGATAAAGACCTCATCTTTGCTAAAAATGTCATAGCAACACTGCAGATTGTATAATTCATGCATCTTTTTTTCTTTTTAAAACCAATTGAACAAACAGTTGACAGAACTCTCATTGTTTTGAAGCCAATGCAGTGAAAATTTTGAATGATTTAGGAAGAAAGTTAAAGTCCGGACTACAGTACAAAAGTGCAGCATTCCAAATCACCTATCTGTTGAGTCCTGTTTTTGGTACGGTAATTGTTTTATTTGTATTTTATTTTTCTACTTGATAAATGATTTTCCAGTAGAGTAAAATAGAAAACCAACAGACTTGACACCCGTGACATGCTTGCTGCTGATTCTATCATAGAACTACAGGTCCTTCTCAAAATATTAGCATATTGTGATAAAGTTCATTATTTTCCATAATGTCATGATGAAAATTTAACATTCATATATTTTAGATTCATTGCACACTAACTGAAATATTTCAGGTCTTTTATTGTCTTAATATGGATGATTTTGGCATACAGCTCATGAAAACCCAAAATTCCTATCTCACAAAATTAGCATATTTCATCCGACCAATAAAAGAAAAGTGTTTTTAATACAAAAAACGTCAACCTTCAAATAATCATGTACAGTTATGCACTCAATACTTGGTCGGGAATCCTTTTGCAGAAATGACAGCTTCAATGCGGCGTGGCATGGAGGCAATCAAACTGTGGCACTGCTGAGGTCTTATGGAGGCCCAGGATGCTTCGATAGCGGCCTTTAGCTCATACAGAGTGTTGGGTCTTGAGTCTCTCAACGTTCTCTTCACAATATCCCACAGATTCTCTATGGGGTTCAGGTCAGGAGAGTTGGCGGGCCAATTGAGCACAGTGGTACCATGGTCAGTAAACCATTTACCAGTGGTTTTGGCACTGTGAGCAGGTGCCAGGTCGTGCTGAAAAATGAAATCTTCATCTCCATAAAGCTTTTCAGCAGATGGAAGCATGAAGTGCTCCAAAATCTCCTGATAGCTAGCTGCATTGACCCTGCCCTTGATAAAACACAGTGGACCAACACCAGCAGCTGACACGGCACCCCAGACCATCACTGACTGTGGGTACTTGACACTGGACTTCTGGCATTTTGGCATTTCCTTCTCCCCAGTCTTCCTCCAGACTCTGGCACCTTGATTTCCGAATGACATGCAGAATTTGCTTTCATCCAAAAAAAGTACTTTGGACCATTGAGCAACAGTCCAGTGCTGCTTCTCTGTAGCCCAGGTCAGGCGCTTCTGCCGCTGTTTCTGGTTCAAAAGTGACTTGACCTGGGGAATGCGGCACCTGTAGCCCATTTCCTGCACACGCCTGTGCACGGTGGCTCTGGATGTTTCTACTCCAGACTCAGTCCACTGCTTCCGCAAGTCTCCCAAGGTCTGGAATCGGCCCTTCTCCACAATCTTCCTCAGGGTCCGGTCACCTCTTCTTGTTGTGCAGCGTTTTCTGCCACACTTTTTCCTTCCCACAGACTTCCCACTGAGGTGCCTTGATACAGCACTCTGGGAACAGCCTATTCGTTCAGAAATTTCTTTCTGTGTCTTACCCTCTTGCTTGAGGGTGTCAATAGTGGCCTTCTGGACAGCAGTCAGGTCGGCAGTCTTACCCATGATTGGGGTTTTGAGTGATGAACCAGGCTGGGAGTTTTAAAGGCCTCAGGAATCTTTTGCAGGTGTTTAGAGTTAACTCATTGATTCAGATGATTAGGTTCATAGCTCGTTTAGAGACCCTTTTAATGATATGCTAATTTTGTGAGATAGGAATTTTGGGTTTTCATGAGCTGTATGCCAAAATCATCCGTATTAAGACAATAAAAGACCTGAAATATTTCAGTTAGTGTGCAATGAATCTAAAATATATGAATGTTAAATTTTCATCATGACATTATGGAAAATAATGAACTTTATCACAATATGCTAATATTTTGAGAAGGACCTGTATTATCTTCCTGTGAAAAATCGGATGAACTTTATTTAAGGATGAGGGCAGCGAATGCACATGCTGGTCATAGTGAATTCGTTGTTGAAAATCTGAAGATTTTAGAATGGGTTACTCTACACATTGTCCAAATAAGCAGCATACTTGATTAAAATGTTGTATAGACAGGAGAGTATATTAAGAGGTTTAAATACATCATACATCAGACATATATGTCACATAAATGCATCAAAACAGTTAAGGTTTGCCATGTTTGTAAGGAAACATGCAGGCATATCTTCTTTCTTTCTTTCTTTCTTTCTTTCTTCTCCATGTTTTGTGTGTATGGCAATTCAAGATATAACGATTAAGAGCGTTACTCATTTTTAAACATGCTTCTATTTTAAAACAATCTGTAAATCATTATTAGTGACTGAAAGAAAATTCTCTTAAACATTAGAAATGGAATATAAGAAAAAAGAACCATTGCACATTTCATGGAGATAACTGGTAAAGGTTCAAGTATAGATTTCTGTTTAATTATTACTGGTTTTGAAAACGCTCAACACGATTATTGTTAGAATACATGCGGACCTGGCGTCAATATTTAGTCCTGAGCTTAAAAATATTTAAACATTTTAAATTGCATGTCAATAGATGACGTATCACTAGTTTGATAATGGGTTTGGTTCTTATGACGTCAGCACAGCTTGGGACTACAACAGTATCTGATAACGAGCAGCACTGTCTCTTCTTGGCAGTTTTCAGAATTAAAATGGAACTGTCTTATCAGTCCATGAAGTTCGCCCATGAAGCTCGGGAGGCAGTGAGTTATCATTTGTGTGTCTGTGTGTGTTCTACGGGCAACATATCACGGAGAACATCCTTAAACTAGAACGTCCTTTAGCTAACTGCATTGCAATACTACTTGTAGCTTTTAATTTGGTGAAATCCAAGCATCTCAACAAATTAAAAGTCTGAAATAACAGTTTCATTCATAGAATGGCTATTTAAACTCATGTAGGTTTACTTTACACATGCAGGTGATAATAAAGCTTTAATTTTCAAAGTTCGGCATTTAGCAGTTATGCTAATTCTGAGAACCAGTATAAATCGGCGTTCTCTGGTTGCCTAGATACCTCGACGGACATATGACATTTGTGATCGTTTGTCTCCCCCTGCTGGTAATGTGTGCATTCTGCAACGATTGTTCTACTGATTCCTCAAATCAAGGGAAGAAAATATTGTTTCAGCTCTGCGTTTTTTAAGCATATATAAATTAAATCAGTAGTTTAGTTGTAATGAGTGCAATTATTTTGAGTATCCTAATTATTGGCACATTTGTTGGGTCAATTTTTGGTACAGAGGACTAAAAGTGTCACAATCCAAAATAAATAATTTGTTGCATGATCAGTTATAATTACTGAAATAATTTATGTATGTTTTTTTATCAAAAAATTGAGAAACTATAAAGACTTATTCATATAAGATATTCCAGTTATATTTACTTTCACATATCTTGAGGTATTGAATAGTGGCACGTTTGGCTCTGTATCTTGGTTCTGGTTCTTCTTTCTTTTACATAAAAAAACTATTTTTATTAAAAATATTGAACAAAAGGCCAAATTGTACTGTACTACAGAAATGTTATTAATGATATGATCATTTTTTTGACATATATTCCTCTGATGGTGGCTGCAGTCTTGCAGTCCTGATCCTGTTCTTTGTTGCTGTTCTGCAGGATAAGCTGAGGACCGAGATGAGGAAGAAGAGCATTCTTGTTCTCATTTACCAACATTTGCTTGGGCAAGGGTCAGTATGAATAATTTTTCGATATAGCTGCTGTTTATTTCGACTGAGATCTCAGAATGTATGTATCCTGAACATTTAGATGGCAATCCTCCCATAAGTTTTTTAAAATATGTCGAAAATAAAGCAGGTTAGGGGAAATGACATTCTGTTTACAAAGTCAGCCACATTTGGTGGCAATACTGTTAAAGATGTGTAAAGTACCGTATATGTAGAGACAAACTTTAACTGTCAATGGTTTTCTGAAGTGTTCCTGAGCTCACGTAGTAATATCCGTTACAGAATGATGTTGGTTTTTAATGCAGTGCCTCCTGAGAGGTCAAAGGTCACGGGCATTCAATGTTGGTTTACTTGCCACTTACATGCAGGGATTTCTCCAGATTCTCTGACTCTTTTGATGATATTATGGACTGTAAATGATGAAATCCCAAAATTCCTTTCAACTGAACATTGAGAAACACTCTGCTTTTACTGTTGGACTATTTGCTCACGCAGTTGTTCACAAAGTAGTGAACCTCGCTACATCCTTGCTTGTGAATGACTGAGCCTTTCAGGATGCTCCTTCTATACGAAGCTATGACACTCACCTGCTTCCAACTAACCCATTCATCTGTGAAATGTTCCAATCAGGTATTTTTTAAGTATTTCCTTAACTTTCCCAGTGTTTGTTGCCTCTGTTCTGGCCTGTTTTGGAACATGTTGCAAGAATCAAATTCAAAATGAGTGAATATTTGAAAATAACAATAACGTTTATCAGTTTGAACATTAAATATCTTGTATTTGTAGTGAATTCAATTGCATATATGTTGAAGAGGATTTGCAAATCAATACACTCTGTTTTTATTCACGTTTTACATGTCTCAATTTCACTGGAATTGGGATTGTAAGACATTTTGAATAACATTTTTACAGGTGCAGTGGACACGTGTATTTCTGCACATTTTTATTCTCTATATATCCTTCTTTTTCTGTCGTCTTTTTAATTTGCCACCTGACCAAAATGCGGCTTGTTGCGTCATTAATTTAAGAAAGTCTGCTATACAACAAGAGAAAAGTCTAATTTTCCTCTTTTTTTGTAGAGCAAATCTAACATTGACATTGCAAAGAACCAGACCCATCAGACTCTTTGCCTAAGCTGCCATGACAGGATGTAAAAAAATTAAATCAGTAAATGAAATGTGATTGGCCAGGAAAAGAGGAAGTCAGGATTACAAATTAGAAGTTCACAGAAACTCTGACCAACTGAAATAATGATTTATTTTCTTTCAACAGCGAGTTAGGGGAATGAACAATTGGGTCACCGGTGGTTTTGTTAAACCCCCCAATTTTTGTTAAAGTTAATTTAACAAAAATGTTAAATTAGCTTTAAAAATTGTTTGCTAGGGGTGCCAAACCAATGTGTCTGAATCTGTGAATGTTACAAAACAGACACACTTGTCTGGGTCAATTTGATGTTTGCAATGGTATTTGCCCACCAGGTATGCATCAGCTGCAGTCACTTTGGATCAGGAGACAAATGGAGGAGTGAGGAAATTTGAGGTTTGTGATAACGTCGATCTGGAGATGGTGCTCATGGAGTATGAGAATTATCACTATGTCAAGTTCCAGAGGTATCCCAAACTCATCAGGAAAACAACAGAACCAGGTGCAAGACCGCCTCTGTGCACTGAGGTCATCCTTGTCACTCAGTGGGATCAGTAACATTTTAATTAGTTCAGCATTATTGCTTTTTTTTCCCTAAAATGTTTGGTTTTGTGTAAAGGTGAAAGCAGACAAGCAAAAAGTGCTGTTGTTAAAAAGTGAGTCCCCAAATCTTTCTAAAATGTATCTTTTCCAGCTTACAACATAGATGTTCAAATTGTCTTCAGGTCCTAAGAGGCTGAAATGTTGTGTCTGTTTTGGTCACAGGGTTCCCCACTCAGCTCTGAAGCCTCTTCCCAAAATCACCCCATCTTCCTCCCCCCAAACTGGAAACCTAGCCAAGAAGACAACTGCCAATTCACATGTAAAAACAAAAAAAAAAGCATGCTTTACACAAACCAACTCTGACAAATACAAAATTATATAAAAATAGTAATTGATGTGAAACATTTCCCAGGAAAATAGCTTCTCGGTGGCACCAGAGTCATTGGATTTAGGGTTCAACACATTCTCCATCAAACATGGGCCCCCAGGGGAAGCTGCCTCAAGCAGGAAGGTATAACACTAAAAATTCTTCCAGGTTGAAATTTCTACAGTTTTGTCAGGTTGTCTTCCTGGATCACCCTCTATTTATTTCCATCCATCTCCCCATTAACTTTAACCAGCTTCCCTGTCTATAGAGTGAGCATCCCCACAACATGATGCTGCCTAATTACATGACTCCTGAACTCATTCGTTGCACTGATTGTATTTGGAGGCGTCAGAGTAAAAGGCGCTGAATGGAAATGCACGCCACAATGTTTTAGATTTTTAGTTGTGAAACATTTTGAAAACCATGTAATCCTTCTATTTTAAATAAGATTGTATTAAAGGATTTACAAATGTTCTACAAGGGTACCTGCTGGTGAATAGTGCTAGTAATCGGGGATTTACCAAAGTAGCAACGGTCGGTGCTGCTGTATAGGGATCTAACAATCTGACGAGTTCAAGCCATGATGAGACACAAACACTGCTGTTTATTTCATTCATGTTATGCTATTATACGTAACAGTGACCTGTTGTTATCCTTGGGCCCAGATGACTGATGGCAGAACAATCCATGATGCTTTCAATGGATCGGCCGTTCACTCTGACCACATGGTAATTACACACCCCAGAGAAACCAAAGAAACAAAACGTTCGCATCACTATAAACTACAGTATAATCCTGATTGGATACTAAAAACAGTTTTTATGAAGAAACATATAATCTATGTATAATACTTAAAAGTACTAGAGTGTTAGTCACATGTTTTTTACATTGCAGGAGCGATTGCTGAAGCCTCTCAGTGGCTTTTCTGGGATTAGCGGTGAGATGAGGGAACTTGCTGCAATCATCAGTGAGGTACTAACACACAGACACAGGGTCAACATTAGACATACAGGCTTAAATATATTCATAGATTGTAGCAATATTTAGACTAATGTCCCAGTTCACTCCTGGCGTACACACTTTCTGTAGCCATCAACAAGCTTACTTTGAGCACAGACAAGGAATTTGACTTTGGTTCCACTTTACTGTTTATGTAAAGACATTTAAAATATAAATATATACATTTGGTGGGAAATAAATATGTAACCAGCATTTTTACCAAAAAAGAAAGTGAATCTCCTTTATAGATTTATTACACATAAAATGAAATATTTTCAAGCCTTTGTTTCCTGTAATTGTGATGATTATGGCTTACAGATAATGAAAACCCAAAATTCAGTCTCAGAAAATTAGAATATTGCGAGAAAGTTAAATATTGACACCTGCCCACACTGCCAGAGATACTAAAAGCTGCTTCAATGACCATGGTGTTCCTGTGCTTTATTTGGCCAGCAAACTCGCCTGACCTGAACCCCATAGAGAATCTATATTTTTCCGTTAAACCTTAGCAGTGCCATAGGCTTATAGCCTCCAAGCCATGCTGCATTGATGCAGTAAATAATGCAAAAGGAGCCCCGACTGCATATGGAGTGCATACAAATTAACTTACTTTTCAGAAGTCTGACATTTCTGTTTAAAATGTCTTGTTTTGTTAATCATGTGTAATATTAAATTTATTTTATTAATTTGGGCTTTTTGTTTTCTGTAAGCCATAATCATCAAAATGACAAGAAATAAAAGCTTATTGCACTGTGTGTAATGAATCTATGTAATATATGAGTTTCACTTTATCAAATGAGTCACAAAAAATGTTTTTCATGGTATTTGAATTTTTTGAGATGTACCAGTAAACCGTATAATGGTTTGTATTAATATATGGTTCTGACTTTGTCCACCAGAGAGCAGTAAAGAGCTTTGCTGTGAACAGATTGATCTGCTGTATTAATGAAGGCCTACTGTTCTATCTATATTACTTAAATGACGCTTCATCCTAAAGGACACCTATTTACCCACGCCTAATTGACCCACGTTTTCTTCCCAATTCATCCGTCACTCTTTGTGCCTGTGTGTGTGTTCACCCCTAAAGGACATCTATTTGCACAACCCAAATGTGAGGTGGGAGGACATCATTGGTCTGGAGGATGCCAAGCGATTAGTGAAAGAGGCCGTCGTTTATCCCATTAAGGTGAGCCCTGCACACATTCGTAGCTGGTATTTCGATTCTGAATACATGTCGTTTAGGGGCTTAAAGAGAATGAGAGCAGCGGGGTCAGGTCAGTCTATTAGACTGACATTAAATCTATATCTGGGATCTTATGGCAACACGTATACACAGATGGATAGACAGAGAGGGAGGCAGGAATGCACTAACATGGAAGGCCGTGTAAAATTTACCATACCCAGTCGCGTTCACAAAGCTTTGCCTCTGCGTGTAGATAACAAGTCGCACACACACATTTTTATCATCATCATATGGACCTTTTCGTGACAACAAATCAGGTTGTCTGCATCCTCTTGACATTTCCAGATGAAGATGAGGACTGATGCATCTATCCTCTTACATATATAGGGCTAGACTCTTTTATTGAATAAAACCACCTCTCTGTTGTCCCTAACTTCTGTCTCCATTATTATTCATTCTCTGTCTTATAAGGTCAGATGGATTTGATTTGAGTCTCTTCACCACCTAAAATTCAGACTAATGTGTGCCCCATGGCATTTGGAGCCCTGACTCAGCTTTTCATGTGGTTCAACACTTTCAATTGCACATAGTTCAGCCCTTTAATCAGTCTGCCAAAAGGGTGTTGTAGTTAGACAGAAGAAACACTGAACAATAGTGTGATTTATAAAAGGTTTGTAGAGTTATTATTCATACTTGGATTAATTACCTTGCCCTTTTTGATTCTTGCTTTCTTTAATTCACCCTCTTTACAGTACCCTCAGCTGTTTACAGGCATCTTATCTCCATGGAAGGGTTTGCTGCTTTATGGTCCCCCAGGTAAACACACTGCTCCTATTCACTTGGTTCCCATATTTTTCATGTCAGAATACCAGTTCATTCCAAACGGAAAATTTCCAGATATCTCAATGCCTTGTGAGCTGAGAATAAAAGATGAATACAAAACTTGACTATAGATTTATGGAAGCTATTTTAACACTGGTAAGGCAAAGCCTTCCAAAACCAGTCTATAATGGATGGATGGATGGATGGATGGATGGATGGATGGATGGATGGATGGAGTGACAGGTTGGTAAAAGATGGTTTGATTGGTTAATGGATCAAATGATGGATGGAAGAATAACTCGAAGGAGACCGAAGGATAGATGGGTGGATGGATGTATAGATGAACATTTAGACTATGACATGGGGACTAAAGTCTAGAGATAAAAAACTCCTTCCATACTTTTTCTTTTTTTTCCCATACTTGAAAATACTTTCATGCTTTTCCAGACCATGTAGGAACCCGGTATTTAATATTTTTGTATCGACCTTTAAGGAATTGATTTAAAACCGTGTCGCCTTGTCTCGTGTACACACAGGCACAGGTAAAACTATGCTGGCCAAGGCTGTGGCGACAGAGTGTAAGACAACCTTCTTCAACATTTCAGCCTCTAGCATCGTCAGTAAATGGAGAGGCGATTCTGAAAAACTTGTCCGGGTAGGTTGTCACTCAGCATGTGAAGGTGCATCTCAATACATTTGGATTTCATTGAAAAGTCATTATATAATATCAGTTTCACTTTTTGACATTACTGAAAAACAGATTTTTCTATTTATTGAGATGCACGTAATACACCAAACATAAGAAGGCCGATTTATTTCTTTTTCGCAGGTCCTTTTTGAGCTGGCGAGGTACCACGCCCCATCTACTATCTTCCTGGATGAGCTGGAGTCAGTAATGGGCCAGAGAGGAACCAGTTCAGGGTGAGCTCTGCCACTACGAGTTGTAAGCACCTCTGCTACTGGTTTAGGGCTCAAAACACTTCCTGGAGTGAGTCATGTTAACACAAAACAGGGATTAGAATTCAATTCAACAGAAACGGGCTGTCTGTGTCCAGGACAGAGCATGAGGGGAGTCGGAGGATGAAGACGGAGCTGTTGATTCAGATGGATGGGCTTGCAACATCAGAAGACCTTGTTTTTGTTCTTGCTGCTTCCAACCTGCCTTGGTTAAGACCGTAACACATATGCGTTTTTACATCAGGTTTCAATGTGTTTTATTGGGATTTTATGTGATAGACAACACAAAGTAGTGCATAATTGTGTTGTGGAAGAACAATGATACATGGCTTTAAGAATATTTTCTTCATAAATATCTGCAAAGTGTGACGTGCATTTGTATTCAGGCTAAAGTTGTGGAGAAGTTTAAAGCACTGAGGTTATATTTTCCTTCCACTTTACAATTCTGCCCTATTTTGTGTTGGTCTATCCCATAAAATCCTGAGAAGTCTATGGTTGTAACATGACAAAATCTGAAAAGATTTAAGTAGTATGAATATTTTCACGAGGCACTTTATTTGGAACATTTAAGATGTTAGCTGTTTTTTTTTGTCTCTACAAGCTCGTAACAAAATCAGCTTGTTTCAGGGAGCTGGACCACGGGATGCTGAGGAGGTTAGAGAAAAGGATTCTAGTGAATCTTCCCTCGTCACCTGCTCGCCAAGCCATGATCTCTCATTGGCTGCCTCCCATCAGCTCCCTCGGCGGGGTAAAGCTTCAGACTACATTAAACTACAAAAGGCTAGCAGAGGTCGGTTATAGCTTACAGGCAAATATCAGCAGCAAAAATAGGACTTTGCATATTTTAAAATATATTTTCATCTGAATTGAAATTCTTTCTTGCACTTAAAAAAGAATCGTTCTTGTGTCCCGACACAGGAGATGGAGGGATATTCTGGCTCTGATATCAGATTAACATGCAAGGAAGCCGCCATGAGACCAGTTCGCAAGATCTTTGATGCTCTGGAGTTGCATCACGATGGTAAATAAAAACTACACACACACATTTGTAAATGGAGACCTACAACACTTTAGGCCCTTCTGTGATTCTCATCCACAGCAGACACCAACATGCCTGTCATTGAGCTGGGAACCGTGACAACATCTGATTTCATGGAGGTTCTAGCACACACTAAACCGTCAGCCCAAAACCTGATGGGCAGATACACAGCCTGGGAGAAGAAGCACAAGTCAGTTTGATGTTCATGCTTTTTTGTGTTTTTTTTATATACCTTTTGTGTATTTGTTTTATCTTACTTTATATTACTATTGCACAGATAATAAAAGTGTTCAAAGAAGTGTTTTTAAATGTAAACGGCTAAAGAGGCATATTGCAATAATCAAATAAATGTTAATGTTCTTATATTTTTTATGGAGCTCACATCATTGTTTTACAAGATGTCTGTACAATTAATACACTTGTTTTTACATGACTTTTTTTAAACAGAGCTATATGTTTAAACACCTATCTTCTGGGGTTACGATTGATTTGTAAATCAATCACTCTACATTAGCTTTAACATTATTTTCCAATTTTATTTCCAATTTTTTTTCCTGCAGCAACATTTTGGGGGAGAGAAATAAAACAGTTGCTCCCACAGCTGTGACTGAGGGTTTATTTGTGCAAATGATAACAGGAGTGTAGGAGTACATAGTAGCTTATAGCAGATTCTGCAGGATGTGTTCAACGGCATCAGGGAAAGTGTCGCACGTCAGGTAAGGAGGTGGGTCAATTCTCTTTTCATCTCCATCTCTGTATTTACCTGAAGTATGAGAGGAGGGAATATTATCATTAACAGAAACAGACGTGTTTATAGTAGCATATTTTATGTGAGCATATATAAAATACTAAATAAATATCTAAAGATATCTTAGAGGAACAGGAGAATGGAGGGATAATGGTGATTGGCGAGGGGATCTCACTCATCATCCCTTCATTAGGAATAAAAAAAATAAATAGGGGTGCACTGATCTTTAAAAAGCCTGACCTGCCGATTCCGATTTTGGCCGATACCAATCTTTTTTTTAACTGACACCGTCAGGTGTTGTAAGGTTACAATACACCTTCAATTTTCCAAATTTATTTTATTAAAAAACATAGAACAATACAAATGAAACAATACAAACTTGTTTTAACGGCACAGTGCTCTCAAGTATGAATGAAACGTTTTGAGTGTTGCACTTCCTTTAGTCTTTAATTTTTCCCATTTTAAAAACAGAAAAAGACTTGCACAATAGGTTAGAAAAGCAGCTGAGATCAGTGGACGTATATACATGGAAGTATCGGCCGATCGCCGGTCATCCAAAATGAAGGAAATCAGGGCTGATTAATCGGTGCAACCCTAAACAAAAATGCTACAAACATCTCTGCATAAAGCAAATGGTTTGATACTCTTGGGGCTTGAGCTTTATTCAACTCCATCCATCTTCCCATCATCTCAAACTTGTTTTCCACGTTTGCTGAGTCTACTAAGAGAATTATTTCAAACTTCTTATGGCTTTGTTTCGACTTTGAGTTGGTCCATCTCATCCCAATAGTAAACACAAACAGTTCAGTTTATTTATGTAGCTCTGATTAATGACACGTCACCTCAAGGCACTTTACGATAAAAAAGTCTGATCCAATCCAATCATACAGATTCCAAGTCAACTACATACATTCCAAATTGATCCTAGTTAACAAACAATGCATTCAAGTTAAGTTTATTATTCAAATTGTTCAAAACGTTTCCCATGTAAGGAAACACAGCAGACTGAATCAAGTCACAAGATGTGAATAGTTCAAGGAGTATGAAATCTTTTATAAGGCACCGAATGTACTTACATGTAGAACTAATGGAACATCTGGAGGACTGAACTCACCTGTTCTGACGAGAATACCCAACATTCCTGCATTCTGAGCCCCACCTACATCATCTCTGGCATCCTGCAGAAAATAAACGTTAAAATAAGGGTTACAACTGGTTTGCGTATACAGTAAGTGTGTAGTTACTATTTATGTTTGAGTGGCTTCCCGTAAAAATACATTTTAAGGGGATAATATCAGTTTTTACCTAAATGTGTTAGATGTTGACCATTTAGAATGATAATGAGCTTGTCTTAATACGTAGGTGTCAGTGAAAACGGGCACAAATATACTCACATCTCCTATCATGACAGCTTCACTGGGGCTACATCCTAAATCTGACAAGGCCTATTTAAAGGAAGAAAATTAGCAGACTGTTTATTCAGAGAGCAATTATTACAGGGCTCCTTAACAAGTTTCATTTCAGAATTTCAGACTTTTCCAGACTCAGATTTCCAGGTTCTTCTGTTCACCATAAACTGTAAATAAACTGACTTATAGATAATTTATGGATGGGTCAATGGCTTCATGGTTTGATAGACGGATGGACAGATGGACAATGGGATGAAGAGATGAAGGACAGACTATATATATATGTCTTATAGACACTGGCAACAGCCACATTCTGTTTTTCCAAAGGTAACCAAACCTGAAAAAATATTGACATACTTTTCCAGACTTTCTAATATTGCGTAGGAACCCTGTTATTAGTTTTACTAAAACACAGTATGTACTGAGTAAAAGAAAAATAGCAGAATCCTAACCTGTGTGAAAAATGTCTTTTCAGGCTTTCCCACCACTGTAGCTTTACAGTCTGTGGCATACTCTAAGCCTGTCACAAAGGGTCCAGGGCCGAGGGCCAAACCATCTTTACGTTTGTAGTAACGAGCCTTATGAATGGCAATAAGGGAAGCTCCATCCAAAATCATTCTAGAAAGAAACATGCATCAAAAATATTCAAAAGGGATAGCTACAATAACAAAACGATGCATATTAATCGATTTAGGTTTCCGATGTTGTACCTTCCAAAAAAAACAAAAAAAAACTGATAAGTTAGAATGTGTTGTTGAAATGATTAAGAAGTAAATCTAGAGTTTCCCCACCTGAAAGCCCTGTTGAGAGTTTGGTAGTTAAACTGATCAGGCGCGAGTCCAACGACGACCGCGTTTGGCTCTGAAGTGTCAATGCCTGTGGATGGAAGGACAAAACATACAGTCTGGTGTCTTTTAATCAGTTATCGACTGACAATGAAAACAACAAGTGGAGATGAATTTGTGACAAATAAACATTTCAAGAATTGAAAAGATATTTTTGTAGGTACCAGTGAAGTCTTCCAGCGCGTTGTCCTCCACCAGAAGCAGCGGCCTGAGTTGTTTCTGTTCCAACAAACACCTTGCTGCACTCAGAGACGTGAAAATTTCTTTTTCCTGCAGGGTCAGAAGAACAGCACTCCAGATTCTCTCGAAGCAATTTGGATCTTTACAGGTACATATCAATAAATCTGAAAATCATAGAAAAGTTCATTTATTCCAGTAATTCAGTTTGAAAAGTGAAGCTTATTATATAAATAGATTTACTACATACAGGGTGACATATTTCAAGTATTTATTTCTGGAGAGGCACAGAATCTAAGCTTTGAGGCCCACTAGGAAGTTTCCACAATCCGGACCACACAGGATGATTTGGGAAGCCATGTTGGTGTTGGTCCAATGTGTTCTATCAAGTCCAAAATCAGCATAGATGTCTACCAGGAAATTGTAGTGCAAAAACAACTTCTGATATTTCACCTGGAGGTCAAAGTTAAGTCGTTGCAGTCGCTCCAGTAAGTTCCTCTTACTTTCCTTTGTTGTGTTGGTCACGAACTTCACAGCAACAGATGCCTTTCGCAGCCTTACGGCACCAGAACACAAGGAAGCAAGGCACAATTAAAAGAGATTTTAATTGACAGATATTTAGAGATCTGCTAACAGTCCTGTGCAGAGAAAGATAATAATGTGCAGCACGGTTAGGGGTGTTTGCAAAAGACATGAATTGTATTTAGTGTCTCTTACCTGTTGAGGGCATCCTGCACCCCAGGCACTGCAGTGTCCTCTATGTGTAGGGTTCCACTGAGGTCTATGAGCACAGCCTTCAGAGCCCGTCTCCCTGCCATGCTGGAGGTCTGAAAGGGAAATCATAATGTCTGTGAGAAGGACTTCAGCAGGAAAAAATGTTTTTGTCATGTATTGACTTGTTTTTGTGTAAGTCCAACAAATGTAAAAGGAAAACTGATTATTAAAGTAAGCATCTCTGACCATATAATAAGGGCACTAAGAGGACCTTAGGAACATTTTAGATAACAGATAAGAGCAGCTTGGACTATGGTCTCTTGACCTGTTTAAAAAGGCTTATTCTTCCATAATAATTTATTATTTCGGAGATTACATTTTTATCATAATCATAATTCTCATCGGTAATGGCAGAATTTATCAGATTATAGTATGGATCGAAACTCACATTGAGACAAAATGAGAGGATTACTGGCCCGTTTCATGTGTGGGCTCCTGCCTGGAATCTAGATTTGTGTTTTATTGGTATTTGATTTTAAACTGTGATCCCCTATTATTTAGACATGCTTGGATTTCTGTCATGTAGTTATTAGTTTGATGCTGCAATTAATGCCCTTAATACCCAACAGGCACGCAAGCAGACGTTTGACAGGGCCCAGTCACTAATATTTCTATTTATCAACTGATCAACTGAACTGTCAGGGAAATGCCAAACTGAGAGAGTGTGTGTGTGTGTGTGTGTGTGTCGGGGGGGCAGGGGATGCAGTGAGCAGTTTTGTTAAATAAATCAAACGTTGCAATATGTTTTAGCTTTTTATGTTTGTAAAGAAGCTCTGATATTGTATTTGTTTTGGATATTTAATGAACTCAGGATCTTATTAAGTAAAGAGAGCAACAGTTGTAAAGGTCACCATATAATATGTTAAGTCAATTTATTTTCTTGTGTTTGTAGAGTTATTTGCAGACACTTTCTTTCATATTACTGTAGGCACAGAAGTGCTTTGCAAAGGTATCTACATTGCTGGAACCTTTTTCACATTTTTCACCATACAACCACAAGCCTCGGTGTTTCTTACTGGAATTGAATGTGACAATGCAACACATACTAGTGAAAGGGATACATGGTTTTCAAGTTGTTTTTTTTAAACAGTCAGAAATCTGCATTTGTATTCTGCAAATCAGAGTCACAGACTTTGTAGAATCACCTTAAGTTAAAACTGCATGTCTTCAGGGGTATGCCTCTGCCAGCTTCGCACATCTAGACAGCTTGCCTCTTGCCCATTCTCCTTTGCAAAATAGTCCAAGCTCAGTCAGACTGGAGGGTGTTTGTGAACATCAATTTTCAAATCTTGTCAAATTCTTGATTAGATTTGGCATGGCGCTGATGGTGTAGGGGTTAAGCATGTGACCATATACAGAGGCTACAGTCCTCGAAGCAGCCGTCCTGGGTACGAGTCCCAGACCCGGCGACATTTACCGAATGTCTCTCCCCCTCTTTCCTGTCTACCTACTGTCAAAAAAAAATAAAGGCCACTAGTGCTGAAAAAATATCTAAAAAATAAAAAACTCTTGGTTAAATTCAAGTCTACACCATTCTAGTACATGAATATGTTGTGATCTAAATCATTACATCATATATCTCTGACTATGTTTATGGTTGTTTTGCTGACAAACTGTGATCCAGTTAGCCTCAAACAGGCTTTTTTCCAAGGTTGCCCTGCAAATAGCTCCAACCTTCTTCCAATCCACTCTGACCTACTTCCCTGTGTCATCTGAACAAAAATCCCCACAGCATGATGCTGCTACCACAATTGTTCACCGTGAGGATGGTGTGATCAGTGTTTGTTAAACTGCAAATAGGACTTTTTGTGGCTTTCTTTCAATAGTGGCTACTCTTCTACATAAATACCAGATTACAGGAGTCATTCCCTTTATTCTTTACATGAGGGACTGAACGGTGCCCTGTATTATTTTTAGTCAACTTCAGATATGCACTACTTTGAGCTGTTGTATTACATAGAATCCTGATAAAATTCATGAAAGTTTCTTGTAGTAATGGGACAAAATGTGGTAAAGTTCAAGGGGCATGGATAGTTGGCAAGAATTAATGTGTTCAAATGACGTTCCAAGTGGGCAATTCACTGAACATGGTCAAATTAAGAAAATTAACAAACACAAACTTTGGGAATTAAAAAAAAATAATAAAAAACTGCAGGTACGTCTAGCTTTTTTGAATCAACACAATTAGGAAATAAAGTTGTGGCTCAGCAATTAAATCATACGCAGTTTACTTTTAGTGCTTTGCAGTGTTTCTGTAATATCAAAAAATGACCTGTTGGTTTGTATGTAATCAGTTGAGCCTTTTAGTTTTATCACCACACAATTAGTTTTGGAATAATTTAGTGGTCGTAAAAGCAACCCCTTAAAGGAGGAAGAGGCCAACTGTGTTGGTAGAGCTCCACAATCAGACACTAATCAGGTGAAATTAACAATGAGAGAAAGTCTCTTATTCTGTACCCAGGTTCACGATGCTCGTGTGTCTCCCTAACCAAAAACATTTACTGATTTATTCCTGTTGACTTCCGCTTGAGGAGATTTGAGTAGTAGAGGCTAAAATCCTTGTTTAATCACAAAATGCTTCCGTTTTATTAAACCCGGGGGCTGACAACTGACAACACAATCTTAGATGACAAAAAGGTAAACAAAGATCCTTAGCCTTACTGCAGCAGCGCTCTTTCCCCTTCCTGTTGACGTATCTTCTTTGTCGGCTTAAAGCAAATTCATTATTCAGCTGCTCGCTGCTGCCCCCTGCGGCGGACATGAAGTGGCCCCTCTTTTCAAAATTCCTACGCTCAAATTATTTCGCACGCTTGTACAGCTTGTTGTGCTGAAAAATATTTTGCATCACTCTCCTATTTTACTCTTTCCGTTTTCATATTATATTGTTATTATTATATTTTTCCACAAACTCATATCTTTTAATCAGTTAAGAGGGTTAGCCTTAACAACATAATCACCCAGTGGAATAATAAAGAACATATGTGTCCCATCAAACTAACAACCAGCAGATGTATCGCATTAGTGGGTATTTTAGATTTGACATAGACTGGGGTATTATGAGAGTGATAAAAATATTCCCCGTATAATGCCAGACATCACTGATCCAATCCTCTTTTTATCTTACATCCAGAGTGAATAACACAGTTTTGTGTTTTTTTAACCATTGTTTTTATATGAATATTTTGTTTGTTTTAGATATTCATTTCTGTAAACTGGATGCCGAGGACCTAATCTCGCAATTATATTAAGGTGTTATGGTCCCAAGTAAAATCATGTTTATCATTTTTAATGAATTGGTTGCTTCTGATTTATTGTGCCCAACCCCCACCTGCTTTTTTATTGCATGAATTCCTTCTCAGATCAACTAGTAATGTTTTTTTCTGTTTTCCTTTGATTTATTTTGCAAAACCTTAGAGGTTTTAAGCAGGGAAAACTTTATTAAATAGAACTCTCATGTTTAAGATTTATTTTGGAGTTAAATTGCACTCTCAATGACATTTTGCCATTGTAAGCTGACTTTTAAAATACAAAATTAAATGTATTAATAGGTTGTCTGCTTTTGTAAATTTAAACAAAGAAAGAAAAAACATCAAACTCCCTAAAAACTGTCACTCTTTTCTATGATAGCTTACAACTTTTCCCCTGCTAAACATGGACAAATCACATATCAAAGAGGCTTTAATGTACAAATCCCCCTGTTAAACATATGTTCCTAATTCCAGCAGACCCTCTCCCAACAAATCCTTTAAATTTAGGTTCAAAACTAATGTGAATAAACATAGTTTTTTAGTAACAGAGGAGGAAAACGGTACACTTCATAACATGTCAGGAACAATGTGTAAAAGATATCACTGACAAGTGTTAATGTGTGACTGGGCTAAGGTAAAGTTAAGCATGTCATTTATTTAATGAGCATTTTTAAGAAAGTTGAAACAAACACCACTCCCTACCAGCGTCTTCACAACATTTTACATAGCTGGGGACCAGAGTGAGTTGACATGAGGACAGTGGGGAGAGGAGAGATGGTGCAAAGATCAAAACTAGAACCACCAGACTGCTACATAGCTTTCTGTCATCAGCTGTTGAAACTCTGAACTACTGTTAAGGTTCTGCACTATGCCTATTCTATGTGCTTTTATGTATTTTGTGTTTTTATGTATAGGGACTTACAAAGGTATTCCTCTTCATAGACATTTATAGGAAGACATTGTTGTTGGGACCACAGCCATGGAAACAACATGAAAGGCTGGCCAGAGAGGCTGGCCAGAGAGACAGCGCGCTAATGTCTCTTTGCTGGCAAACAGACATAAACTCTTCAACTGGATTCGAGAGTGTCATACGATCATCGATCATATGCACAAGTTAAGTACGAATGAATCACTGTTTGTGTTCCCGGTATTCATTCATAAAAAGGGGAAATTAAGGTATAAACATTGCTTGACTTTCTCTCTGTGGCCTGCAGAAGCAAACTGTGTTCCAGAGAGTTCCCAGCAGAGACGCAGTCTCTACGAACTGAGTGGAGCGGTTTTCCCAGTCTGAAAGAAGGACAACAGGAGTCACATCACCATGGTAACGTGCAGCTTGGTCGGCCGACAGCGAGCCGTCCCCCCCCCCAGCAGCTTCGGAGGTTAGCTGAAGCTAACCTTCGTTCAAAGTGGATGTTTCTTCAAACTTCGTCGTCGCCCGGACAACTCCTCAGCATGGTTCATATGAGGTTAGGGTTTGGGCAGAGTAATAGAGAAAGATTTATGATCTGAACGTTTTTCATTTTATGAAGTTTGGTTTTGTTTGTGTGAAACTTAGCTCTCTTAGTGCTAGCAGGCTATCTGCAGCACACGTGCTCAGTTGTGTGTTCTGTTTTTTTAAAGTTAAGACAAACTTTACTTGAAGGGGGATTTTAAACACAGAAGATTGATCATAACGCGCCGTCCGCGCTTGTGCATTTTATCCCTTTTATTGATGGTATTTCAAAGGTGTGTGTTTGATTCTGGTGCTAAGCTATTAGCTTCTTTTGTTAGCTTTAACTGCTAACAGCTAATGAAACACCATTAAGCCCCATTTCCCCAGAAAGATTTTGCTCTTTTCCAAAATATTCCCTTAATAGTATTTCTTTAAATATTATTTTAATAAATAAAGGCAGCTAATGACACACCGTTGAGAATTGGTCATCCAGAAGGTTGGTTTTATTCAGCAGATCATTCTTTAAAACATTATTTTATTAAAATAACATTTTATCTGATCTTGCATTGTGAAGGGTTGTCTAAGTTAGTTCCAAGACTAACTTCACGTCACTTCCAGATTCTTCAAGACAATCCTTGGTTCTCAAATATAAACATTGCATAGTAATGTTGCATCACTCTTTTTGGTCATGATTTTCAATCATCTTTAATCAACTTGTTTATATTGTACATAGTCCATTAGTCTTCGTTATTCTTTAATTTTGCTTGGTAGTTTAGTTGGATTGTTTTAGCATAGTAAAGAGTTTGTTGATTGAAATATGTTTGACTTTGAGTTGACTTATTTTTGTTAATAAATTCTTGTATTTTAAGAAATTGTGTGAATTAATTCCATGTGTGTGCAGAGTTTATGCTGTTCAATAATGTCAGAGCTTGTCTCACACCTTTTGATTTTGTCCTAATACCATCGCCTTACTGGGCTGGTATTCACAGGACAACCCTTAACAGACCAAAATATTATTTGATAAAATATTAAAGTATTAATATTAAATAATCAGATTCATAGTCACAACATTGTCTTGTTATAACTACAAATTTAGTGTATTTTATAGATGTATATATTACTACTATTTTTTACATTTTTTACAAGTAATCATCTATAAAGTCTTGCGCACAGTAGAACCACCACCTGCTGCAATTACAGCTACAACTCTTTTCCCCGGGTCAGTCAGATTGGATGGAGAGCGTCTGAGAACAAGACGCAAGTCTTGAGACAAAGTATCGACTGGATTTGACTGGGCCATTCTAACATAGGAATATGCATTGATGTTGTGCTACAACAAGGTTTCTTCCAGAATTCCCCCTTATTTAGCTCCATCAATCTTCCCCTCAACTTTGACCAGTTTTGCTGTCCCATCCCCCACAACCTGATACTGCCACTGCTTTGTTTCACATAGAGCCTGGTATGTTCGGGATATGTCCAGTGTTAGTTTTCTGCCACACATATGTTTTTACAAGAAAGCCAAGAAAGTTTAATTTTGGTCTCACATGACTGGACCACTGTATATCACATTATATGTGGTAAAAGGTTGGAAATTATGCATCACAATCTCATTTTATAAGTCTAAACATCTTGGAATGTTGTCAAGTCTTGAGAGCCACTTTATGTACAAAAAGACAGTTAAAATAAGCAAAATCATGGCTGTGGTAGGAGGCAGCAGATTACAATGCATTTACACAGTAATAGTTATTTATATTCCCTTATTATAGGATATTATTTAAGCAACACTTAAAGCTTTCACAAAACACATGGCACATGCCCTTTAAATCATTCCTGAAACTGACTGAAGAACATAATAAACATGATGTGTTTTTAGCAGAAGTGAGAATCATCATTTATTAAAACAGCAACAAAATTAAATACAGAGTTTTTTGTGGATATGTGCAGGTGAGAAAGTCTTCTTCATTATTTTTGACTAGGTAATGGGTTGAATCCTCTTTTCTTTTTTTTTTTCCACTTTTATGCATCCTGTGGCTTTTCCACTCTACTGTTGGCAGAGAGCAACAGAAATCTTTAAAATGTGTGCAGATTGTTCCATGAGGGAGGGTGTACTTTTGCAGCTGTTCCTTGCAACCTGTGCTATCTTCTTGCTGTGGTGCATCAGTCACTGGTGGTCAACCAAACAGCAGCAAAAGGACGATGCATGCTGAGTTAACAATTATCAGTGGCACTGTAAAGAACAGAAGTTAAGAGAAAATGGTTTAACGTACATCACTGCCAGGCAGTACTTAATCTTTAACTAAAACCAAGTATCAAACTTCAGTTAATCAAAATTAATAAGACAATGTCGATGAGTTGAGGGAATAACTCACACCAGGATTTGTTAGTGCTAAGAGAATACAGTTTACACAACCATCCAGAAGTTGCATGAAGAATGAAAGTAAGGGAAATATGAAGAACAGACTGAAATTTGCCAGAGAGACCAAGACTCCTGTAGTAATGCTCTTTGGATAAATTATTGTAAACTGAATTATCTATACTCCAGAAGAGAGGATATCATAAGCATAAATGAAATACAGCATCCCAGAAAAAGACCTTAACACCAACTTTGAAGCATAGAGGTGGAAGTGTCATGATTTGGGGATGCTTTGTTTCAGCAGAACTTGGCCAGCTAACCATTGTAGAATCCACCATGAATTTTCCTGTTTTTTAGAAGGTGCCTGAGGAAAACGTAAGACCATGTGTAAAAAAAGCAAAAACTGGACCCTGCGACATGACAGTGACCCCAAACACACATAGAAATGTAAAGCCCAGATCTTTATCCTTTTAATATGCTGTAGGGTGGCTAGGAACAGGCTCTACATGCAAGAAACCCCTCCCACATCTCACAGCTGAAAGTGAGGAGTTCAGCAAACTTTCCTCAGATAGAAGCCAGAGACTGATAGATAGCTACAAGAAGCCTCTCCCTGTCATTACCTCAGCCAGGGTAGGTAAGACTGGATGTTCAGTTTTATTTCTATAGCGCTAATTCACAACACATGTCGTCTCAAGGCACTTCACAAAGGGTCTGGAATGGTGCGGGGTTGTTGGGGAGCTTAAAATAAACTACTGAGTGTTAGAGTTTGGCCATTTTAGAATGGGCTATGTGTAGGGGTACTAAGTAAAATAATATTTTTTTTTCACAGATAGATATTATTATTATTAGTTATACTAAATATTGACATGTGTACATTTATTTTCAATAAACTAAAATGTTTCGATGATTTCCTAATATACAGCGTTGCCCTTACTCTTGATTTGAAATGTTTGGTTCACGCTGTTTATTACCCACCTCTCATGACGGTCCGAACTGAACGGATAAGATTCAGGGTCTGAGCTTTGACTCCTGGGTCATCCCCAAAGCCTCCAACGCCCTGATCAACACCCCAGCCGACTGTAAACACACACAGAAAGAGAACACAATTACACCAATAAATGTATGAATCCCACCTCAGTCATTAATTCACACACTGTGTGATGATGATGACCAGCAGACTGCTGACACATTAAAGTTTGTTTACGGCACTACTAGCGGTTGAACACTTACTTCTGCTGAGAAACCTTTCTTCATGCAACACGGCAATAGCGTTGGTGCACAGAATAGTGGTCTGGATGAGGGTGTACAGAGTAAACGCCATGCTGGCAGCTGATGTTTTATCTCCTCCTTCTTCTATGTCGTCGTCCTCGTAGACTTGTATGTTTATGGCCGTAAAAAAGCAGCGGATGTCGTGCAGACGGCGCGAGCTGTAGTTTTATAGTTGTAGTTCAATGTCTCACTTCATATTATTTTTATAATACTGTTACAGTGTGATTGTGTTCAATCAATAAAACAACTATTCTCTTCTTTCTGCTAAAACATAATTGATTGGAGCCATAAATCAGTCGTTCTTTATTAAATAGGGTTCTGCTGAGAGGTTATGAGCAGCAAATAGTTTACATTGCAGGTCACCTGTTGACATTCATTCTCAGCATGAATGGCATGTTAATTTGGGGCTTTTAATTACCATTTGAGCCATTTTTTTACCTTCTGGATGGACATAAAACATACAGCTTTAATAATAACAAAAACAGGAATTTGGTGCTCAAGTTAGAATTTATTGTGGATTTTTTGTAATCCATACAGGGTCACAATTATACATACAGATTGAAATATATAAATTCACGCTCACTAATATTTGGATAAATGTCCCTTGGCAAGTTTCAGAGAAAACAACACCTTTCAGGACCCATCAGCAAGGTCCTGTGATAATCTGACAGGAACATTTGACCACTCTTGGAATAATTTGGCAAGGCTAATTTAAATTGGTTGGTTTCCATAAATTCTCAACAGATTTGAGGTCAGAGCCATTCCAGGAGCTTAATGTTATCCAGCTTTATCCATTTCAAAGCCAGTTTATGATCATTGTCTGGTTGAAGCGCCCTGTTGTGTCACAATTTCACTCATCAAATCTAAATGGAGGAAAGTGCATTTGGTAGAATGTTCAGGAACATCCCAAGACATATCAAGGCTCAAGCCTATCATAAACTGGAAGATGCTGGAACACCAGTGTGACTGTTCACAGTGGACTGAGCTTTTACATTAACTTGGACAAGCAAAAGCTTTTTGCATAAAAGCTTCATGGTGTGATGAGACAAAGATTGAGTTATTTGGCCTAAATGCCAAGAACTATGTTTGAAGGAGTCAGTATGAGGGTATAAAACTTATAAAAAACTGTACAAATTTCCATGCACTGTAATAGTAGCATCATCCTGAAGATCTGTTTGGCTACCAGAGGTGACTGGCAGCCAGTGACAACCTACCTAGTGACTACCTCCATATTCTTTAACTTCACCAAAAATCTTTCATTAGATAGTTGTGACTTTGACATTATGGGTTTTCCAACAGAACAATGATCCCAAACTGTTTTAGGAACTGTAAAAGTAGGCTAACAATAAAGTTAAGGGATAAACGTATGGGAACTGTACTGAACGTTTATAAGCTTGTGGCAGGAAACCAGCTCATTTAAATTAACTCCAGGAATAAAGTCACTAAGACAAGTTAATACTTCATCAAAAATTATGTCAAGAGGTAGCTGATGGCAACAAAACACAGACTTCTGTAAAACAGAAGTCTGTTTGCTGTGCTTCTAGCTAACATAATAAACACTGTGTTTATTGTAATTGACTTTGCTGGTCATGAAGTCCAGATGTCTTCATGAGTTGCAACAATACGTTTGGTTACTTTCTTTTTACCTTGTCGGAAGTTTAAAAAAAAAAAAGATTGCAAATCTTGCAAAATAAAAATTCAACAAAGTTTTGTTTGTATAGACATTTTTATTTACACATAGTAGAGAAACTACAAGAACATTTTTGAAATACGTCTGCATTAGCAGGTTATAGTAATAACATATCAGTAAAGGATAACTTCCATCCATTCTTTCTCTAAACCAGGTGAGGGAGATGTCATTTGTACTTTTCTTGACATACACTTAAATACACCATCTTCATCATCATTATGTTCTTTAAAATTTATAATAAACAATATTTTCACAACAGGGGTTTCAGAATTTTAGTTTTAAATTATTAATAAACACATAAAAGACTGTAAGGTTCAATACTCTTAATGTGCGATGATTTTATACAGTTAGGTGAGGTAATTTACAGATACACAACAATAATGAACTGCAGTCTTCTCCTTGCTGGCCATACACTAAGCAGGCACTTGGACAGGGCCTTAAAATTGTCTGTTCACCATCTATTAGCTGATGGTAGGATAATACTTTTGCCTTAAAGTGAACATTTATGGTTTTTGCAGCAGTAAAAATCTAAATTTGTAGCTTTTAGTAAAACTCCAGCTGCTGTAAATTCCTACAGAATTAAGATGTGATACATTGAGTATTGACAGGGGAGTTACATCTGCAGTGAATATAATACTTTTTGTACATTAAAGATAGGATGGGTACTATACACTGTTCTGTCTACAGGTAAACCCTTTTTTGTAATTTCATAATCTGAATACTTTCTTTTAATGGTTCTTCACCTTCCTCAAACATCAGTCTGAGCTTCTGTGTCACTTGTAATTGATGATACTCGTTGGTGATTATGATTTGTGTACAAAAGGAAGGGTCATAGGTCAACATGCCAAGAAGAATCCCTTTGGGATCAAATATTGATACCTGATAAGGGTAACCGTTGTTCAGGCTCTATTGGTTGTTGATACCAATGCCACAGCAGTCCTGTGCATTAGGCCAACAGCAGTGAGAGTCACACATAATAACACCCAGTCTTCAGCATTTTTTTCTCCAGCTCGTTGATCTCTACAGCCTCCGTCCAAGCATTTGCTTTGGTCCTGGTTGAATAAAGCTTGCAATCTGGCAATTGTAAAATGCCAACAATGATCCCATTTTTCCAGACACTTTAAGTTCAGTCAGTTTGGAAAAGAAATTCGACCAAGAGAAGATGAAACAGTTGGCAAATCTTTTACCAACATGCTGGTACAAAAGCAGCATGAAGTCATCCAAATGAGTTGAGAAGAATTGGAGGACTGAGCCAAATAGTTACTGTCCTTTGGAAATGCAAGAGATGTGTAAATATATTGGAATCCCTAATGTTGGTGTTTTGTTCACATATGATATGTCTGCTTTTATGTCACTTCTAGAGAGAAAATATGTGACTCTTACAAGTCCAAGCAGCTTTGGCCTCTTGAGCGTATTGACTCAACCTATGAATGAAGAAAATGCATAATTTAATTAGTCAGTAGTCATTATAGTTCTAGACATTAGTTCTACATTTTCAAATACTGATGCAGAACCACCAAGGCTCAACTGTTGGACATTACTCAGCCACCACCATTTTGAATGTAAATGTAATACATTGTAGTAGCATTTGTACCCTTGTAACTTTTCAGACTTAAATTTATTTATTGCGATTTTATTTGATAGACCAACTCAAAGTAACAAATGATTGTGAAGCAGAAGGAAAAGTAGTGTTTCGAAAAATGTCTGCATATAAAAATTTGAAAAGTGTAGTGTTCATTTTTCTTCACCAACATTTAACATACAGAAATACCAAAAAGTAAAATCCAGTACAAACAATGTCCTTAAGCCCTTAGAAGTCACTTAATTATTAAATGTAGTTCATTTGTGTTTAGTTATATTGCAATATAGATATGGTTGTTTTGTGAAGGCCTCAGAAGTTTGTTAGAGAACATTAGTGAACAAACAGGATGATGTACTCTGGTCAGATTAGACCAAAATCGGTTTGGCCTAAATGCAAACGGCTATGTGTGGTGGAAAACTAACACCACACATCACCCTGAAAACACCATCCCTATGGAAAACATGGTTCTGACACAATCATGCTGTGGGGATTGTTACTTCAGCGGGGACGGGCAAGATGACCACAGTTGATGGGAAGATAGATGGAGTTAAATATAGAAAGAATATAAACTGAGTTGGAAATTAACCCTCCAGCAAGAAAATGATCCTAAACATGCAGCCAGAGCTACATGCAGTGGATTAGATGAACGCATGTTTATGTGTTGTAATGGTCCAGTCAAAGCCCGGACCTAATTCAAAATGAGAATCCATCGGATAATTCTAGTGTAAACATGTGCAAAGCTGGTAGAGATATACACCCAAAAGGCTTGTACTGTAAATGTAACTGCAGCAAAAGGTGGTTCTACAAAGCACTTAAAACCAGGGGCGCTGAACACTAAAGACGTTTTTATAAAGAATTTTAAAAACCATGTGTCATTTTCCTTCAACTTCACAATTTTACAATATTCTGTGTTGGTCTATCACAAACAGTTCCAGTAAAATACAGTGAGATTTGTTGATGCAATTTGAAAAAGTTTAAATGGTTTAAACACTTTTGCAAGGGACTGAGTTTTTCTTGTCAAAGATGTGCAAACAAAATGCATTAAACAGAAATCAGAGTTAGTCTATGCTCATCATTTGATCAGGAATATCATCAAGTTAATTCAAATGAAGTCACCTTTTCAGCTACTTGTGAAGATGGGAGCTGATCTTTTCTTTTCTGATGATATTTGCGTAGGGAATCTAAAAGACAAATAAAGAACCAATTAGTCAAATGCATTTACAATAAACAAGGCACAGTGATAATAACAAAGCCATGCTTTATCTCATTCTCACATTATTATAATTTCACTGACCCTAGAACAGTTTTTAAATTAGCACATAATGGCAAAATGGAAAAAGTTTTTTAATTTCAATATGCATCACATAAATTAAACATTTGTAAAGTTCATTTAAATGTCTATGCGAAATGAATGTCTCATTACGCTCAGAATGATCCATCTGCTGCTTCTAGACACATTTGTCAGTTACAGTGCATGCGTGCTGTAGCGCACACATCAACTCTCGCAAATGCATGAAATCTGTTGCATGTCTTTGTGTTTTCTGCTTTTATGGTTACACAAATGTAGCTTGCTCATAAATGTGTGTGCATGTGTGTATGAGGGATATGGTCTGCATGCAGTTTGCCATCACGCGCGTACAATCGAACACGGTTACGGGCATGTGTCAGAAAACAAAGACAAACAGCATCTGTCAGCCGATCTGCCAGCTGCTCCTGTGATTGATGTCAATGGAAACAACCAGACGGCTGCAGAGGAACTTTTCACCCATGAAAGACGAACTGCCTGATTGGTTTCATCTTTTGGGTGGACAAATAAACAACAAAACTAGTGTTGATTTAAGTCCTAACTTATATGAAGATAATTTTATTTCTGTATTGATTTTACACAGGACTTTAGAATTCCCTTTTTTACTGGATTCTATTCAAACATTCTTGGAAATCAGTCTTCATGTTATTCATGCTTGAACTAATAATGCAAGCCATTTTCAGTGGTTTCTTAGTCATTTAAAGCCTATTCCCTATCAGTGTTCTGCATGTAAATAGTATTCTCACCATCTGTAACTGCTGGACCATTTCTTCTCTGTAGGCGAGCTCTCGTTTCATCTGATCTTGAAAATTATCTGAAAAAATGTATGTAAAACATTTATGATTAAATAGAGAATTCCTTTTTTGCAACAAATAAAATGAAGTTATATCAGTTGATAAACGAATACAGAGTTAACAAAAAGTGCAACTAAAAGAAAGTGCATATTAAGAAAAGAAGAAGAGACATTAGCATGAGAGCTAGAATAGATAACTGACAAAAAATAGTATTGGAGTGCAAAAACTAGATAAATATTTATAGATTAGTGGGATAAGAAAAACAGACTTACGGAAGACAGGAAAGGGTGAAGTTCCCTTTAGCGCATGAAACTCTTGCTCCAGTCTCCTCCTGAAGTCGATCTGCTCCAGCAGAACTTTCTGCAGTTCTTCTACAGAAAGGCAAAAAAGTAAGAAGACATGAGACTGTGTTTAGGGAATCAAGAGAAAGAACAATGCATCTAAGATTGGTGTGCAAAAATCTTATCCTGTAGATTTAAAAAATGAAAGAACATCTACCTTTCTCCATGTTCTCAACATCCTTCTTTAGTGTGACAGGAGAGGCTGCACCTCTGCTCTGATCCCCTAAAAGCACAGACATTGATTTAACAAACACATGATATAACCTCATAAAGTTTTCAAAAATTATAAACTTGGGGCAAATTGTCTCATGATTAATGCACATTTTTGCAAATTTGTTAAAATTGATGGGAGATACGGAGATAAACATGCAGAGGACATATGCACATACCATTTTTAGACAAGATACATCGCTACAGGGAGAACAGGAAGAATGGCTCAAGAAAGAGAACTTAGTGAAACCTAATATTAAATTTACACAAAGATGCAGCTACTTAACAGCTTTAAGGTAGAAAAAAGTCCTAATTTGTAATAAAACCAAACTGAATGTGATGGGAGATTTTTTCTCTCTCATTCCTCTGTAACTGTGTTGCTTATGAAGGCACTATTAGGTGTTCAAATGTACATATAGACCCCTAACTTAGTTTTAATTACTTATAATAAGAGAGTATATCTGTGAAGACATTTAATGCTTGCACTCAAAAATGTTTTTAATTTGATCTCTCTTTGTACTTTCGCCCTAAAGGCCACTTCTTTGCCAGTTTTGTAAAGTGCTGTAATTCATCTCCTGGCCTCTGGGTGTCAGTGTAAGTCTGAAAAAAAAAAACCAAATGTGTCGAAGAAAATATACAGACACTTGCAAAGTTATTGGTAACCAGGGTTAAGTTGTGTAAATACAATTGAACTAAGTTAATCTTTTAGGCACTTACATAATTTTACTCTAAAGTACTGAGAAGAATCCTACCTTTAATTTTAATAAAGTGTAGAAAAATCACATGTTGGGAAATTATTTTCTTAAACAGAATCTCCAATAGCACGATTGCTATTACTCCTGCTGCAGGAGGTTGGAGCATACACAGATAGAGGGCTCTTTGAGATTTTCTCCTTGCAAAAACTCTTGGGAATCCTGGATCTAAGAGTAATTGATTTCATGCACTCTAACAGAGTTCACAGGGCTGTTGGTAGAGAAACAAGCCCATGGCATGACAGTTCCTCTGCCATACTTAACAGCTGGAAAGAAGACTTGGCCACCCTCCAAGATGCCATACTTCGCTGCATCAAACTTTGGAGATTTTGTAACCTTTTTGTCCATCCTGCTCAGTGTGTGTGTTTGCAGGATATATATGGTGTAATACATGTTAAATTAAACAGCGGCACAGGTGCTGTCAACTGTTGCTACATGATGTCAGGATGGCCAGTAAACGGTTCTGTCCCAGCAGTCTGCAACCTATGGCTCAGGAACATATGGGTCTCTTCCAAATTGGCTCGTTATGACTTTAACCGAAGGTGATCCAGAGATGAGCAGTTTAGACACATAAAGGTAAAAAAGGTATTCATGCAATGTCTGTAAAGAAGGGTAGGGACCCTCCCTGAAAGAATCATTTTAATTAATTTTTTTGTTCAGCTGTTTAATGTGTTGTCATTGGGTGGCAGATTAAATGTTTTTTTGTATTTTAAATAACTTTAGACAATCCTTTTATCCCATTCTCTACAAATCACATTGAGGTTCTTAAAATACACCATAAAAGAAAACTATGTTGAACAGCTGTAGTATATCTTTTTTTTGAAGCGCCATAAAGGTTCTGTGACTCTTGCTAAATTTTATTTGGAGAGAGTGAGGGCAAAAATTACTCAATGCTGCTGACCCCTATTCTATTCAATCAACCCTGAAAAATTGAAAAACGGATTGTTTACCAGAATTAAATTATCATTTTATTTATTTTAACAGTACTCTTTAGTTTTGTTAGTGTTAAAAAATGAATCTTCTCTACTTTAGAACTTTTTTTGGCTCTATAGCAAACCTCTCTATCACATGCTGTTTTCTACCAGTTTGAATTTGTCTACATTGTCATGCATGCATGTATGTGACAATGAGGCATTTTCTGGCTTAAATGAAGCAATCCAGTGCCCTCAACATGTATATTCTCTTTCAGTCATTTCAAGTTCTGGCTCCTTCAGTCTCCCCATGCTTCCTCCACTTTCTCCCATTTAGAGCTCTCCTCCTCTCCTCGCCTCTCTGTCTCATTTGACAAGCAAATTTGCAGACAGTGCCCGAGGATAACAACCTCGTTTGACAGTCAATTAACCGTGAATAGTCAAAGCCAAGGCGGTTTGCATTACATAAATGGAAAATTAGATTATTTTTTCTCCCTAGAAACAGAGGGAGAGTGTAAAGACAGTGGAGGAGGGAGGGTAGTGGTGGGACTCGGAGGAATCAGGCCTTCTAATCACGTAGAGCTTCCCACCGCCCAGGGAGACATTTGGCAATCAGGGGAAAGGTGGTCTCATTTAATTTGTTTCGTGTAATTTTTTTGAAATACATTATACATTATGCGCGCGGATCATTACAATGTCTGCATGTGCAGGGGTTGAGGGAACGGGGGGTGTAGATATAAATGTTGGCACAGATGTCATAAAGCACTTTTAATGTCTTCCTGACAGATATAAAAAGGCAATAAGCTGTGATCTTTTTCAAACGGGAAGGGCTGTTTTGCGCTGAGAAAGGGGAAAAAAGGCAATTATGCTGGTGAAGATATGGGCCTAGGATGGAGATTGCCAGCGCGCTGCTTATCTCTGAGCTGATGTTTTCTTGTTGAACTGTAACAGCCCCCCTAAGAGTAACATTGCTGGCGACATAGAGCCGCCGCAGCAAAATGGCAAGAGAGGCAGCTCTCTACTGCTTTCTCATTTCTGTATGTATTTATATAAATCCCTTAACTCCACATCTGAATACAGAGGAGCTTTCCACTCATTGCATTAAGCATCCTGACAGCCATTCGTAACAGAGTAGGAAAAAAACAGCAATGTTTGAACATGAAGTCCTGGTTTTACCATGTGAGAAATTTAATCAACATTACCAGTTTTATGCGCACCTTTATTTCCTCATTAAATATCTTGTCATTGTTTCCCCTTGGGTTGGGGACATTTAGGGTGCAATATGAGAACCAGATAAGAATTAAACTAAAACACAGAAATTAAATTTACAGCTAATTTGCCTTTTTAAAATGTTATTGCTTTGTTTGCCATCTGAAAGCAGCAGCTGTTTATTAGTTTAGCTGCAAGTTCGTACCTGAGCACTCCCTCCAGTAGTCAGGCGCTGAGGTTTCACTCTCAGGCACAAAGAAACTTCTCTGCTCTTTGTTTTCATCTGGGAGAAAATGAGAGAGAAAGGCAGAAAAGGGGAGATTCAGTAAGGCCCATTGGTTGAGCTGGTTATCCGGACACTTGGAGATAACTAAGTGTGCCCACAGTGTGTGCATTTCAGTGTTGGGAAAACACGTAGAACACATTTTCCTTAGGAAAAAGGGTCATCTTGGGAGATGAGAGGAACAAATGAAACTTCAGAGGAAGGCGAGCCACGCAGGGACACATGGACACTATAAAACCACTGAGTCAGACAAGAAATGATGAAATATGAAATGTATAATTTGAACAAAAAGATTTTGCAGTTTTAAAAGTTATCAGTGGAATAATTAAATAACTGAAATTCTGGTATTAAGTTTAGTAAATAACGTTTTACATTTTATCCCTTTATACTTATACATACACATACACACACACACACACACACACACACACTACGCTGTAGTTCTAATAGCTGAATAAGTTAATGCTGGTTGTGGTAAATAGCTGCATTGTAGTTTGTTGCATATGGGCCTGAACAGCTGCAGACCAGTCAGGTTCTCCATACTAGTCATAATATACTGCTTGAATTCTGTGTATTTTGTGTATGACAGGACAGGCAGTAAATACATGTATACCACTCACTTGATACAAGTTTACATTTACATTTATTCATTTTAAAAACGTTTTGACCTTCCACCATGATCTGGTACTGAAGAAAAGCAGATAACCAACCCATATGAAACAGATCAGGTGCAGGTCTTTAAATTGTAAAAAACTAATAAACAACAACAAAAAAACATCTAAAAAGCCTTAAATGTATGCACTCACCAGAACTGCTTGAATTGTCTTTGGTTGCATATGCAGGCAGTCCTTCATCCCGGTTTTTATGAACCTTGTAAAAGGATAACAAATATTTATTGCACATGATCTACATATAAACAAATAAAAACATTTATCATTATTTCCTATTTCTAAATGCAGTTTTCTTGGCCTAACTGAGCTGTGAAGGTTCCTCCTGTTTTTTATGTGGTTTTCTTCAAAATCAATGTTCAATCAAAGTAATTTAGCACTGATTTATGCGTCACTTTTTGCTTAATAAATGATTGCGCTATGTAATTTTTACAATAAATACGTTAACTGTTTTAATATTAGTTTTAGCTGGTCTTGACAACTCTCCCTCTGACAGTCCTTCCTCCCGTCAAAGGCCTGGTTAATATGGGAGTCAGAAGGTTAAAGATTAAAGCTGCCCTAACAGGTTAGGGTGATGGGGGCAGAACAAACACAGTGTCCATTAAACAATCCACACCTGGGCCTATTAGCTGAGATCAGAGTGGGGTGACTGTTTCAATTTCTACTGGGAGAAACCAGGCTATCAATCTGCTTATGCAGATCACAGCACTGCCCGACTGCGGCACCATTTAAATAATAATTAGCTAAAGTGGCCTGTGGGGATATTTACGTTTTTGTAAGCTGTGTCCTCTCCGTGGGGTGGGGTGGAGCTGGAGAGAGGCAAGCTAGCATGAGGAGAGGCAGGTAGGCTGGGGGACTCTTGTACAATGGGATTCGAGGAGGATCCTGGGGAGGTTCCAGGATACATTGCTCCACTCCCCCTGTCCTTCCCCCGTTCCTCTCCAGCACTGTCACTCAGAACAGGGAGATACAGGTTGGTCTGAGTCTGTGGCGGCCTGCTTGTAAAACTCTCTTCCTCCTCCTCGTCCTCCTGCTTAGAAGACTCTACATCCACTTCCCCCTCTTCCTCACTCTCTGCTCCCTCTGCTTCCCCATCACCTCCGCTTTCACTGCCATAGCTGCAGCTGCTGGTGGGCGACAGCTGCTGGTGTCGGTCTGATCCAGGAACCACAACTCCAAAGTCCTCATCTGTTGCTCCGTTGACTCTTCCAGTGTTGCCGTGGAGCTTGGCGATGCTCTCTGCATCCTTAACGACTGGGCGGAAGGCAGAGCCGTAGCTGGGCTTTCTTGTTTGGAGAGCTGGGTTTTCTAACAGTTTGATCCATCCCTCTGACGTCACAGGACGAAGGTCTGGGGTTGTTGTTGTGCACTCTGTGTCAAACAACCCAGATCTTTGTGTGGTGGTCCCATTGGTGGGAGCCATAGCTGGACTGACACCATTCCCATTGCTGCTTACAGCCCCAGCATCACTAGTGTCTGACAGATCCAAAAAGGCCCGCCTGAGAGATTGGTTTTCAGTCAGGGAGGAAAGGGTGCTTGGCTGAGGCTGAAGGTAGGTAGGAACAGGAATTCCTCCTGCTGCTCTCGGGGGCCAAAACATACAGAATGGAGGGTAGAAAGCATCTTTGCGGCCAGGCCATAAGAGACCTGACAGCCCTGGTCCTTTCTGCACAGTCGAAACATCACTGTCCTCTTTTTTCTGCTGGCAGAGGCCAAATGCAGGGAACGGGTAAGGGGACGGGAAGAGTGACGTAGGGGGGAACTTCTGTAGCATGCTAAAGCCTTTGCTTGGGACAGGGATGACAGGGTAGTTGCGTGGTGTTTTGCGTGGAGAGAGACTGTTTCCGTCCAGATCTTCCTCGTCCTCAAAGCGGGTTCTTTTCTGTGCACCCAGGTCAGCTCCTATCATATGAGGCGGCACTGTACCTGAGAGACTCTTCATGGGACCCATTGAAGCACATTGGACTGATGACGGCAGTGCTCTCTTTCGGCTACCTCCATTGAACATGGCTTTGACATCTTCCCATGCGTAAATCAGCTCATCCGGTGGGTGTTTGTCGGACAGTTTGAGGTGTCTTCGCCAGGAGTTGAAGTTGGCAGCATCAGGCTGGGTGTACTTGGCGTCTGGTGTGCGGTGAGAGTGGAAAATAAACTTATTTGGAGAGAAGTACATGTTACAAAAGGAGCACTTGATGCATTTGGCCCTGGAGCTGTTGTAGCGTGCAGGTATGAAGTTACCCCGGCAACCCCACGCACACTCGTGTGTCACATCAAAGGCAAAATTGTCAGGCAGTTTCGGTGGCGCGTTCTCTCCCAGGAAGGACTTGCACAGACGTTCAGCTTCACGCTTGGTGATCATGCCGCACCTGCGTGACGAGATGGGCATGGCACCAGCCCTGCGGAGGATCTCCAGCTGAACTGGAGTGCACTGGACACAGGTGATCCCCAGTGCCACTCTGCGGTTATGAATCTCGTTGTAACTGTAGTTCTTCAGGAGAGTGTTAGAAATCTGCGCCAGGCAAAGTCTCTCATTGTTGTCAATGACAAGTGACACAATAGGAACGCCATACAAGATGACCTGACCCACCTGGTTGGGTTTGAGGGGGGATGAGGAGGAAGGAGATGGGGAGGATAATGAAGAGGAAGAGGAGTGAAGATGGGCTGGCCTGGGTGGAGTGAGAGGCTCCTGTTGATAAGAGCCTGTTGAATTTGTCATTATTATTTCATTGGGGCTTGAAAGATGAGCCTTGTCCATGCTTGGAATAATTTGTTTTGCAGATTAACCTGTTGGAAAGGGAAAACAAAGAAGTGTGGTCATCATTTTACTGTAAAAAAAATCTTGTTGCAGTTACCATGTGCCAACGTATTGCATAATTAACTTGTAATATGCACACACTGCCTAACTGTTGCAAAATATAATTAGATTTTGATGAAGAATATAAACAAATTTAAAGGAAAGGAAAAGGTAGATAAGAAAAATAAAGACCTAGTGCAAAACATCATTTTCCAATTTCTCATGTCAAATACAATATTTTTTTGAAAACCTTGTAAGACGTATAGAAAATATTTTTTGTCTTTTAAATGTATTTTCACTTAATAGCAACCTTCCTTGTATTTCCAAAAAAACACAAAAAAGAAAAATGTAAAAAAAAAAAAAAAAGAAATTATTAGTTTAGTTTTAAAGCCTCCATCTTCAGGATTTAACATTTTTTTTGTTCAAAAATATTGTCACAGCTTTATAGATTGTTGCTTTTGTGTTTCAGCAGTTGATTGTGAACAATATGAAGGAGGGAGAAAAGCACAACTTTCTCAATATCATTCAGAGGGGAATAAATTACAATCTAACTAACTAAATCAATAAATAAATTAAAACATTAGTAATCCATTCCCCCTGTAAAATGTACCACTAATTTCAATTCAGTCAATGGCAAAAACTTTACCATTCAATTTTTCTATCTTCTTCAACATAATTTTTATGATAGAAAGATATGTACAAATTAAAGTTTCAATTCTAAAATGCCCCAAGAGCACTAAAAAGGGGTGCAAATGTAAGCAGCCTACAGTCAAACCTTTGCAGAAATTAAACAGCAATTCATCATTATTAAATCACTTTTATTTGTTTCTAATGTTCACTGCATGCAATCTGGTCATCCTGTTCATGCTTCTTTTTTGTTGCTGGTTTAAATTGTACTTTTAAAACATATGCATTATAATGACGGTAATAAAAGCAAAAGTTCAACATGCTAAAATAGTCAGAAAAATGTACGCATTAAAATAACACACTAAGTCTTTCATTCCATCATTTGTGAACATCTCTAATAAAGGACTGCTTAAAAAAGGCAAACTGTATTTGCCAATTATCTTACATACATGCGCCCTTAAACGTTCCTTTATCTTATCCTTTTTAATCACTTACATATTTTAGGTTATGTGTTGTTTAATGTAGTTTATTTATTGTCTTGTCTGAATTGCGCTAAAGAGTTTCAGTTCAGCCTGAATCTAAATCTAAACTCAGATTTTAAGAGCTGGTTGGCAAAAACTAATTTGATCTTACTCTGATTGTTTAATTAAAATCAGAAAGCACTTGAAAAAGATATCTGCATGCAGTGACTTTATGAGGCCCGTAAGAAAAATTTTGGTTTTATAGAAAGGAACTTTCAAACTGCAAAACGTTGGTACCTAATCAGAAAGACGCTCAAGAAAAGCCAAGTTACATCTTAAGTTGATTGCAGAGCCCTATGTTTATGTGCATTGTATTTAAAACCGTATGCACGTTTCTAAATTGAATGAGAACTGGCCAACGAGCCAAATTAATGACGAGGGCCGCGAAAAAAGCAAATTTCTTTTGCAACGATTTTTCATTGGTATTTATAATGATATTTTTATTATTTTTGTAACAAATACGTACGTCGCATACAAAATAATGATAGAGACAAAACACTACTTCGCTTCACAGGAACATATCTAACCTAAATGGAACGTAGAACTAACCACTTTAAACTGTTATTTTACTATTGAAAAATGATTAATTCATTTTAATAATTAAAATAATAATAATGTGCTGAAAATTGCGAAGTCATTCAGGATCCAGCGAAATGTGATAGAAAAAGATAAAAACGGAAACGTTTATCTTTGGGGACACTTTAGCGTTCAACTAAAGTAAAAGTAAAGAAACAAACAGTCCTCACCTCTGACTTTTTCGGGTTTTTCCAATCGCGCAAAGAATAAGTTACCCCGTCACAAACCGCATCGATTCATCCCGCGCACCATTAAAAAACTCATTGTTTTCTCACTTTGATATTTCCGGGAAGCTCGCGCTGGAGGTAACAGTCTTTAACTGTGGACTGAACCCGCTCGTGAGATGTGCGTAAACTGCGGGGCTCGCGCAGGCTTTATCCCACTTTTCAGAGCTGCCACGCGCCGTCCTAGTCTCGCGCTCCTCCTCTCTCTCTCTCTCTCTCTCTCTCTCTGTCTGTCTCTCTCTCTACCTGCCTTGAGCTTGATTGGCGTGCAGGGTGAGCTCAGCCCAGCGTTCAGAGCAGCTTTTATTCACTTTTCCTACCCTCTCCTCCACACGCTTTGCTGCTCCGTCCCACTAAACTGCTTTAATGAAGTCTCTCCAACTACCGATCAAATGTTGCAAAACCAAGAGTGCCGTTCTAAGAAGAAGCCAGTTTAAAGAACTCATCCAAATAAACCCAGACTTCAACACGAGTTCATTAATTTACTTGCATTATCAGTGATCATCATGAAATAAATTCACATTTCCACAACTGTCCAAGCTGGCAGATATAAGGATGACGTCTGCTCTGATTTCAGAGAGCCGGCCCAAGGCATAAGTAAACTAAACAGCTTCTTAAGGTTTCCAAACCAACAATGTCACACAACTCCATTTTACAAATGTACAGTTTTACGTGTGATAGGCATTGCTGATTGTGCTAAACTAAATGTGCAATCCTTGAGTTAGGCTTGAAAGCAAGATTGAATTTATAAAAAAAAAAGTGGTATACTTTGCAACAAAATAAACACCATTATGATTAAGAGTCGCCTACCACAATACATTGTGATTATAATTAATCAGGTATTGTTTTTTTCATTCTTGCTTATACCTTGCTTTCATCAAAGGAACCTCCTCTGGCTTTAACAGCAGCATGACTTATATACATCATGCAAACTCTCATTCCCTTTTGCAAATATCAACTCTAAAATTAAGCTCTTCTGGTCTGGTTACATTGATACCTGAAAGTTAATTATGGAAAATAATGTAAATCAATCGAAACAAAATCTGATAATGCAGTAAATACATCTCAAAATCCACTGAAATGAGACTGCTTTTTTAGAAAGACATTGTGAACAGTAACTTGAAGTGGCTTTCAAATGTTTGGCCTGTCTTGGCATTGCTTCCAAACATTTGGCCTGTGGTGTTTAATAAATCACAGTGGTCAAACTGTACAATGTTTCTTGTCTGAGTAAAATATTTTATTGTTGAATATTGACACATAAGCATCACAATACCTATTTTACTGGGGACGTGCCCAGGGTAAATCCTCTACCCCCCACAAAGAAAGATGTTTTTAAAATCTGTTTTTTTTCTTGTGCAGACAATTTGTGACTTTTATTTTGTCTGGAGCACATTGACAACAAATACAGACTACTAGCGTAAATATCTGTATTTATAAGATGTTATGCTTGATCACCTTTTTCTACCACACTTTTTCCTTCCACTCAACTTCCTACTATTATGCTTGGATACAGTTCTCTGTGAACAGTCAGCATCTTTAGAAGTAAATTTTTTGTAGTTCTCTGCTTGATAGCTGTCAAGTAAGCAGTCTTTCGCATTGCATTGGCCATAACATAACATAACATAACATAACATAACATAACATAACATAACATAACATAACATAACATAACATAACATAACATTTCTGTATTAGAAATACTCAAATTGGTCAAATGCGAAATGTTCTTATGTTCTGAGAAAGTGCATTAGGGGTTATTATTTTCAATAATATTGTAAAACATAGGCTTTCCCCAAAGTTTTTTTTATTAATCTTTTAAAGATTCTATCTATACATAATTTCCCCAACAAAAGAGCACTGACAACAAACACACATATGGATCATAATGTATGGATTAGTACTGCAGGAAATTACACAATACAAATTGAGGTCAATGTGTGTTCTTTTAATTTCCATCCTCCTCTCAACCAGTATTATATTTTATAGGTATAACAGAATTTCCTTAAGAACTGTATTTTAAATTGCACACTTATGAGTTCTGAGTTGTGGGACCTAATAGTAGTTGGAAGGCCCCCAATCAAATTCTGCTCAGGGCCCTATGCAGCATTTACCCGGCTCTATCTGAGTTACAAATTAATTACCAGTAAACTGATGCTAAAAGAAACTGCTGGCACCAGACACAACCAGAAGCAAAGAGTGGCATAAGGAAATGTGGCTTTTAAATACAGACACAGTGTGGACTAAAACAATATTCCAACCACAGAAGCAGCAGAGAGGGGGAAATAAAAGCTGATGCAGCAGACAGACAGGTATAGGCTACAGTCTGGGGGATCAGAATAATGTCGGTCAGACCAGCTGATACCCACATTCAACGCTGAGAAGGCTTTTGGAAACTTGACTCTCCCTGTATGTGCAGGTTGGTCCCAAGGGATGCACGGCAGCAGGAAGCGCACTGTAGCCTATGGGGTATCATCTGTTGTAATTGAAGGTAAGAGGAGCTCAGAAGGAGTGCACATTGCTATAAATTGCACCTTAAACTCCTCAAACTTTAAGAAACATTTGTGTTATTTTTTTAAATTAGGTTTTTTAAGGAGCCAAGACGTATAGAGCTACACGAAACTCGCAAGTGATGCTCAGTTCAATAGGAATACTGTAGAATTGTACCATAACCATGAGGTACATCTTTATAAAGGATGAATGTACTGTTTAACTCTTCATAGGGCAAGGGTTGTCTTGATAAATCTTTAAAGTTCTTAGACTTTTTCCCATGCAGCACAACTACTCCAACAGACATGTTTAATGTCTGGGACAGACACAGAACAACTCTATACATTATGAGTTGGGATAAGACTTATCATTATACAAAACTAATATCTCAAAGATTTTTAATCTGATTAAATATAAATAACTTTTTTCAAGAAAATGTTATCATTAGCATTTTGCTTTTAGAATTAAGAAAGAAACGAGCAATCATGGACATAAAGGTTGCAATAATGAACAATCTCTCTCGAGTCTTTCTTCGCAAAGCTGCGGTTTAAAATTTGTTTTATAAACTCAAGACATTTTCACAAAAGTTAAAAATCAAAAATAAATTTACAGTTTTCGAAATCCAACTTTTTAATATTTTTAATAAAAAAAAAAAGTATTTGTCTTTTTATATTTTAATAATTTTAAATCATAAATCCCTGCCTTAGCAGTCAGGGTCCAGGTTTTTGAAATTATCTGTAATTCTCTCCTGATATATTTCCTTTTTAACACAAGAGCATCTTGATTAACATTGGCGGGTCGCTTTCTTTGCGCGCATGCCCCTGATGCACGAGCGACACACCGAGGAAAGCACGAGACCCCATCTGCTCCTTATTAAACCAATTTAGGTTGTCACGGCGCGCGCTTTTGTCTCGCGGACACCAAGGTGGGACGGGGCGGAGGAGGGTGTCCGCGCACAATAAACATAAAATGGGTAGCAGGATTTTTTTTTAATGTACATTTTCGGAAAAGTGAAAAAGTAAAGATAAAGTAAAGGATTCCGACAGCTTTATTCTTGTTTTATTTGATAAATGAAGAGATCGTTTATGATCTCTTAGTTAACATATAAGGCAAAAAACAACAACAAAATAAAACAATGGAGGCGACTTTGGGAAAACATAATGAAACAACTTTCTGTGTCCCGGGATGAAGCTTGCCTGACGTTTTATCAAAAGCAGAGCATGACTAAACCACGTAATGCAGGAAAAAGCCTTATTGGAATACAATAGCGCTATTAGACCCGTTGGAATACATTTCACTTTTTTCGTAATGCATTAGCCGCTCGCCCTAGTGAGGAATTAATCATGCGTTTAAAAAAAGAATTGCTTGTGTGACCTCTGCGGGTCAGAACTGGAGACTGGAAAGAGAAGAGAGAGAGAGTCCAAAAAACATAATAAATTAAGAGCTACAAGACTAAGTGAGCCTGAGACATTTAACATCAAATCTGTCAATAAATGACGTATGCCCCCGGGCCAGTGATTTCCATATTAAAACGCTTCACCTCATTTTGTCAAAACGTTCTGAATCGAGTCTGCATTACAGCACAGCACTGATTTTATTTTCAACATATAATTATTCGTTTATGTATTGCTTTCTAACCGATTAAAAAAAAATAAGAATATAACCACAAATCTTAATCCAGACTGTTCGGTCTTTATTATGAAAGAAATCGTAATGTATTAGTCAAACAGCTTCCACTTGGTTCTGTAACAACACAGCAGCTCTTATATTAATTTGTTGTGGATTTAAAGGCAGATGTAGGCTACAATATGGTGCGCAATTGCCCTTCATTCCGCGGTTTTAATCCTTACTTAATGCTGCATGCCTTTTAAGTGTTCATCTACAGCAAAAATGTAACTCGCATCTTATGCAAATTAGAAGACAGTAATTATTCTGATTGTTAAATTGTTTTTTATTCAAAATATTTTAAGGGTGTTCCTTTCTTGCACTTGAGGTTTTCAGCGGGTGTGTGTGCGCTCGTCTGTGCGCGCCTCCCACTGTGCCAACACATGCAGGTGCGGGTCATTACTCTCCCCTGCTTCATGGAAGCATCACTACATTATCACAATAAAAGAATGCAGACACATTATTGGTCTATTTACAGAATTAGTCTTGCCATGTCACAGCCTATTAAGCTGCATTATTATGCACTGTGTAGCAATGTCCCGTCCTGGAAAAAAGGGCCGTAGACCTACAGTGGGCTATACCCTCTCCGTATGTTTTTTTTAGGATAAAATCGGTTCCTTTTATTTCAGATTTTTTTTCGGCACCTAAAATCAATATATCAAATTCAATGTTTGCACAGCCATCTATTATGATTAAATCTGCATTTGTCTCTTTCTTAGCCTGGCGAGCGACACATGCATGGCCTCAGTTTGTTAAATGCGTGTTTGCCTGAGGCTCTTGTACCAATTAGCTCAGCAGACCATCCAACAAAGGTTCCCATAATTCACTGAGGATCTGGAACATCACCCACTGAAGTATTTAGAAATTCGCAAAATGCAGCTGATGCTATCTAGGTAGTTGTTTTTTTTAAAATCAGAAATCGATGCCTTGAATAGTGAATTATGCGCAATATTGAGCAGCGCTTAAATATTAATTGATATTACATAATCACTTATACATTGTATAAATTCATTACACAAAGGAATAAATTTCTAGCACTCATTTCTGTTAAAAATGTTGTATTGTTATGGGTTACACAATTGTAGAAAACACTTTTTGACAGTTATCCAGACTCAGTCGATGTCCCTCTCCAAAAGGAGGGTTTACAACAAAATGTCATTGTTAAAGAAGCTGACTTACAGAATGCTATATCCGAGCCTATTAATGAAAAGTTACGTGGAAGGACAATGTGTGGCAGAAACAGACAGAAACTGTGAGCTGTCAGCAACTTTCTAATGCATTAAGATGCATGGTTACTTGACAGTTGTGCAGCAGTCAAGGACATGCCACAAAAGGTCATTATTGAAGTACCTGGCTTTTCACAGAATGCTGTTTAATAGAATAACAACAGAAAGCTGAGTGGAAGGAAAAAGTGTGATAGAACAATATGCACAAACAATGTTGATGGCAGCATTGAAATCATTGTGAAAGTCCATTTGGGAGAAATACTGAAATAAATTCTGAAATAAGATATAACCAGGGGCATGTGCCTCAGTAAGATGGATCTAGTTATATGGTGAGGTGGTACAGTTGGTAGCACTGTTGCCTTGCAGCAAGAAGGTCCTGGGTTCAACTCCTGGCTGGGCGTCTTTCTGCATGGACTTGGCATGTTCTCCCCGTGCATGCTTGGGTACTCTGGCTTCCTCACACAGCCTAAAAAAAAAACATGACTGTTAGGTTGATTGTTTCTCTAAATTGCCCTTAGGTGCAAATGAGTGTGTGCATGGACTGGCAATCTGTCCATGGTGTACCTGCCTCCTGCCCATATACTGCTGGCAATAGTCACCAGCTTCCCTGTGACCCACTATAGAAGAAGTGGTAGAAAATGACTGACTGAAGATCAGTTGCATAGAAGGGTGTAATAACTCCAAATATTTCTTTTGCTGCTGTTGTAGACTTCACAGAATTGTACCTAGAGTGAGTGTTTTGTGTCCTTAACTTGACATTAAATTTGTCTTTAAGCTAGACATGTTCTACCACAACCTACTTCAATGATTAAACCTTATTTAATCTTGAATTCTTAGACTAGTTACAAAATACAAAGAAAACCTTAAACTGGCATCAATTAGGATTGCTTTGAGTTTGCAATTCATGGTTAACCCCCGTAAAGATTAAAAGCACTCCAAAGTTTGAAATACTCTAAATCAACCACAGACTCTCACGCAGAGTGCAGACTCTTGTCTGCACTAAAGTATCCATTTTGTACTGTGGAAAAAAGCTGTCCTTTATTTTAATTAATTGACAAAGCATTGACCTCACCCTTATTCAGACACATCTTCCTCTGAGACAGAAGCTGGTGATCCCCTTAGTCTCTGCAAATAAAAATGGAGCAGTCTTGTAAATTACAGCACAGTGTGCTGAATTATTCTCTAAAATTAAGAATGTCTATCTTTCTGATATGTAGTGAACGAATCTCTTTATGAATAAGACCAGAGAAGTCAAGAGCAAATACTTTGTTGTACTCTTTAATTTCAATAACGTCCCTGCTGTTATATCGGCCTAAAGTGTGCTATGGTAGATATTGCTGAAATAATCTTATAATCATAAAACTTATTTTGCAATTAGATATTTAAAGCTTTTTTTTTAAATTTAAAAATTTTTTTTTTTATAAAGGACTCAGTAAGGACAAAAGAAACCAGCAATTGAGATATAATTTTATTTACTAAACGATTGGGGCCTTTAATTAAAGGCTTGCTTGACTTTTAATAATCCCTGCACACAAGCAAACTTGTGGAAGTTATTTTAAGTGGAATGCGTAATGAGACGTTAACAGTGAACACTGAGCTGAAGCCAATTAGCTGTGCATTGCAGACAGACTGCTGGGCGCTACACTGTGCTTTTAAAGCAAGCAAAGCACAGAGGCTGCAAGGTCACATGTGACAGTGGAAGCGGGTGTGTGAGGAAATGTCTGTTGTCCTGGCCATGTTTGAGCCATCAAAACCGATAAAACAAACATCATGAAGACAGATTGTTAAGCTTTTAAGATGAATTGAACAACATTGGAAAGCCATTACAGTTTGTTTGTGTGGCCAAAATGCCATTATTATTATTATTATTGAATCATGACAGATTGTTTCTCCTTTGCCCTGTTACCAATCTGTCATAGAAAATCAAGTTAAACCTTAAGAAAAAATTTAATTCAACATTCACATTTGAACATTTAATTTTATATTCCAAACACACAAAACATCTGTGGCTTTGGTTGGGATTTTGTGTGACCGACACAAAGTGGCACATGGTAATTGTGAAGCAGAATGAAACTGATACATTGTTCTCTAAAAATCTAAAAAGAGTGCCATGCATTTGTATGCAGCCCCCCTAAGTCAATGCTTTGTACAGACCCCTTACACTGCAAAAACAGCTACAGTACAAGTTATATGGAGTATTTCTCTACCAGCTGTGCACATCTAGAGATTGAAATTTCTGCCCATTTGTTATTGCAAAATAGCTCATGCTCAGTCATATTGGATGGTGAGCATCTGTGAGCAGTAATGTAAAAGTTTTGCCACACATCCTGATTGGACAGGTGCAGATTTTGACTTTCAACAATGGCTTTTTTTTTTTGCGCCTATTCGTCATTGGAGACTGGATTCAATGGAATGCTTTTGTCATCTATTCTGTTCCCTCATATTAATGCTGCCACCACATGTCTCACATGACCAGAGCACCTCCTTTCAAGTGTCCCCTAAATAGCATGTAGAAAACTACAAAAAGGGATTTTTTTTTCATAATGACTATGGATTTATTTGAAGCAGTCAGGTAACGCAACTTCAAACTGGAATACATATAAAGTGAAGGAAGCTACAAACTGATCATAAGCTACACAGCAAATTACAAAGACTAAACAGTGTCAAATAACACTTATATTATGGTTTCAAACTACAGCTATGATTGGTATGGTATAGAAAGGGAAGAAAATACTGACAGAATTCAGGGTAAACCCCACAGTTTTAGACCTCTCATCGAAGAGACTCATTCAGCTCTCTGCAGGGCATCAAAGTGGCACATCTCGGCAGGGAGAAGATAACTAACAGAGATGATCTTGCAGTATCATGGCTTAATTTTCTTTACTGGGGAATTTTCAGCACTAATGTAACTTAAATAGGCTATTGTGGGGCAAACATCATGTGTTTTTATGGGACATAAAATCATGGAAACTCACCAAAAAAGAAAATTGGCACTTAGGCATGCACAATGTGTTAAAATGGATTCTGAATAAATTACCACAATACTACATGAAAAAGACCTGCACCAAATCCCTTCTATTCCCTTTGTGTGTGTCAACATGTCTTCTTGTTCTTGTGTAACTTTAATTTATGTAACGATAAAAACAAACCCAGATATGAAAGCTATTGATAAAAATGTCTTTCCTTTTTTTTTTTTTTGCAACTTGCTAACAGCCTAATTTCTTCAAAATTGCGGTTAAAGCAGTTAAGAGCATTACTTAAGGGCACAACCACAGGATATATTTGAGCTGCTGCTGGGATTAAACCTTCAACTTGCTGATTACAACTTACCAGAAAACAAGAGCAGGTTAATAAGAGGCCTTACATCTATACTAATGAAGCATTATAGATGAGATGGGACAACACCTGAGGGTAGGAGAACTATCTATTGGCTGAGAAGACTATAACTTTTTTTAACCTGGAATGACCTACATGAGCCCCAATATGAGTGAGTGACTATATAAAGGCTAATTTAATATGCAACACACCAGTTCAAGAATGCATGGGTATAGGTTGTTGATGATGCATCAGGCCATGGAAACCTAGGTGCTTAAGTAGAGGTCAACTGTTCTTCCTTGGTTACTTAAAGAATTGTAGATGTCGTTCAGAGGAAAACATCTAGCTCGAACTTAGTTTGGAGAGGCTGAGTGTCTGCAAACATCAATTTTCAAATTTTGTCTATAGTCTCAAATGCATTGAGGTTTGAACTTTAACTGGAGAACTCTAGACAAACTCTATGTTTTCATTTAAGTCATTTCATTGCAGTTCTGGCTGTATGTTTAGGGTGATTGTCCTGCCGGAAGGTGAACCTCCATCCCACCCTCGGGTTTGTACAGCTTCTAATATTTTTTGTTTTGTATTTTGCTAGGATAGTGTTGTATTTAGCTCCATCCATCTTCTTATGAACTCTGACCAACTTCCAAGTCACTTCTGAAAAAAAGGAACCCCACTGTGGGATGCTGCCACCACTATGTTTAATGATAGGGACAATGTCCTTCAGAATTATGTTTTTCATCACACATAGCATTTGCATGTATTTCTTTCAACTTTGGTATCATCTGACCAGAGCACAATCTCTCACATATTTGCTGTGTCCTCTACATGCTTGTGGCAAACTGAACACATGACTTGTGGCTTTTTTTAAATATGGACTTTCTTTTGCCACTCTTCCATAAAGGCTACATTTGTGGAATGCCCTTTAAATAGTTGTGCTGTCAATAGATTGCCCCACCTGAGCTATGAATCTTTATAACTCATCCATGCTCTCCTTGTCCAGCCTGTCACTTTCAGTGAATGGGTATGTTTCTGCCATACTCTTTTCATTTTCAGAAAATGTTTTTTGGTCAGTGATATCTGGGATATTGGGTTATAACCTAACCATGCTTTAGAATTCTCCAAAACTTTATCCCTGTTCTTTCTGATGTGTTCCTTGCTCTTCATTATACTGTTTTTTCACTAATGTTCTCTAAGAAACCTATGAGTCCTTCACAGTTTTTTTTTTTTTTTACATTACATTACATTTAGGTTAAGTATTTACTAAGATAAGCTAACTTCTGAAGGCAGTTGGTGTTAGAAGTTTATTTAGGGCATATCAGAGTAAAAAGGAGCTAAACAAAAAATGCACAACACACTTTTTATGTTTTCTCTTGTGCAGATCTTAAAATCCATACGTGTTTCTCCTTCCACTTCATAATTATGTGTAACTCTGTGTTCACCACTTATACAATCTCGAAATAATACATTGAAGTTTGTGGTGGTAATGTAACCACATCTACAATGTATCCTGTATATTCAACTGGGTGGTTTTGAATCTTTATTTTGTTCTGCCTGCTTCCTTTGTTTCACACTCATGAAGCATCCAACATAAAGTAAATAGGCATATTATCAAGGTGTCTAACTACTGGCTGTGTGGTACACTGCTCAAAAAAATAAAGGCAACACTTAAACAACACAATATAACTCCAGGTAAATCAAACTTCTGTGAAATCAAACTGTCCACTTAGCAAGCAACACTGATTGACAATCAATTTCACCGCTGTTGTGCAAATGGAATAGACAACAGGGGGAAATCTTTGGCGATTAGCAAGACACACTCAATAAAGGAGTGGTTCTGCAGGAGGGGACCACAGACCACTTCTCAGTTCCTATGCTTTCTGGCGGATGTTTTGGTCACTTTTGAATGTTGGTGGTGCTTTCACACTCGTGGTAACATGAGACGGACTCTACAACCCACACAAGTGGCTCAGGTAGTGCACCTCATCCAGGATGGCACATCAATGTGAGCTGTGGCAAGAAGGTTTGCAGTGTCTGTCAGCGTAGTGTCCAGAGCCTGGAGGCGCTACCAGGAGACAGGCCAGTACACCAGAAGACGTGGAGGAGGCCGTAGGAGGACAACAACCCAGCAGCAGGACCTCTACCTCTGCCTTTGTGCAAGGAGGAACAGGAGGAACACTGCCAGAGCCCTGCAAAATGACCTCTTGCAGGCCACAAATGTGCATGTGTCTGCACAAACGGTTAGAAACCGACTCCATGAGGATGGTATGAGGGCCCGACGTCCACAATTGGGGGTTGTGCTCACAGCCCAACACCGTGCAGGATGCTTGACGTTTGCCAGAGAACACCAGGATTGGCAAATTCGCCAATGGCGCCCTGTGGTCTTCACCGGTGAAAGCAGGTTCACACTGAGCACATGTGACAGACGTGACAGAGTCTGGAGACACCGGCAAGAGTGATCTGCTGCCTGCAACATCTTTCAGCATGACCGGTTTGGCAGTGGGTCAGTAATGGTGTGGGGTGGCATTCCTTTGGAGGGTCGCACCGCCCTCCATGTGCTCGCCAGAGGTAGCCTGAGTGCCATTAAGTACTGAGATGAGATCCTCAGACCCCTTGTGAGACCATATGCTGGTGCGGTTGGCCCTGGGTTCCTCCTAATGCAGGACAATGCTAGACCTCATGTGGCTGGAGTGTGTCAGCAGTTCCTGGAAGATGAAGACATTGAAGCTATGGACTGGCCCGCCTATTCCCCAGACCTGAATCCGATTGAGCACATCTGGGACATCATGTCTCGCTCCATCCACCAATGTCATGTTGCATCACAGACTGTCCAGGAGTTGGCGGATGTTTAAGTCCAGGTCTGGGAGGAGATCCCTCAGGAGACCATCCACCGTCTCATCAGGAGCATGCCCAGGCGTTGTAGGGAGGTCATACAGGCACATGGAGGTCACACACAATACTGAGCCTCATTTTGACTTGTTTTAAGGACATTACATCAAAGTTGGATCAACCTGTAGTGTGTTTTTCCACTTTAATTTTGTGTGTGACTCCGAATCCAGGCCTCCATTGGTTAATAAATTTGATTTCCATTGATGATTTTTCTGTGATTTTGTTGTTAGCACATTCAACTTTGTACAGAAAAAGTATTAAATGAGAATATTTCATTCATTCAGATCTAGGATGTGTTATTTGAGTCTTCCCTTTATTTTTTTGAGCAGTGTATATTATGTGCATTGTACTGATGCATTTGTGTGTTTCATGATGTCTCTGACTTGTCTGTCCATCTACCCGAGTAAACAAGAGCTACGTTAATGCGGATGTTAAGGGCTCTATTAGTGCTCCTGACAGGAAGCGGAACAACCCAGGCTTTTTCTATTTGTCCATTATTAATGAGGACTGGAGGTTAAACTACCGCTTAATCACCATGCAGTATAGAAAGTGATGCAGATACAGGGATGGGAGCTGGTCAATAAAATGAGTGGGTGGAAAGAGGCAATTTTTTTCTTCAGAAATTAACCAAAGAAAGAAATGAATAAATGAGAAGAGTATAAAAAGAAATTTTAATTTTTTTTTTTCACAAGCTAAATCAACAAGTGTTTGTTTACTAATGAAGATGTGTCCAAAAAAATTGCCTTTTTTTTAAAAAGATTGAACAACTACAATTTTTTTTATTCCGCTTCAAAGTTAAGCACTATTTTGTTGGTCAATTATATAAAGTCCAAATAAATTACAGTGAGATTTGTAGTTATAACATGACAAAATGGCTATAAGTCCTACAAGTCTTAATACTTTCATAAGGCAATGTAAGTCTAACAACTCATTCTTTGTTCTTGAACAGTCCAAAAAGTAAACAAACTATGTTGACAGCAACTAAAATATTTCATTTGCTGCTTTATAGTGTTTTGATAGATAGTGTGTGTGGTGATCAGTAAAGACTTTACCATCCTGCATTGGCATATATGTTTTTAAAAGGTCACCGTTTTTGGTCTTAGTACATGTTTGTCCCACTGCGCCCCTTTTCTGCTCACAGAATATTACCTTACCTTGGCATTTTCCCTTCAGAAAGGCTTTTATTGGGTGATCCAGGCATGATCAGGCATGTAAACCCCTTAAATATGGAGTACAGGGAGGGAATATCATGTAGACAGTCACACATAAACAGTCACCAATGGCCTCTGTCAGATTAAACTGAACATACAGTATGTGGTCTTGTTCTATTTATTTCAGTTTTTTGTACAGTTTTGCAATATTGTACTGTATTATTATGCTAGAAAATCTAAGGAACTATATTTAATCTTCTCTGCAGGTGACGTATTAAAAATGGCAAGGAACATAGGCAGACATTAACATTACACTGGAACTATCTTCTAAAGTAAGCTATTATGTTTATGTGTTTTAAAGGAAAATCACTTGTCTATTATTGTTTTAATAATAGACAAGTTTATTTAAATTTTCTGACTTTAGGAATACTTTTAGTTAAATTTTTTTATTTTCTATTCTTTCCACCTTTTTATTTGGACTATTTTATGTATGATTTTAGCTTTTTAGCCAGGTTTGCTTTTGCAGTACCCTTCATTTTTGAATCTTATTTTCATTTATTCATTAAATTATTTATTCTTTAATTTAAATTTGCGTATGTACTGTTTCCTTGTAGATACAGGGTAGAAAATTGATAGCATTTACTCCTCAACAGCTGCTTATGTCTGTATGACAGATTCTGTTTCTTGATGCAAATTAACCTCTTTTGACATGTTTTTAATAGTTTTGTTAAAACTGTTTGTTAGTCTTTAGCGGCCTGGATTCGGTTTTTAATCATGTAAAACACAATAAATGCTAAACAAATAAAGTGTAATTGATTGACTAATTTAGTGTCTTGGACTGTTTTGACTTGTATAACTACTGTAAATGTGGAAGATTTCAACCAAAATGTTTTTGAAGGCCAAACGATGTTCTCCTCCATTTGATGCAACAGGTAATTTAACAGAAGAAGAAAAACACGATGTGTGGTTGTGGCTAAAATATTTTAACAAATAATATCTGGCACAATTCAGAACATGCTGGCATGAAAACCTGGCGTGCATCATTCTCTAGCAATTAATGTTCAAACACACAACCACCCACACGCAAAAGCTCACTTTTATTTTCAATTATTTCACTTTTAATTATTTGATATAAGTGTGGTTCTGCTTAAGGGCTTACCATTTTGCATAGAGGCTGGCTTTTAAAGAGGGGCCACTGGGCAAAACAATGGAATTAAACGGTAATAATTATTGTTCCAGAAAATAATTATTGTTCAGCCGCCTATCAGCTCTGTTGTTTAAATAACGACAAATAATAGCAGCATTTTTTTCCCCTTAGTAATAACATGTGTGTGAGCGCACACGTGTGTGTGTCCACACATAGAGGCTAAAGCTGAATCCCTTATGCAGAGCAGTGATAGGTGAGAAAAGTCAAGCATACACACACACACACACCATACACACACACACACACACACGCACGCACGCAGTGAGCAGATGGAGATTAAAACACATTTGGTGGGCTAGAAAAAAAAAACAACATACTGGATGTTATTTCCTCGAACATGTAAAGAGTTTACAAATTAAATGGCAAATACCTTAAGATTTTTTGTTGTTATGGCCTTATTGCGCACACTAGGAAAAAATAAATCAAGTAAGTTAAAAACATGAGAATTTTTGTTTATCCCTTATTTAATATTATGTATGTTGTTGAACAATTCTCAAATTTTTTTTTTGTTGTATTTTTCTTGCATCAAAATATCATTTTTCTTTGACTTAACAACAATCTGTCTTCCAAACAAGCTTAGAGACCTAACATGTGGATGGATTTCACATCTGTATTGTTTATGTTCTGGTGATCCCCCAACATTTAAAGCCAGCATCAAAACAGCTTTTATCACCGTTATTGTTTTTCATATTTTTTGCCTGATCTCTCACTGATCCACTGCTCTATAAATACCCTTCTACACTTCAACACCAGAGTGTGAATGGAGGGATTAATAGAAGGACACAGGGAGTGTGACAGGGATCTGATGGCACTAATGATGACAGACGTGTGAGCCTTTGTTGTTTGTGGTGATACAATCTAAACAAGCATATGCACAAGTGGACACATCCACAACCAATGATTGCTGTCAAACGTACACACACAAACATCCCATGCAGCAAGATGTTTTTCATGTTTTTTCTGACGGATTATTTATCTTTTGACATTAATATAATCTTTAGGATTTTAAACAGATGTTTAAAACGAATGAAATCAGGAAAACATCCATTCTAGAAATCATCTGGTGGGTCATTTTTACAGAGCACTTTAAAGCAAAACAATTTCTGTACATTCTTCTTGTAGTTACGACTGATCATGAAGAAACATAAAAACAGTTTAAGATAAGAAATACATGGAGTGGAAAATAAATATTGGAACCTTTAAATAAAGCTCATGATACATATTATAATTTAACTTAATTTTTACATGTTAAATTCTAAGGAATTATTCTTTACATTTCTAATGTTTTTAAAGTTGATCAGTCTTTATAATTTTATGTAATCAATTTATTTTTGTGTATAAGTCACTGTTCATTGTAACCAGTAAACAGTATTTGTATGACAGCTGTTGGACAGACGAGGGCCAACTAGATCTGCAAATCCAGGCAGGAAGCGTAGATTTAATTTTTTATACATAAAAGTAGTGTGGAAGAAAGGAAGGAAGGAAGGAAGGAAGGAAGGAAGGGAGGAAGGAAGGAAGGAAGGAAGGAAGGGAGGGAGGGAGGAAGGAAGGAAGGAAGGAAGGGAGGGAGGGAGGAAGGAAGGAAGGAAGGAAGGAAGGGAGGGAGGGAGGAAGGAAGGAAGGAAGGAAGGAAGGAAGGAAGGAAAGGAAGGGAAGGAAGGAAGGAATTTTCATATTTCCATTGTTTTGTATCAGTTTTGTGTCACCATGTCTGTTGTAAATATTATTATGCTTATGTTGTTTAATATTTAATTAAATAACCTTTTGGTCTATTAAGTGTTGCCCTGTGAATACTAGCCCAATATGGCGATGGTATTAGGACAATAGAGAAAATGGTTAATCGAGCTGTGACATTACTAAACAGCAAAACTCTGCACACACATGGAATAAATTCACACACTTTCTTGAAATACAAACATTTATTTAAAACCATAATTCAATTCCAAGTTACACGTATTTCAATAAACAAACTCTTTACTATACTAGAGCAATCCAACTAAAACTACCGAGCAAAATGAAGGAATAAAGAAACCAATGAACTGTATGCAAATCAAGGAACAAGGGAGTCAATAAAAATGGTTAAAAACCATGACCAATAGAGTGATGCAATAGTAAGGTTTATCTTGAGGAACCTGGAAATTAGGTTAGATTAGTCATAGACCTAACCTAGAACAATAATTGGTATACCTCCAACCAACCATTCAAGATCAGATGAGCAGATTTAACATTATTTTAATAAAATAATATTTTAAAGAATGATTTGATTAATAAAAACAACCTTCTGGATAACTAATTCCTAATGTTGTTTAATTAGCTGAGGAGCTGATCATTCTTAACTTTGTTGCACTCAATTGTGGGTATTCAACCATCAGATCGTAGTCATTTTGGGTCCATGGATTCTTTGAATTAAGCCCTATGCGCCCCAGCTAGTTTAAAAACATTTAGTTGACTCGTGTTGCCTCATCCTGTCTGGCACTCTGGTTGAGAGTCATGTAGAAGAGACCGCCATGTTGGAACAAGGTTTTTTTTGTTTCAGCTATGGCTCATCCTCTTCTTGGGCTGCTAGAAGTAGGTTACTATGATTTAAAGGTGCAGAGAGGTTCATATTCACCTTTGTTGTACAGTTCTGTCCACGTCTTTAATCCATGGCTGGGAGCCCAAAATGTCTAACCATTGTTAGGGCTAGCTAGGACTGTATGAGGTTTTTCGGGGGTTCGCTGGAGCACCTCATCCACTCAGGCACTCCAATTAGAGGTAGTAGAACATCTTATGGTGTCCTGCTGTTTGCAGAAGGTAAATGTTGACTGCAGTGTTTATTACTAGATTCTGTCAAAATGTTTTACATTGTAGCTTGTGATTAGCACATACACTCAGTTTTGGACTGTATTTCATTTATTGTGTTTACAGTTTTCACAGTGACACGTAAACTAAAATGTCCAACAGTAACTGGTCAACCTCACAATGTCCTCTGATCATTTGTGTTGCTTTAATTCTGTAATTCTGTGTTAAGTTAGAGCTGTAACACTATGCACAAAACCACCACGCAACCAGTGTATAGTTGCAGGCTTTCTTCAGTTTTTCTAATCATGAGAAAATGGCATTGTGTCTATACAGTGTAACCCCTCTGTCCAAGGCAAATCTTTCAGAGAAAGATTTGAACTAGTGAACTAGGTTTAGGCATAAATCCAGTGATTACCAACCAAAGTTTAGGAAACCTAAGAGAAAATAATGTTTTTTAAATATGCATTTTAAAAGTTTTTTCTGGTTCACAGGTACATTTCTTTTTATATCTGGAGGTTTCTTTATTTGTTTCCAATACAGCTGTGATTGATGGGAGCAGATGTGTGAAAAAATATATAACCATCAAAATGGTTATATGCCTTAAATTATAACTGCTTAATAATCACCTACAAATATGATGTTTTTTTTTTAGTTTGACTGAGCTGTGGAGGTGCAGAGACACTGAATATGTCACAGTGTCAATGTTTATATGGTTTTTGCCACACAAACAAACAAATGCCACACTCTCAAACAGAAGGGGAGCATATATGAGACTGAAACACTATCATAAGCTGATCCTCGACGCTGAGTGACTGATCTCTAAATGAAGGCTACATATTCAAATCTCTCTTTCTGTCTCTAACACTTATGTCCAAGTGTGACCTGCTGGTAAACCTCTAAGCTGTATTTGAAGAACAGAGCTTACAAAATATAGAGAAAGTAGATCTTTAAATGCCATGTCTGCTGGCCTTCTCATCCATTTAGCTGACCTTTGCTGACAGATTTCAAGCTGCAAATGGAACCAACAACGAGTGACTTTAAATACTTCTTTATTTTATGTTATAGTGTTATACAAAGTGGTGTGCGTGGGTGTAAGCACTTTGATTCTAAAGCAGCTTAAAGAGAAGATGTTGGTATAATCCTGAAACTATAGAAACAGTTCAGAAATGTATAATAACATATCTAGAAGTCCCTTTTAAGAATAGAGTAAAAATAAAAAATCTATCAAACCAGCCCGATACGTGCAAAATGTTAAGACATTTTTGTTAGTACATCAAAAATCTCTTCTATATAGTATTCCATCTGTATACATTAAAATCTAATGTGCAAATCCAACAATAAACCTTTCAATATACATCAGAGAGAAAGGGCAGGAACACAAGAAATCAGACATCTTAATTTGCACTTAGAGAAGTTGCAGAGAAAGTACTAACCACAAAGGAAATGGAAATATCTAAACATGTATTCTAAACAGAAGTCATTTGTCTCCATTGATGATCCATTGTTAATAATGAAATTACAGATAAAATTATTAAAATTTTATTGCTGTGGCACTGTTTTGGAAATGTACATTTGAAGAGCATTTAAAAAATATAAAGGATGTAAGGACTCAAATAAACTTGCACTTATCGTATAATAATTCAAAAAACATATTTGAGATGCCACCTTTTTTACTTTGTAAAGTTCCACAGTAGAGGATGTAACCACATTTGTTTCAGGAAAAAAAGAAAGATACATTTAGAAAATAAAGACTGAAATGGGAATTAAATTTTACATGGCCCTATACATGATATTAGAGGGATGGGATGTAAGAGAGTTCCTGACTAATTATTTACCACATAAATGTAGGATTAGTTAAACATGGCTTCGTTGGCTGAGCCGATCCAGGCCACATATCTTTAAGCTTTTAAGTGTGTGCTTGGAACAAAGTTCATCCTAAGCCAAAAACCACACAAAATCTAGAAATAACTAAATTGAATTCTCTGTTGTTGTACAATCTTTAATCTTTGGGGAAGATGACCTCTACAGCACATCAAAATAACAATTAAGTGACAACAATTTCATTTCTGATAATTTCTTCATTTAACAGTGTGCTTCAAGACTAAATCGGGGTTTAAATAACAAATTAGTTGATGTCTTACAATACCTTGCACTCAATTTGTAAACAGGAACAATCTTTGCTTGTGGCCACATACACACAGCAACTCACTCCTGGTTTAACCCAGCTTTATTAGCATACATAATTAGAATGTTATATGCAAAACCAATGTAAGCAATGCATAATTAGAAACTGATTACAGTTTTCATGCTATCACTGAACAAGGTAGTGGAATGACAGCAAAAGCATTGGTAGGTAACTATGGCTGGTGTCATGCATAGACCACTAAGTTGTATAATGAGATGTCATTAGTGATTAAACAGAAAAATAAAGTTTATGACAACAAACAGGCTGATGCATTAAAATATGTGAAACATATAGCAAAGCAAAATCAGCATTAGAGATTTGTTTTGTCTCACCAACACGTTTAAATATTACATTTAAAAGTAGAAGTTATAGACTAAAGAGTCAACATTAATATTTGTTCCACGATATTGACACAACAGACACAAATGTTGCCGTGCAGGATAAAATATGATATATTTGATTTGTGTTCAGCACCAATTTGTCAGAAACACAGAGGTACTTAAAGTACTTCTAAAATATGTACAATAATGTAAATTAATGTATATACAGTCAGAGCATTGTGTTTTCTATTTCAGGGCTGTAGACAGAATCAAAATTGCACCCAGAACACACCGTCTCAACTGTGAAACATGGTGATGCTTTTCTTGAGCATGGACAGGGAAGCTGGTCATAGTTAAAGGAAAGATGGATGGAGCTAAATACAGTGCAAACTTGAAAGAACAACTATTAGAAGCAGTGAAAGATCTGAGACTGGGGCAGAGGTTAACTTTCCAGTGGGACAACAGCTGGGAGGACAATCAACTCTCCTCCCAGCCATTTTGCACTCAACAGCAAACCATTCAAGTGCACGCTGAAGGACATGACTTGAAGATCCCAACAGAACTGGATCTTCTGCAGCCTTGACGTTCGCAAACCAGACACTGTCCTCTCCATGACTATGCTTTCAGACTTTGTCCATTAACACCACCAACCATATCGGTGACAAAGAGCACTCCATGAGGATTCAAACAAGCACTGAGAACAAGCTTGACTTTGTGTTTAGAATGCAGACAAATCCATTGCTTTGGTCATACAATGACTCGATGACCTTTGAATGCATCCACATATTGCTGTAGAACCTGGGATACGGTTGTAAGTCTTCTCCAGATCCACAAACACATGACCCTCCTAGCAACTTTGTGCGGGTAAAGAGCTTCAATGAAATTTAACAATAAGCTCGAGTCTCCTTTCTAACTACTAAGAGTAAGCCTTCCCAGGGAGGCTGAGACGTATGACACCACGATAGTTGGAACACACTCCCTGGTCTCTTTTCTTGAAAAATATACAGATTATGAAAACTGATGTCATTATGAGATCCAACTATTCAAACATCAGATGGGGAGGGGGTGAGTGGGATAGAAATAGAGGCTCATGACCCAGTTTGGGTCTCACAGTAAAATCATTCTGACTTGAGTTAAAATATTACACCTACATTTAATCTTTTTTGTCTCTGCATAGGAGAAGAAATCATTCATTATCATAAATACAATTCAGATGTGATTATTCTGTTTGCTTTTTTTTATGTTAAAATTTCCTTCATTTTGTATCAAAAAGCTTCAACACTTGACTGATGGTTGACATCACTTTCTGTCTGCTCATCCTTCCCTCTCCGTCCTTCCTCCATCACGTCATGCGGTGTCCTCCGGGATCCGGAAAATGATTAAGGACGACAATTTCAAATACCTTTCAAGTATCTCCCTGATGACAATGCAAAGTAGGTGGGCATGGAGAAAGTGGTGGTTAGCAAAAGCAATATGCCAATCTGCCTGTTGGAGAAACAGGAAGTGAAAATTTGAGTATGATGCAATTAATTTGTATATGTGATTGTCTAAGCAGTGGAGCAACATATATATATAGTATATATATATATTTAGTTTGGGAAATGAGGTCTATGCACCTGTGTTCATTTTGAACATGCCTTTCTTATTTTTCAAATGTAGCAATAGAAGTGAGCAGTGGAATGAAATATTTTTTAATCTCCTTTAAATCTGTTATACACTCCAGTGTCTTGCTCATGACATACATTCAAGGTCCCTCATTGTGACACTTCGCTCACTGTGGCATGACGAGGGATGTTCATAAGTGAATACACATCCGTGTGTGAATGTCTCTGTACAGCATGTGGTTTTATGTGTGTGTGTGTGTTTGCATAGGTCTGTGAGGGAGAGATAATGAGATCTTGTTCAGCTGAGGCCCGGTCTTGATCCCCAGAAGCCCTGGACTCATTTCAGTGAGAAACCTCCGAACAGAGTGAATACGAGAAAGAAGTGCCGGAAGAAACATAAACTTAGTCTTGTAGAGGGATCATAAACCGCTAGAAGTCCAGGATGATCACCTTTGTGCTTTATTAGAGGAGAACAACTTTCAAACATTCTGGCATTGCTTTAGAGATTATACCTATATAAAGAAAAACATTAGTAAAGTATGAAGTTAAATGAGGAAAAATGTTTGTCTATATGTGGTACCATCCCTAATCATTGCCAACTCTAGTAAAGATCGGTAAAAAGCCTTAAAATAATTTATTTGATCCTAACAAAGAAAATGTTTATTTTAATATTCCAACCTTAGATCTGAGCATTTTTATTAAGTAGAGGATAAATGTAACATTAAAAAATGATGTTTCTTACTACAAAATGAGCCGGACTTATTGGAGAGTAAAACAACTCATGTGTGTCATTTACACTTTACATTCAAAGTTGCTTAAAGTGTTGAAGAACTTTAACTAAGTTTTTCATGATGCCCCATTTCCTTTGCGTATAAACATGATACGAGTCAATCATTAAAATTAGAGACAACAGAACATGTCATTTAAATAGGGCAGATCTGTGCTGATCTTAAAAATGGCTTCAAGAAAGTACAGGTCCTTCTCAAAATATTAGCATATTGTGATAAAGTTCATTATTTTCCATAATGTCATGATGAAAATTTAACATTCATATATTTTAGATTCATTGCACACTAACTGAAATATTTCAGGTCTTTTATTGTCTTAATACGGATGATTTTGGCATACAGCTCATGAAAACCCAAAATTCCTATCTCACAAAATTAGCATATTTCATCTAACCAATAAAAGAAAAGTGTTTTTAATACAAAAAACATCAACCTTCAAATAATCATGTACAGTTATGCACTCAATACTTGGTCGGGAATCCTTTTGCAGAAATGACTGCTTCAATGTGGCGTGGCATGGAGGCAATCAGCCAGTGGCACTGCTGAGGTCTTATGGAGGCCCAGGATGCTTCGATAGCGGCCTTTAGCTCATCCAGAGTGTTGGGTCTTGAGTCTCTCAATGTTCTCTTCACAATATTCCACAGATTGTCTATGGGGTTCAGGTCAGGAGAGTTGGCAGGCCAATTGAGCACAGTGATAGCATGGTCAGTAAACCATTTACCAGTGGTTTTGGCACTGTGAGCAGGTGCCAGGTCGTGCTGAAAAATGAAATCTTCATCTCCATAAAGCTTTTCAGCAGATGGAAGCATGAAGTGCTCCAAAATCTCCTGATAGCTAGCTGCATTGACCCTGCCCTTGATAAAACACAGTGGACCAACACCAGCAGCTGACACGGCACCCCAGACCATCACTGACTGTGGGTACTTGACACTGGACTTCTGGCATTTTGGCATTTCCTTCTCCCCAGTCTTCCTCCAGACTCTGGCACCTTGATTTCCGAATGACATGCAGAATTTGCTTTTATCCGAAAAAAGTACTTTGGACCACTGAGCAACAGTCCAGTGCTGCTTCTCAGCAGGCGCTTCTGCTGCTGTTTCTGGTTCAAAAGTGGCTTGACCTGGGGAATGTGGCACCTGTAGCCCATTTCCTGCACACGCCTGTGCACGGTGGCTCTGGATGTTTCTACTCCAGACTCAGTCCACTGCTTCCGCAGGTCCCCCAAGGTCTGGAATCGGCCCTTCTCCACAATCTTCCTCAGGGTCCGGTCACCTCTTCTTGTTGTGCAGCGTTTTCTGCCACACTTTTTCCTTCCCACAGACTTCCCACTGAGGTGCCTTGATACAGCACTCTGGGAACAGCCTGTTCGTTCAGAAATTTCTTTCTGTGTCTTACCCTCTTGCTTGAGGGTGTCAATAGTGGCCTTCTGGACAGCAGTCAGGTCGGCAGTCTTACCCATGATTGGGGTTTTGAGTGATGAACCAGGCTGGGAGTTTTAAAGGCCTCAGGAATCTTTTGCAGGTGTTTAGAGTTAACTCGTTGATTCAGATGATTAGGTTCATAGCTCGTTTAGAGACCCTTTTAAAGATATGCTAATTTTGTGAGATAGGAATTTTGGGTTTTCATGAGCTGTATGCCAAAACCATCCGTATTAAGACACAAAAGACCTGAAATATTTCAGTTAGTGTGCAATGAATCTAAAATATATGAATGTTAAATTTTCATCATGACATTATGGAAAATAATGAACTTTATCACAATATGCTAATATTTTGAGAAGGACCTGTAGCTTCTTGTATAAACCTGGCCATATCCACAGTCAGAGAAATAATAAAAAAAACGTTTTAAAAGAATTGGAGTTGTGAAAAACAAGCAGTGTTTAAATGAACTTGATCATAAGAGTAGTCAACTTTTTGGAGAAGTTTGAACCCAGCAATGCTTTCTTTTAGATTCACCAAAGTTCTCCTTAAAGGCAAGGGCACGGTGACTTTTAAACTCCATTCATATTCAATGTTTTTGTATTTAGCTTTTTTGAAGAGTGCTGACTTGACATTTTTCAAGGAGACAGTCATTGAAACAATCTCCAAGTAGAGCAAGCCACAAAAATGAATTGCCAAAGAAGCCGACTGTTCACAGAGTGATTCATTCAAGTATATGAATGGAAAGTTGAGTAGAAGGAAAAATGTAGGATAAAAATTTATAAAACCATGGCTGAGGTCCTAACAATAAAATCCTATGGCTTTTGTGAAGTTCAAGCCTGCTCCAGGTTGATTTGCAGATACAACAGAGAAATGTCTGACTTATTTTGCTATCTGACAACAGCGGGGAGATATGTGACGAGTTAGTCTTTTTAAAACATAGCTTATATGAGCAAGAAGAACAGGAGATAATTAAACTGATGCAAATATCTGTTTATTATTTAATATATTTTATACATTTTATGTATTGAATGAAGTGTAAAAGAATGTCAACAACTTCATGTCATGTGTATGCATTTGTTCAGAATTCTTATGAAGTGAACTAAGAACATGAATTAATTTGGATTTAACCTGTGCGAACCGACCTTAGAATTAGTTTTTGTAAAGTGTGAAATGGCACAACCTTACTGCAGTAAGATAACCAGAGCAAAAAGTGACATGGTCTGATCACCAAGTCGCCATAACAACAAAATATTTTTTTATGAGTTTAATTATTTTAGGGCTACACGATGGTACAGTTGGTAGCACTGTTGCCTTGCAGCAAGAAGGTCTTGGGTTCGACTCCCAGCCAGGGGTCTTTCTGCATGGAGTTAGCATGTTCTTACCGTGCATGTGTGGGTTCTCACCGGGTATTCCGGCTTCCTCCCACAGTCCAAAGACATGCTTGTTAGGTTAATTGGTCTCTCTAAATTGCCCTTAGGTGTGTAAATGAGTGTTTGTGTGTTGCCCTGCAATGGACTGGCGACCTTTCCAGAGTGTACTACTGCCCATAGACTGCTGGCACCAGCTTTCCCACGACCCACTATGGAAGAAGCAGTATAGAAAACGACTGACTGACTGAACTAGTTTAAACATCCCTTCTCTGTCTTTTGTCTTTTTTTTTGGTCGATGTCCAACAAAAATTCCTTAATAATTCTTCATGCGAGTCAGTAAATGCCTCCAGTGAATATTGACTGTGTTTCTAAACTGCTTCTCATCTCTTTCACTCACTCCCATCCTTCCGTTTTCATACCTGTCAGCTGGACTCACTGTGTAGGTTAGCCAGAGCTATCAATGTTTCCTTTTCTTTTTGGCATTGTTCAAACTAAATGGAAACAAGGTAATTAGCTTGTTACAATTAAAGCGAGACGAGCGGATGAATTGTAATCACCCACAATGGAGTTCCTGCTTTCTCCCCTGCAGCCTCCAACAGGCCAGCTGAGCTATCCTCATTTGCATAATTAAAATATACAAATGATAATGGATTTTGTAGTCAATGTCCAGAGGCTGCAAAGGCAGGGATGAGAGAAAATAAAATTATGAAATCACAATAACAACCACAGCAGTTTCGCCTAGAGGGGAGGTAAGGGGGGCTGGAGGAAGAATACGGAGATGAGCGGAAAAGGTGGGTCTTGTACTGCAAAAGATGGCAAAAGAGAGAAGGGTGTGAAGATAATGATAGATAAATGAGTGAGAGAAAAGACAGCCTGAACATCATAGGGAGCAGAATAAAGGTGAACCAATTACATTTGCAAATAGCATATGCCTGGCCCTGGCCTGCGCTGCCCTCCCTCTGGGGAAGTCTTTCGCCTGATTACATGAAATTGGGATAGAATTAAACATCTAAAAGTTGTCCTAAGACAAACTGAAATGAAATTAGAACCCGACTTCTTTTTTACCTCGCAGTGCCACAGGGCCACACGGCAGGCACGTCAGGAGAGACGGAGGGATTGTGCAATTAGGCGAGGGACAACATTGGTGAAATTAGGCCTTGAAGCTGACTTATTCTTCCTTTGCTTTTTCTTTTTTTTTTTTTTTTACCTTCTTCTGGCTTTTCTAGAGTTTTTTCTCTGTGTTTTTGGCATTAGAAAGTTTAGAGGCAAAACAGCTGCCATCCCCTGATGATGAAGTGTGTTTGTTTGAACACACAAACATTCACAAACCTTAACCCCGCTGTGCCAAATCACACTTACACACACTTGTGCCCTGGTGATTTGAGAGTGACATTAGAACGGTGCATGCCGAGAGCACTGGGCAAGGCTCCAAAACACAAACTGAAAAGCTCTTCAGTCACAAAACTAACTTGTGTTTCTACAGTAAAATGATTACAAAAGAGGGCTCTTATGTGGGAAATATGAGTAGCACCTTTCTTGAAGGGAAGAGAGTTTTGCATGTTACTCATCCTATTTTCTTTTATTGACCTCCGATCCTAATAATGCAGAAAAAAACAAAAAAAACCAAAACAATAAAGACATACTTTTTAAGGCTGAAATTTTATTCAGAAGAGCATCAAATTAGAGAGCAATGTGCTGTTATTACGATTATAACACAAATAAGAAAAGTGGAGATCTTCAGTTCTCTTCCACTCCATTTAGCACTCCATTCAGTTATCCCACAGGGATCAAAAACAGTGCGTTTAACTTCTAATCTGATCAGACTGATCTGAAATGAAGAGGCACATCATACAGTTATTCTCATTTTATTACAAGCATCCCCTTTACTTGTAATGATATAACAATAGCTTCTGAATGCTTTCCATTGCAATTCTTAATGCCTGGATCTTATATTTTCCATAATGCTTTCAGAAGCCACGATGAACACTGAAAATGGATTCGCATTTTTAAATGTGTTAAAGCTAGTTTCAGTTAAAACATTGCAACCAACAGCTTCCAAGGCAGCCTATTTTGTTTTTAATACAAACCACAGTTTCATATTTCATTTGAAAAAGGTTTACCATCTTTATTATAGTTCATTTATAACGTATAGTTTATGGATAGTTACTACTGTTTGGATCCTTGTTTGGTGCCATTTTGTGTCAAACTAACACCAGATATTTTTTTTCTTGGGAGGTTTTCTTAGTTTTTTGAAAAAGAATATTTAGACAAATGTTCAGACGTCATGTATAACTTAATTCTATGTAGTTAATGAACTGTGATTCTGATATAAAATTTTGCCCATTGACTCTCACGAAACATGACAGGAGGCATCCGGTATAGATGCCCGAGCCACCTCAACTAGCTCCTCTCAAGGAGCAGCGGCTCTACTCCGAGCCCCTCCCGGATGGCCGAGCTCCTCACCCTATCTCTAAGGGAGTGCCCGCCCACCCTACGGAAGATGCTAATTTCAGCCGCTTGTATCCGGGATCTCGTTCTTTCGGTCAAGACCCAAAGTTCATGGCCATAGGTGAGGGTAGGAACGTAGACCGACCGGTAAATCGAGAGCTTCGCTTTTCGGCTCAGCTCTTTCTTCACCACAATGGACCGGCACAGTGCCCCCATTACTGCGGCAGCCGCACCGATCCGTCTGTCAATCTCCCGCTCCATTCTTCCCTCACTCGTAAACAAGACCCCAAAATACTTGAACTCCTCCACTTGAGGCAAGAACTCCCCTCTAACCTGAAGAGAACAACCAACCCTTTTCCGGTCAAGAACCATGGCCTTGGACTTGGAGGAGCTGATCTTCATCTCAGCCGCTTAGCACTCGGCTGCGAACCGCCCCAGCACATGCTGTAGGTCTTGGCTAGAGGGGGCCAGCAGGACCACGTCATATGCAAAAAGAAGAGACAAAATACACTGGTCCCCAAACCAGACCCTTCTGGCCTTTGGCTGCACCTAGAAATCCTGTCCATAAAAGTTATGAACAGGACCGGTGACAAAGGGCAGCCCTGCCGTAGTCCAACATGCACCGGGAACAGGTCCGACTTAGTGCCGGCAATGCAGACCAAACTCCTGCTCTGCTTGTACAGAGACCGGATGGCCCATAATAAAGGGCCCCCGATTCCATACTCCTGGAGCACCCCCCACAGGGCATCATGAGGGACACAGTCGAATGCCTTCTCCAGGTCCACAAAACACATATGGACTGGTTGGGCAAACTCCCATGAACCCTAGATTACCATGTAAAGGGTATAGAGCTTGTCCAGAGTTCCACGGCCGGGACGAAAACCACACTGCTCCTCCTAACGCAGAGGTTCGACCATTGGCCGGAGTCTCCTCTCCAATACCCTGGCGTAGGCCATACCAGGGAGGCTGAGGAGTGTGATCCCCCTGTAGTTGGAACTCACCCCCCAGTCACCCTTCTTATGAAGGGGGACAACCACCCCAGCCTGCCAGTCCAGAGGTACTGTCCCCGACTGCCACGCAATGTTGAAGAGGCGTGTCAACCATGACAGCCCCACAACATCCAGAGACTTGAGGTACTCAGGGCGGACTCATCCACCCCCGAAGCCCTGCCACCGCGTAGCTCTTTAACCACCTTGGTGACTTCAGCCAGGGTGATGAAAGGGTCTAACCCCTAGTCCCCAGCTTCTGTTTCCACCAGGGAATGCATTAACGCAGGATTGAGGAGATCCTCAAAATACTCCTTCCACCGCCCGATAATGTCCCCAGTCGAGGTCAGCAGCTTCCCACGCCCACTGTAAACAGTGTTGGCGAAGCATTGCTTCCCCTTCCTGATGTGCCAGACGGTTTGCCAGAATCGCTTCAAGGCCAACCGGTAGTCCTTGTCCATGACCTCACCGAACTCCACCCAGGCCCGAGTTTTTGCCTCTGCCACAGCCCGAGGCCGCGGCAGGCTTGGCCTTACGGTACCCATCAGCCACCTCAGGAGTCCAACAAGCCAACCACAGCCAATAGGACTCCTTCTTCAGCTTGACAGCGTCCCTTACTGTCGGTGTCCACCACCGGGTTCGGGGGTTGCCGTCGCGACAGGCACCGCAGACCTTACGGCCGCAGCTACGGGCAGCAGCATCGACAATAGATGCAGAGAACATGGCCCACTCAGACTCTATGTCTCCAACATCCCCTGGAATCTGGTCAAAGCTCTCCCGGAGGTGGGAGTTGAATACATCCCTGGCTGAGGGCTCCGCCAAACGTTCCCAGCAGACCCTCACTATGCGCTTGGGCCTGCCAAGTCTGTCCAGCTTTCTCCTCTTACAGCAGATCCAACTCTCCACCAGGTTGTGATCAGTGGACAGCTCAGCCCCTCTCTTCATCCGAGTGTCCAAAACATACGGCCGAAGGTCTGACGATACGACAACAAAGTTGATCGTCGACCTCCTGCCTAGGGTGTCCTGGTGCTGGTGCCAAGTGCACTGATGGACACCCTTATGCTTGAACATGGTGTTCATTATGGACAATCTGTGACTAACATAGAAGTCCAATAATGAAACACCACTCGGATTCAGATCGGGGAGGCCATTCCTCCCGATCACGCCTCTCCAGGTGTCACTGTTGTTTCCCAAATCAAAGAGCAAAGTGTACCGGAGTCAAATTCCTTGTTTGTATGTACGAACTTGGCAATAAAGCTGATTCTGATTCTGATTCTGATGTGGGCGTTGAAGTCCCCCAGCAGAATAATGGAGTCCCCGGGAAGGGGACTATCCAGCAACCCCGATAGGGACGCCAAGAAGGCCCAGTACTCCACACTACCACTTGGCCCGTAGGCCGAAATGATAGTCAGAGACCTCTCCCAACCCGAAGGCGCAGGGCTGCGACCCGCTCATCCACTGGGGTAAACCCCAACATGTGATGGTTAAGTTGGGGGCAACAAGCAAACCCACCCCAGCCCGCCGCCTCGCCCCTTGGGCCACTCCAGAGTAGAAGAGAGTCCAGCCCGTCTCGAGGAGATGGGTTCCAGAACCCATGCTGTGCGTGGAGGCGAGGGCAGCTATTTCTAGTCGATATCTCTCAACCTCCCACACAGGCTCAGGCTCCTTCCCCCCCAGCGAGGTGACATTCCACGTCCCTAGAGCCAGCCTAAGCATCCGGGGATCGGGCCGCTGAGGTCTCCACCTTCGTCTGCCACCCAATCCTCTTTGCACCGGTCCCTCATGGTTTCCCCTGCAGGTGGTGGGCCCACTGGGGGATGGCCTCGCGTCTCTCTTTTGGGCTCGGCCCGGGCAGGTCCCGTGAGGAGCAACCCAGTCACCAGGCACTCTCCGATGAGTCCCGACCCCAGGCCTGGCTCCAGGGAGGGACCCCGGCTCCACCGTACTGGGCGACGTCACGTGCCTTGATGTTTTGGTCCTCATGAGGGTGTCTTGAAGCTTATTAAATTAAGGCATAATTGTCTTCATAATGGCCATTGGTAACCACAGGCTAGTAGTATTCTTTCAGCCAGCCCTATCTCCATTTTGAAGCACTACTCTCTGAAGTGCAAACACAATGCTTTTAAAGAATGATTACTTTCAGTCATGGTAATGATAATGCCCGTGAACACATATTCTAAACTCCCCCAGCAAGATTTCTTTTTATTGGTTTCTATTTGGTTCTGAATCCAAAGAGAAAAACCACCACAATGTCCAGACTGTAGCTCAAAGCCAACAGTTTCTCAGAGTGACCTCCCCATGCAAACAGAAAAGCTGCTGAAACTAAGGCTGACAATCCCTTCAGCAGACAGAGAGCGATCTGAGAAATAGTGGAACCTGGAGCAGAAAGCTAAATTGGTTCCAAGAAAGTCAACATCTATCTGACCAGAATCTAGATACTCTCGTCATGTTCTATGATTAAGGCTGTTCACTGGCATAAACCCCTATAGGACCTTAGATACCTACATTTAACAATCAAGCCATTGTATTTAAAAGTTAACTTTTGAATGCATTAGGACTAAATTAGACTGTGCATAATTTAACCTGAATCAGATTATATAATTGTATTTGAATTAAACTGAATGATTTAAATCAATAAACATTTTATATAACTGGATATAAGGGGTGTCTTCCGATGTGTAATCTCGCAATATTAAAATGCCACAAAATCTCTTATGGAAGTCAAGTCTGTCTCGCAAAGCACTATTCATTTGCTGGCACTATGTGACCTCGCTTGATGGAATAACTCTAAACTGTTGTAATAGGCCCTGGACATCAAGTATCAAATGAAATGCAAGCAGAAAGTTTATATGTCTATATTTGGTCAGACGCAGAAACTGTTGTAAGAAACTACTTCCTATTACCTCCATGCCGGGAGAAAGCTACAGCAAGCTCAGCACTGACATATTGTAAACACTTCCTTATAATTAGACCCATGGAATAGTTCTTGCTCCTTTGGCATTAATGCCTTGGTTGTTGGCCTACTGTCTTGTGCCTGTTGGTATCTTTTGAACTGCTTCCATAACACTCCATTTTTTTATTTTTTTATCTTTTCTTCTTTCTGGTACTCATTTGAATGAAATGTTTGTGCAATGTTTGACAATTCACTTCTAAATTTCTATGAAAACTTTTGAATTCTCGTTATTCTACTAATTCACACAGTTTGGAACACTTTTGCAGTCACTCTTCTCCAAACACATTCCCATTTGTGGTTAATTTTTTCTAATTATTTCATTTTCCTCTTTCTTTGTGTGAATTTATATAAAACTCAGTATGTGCAGCTGTTTACATCCCCCCATCATCTTTTATTTCTGTATGTGTGTGCAAGTGAACTTAATAACAGCGGCAGAGCTGTAAGTAAATAATGAGGAGTAATCAAAGTTAATGGAACCCAATGGGAGACACAGCTTCTGTGTGTGGCAATAATCTCATTTAGAGAGAGAGGTAGATTTAGTGGATAATTGGGGCCTAAGTATTTACTGATTCCCCTGCTAACTAACTAACTTACTGAGCTGCTGATGCTCTTTTTGTTCACACAGACAGAAGACAAACAAAAGAGTATGTGATCTACTCTCTCAAGATAGCTTGCTTCTTAAACGTTTAGATTCAAGTTATTTATTTTTTCTTTTCAATTTTTTAATTCTATTTCATAACTTTTTTGTTGTAATGTATTAGTTATTTTCTAATTTCATCTGATTTATATGGTTCTTCCTTCATCTGATTTTCATCATCTTTCTTTTATCTTTTCTACTGTCCCATTTTCGTTCTCTTGTCATATCATAATTTTCTATGATTTTCCGATGTAAAAATACTGCTCTTGAGGAAAAACATAACAGAGCCTTTTGGCCAAATAGCTTTTCTGAGTAGATCCTGCTTTTTAACATTTTGTACAGATTTTCATCGCCAGAAAGAACACACATTTCTCTAAAAAACCAAACCAAAACAAGTACACAGCTCATACCAATGCATTATAAATACAGTATAAATACAGTACATGCAACCAACAGATTCTCCACTCTTCTTCCCTCTCCTCATCATCCCCACCCAACTCACTAAACAGTACCATATCCACAGTGACACTGAACTATATATATATATATAACACAATAAAAACTTCAAAAATGCAAGTATATCAGACAATAAAACAATTAATAAAAATAATTGCAAACATAAGTAAAAATAAAAAATGAATAAATGAGAGAATAAAATGTTCCTGGTAACAAAACATTGCTTTAATAATTCACAATTTTGGTCTAAGTCTACCATTATTGTACTAAAATGAACATATATTATTGTGTACATAAACAATTTATCAAAATTAGTCACACAGATATTTTAGTGCTCAGTTTTTTTAAAAACCCAGTTTGCAAGCATAGTTCTATTGGTTTCCAATGACAACTTGTCAGATGTGCATTTGATGCACAATCCTAAAATCCAGATTATTTTTTATAAATTATGTTTTTTAAATGGTCATTTATTCTTTAAATGGGAATGCTACCTAAATTGCTTGTAATGATTACCATGATTACTGTCATAGTGTTAATCACCGATTTGATCCACATGCAGTAACACTCAGAAACAGAGAGCAGTTTCGTCAGGTTTATTTAGTGTCAGGAGCGGAACAGACAAAACACAGGATCTGCAGCCGGGCAACTGTACGGGAGAAGAAGGGTGAGTACACTGGCTGATCAGGACTGTAACCTGATGATCGGGAAGCTTACTTTGTCAGGGGTGAGATACCCACCAGGGAGAGGGAGCATGTAGTCCCTGGAGCACGGGTCGGTTGGTAGGACTTGCTGGAGCTCGGGTAGTCGCTGGTGCTGTGAACCGCCGGGGAGTGGACAGGGTTTTGCGGATCGCAATGTGCACCGAGTCACTGCAGACTGCCAGCTGAGCAAAGGTTCAGGTAGTAATCTCCGTCTGTGGTTGTCTTGTGGATCTCCTGACTTGAAGGCAAGTGAGAGCAGGAAGCAACACCTACACAGAGCAGGACAAGGCAATTAGTTGAGGTTTTCAAGCCAAGTGAATGATTCTTATTGTTCACACAGAAAGTCAGGAATTGGGCTGGATTGAAATACCGCTAGTGGCAAAACACTTAGCTGCTGAATTACTGGCAGTACTGGCAGACCTCCCTCTTATAGTGCACAGGCTGATGGAGGAACGAGCTGCACCTGTCACCCTTCGGGTTTCCACAGGCTCCAGCTGCATCTAATGGTGGAAAGGGATTAGCACCTATCATGAGCACCCAGGCTCTGACAATTACCAATGATGACCATGTATAATGGTTTTATCACTACTATAACCAAGCTATTTCAAAATTGGAAGAACATGAGTAAAGTAAATCCATCAGTTTAAGCAAAAGCTTAGACATGTAATGGACAGCATGCGCCCTATAGATGATACCATGATCTCTCTGCTTTGGCAGATTGTTAATACTTTCCTTCACAATCTTATATCACTCACCATTACTTCCTTTCTTTTCAGGAGGGGTTTCAGTTTTACTTCTTTGCACCCTTTGTTAGAACTTTCTATTAATGACAATGAGATATAGACATGTTTCTGTCTGGGTGTATTGTGTGTGATGGGGTTAATGGAGGATACTGTAAGCTGCACAGCAGGGCAGCTCTCCATCTTGGAAAAGCCCAGAAAGCTTTGCTCCACCTTTGTGTGTGACTGTGTGTTCTTTATCTTTGAGGGCTCCTGAGATGCCATTATGGAACAACACCGTATTTGTGCTGCATTCCCCCCAAGTGGTCATGCACTTAAGTGCTTAACCTTCAATTTGATCACAGTGTAAAAACATTTACAGAGAGTGATAAGTGAACAACAGTCAAACTCCACATGTTTTCTCCTATCTTATTTTAATTACCTTCTTTCTCTCCTTGCACTAATTCTCTTTTTCACTCAACTTATTACATTTCTTTTGATTTCCCTTTCTGTGGTTTATTGTCATGAATCTCAGATGAACAGTATCAACCAGTAATCTAAATACAGAAGGAAATTGACTTGAGAAATAATTAACAAACAGATAAAACATTAACCAGCTGATTTCCCCACTGCCTCTTTCATTTTTTAACCATGTCTATAATCTTTTCTTTCCTATCATATTTTCTATTTTTACACATTATAGGTAAAGTATAATACCAGCAATCCTCCTTTATCTGTCACCACACTGATTGTTGCCTGACTGTGCAACAATATCAAATAATGGACACACTCCTGGGGCCAGAAGGATAAACAATGCAAAAGCTAACCCACGTGTGCATTATGTATCATTTCCTACATAAAATGAGTAATTATAAAGAAAATATGTCCACTGAGATTAGATGCAGGTTACGCAGATAACTGTCTTGAAACAGTAAGTTTGATGAGTGTTGTAATGATAAAGATGTATAAAATGAGAACTGTAAAAATGTTTTAAAAATCTTTTTGGTCCTTGATCAAATGAAAAACTGCTGCAGGAATGACGGTTTTATGCCAACGGCCTCTTTTTCATGCTGGTAATTAAATCAACATCTCCAGCACCATTAATGTGCTGCTTTGTCCAGCCCCACAGAGAATCATTACTATAACAGGTTCTTCTGCTCTGTTTGACAACACACTGAAGAGTTGCATGATCCACTGAGGCTGTTGTTGCATACTCATCAAACAGAGTAATTTTTCCTAGGTGCCAAAAAGGCACTCAGGTCAAGTCACACATCGAAGTGCAATTTGCAAATCCATCTACCGCCAGATTTAATATCTTTAAGTATGGTATGGTCAGTGTGATTATAAACACAAGCATGATGGAGTCTATATACATGAAGCGTGTCTGTGTCTATGTGTATGTGAGGACAGCTTAACACAACACAGCATGCCAAAGCCATACCACAAAAGATGTATTTAATCTGAAGATATTAGACTCAGGTTATTTTTACTTACCATCACTCCGTATTAAAAAGCATGGTTACAGTTATTGCAAAGGTAGGAGGTAGTTATGTTTATGAAGGGACCTTGGGAAAGCAGCAAGGAGATTAAAGAGGCTCTTTAATCAAGGATACAAAATCTACCAGTAAAAATACGGACTCAAAAGGCCCTCATTTTTAAAATACATTTGGAGATTACACAAGTGCACAATAAGATACCTTTACGCTAGCTTAAACATGCATGTAACATTTCAGGTTGCAAGAGGAATGCTAGTGTTACACGAAACCATTACATTAATGAGCAGGTTAAGATGCTTAGACATTATTTACACCCAGACCAAGAAAGGATTAGGATTGACCCCAGACTGCCTTCTATTCTTTTGTTTTACTACATCATGTTTGCTTTGATTAATTTCCTTTTCCTTTCCTTTTCATTCCTGAACAGCTTTTCCTTGTGGAAAAGCCTATGTCCCTGTCCGTGCAACTCCCTCCATGAGTCTTGCCCTCCTTGGAAATGCTATCCCACCCGAGTCGACCTTTTGTGTCATTAACAAAAAAGAAGAAGAAGAAAAAAAAAAAAAACTGACACTACTACAACTAACGTGTTTTTATCTTATTATAACTGTTTTGGCAGCATTGACCTAAACGTTTAAAAATTCAAAAGAAACACAGAAACCGTCAAATGAAATTCTCAAAATATACTCAGATGGTCAAGTCTCTGTCTGGTAAAAACCTGAATTTTTTATGTTTTTAGAACAAAGATTGTTTTGAAAGGAAATACTTTTAAATCATTAGCGCCTATTGCTAATATGTTATCTAGCATTCCAGTGGAAGCACAGATTTGTGCAAAAGTTAAAGTTACAAAGGCCAGTGTTAAAGATAAGATTTCAAGTTTGTTGGGATAGTTCAAAGAGATTAAAAAGTACATATGTTACTTCTGAAAAGGTTTTAATAAACTTCAACATAAACTATTAGTTGCAGCACAACAAATGTTTAGCTACATTCAGGAATATATCCTGAAAACCTGGGTTCATTGGTAGAAATATTTGGATTTTATGTATTTCCTTAAAGGTTCAAGGGTGAGATATGTATTTTCATTCCTTTGATCAATTTCCAGATACATCATTACTATTCACTACCATGCACTTCATGGCACCAGACATATCTGTAATCTGTAGATTTGTTTTTTTGCAAAATAAACTTTTCCACATTATAGCATCCCTGGTGATGGTGATACAGTAACTATTAATGTTCACTGCAGCTTTCAGATGAAGGCCAACAGTTATTGTGAGTTTATTTTTGAAATGCCATAGCTATGTGTTTGTTTTAAATGTACATTTGACTTTTTCTGTCTTTTTATGTAATGTTTACATTTTACTGCTATTCTGTTAATACATTGCTGGATTAATTAATTTTATGTCCATTTTTCTGTAAAGGACATTGTTTTGCATTTATATGAATGATGGTATACAAATAAATACATGGAAACGCTGCTGCTTTGCAGCCACATCCGCTCACCTCTGTGGGCTTGGAGCCATACAAAAGGGCAGAAGTGAAAAGACAGATAAGAAAAACTGTGTAACAGAATGCCACAGACAAGAGTAGTGTTGATGAAGCCTCCCAACAATATAACTCAGTGAATCAGAGAGTAAATCGACCTCTGCATCAGAGTGCTAACTGGAGCAACTAGTCATCTTGTCAGAAGTCCTGATTGGCTCATTTAAATACCGCTTAGGTGTAATTGGATGGCAAATTAAACTGTCATTATTGGACAGGCAAAGAGGGAGATAAAGCACTGAGGAGTGACAAGACAAAATGGCTGCTGTTCCCCCATGGGAAAATGTTAGGAAATAAGGGGAAACTGACACGCCTTGAAACACACATATACTATATTCTGCTGCACATACCATATGAACCATTAAGTTAGACATTACTAAAACAATTAAATATTTTATAATAATCGATTTAACTTCAAATGACAGTATATAAAAAAGCTTAAAGAATATGTTGCACCAGACAATTGATTATTTCAGTGCCATCTTGAACTATTAAATCCCTAAAACTAATCATGACAATATTCCATTCCTCTTCAGTCTGTACACTTCAGACGTCCACTGCAAGACAGACTCCTGTCATCTGCAGAAATACTCGGAAGATTCTGCAGTTGTGGGGTGGATCAGAGATGGACAAGAAGCTGAGTACAGGAAGGTGGTGGACCGCTTTGTGGCATGGTGTGAAAACAATCATCTAATCTTGAACGTGACTAAAACAAAGGAGATGATTGTAGATTTTAAGAGAAACAGGAATAAGTCAAAAACTATTTCCATCATGGGAGAAAAGTGGAGGTAGTGGAGGAGTATACATTTTCGGTGTTCACCTGGAAAACAGACTGGAGTGGAGATGCAACTGTGAAGCCATCTTCAAGAAGGGACAGAGCAGACTGTACTTCTTGAGGAAGCTTAGGTCCTTTGGTGTTTGCAGCAAGATGTTGCATATCTTCTATAAGTCTGTTGTGGAGAGTGTGACCTCTTCTGCCATCATCTGCTGGGGAAGCAGCATCAGAGCCATGGACTTAAAAAAGCTCAACAAGCTGATAAAGAAGGCTGGCTCTGTTCTGGGAACTCCTCTGGAACCTCTGGAGATCATTGTGTAAAGAAGGATTCTTCATAAAATGAAGAACATTATGGAGAACGCTGAGCATCTTCTTCATGATACTGTCCTACAACAACAGAGTGTCTTCAGTCAGAAGCTTCTTCAGATCTGCTGTAAGACGGAGCGCTACAGGAGATCCTTCCTGCCCACAGCCATCAGCATCTACAGTGGCTCTTGGAAGAAACCTACATAATGAGCTACAACAACATGTAATTTCCCTTTGGGATTAATAAAGTATTTTTGAATTGAATTGAATTGAATTAATAAAACTCTGAAAAGTATGACATGCATATGGCTGCATCTCCTTTTACTCTGAAACAAAGAAAATAATAAAATCCAGTGAACACAATTGCCTTCCAAAATGACCCAAATGGTAAATACAGTCCACCTGCGTGTGATTTTTTTCTTAGTATAAATACAACTGTTATGTGAAGGCCTCAAAGGTTTGTTAGACAACATTAGAGCTCAAATGGCTTCATAAAAGTCAAGGAACACATCACACAGGTCAGGTATGAAGTTGTTGAGAACTTAGAAGCAGGACTAGGTTATAGAACTATATCCTAAACTTTAAACACTTTGTAGTGTACTGTTCAGTTCATCATCTAACAATGGAAAAAGCATGGCCGAACTGAGAACCTACCAAAACACAGCTGCCCACCTAAATTGACAATCTGGGAAAGAATATTAATAATCAGAGAAGAAGCTAAGAGGAGGAATTGCAGCGATGAAAGGCTCAAGTTGGAATATTTGTTGACGGAAAAACGGTTAGTTGTACAGTCCACAAATCAGTCCTTTTTTTGTGGCAAGAAGAAATCCAAAATGACTCATGTTTGCAGTTTTACACAAGCCCAGTAGGGCACATGCAAAAACGTGGAAGAAGATGCTCTGAAAAGAGGGGACAAAAACTGAAGTTCGTGGCAGACAAACATTGTGTGGTGAATAACATTGCCCAGTACCCGAAACACACCATGCCCACAGTAAAACACAACACAACACAATTAAAGATTCTTCCAATCAAATTCAGATTTAATTCCCTCTCTGTTCTTTTTTGTTAAAATCCACAAATAAAGTTGGAGTTAAATGTAAAATATTTTGCTCTTGCACACAAAATAAAGACCTGGCCATGTTAGTGTGAGAATTTCAGTTTCAGGAAATTAATCCTAATTTATGGTAAAAATCATATTGGTTATTTCCAATAAAGAACTCATCTGTTTTCAATTTGACAAGCAGCTTGTATCTTGTCTAGTGTTTATGCTTCACCATTAGTCATAAAACTGATGGATGGAAAGTGACCAGAGCTTCTCCAGGTGAACCCTGACCTCCCAGAGCATGTGCACGTGTGTGTTTTGTCAGTGCGACTGTAGCCCATCTGTGTGGCCTGTTAAGAGCCCCTTTCTCTCTTTACCCTCTTATTCTGACCCATATCCTCAGCGGTCAACACTCAAGAGCACTCTGACCCAGGGGGATAGTATCTTTTTTCTGTGTGTGTCTGTGTATGCATTTATGAGTGTCAGTGCAAGCAGGGGTGAATCTTAGGAGGGTAAACACACAAAAAACACACACAATTCTTCATGATCTCATCAATGGATTGTGAATACAGTATTAACGATGGCTGGGTGGCCCCTGGCCACTACTTACTGAATCAGATATGTGACATCTGATATGGGTTCAATTTGAAATCCATTTGTAATGCAATATAGCAGCGTCTTTCATGTCGAGGTCAAGACCCAAAGTTGGGTCATGAGACATAATTATGTCCTCAAAGAACCATTTACTCTCTATAAAAAAAAATTAAAAGCTATAGATAAATAGTATGCCTTAAACATTTGATGCTTCAGTTTTGAATAACATAGATACGTTTGTAAACAGTCCTATTTTTATTTAAACTTTAAAAAGTACTGCAAACATTTTTTTTTTGAATTACTGCAAACTATCCAATAGCTGGACTGATCATTTTTAACTGTATGCTGCTTAACATGACAAAAATTACTGTTGATATTTTGTTTGTTTTGAAACACTGTTCTTATCTTAGCCACAGTTTGAAAAGGGGAAGAAAAGAGCACAAGCCATCTAAGGCTTGTGTGCGATGATGATAATGATTACTTTTGAAATAGAAAATAGAAAATCCAATATCTATAGGTGTCCAATGATTATTTTAGTATATTTATTGACTGAAGAAAATAAAAACGTTTGTACAAACATTGTACTTTGTACAACCTCTTTTGCCAGTAGCATAGCACTTGATCTTCTCCTACATTTCACTAGGTTGGACCATACAGATAGAGATGTTTAATCATTCCTCTTTGCCAAAGTGCTCCAAATCGTCCACAGTCCTTGGTATTCTTTTGTGCCCTTTTCTGCTCACTCCACAGATTTTCTTTGTAATATCTAGGTTTAAGTACTGAAATGGCCACGGAAACACAAAGATTATATGTCTGCTGAACTATTTCTGTGTTAATTTAGCCACATGCTTTTGATTGTTAACCCTCTGTAACACCCAGTGATGAGCACTGTTTCAGTTTTTTTTTTTTTTGCTAGAGTTCACCAGACTTGCATTTAAAATGCCCTTTTAAAGAGGTTTCATGATGTCATGCACTCTAATAAGGTTTCCAGGATCTTTCAGTAAACGGGCCCACAGCATCACGGATCATCCACTTTTCCACAATGCTAAACAGCTGCTGAATATTTGCAAGAATCTCACATAGCTTTTACAGTTCAGTTTACTGTGTTGTACTAAAAAATAATAAACATTGCGATATACAGTTGAATCAAATCTACGGAAATCTATAATATAGAACACAACACCATGCATATTTGTATTAGATATTTATTGTGATTAAAATTTTCCTCTGCAGGACTGCTTTTATTATAGGGAAATATTGAGATATTCAAACTTGCATATGAGTAAAATTTGTAAATTAGAGAGCTAGACCACTTAACGCATTTTGTTTTCACACAATTACAGTTAAAATATAGACAGAGGGGCACAACACAACCTTTTAGGGTACCATAATAAAGGCCCTAATACTAAAAAAAAACTAAAAAAAACAGTATTGATGTTCTGTCCTTACAGTGGAGGGGAAGATAGTCCATTCAGAACAGCACAGTTGCATCAAACTTTAACATGGAACTGCAGACAATGAAACAAAAATGTGTTGTTGACACATATTACCTTAATGTTACATGCCACCACGAGAAAACATAAAGCCTAATGACACTGCTAACTGACCACCAAGCTTTAGGTTAAACCTCCTGTATTTGTGTGTGTTTATATTTTGTGATTACTTATATACATTTTCTTATTTACCCCTTTTTATTTTCTGCTCAGGCTATTCTCTCATTTTCCTCATTATCTCTTCCTCCCAGTTTCGACTGCAGCCAAGCGTCTCTTGCTTTTTCTGACTCGTCTTCCTTTTCTCTGTGCTCCCTGGGTCCCTTGTAATGTCTCCATCTCATCTGATCCATCACTTTCCATCTAGGAGCAAGAAATTAGCTATCAATTAATCTACGTTTAACTACAGTACATCTTAAAATCATTAATAACTCTGGTTGCTTGTAAAATTCAACATAAGTTCTCTACCAAACAGCTATGTGTTGACTATATAAATTTTAAGTATTTATGTCCTTACTTATTTTATTCTTTCTAACCCAGCTGGTTAACAATCCACTGCAGTGGGGTGTCCAGTGGTGGTATAGGGGTTAAGTGTGCGATCATATGCAGAGGTTATAGTCCTCAAAGCGGCTGTCCAGGGTTCGAGTCCCATACGCAGCGACCTTTGCTGAATATCTCTCCCTCTCTTTGCCCTCTTTCCTGTCTACCTACTGTCGAAAAATAGAAGGCCTCTAGTGCTGCAAAAAAAAAAATAATAATCTACCACCGTTGGCTGCTTCAAGCAGTTCCTTCCTTATTTGTTTCAGACATCTTTCTTTACAAGGCATATTTGAACTTAAAAAACTGACTATGATTGATAATCTAAAAAATATTTTAAAATGCCCTACCCATTTTTTTCTCCTTATATTTAAACAAAAACAATTACTCAGCCAATAGCGCAAAATTATAGGTGATATTGTAGAGAAAATGAGACACTGAGAGCCTCTGCAGGCTGTATTATAAGGATTTTTGTTTTAGAGTCTGGGTCGTGTTTTTTTGTTATTACTAACCCCGTGCTTATGCAAGACAGGAGCGCTTTTATTAGTCAATAAATACATGCATTATCTGTCAAGAAGTATAATCTATCAGGAATAATGTGAGAGGGCTAATGTTTTATTTCAAAATTCACAGCTTATTTCTAGCCATTACTATTTTTCAGCCGTAATAATTAAAAGCCAACTTGTTATTCTTGTACTTTCTGGTTGTGTATTTACAAGGCAGTGTGTACTCCATCAGCCTCTATGTTTGAGGCAATGATAGAGGGTCAGCACATCATTCAAACTTCTTTCACAAAACAGTTTCACAATTTCAGGTAGTGCAATTTTAATATATATATATATATATATATATATATATATATATATATATATATATATATGTAGAGACACAGATATACCTGATTTATTCAATGTAATGACAAAACAAGTTTAAAATTCACCCACTAATATCTAATCAATTCCTTCATATGACTCATTATATACATCGTGAAAGAATAAAAAAAAACATTTTGTAAAATCATATTTTATCAAATTGAAACATAAAAGCCTACATTATTAGTTGAGGAGAGAACTTTTAAGATACCTACAAAGTCTTTAGCTAGCAGCAAGCTAATGACACAACAACAACAAATTACTGTCTGAGTGATAAAACCCGAATAGTCAGATAAAAATAATTTCTCCTCACCTGTCTCCTCCTGCTCAAAGAGCGTAGAGCCCCCTTCTTTTCTTCCCGTCAGACTGGTTCTGGTCCTGGTCTGCAATGAAGCAGAAACAACACAAAGTTGTTCTGTTATCTGACAACTATGCATATCTTATAATTACACTCACTTATTGGTTTATTAACCAACAACTGTCCTGGAATCTGGACCAAAAGCAACATATTCCAGGCTCCACAGTCTGCTTCTCCATCTCACTGAGTGAGAGGCAGTTTTGCATACGTAACAGGGGCAAAAGGTCAAACGTAAGGAGGTGACTGAGGGCGTTGTCATGTCATTTCTCTTATGAAATAATACAATAAATAACATAATTAGGGTTAGGGTTGAAAAAAAAAAATACAAAAAAAAGACCAAAAGGGCACATGTGGGCAAGGAGCTAAAGGGGCAGGTGCTCAAGCCCCTTCCGCAATCCCACTGGATGTGTCTGGTGTCACATCATATTTAAATGACAGGGAAGCAGGAAGACATGGATTACTAGTTAAACTTTCCTACATACTCTGGTCAAATTACAGTATGAATAAACTGTTTATTTCTTTTTGAGTTGTTAAAAGTTACCAATAAGTGTGGTTATGATTAAAGAAGTGAGAGTTTGTTGATATGATTATGTTAACATCAGTATATAAAGTTTTGAACATAGCACTTATGGTCAACTGTACTCTGCTAAAGACAGGGTCCTATGAACCATCTGTCTAAGACATCAAATATTAGGATGGCTGTCAGAGGTGATACACACACATGCATGTAGTCTGCAATACTTTGTGTTAGCTGAGACACATGGAAATCTCACACATGCACATTGGGTGCCATTAAATGTCGTTAAGGGTGGAGAGTCTTTGCTCAGAGAATATGTGTCAGGGTGTGTCTTGGTGCACAAAGCTCAGACAAATGGATTCAATCCCTCGGCAAAATGCAAGTGAGTCTCAAAGCCCCATGCCCCTGTTGTGACATCATCTATGAATGTCATAATTGAGGGTCTGTAAATTGCCGCTTTTCCCCGCTCAGCGTCGCCCCATGTGTCAATACCGAGGTTCAAGGTGACGGAGTGGATCAATATTTCGAGACAGGAGCCATCCGCTGAATTTACAGCCCAGTAACAAGAGAGCTATGAAACAACGCTTCTGTAGCCTTCAGCAAGCTGCTGGATGGGACTGCAGTGCTGCTGGCTGATATTTGTCACACATGCGTTCCACTGATCCTCTAAGGAATTCTGTTTTCTTATTGTTTTGGGGAGTAATTGTTGTTTTGGTTGTCTGGAGCTTTCGGTTGGTGCAGATAAAGAGTTTTACTTTCAATTAACAATTGCTTATTATTTAAATATAGCAAAATATTTGACAAAACAGGCACAGGTAAAAGTGACATAACTAGAAGCCCTGTCACAGTAATAAAACACAGAAATGAAGGACAATATTATTCTCAAACTTTGATAAATCCTACGGAAGTCCTTCCATATACATCTGTTCAGTTTTAGATATAGTGTTTTTTTCTTTTCTCTCTGGCTTAATTTTTTGATCATTAAACAAAATTTAATCTCAGATAAAGGTAACTTGAAAAAATACAAAATGCAGTTTTCATAAAACCATTTCTAAGGCTTTGGGAATCCACCCAACCCCACTGAAAGTCATCATTCACAAATGCAGAAAACAGCTTTCGAAGGAGTGGCAAGCCTATTAAAATTACTGAAAGAGCACATTAACCACTCAGCTAGAAGGTCATAGAAGAACCCGGAAAAACATCAATAGAACTGCAGGTCTCACTTGCTTCAGTTAAGGTCATTGTTCATGATTTAACAATAAAAAAGAGACTTGGAAATCATGGGAGAGTTTAAAGCTAATAATCAATGCCAGCCCAAAAGAACACAAAGGCCCGTCTCACATTTGACTAAAACATCTGGATGACACACACGTTTGGATACTTTTTAAGAAAAAGAACATTACACCAACAGTACAACATGGTGGTGGTTTTGTGATGTCCTGGGGGTTTCAAAATAAGCGAAAAAAAAAAAAAAAACTAAGTCCCAAAGATGATGACAAAAAATGCTTCAGTTGAATTATTTAAGGTTTTAAAGAAATCTGGCATGCTTATTTTGTTAATTACTCCTTTAACTTGATGGAAGCAACGTAGATTATACAACTGTAATAAAAGATTAATTTATTTTAAGACTTTTTACTCATCTTGACAAGGTTTGCCAAAAAATGTTGCTTGCATTGTAGACAAACAATAGGTTATTATTTACCTAATAAGAGGCATTTATATTATTTGAAGAAAGACAGGTCCCTTCAAAGAAATTATAAGTTGACCCAAAATTATAAATATGTATAATGGTTTTATAAACTGAATTCAGTTGGTGACAAACAGGTGCACAGATATTTAGTTCCACAAAAAAAGAAAACAAAATCTTTAATGTCTTCTTGAACATTTTGCTTTGGCATAGATTAAAATGGATTCTTGAATGTGTACCCATATACATTTATGAATCCATCACAGCAGCTACAGTGTCCAGCAGACAACAATGTCAAAATCGTAGTAGGTGAGCTGTGAAGGTGACGATGCCCGCCGTGAGTGTGTGTGCGTCCAGTGATAGATTAGCTTCATTTCCAGTTTAAGCTGTCTGTTGTGAGTGAGTGAGAGTCTGTATGCTTGGACCAAAGCAGCAGAATGCAGTGTGTGATATGTGTGTGCTGGACCGTGTGTTTTTGAGTCTGTTGCCTTCACTTTCAGAATATTTCTTTGTTTCTTTACCTGCATGCGTATGTATCTCTGTAAGTGTGTGACAGTGGCTGAATGATGGGTCCAGTACAGCGTGTAGTACAGCGGACAAGACACTGGGTTTCTAGTGCCGGGGGCAACAATAACGGAGTGTGTACAATCAAACGTGTGTTGACAGGTGCGATGGACATCACAGGGTTATGATGACCCTTAAAGTGCTGCAGGTGACATCCAACTGCTAACACACACACAGACAAACTAAAATGATTTTTGTCAATCTCTTTAACTTGCAGTGGAAAGAAAATCCTTTGAATAAGAATTTAACCCTACAATTGCTGTGCAAAGTTTAATCATTTAAAATGTTAGTGAATTAACTACTTTATTGTGGTAATAAAACCAATTGTTACATTTTAATCAGAACTGAAGTGTGTTTAAGCAAGGCGGCCTAAAACCTGGTACATTTCCACAAGTTCTGTCAAGAGGAATGGGTCAAAAATCCAGCAAACAATAGAATGTTGTGAAAGGATACCCAAATGTTAAGCCTCTTAAACTGTATGAAAAAATAAAAAACAAAAAAACTGTATGACTTGACCTAAGTCATACAGTTTAAAAGGTCATTTTATTATATCACTAAGGAAATATATGTATACGCACTTTTTTTTAAAATATATATTTATCTAAAATAATTTTTCCTAATTTGAGTTGAGAACTAATTCTTACAGAGAATCGGTTGGATCATATAAGACCTCCTATGACACAGAGATGTCCTTTGCATCTGATATGTTTGGAGAACTTTTGAAAGTCAGAGTGATCAAACATTGTCTTGTCAAGATGTCGGCTGCTGATAGACCCTTATCATAGAAGACAGAATGCCAAAATTGTATTAAAAGGTGAATAGTTTAAGTTTTTTTCTACCTTCTAACAGATTTGTTTGTTTTTTAGTTAAACTGTACATATATATGTCATGTAGAAAAAGTTTTGAAACGATCTAGTTCTCTTTTTCTTTTACATCGTAAAACCCCTAAAAACATCACAGCTGTATATTTGTCCATGTGTATGTGTTCCGTATTTGTACTTTCAGTCTTTTTTTAGTTCCTGAGTCCAAAACAAGGTAAACGTATAGTAATAACATCTTCAGAATGTATCTCCCCATCTTTCTCCCTTGAGCCAAACAACCCACAACCCGTCACACACACCTCCTCCACGCCCCCCTCCTGCCTCCTCCTCCCGGCAGTGCGAGGAGCGCCCGGGTGTGAAATGTAAAAGGCAGAACGCTGTCGTTCAAACTGTCCCAACCACCAGTACATGCTTATGGGTTCTCCTGGCAACTCTTCCTCTCCCTCTGTCACAGTGCTTCTGTTTCTCTCTCCACCCCCCATCCGTGGATCCCACCTCCCTTTCTCAGGTGCGCCCAGTGCTGCAGGTTGCAGGTGCGCGGGACCCCTCAGCCAATGAAAAATGAGTGCCTCTTCACATTGTGACTTTGATGAACTTCACTATACGTCAGCCTATCACTCTTCTCCATTTGGATTCCCCCGGAAAAACTGCCCCATGACACACACACACACACACACACACACACACACACACACACACACAAGCATACACATGCTCATAAGTGGTGAACATGCAGGACCAAATATTTGTCTTGTTGAAGGAAGATGCTGCGCTCGGGTAAATACGAGAGTCTTTTTGTGTGTGTGCATGTGTGCATTCGTAATGTAAGACCCAAAATGGGGAGCACTTCTGAAAATTTATTTAGACACATTTGTTCAAGATGAACCCTCCTTTGCTGCAAGGCTTTTAAGTTTCCTGAAGATAAATCAAGTTTTTCTTGGTGTAAAGAGCACTCATAGAGTTTATTATGACTTATATTACTGTCAACATGTTTAACTCTGCAACAAAAAGCCTAAATTGTTGTGCTAAAAGTTGTTTGAAAATGTGATTGATGAGTAAAAGTGAGTAATTTTTTGTAACATGAATTTAAATGTCAGCAATGTAGTCTACTTTGCATGAACAATTTTGCACGTAAACTTGCCCAAAAGAAACATGTTCACATGTGTAAGTAGTTAGATTGCACAAATCTTGTGTGTCTTCTAACCGCTGTTCAAGCAGACAGAGGAGTCGGGGGGCTAATTCCTTCCAGTTGGTCCCTAATCCGGTTCTAATCCCTTTAAAACTCTTTATCAGCGTTTGAGGACCTCAGCACGGTCAAATCTTGTCAGGTCACATGCCAGAACAAACACAGACACACAAGCACAATTCCAGCAGTCAATTTCTTTACATTTTGTCACATTACAATATTGAATATTTTATGTGCATTTGTTTTTATGCCACTTTACTCTGATACCTCCTCTGATTAATGCTCTCCTTGGAGCTCGGTTTAGGTGGCCATGTGTTTGCTGGTTAGGTGACTTCTAAAGGCAGTGGTTGCACTGGATTTTATTTATCAAGGAAAAGAGGGCCAAATACAAATGCATTCCATATTTCTTGTTTTTTTTTTTTGTTAAATTAACTTCACAGTTTTGCACAAACATTGCATTCAACCTTGTGGCCAAAACATGAGAAAAGGTTAAAAGGTTCAAGGGGTGAATTACTTTTGGAAGTTACTTTATTATCAATAAGCGTTAACAAGACACAGCCACTCTAAAAGAAATAAGATTACGACCACTTGCTAAATTAGATGGTATTGATGGTTTGTCTCAGCAGGTTTGAGTAAATTATTTTTGTACCATCTATTTGCTTAGTTGTTCTATCATCTCACATTTTCCTTCATCTACCACCTGTTTCTGCCTGATGAGATGACAATGACACGTGGGTGAAGCAACTTTAAAGTAAGCAGTTATGAAAGCAGATGGGAATCTAAGTGCTGTTCAAATGTGTTTCATGTGCATAGTGATCCAGATCTTTGAGAGAATATGACAATATTCAACAGAGCTCATCCCTGGGGAACTTTTGGATTAATAACTATGTATGATCTAAACAATCATCAGAAGACTAATAATGCTTATTTTAGTCCTTGGAAGCAGATGATGGTGAATTTACCCTTGCTGTGAGAGGTAAAGCAAAGACAATTTGTTTTGTGTTTTACTTTTAAGTTTTTTTTTAAATTAGTTTTTACTGACTTTGATTGGTTTTGTCAAGTAATTCAAATGCATCGCTATGTAAAGCTTTATATTTCTAAAGTAAAAAAAACATTCTTTGTCATGTTTTTGGAAATTTTTATAATGAGCAAAAATAATGTACCCACTTTCATTATACAAACCCACATGCTTCTTTTAATCCTTTTGTTCCCCTCACCATCAGCTCCCTCTTCATCTTCCCAAACAGACAAATGCATTACACAAATGAAAAACAAGTGAGAGGCTTCAGAAGAGGAGACGGAGCAGGAGCGAGGGGAAGTGAGATTTTATTTAAGTGTTCTTGTAAGCCATCTAAGATATTAATGTTGCAAAGCTACTTATCAATATTTAAGAACATAAAAGGAGTGTGAGGGTGGGGTATGGAGCTTTGTGTAGAGAGAGGCCAAACCAGAAGGGACATGCACTCTCGAGGTGTGTGTTGTGTGTTTGTGTGTAATTTGCCAAAACCATAGAACAACAAATAGAGAGTAGATGAGGTCTCTTTGGCAGTTAGAGAGGAGGAATAGCTCAGTCTCCATCATACTAAAAGCTTTCCTACACCAAACCTGCGCGCGCACACACACACACACACACACACACACACACACACACACACACACAGAGCTCTGTTAAGTGATGGTCAGGATTGTAAATACAACTGTTAATGCCCCATTACCACTACATACTTATTTTATATTGTGGTTAAAATGAGTTGATTTATGTCTAAGTATGTTATGAATTCAAACGTGTATATATGTGTACGTCATGTGAATTAGTATGTTTTAAGTGGTCGGTCAGCACTGATTGGATTTGACAGTGTGTGTGTGTGTGGGTGTAAATCCGATTTCATGAAGGAAAAATGTTTTTTATTTGCTCTACTTTTGTCTGTTTTTTCAAATAAAAAATGTGTAGTGCTAAAATTTGCAATAAATGTCAATTAAACAAAGTATTAGCTCCCTTACAGAATGTTTTGTCAAAACTAAACGTTTCAGGTGAACAAATTTTAATAAAGTCAGACAAACATAAATAAGAAACAGTTTTGAAAATATGATTTTAGCTATTACAGGGAAATAAACTATTCGATCAAACCTGGCCCTATGTGAAAAAGTAGTTGCCCCCTAATCCTAATTGATTGTGCTACCCTGCAGTCGAGCATTTGTGATAAATGGCAATGAGTCTTAAAACATAACAAATAGCTGTTAAGTAAATTATTACTTATTTGAATGAATGGTCAAAAGTGTGTTTTGACTGCAGGGACATTATCCAGAAATCAAGGTAACTTTCAAATGTTTTTGTGGCACCGCCATGTGCATCGCCCCAGCATTTGAATGTTTCCCAATGTTTATGTTTTGAGATAAAACCTAAATCAATCGCAGCCCACTAGGATTGTGCATCATTAACAAATTTAAAGGAAGAAACAAATTAGGCACGCTGCAATGGATGTCAAGATTTGTGGGTTAGATGGACCAGAGTGCAGACAGGAACTCGAGAGCCGCATGAACAGTAGAAAGACTTAATGACAATAAAATCAAAAACTAACAACTGGGGCTCTAAGATAAAAAACTTGGAACAGACAGGAAGCAGTGAAACAGAAGAAGCCAGTAAGGGACAGAGAGAACCAGAGGATTTACATATATATACTGAGGCAAGAGTGGAGAAAAGGCATGGAGAGCAGGTGAAAGCAATCAGGTGGGAATAAATAGCAGCTGAGACCAATGAAGAGGGAGTGATCTCAGTGAGGAAAGAGAGAATGAACAGGAGAAGAACACAGAGAAGGAAAGTAACAGAATATATCTAAATGCGCAGAAAAAAACTAAGAAATATTTGAACAATGGAATAAACTAAAATAATAACACTAACAATAATATAAACTAATAACAATATGAAATACAAGGAAAGAAACAGACATCTTCAGAAATCCAAAATTCAAACACCTAAGTATCATGACAGCAGCTGTTGCTTATGCTCGGTGTGTGCTGTTAATGCTCCATTGGGACATGTTTCTCAGGCTTTAATTATTAAAAGTTTCTGAATGCCACACATTTCCTCTAATTTTGAAGTTGCCTTAATTCTGTTTCAGAGTGTAATCGCTGTAATGCTGTCACAAAGTATTTCTGCAGAAGACTGGGTTGCAATCTTAATTGAAACATACTCTCAAATAATTTATATTGTGGAGATTCTGTTAGAATTGGACTAGCTGCTTTGGTTCTGTTAGGTTCTGTATATATTGTTAATTGGAATTATTCTTATTACTTGCAATATTATTGAAACCAAGCCATTTAATTCTGCATCAGGGTCTATCTGGCAACAAAAACAATATTAAAATTTGTTTCAGATAGGGGTAAGTTTATGAGCTGCACACTGCAGATCACACACACCACACACACACACTGACCTCAGGACAGTGTTTTGTCATCCTGTGTGTTTTCATGTCATCTCTAGTGTTACACATCCAAAACACTTTCTGAACACAAACCACTAAATGATGGCTGCAGGGTTGAAGAGAGATGTGTGTGATAGTCTGAGAAGAACACAGAAAACAAAAGAAGTAAGATTCTGCCTTTGTGCGTGTGTATGATGACCCAAGGCAGGGCTAGATGGATGAATGTGCTGACCCCCCTGCAGGGGTACAGGTACGCTTATTTACACAAAGCACCCTTAGGTGTGTGAGTGTATGGGCCTTCTTGTGTGGATGCGTAACAAACCTCCAAAAATAAGCCTTTCATAAACATGTAAATAAACTAAACTTTTTTCAAATAGGTCATCATATTGTAGATGGATTTAATTACATCAGATGCAATTTCAGAAAAACACAATGTCTTGCAAAAGTATACACACCCATTAAACCTTTTCACAATTTGCAACATTATAACCACAAAATTGTATTTATTGTATTGGATACACCAATGCAATAGACTGTATAATTATGAAGTAGAAGGAATATGATGCATGGTTTTCCCAACTTCTTGCAAATAAGAATCTGAAAAGTGTGGTGTGCATTAGTAATTAGACATCCTTAATCTGATATCCCTAAATAAAATCCAATGGTACCAACTACCTTAAGAAATCACCTAATTAGTAAATAGAGCGCAGCTGTGTCTAATTTAATCTTGGTATAAATACAGCATTTCTGTAAAGGCCTCTAAGGTTTGTTAGAGAACATCAGTAGGATGGAGGAGCACTCCATGCCAGTCAGGAATCAAGTTGTGAAGAAAATTAACATTATAGATTATATTATATGGTTATAAAACAATGTGACAAGCTTTCAACATCTGATGGAGCACTGTTCAATCCATCATCTAAAAATAGAAAGGCAACTGGTTGGTGGATTTCATTTAGCTGTAACAGATTAAAGAGGGCAGAATAAAAATGCACATCACATTTTTCTGATTTCTTTGGAAAACATTTTGAAAACCATGCAGTACTTTCCTTCCAGTTCAAAATTATTCACTTGTTTGTGTAGATCTATCATACAAAATTCTAATGAAATAGACTGAACTCTTAAATATAAATGAAAAAGCCTTTCTGCACAATTCCGTAAAGCTGCAAACAACCATACAATTAGATATTGATCATATTTTTATAAAATGGGCATTTCAAGTTGTGCTTCATTAGTGTATAATTTTATCTAACAAAAAATGTATTAAATTGCATCTTTCATAGCCTGTATGCTTTTTATCTGCTTTGCCCTATAAAGCTTTGTTTTAATGTAAGAACAGATGTCGATAAAGTATGTGTACTTTTGAAAAGAGTCATTTTTTTTGTCCTGAGCTGAACTCCATCTAACAGTTTTATTGAGCTAGAGTTATTTGCCTGATTCTTGAGCTTGAAAGGTTTCTATATAATGTTTATCTTTTTCAAATAAGAATCAAAAATTATTTACATGTAATTCATTTCTGTTGTATAATTTTAAGCCAAAAACTAAAATTAATACAGTACACACAGTTATGCCTTGAAGAATAAGTCATCCTTAGAATTATTCTATATTAAGTGATTCAGATTGCTTTTCTATTAAAAATAAATGATCTAAAGTTCTGAAGTATCTGTTTCAACTCGGCAGCTGGGTGAGTGGAGATTTAAGATATGCTTGAATAAAAACCCTCTGTCTTTTATGCTTTGAGAGAATTGTGCTCTACAGCTACAGAATCACATTGATTTGCCTATAAAAGGTGAATAAATTCTGCACTAACTAAAATCCATGCTGCTGTTCACTGTGCTAGCTGCTTCTGTAAATCAGAAGGTGATCAATGTGTATATTGACTGATCCATTGCCTGGGTGTGAGTATTTAGTATTATTATAGTTGCATGTGCATGTTAAGATAAGTACCCAAGCAGTTGTGCATAGAAATGTGTAGAACAGAGATTTTCTATGCAGTCGCGTGTATTTTTGTTTGGGTATAATCCTTATGGAGTTTATATTAAATCTGTTTAAACATGCAGTTGTATGTTACTGGGGGCATTTGTGCAGAAGTTGAATGTGTGTGGCTTTTCAGCCCTCCAGCAGGGTCATTTCTGTATCGACAACCTGCTTGTCGCTGTCATACCGAGGACATGAGTAGAAAGGCCATTCTCATTTACCATGGTAAAACATCCATAGTGTCGTAATGACCTCTAGGCATTTATAAATCATACTTTAACATGAGGGAGATGGACCTGTAACCGCTGACTGATTGCAGAATTGATCAAAATTACTCATTCATGAATCAGACAACCATTTTGTTTTGCCACAGACTGAGTACAACCTCCCAATTTTAAAAAGGTGAGTTCACAGGAGAAATAACATTGGTTTTGATACAATAAAAATTGTGGTACTTATACTTTGGAAGATGTTTAACTTTTTGTTTTTATGACTTTAACCAGTTTACCAGTCTTGTGCCCTTACTTTTTGCCATTCTCTTTCTCTTAGTTCATTTTCACTTTAATCATTTCAATTAACTGCCTTATATTAATCTGCATAGGAACAATCAGCAGCTCATGTTTACTGATTCGCTCAATCAGGCATCAGTTTTCCCTTGAGGTTCAAGGTCCCAATTGACAACTTGTGTGTGAGTGTGAGTGTATGTGTGAGTGTGTGTGTGTTTGTGTGCGTGTGTGTTTTTGTGAGTGTGTGTGTCTGTGTGAGTGTGTGTGTGTGTGTGTGTGTGTGTGCACACACACACTGTCTGTGGACAAAAGGAGGAAAATCCCTGGGTGAGTCAAGCAGAACGTGTTGATCGATCCTCAGCAATTACAAGCCAATCGAAATGTGATTTATTTCCCAAGGAATTATTTCAATATGAACCGAGGTGGTCAGTGAATAGGAAAATGTGCACTCATGTGTGTTAGTTTGAAGAGAGATCCTTGTCAAACTATCACCTACCCTTTGTTTCTTCCTGTATTTCTTCATTTCTTTTCTGTCCATCCATCTATCCCTGCAATTCTGGTATTTCCGGTTTGGCACTTTTCCCCACAATCTCTTTCCGTTGCTAGATATTTCCGTCTTTCATGACTCTAGTGCCTTTCTTTCAAACGATGGTGACTCAATAGATGTTTAAAACTATTTTAGATGCAAGTGTAAATTGAGGACCTTGTCTTTACCCTCAAGTCCAGGTCAAGTCTCCAATCTCTGAGGGGGAAGACAAGTCTCAAATATTTGCTCCCAGTCCAATCCAAGTCTCAAGTCTTTAAGAGGCAAGCCCATATTAATTACAAAGTCTTTGAAGACCAAGTCCAGATCAAGTATGAAGTATTTAAGGGGCAAGTCCAAGTTAAGTGTCAAGTTTATTGGGCACATGTCCACATTATGTCTTAAATCATGAGTGACACATCAAAGTTAAAGTCTTTGAGGGCAAAGTCTAGGTAAAGTTTAAACTTTTTTGCCTAAAGTCCAAATAAAGTCTAAAGTCTTTTAGGTGCAAGTTCAAGTCAAGTCTCAAATCTCTTACCCAAAGTCAGGTTTCAAGCCTCTAATAATCGCTTGAAGGTATTAATTGAAATCTCTATTCTTTACAAGTTAACACATGAACATATCTTTATCTTTTTCAGAACACTCACTTTAAGAAGAAAAAAATAACTGTTATTAATATATATATACAGGAGTTGGACAATGAGACTGAAACACCTGTCATTTTAGTGTGGGAGGTTTCATGGCTAAATTGGACCAGCCTGGTAGCCAGTCTTCATTGATTGCACATTGCACCAGTAAGAGCAGAGTGTGAAGGTTCAATTAGCAGGGTAAGAGCACAGTTTTGCTCAAAATATTGAAATGCACACAACATTATGGGTGACATACCAGGGGTCTGGTTTGGGGACTGGCGGACTTCGTCCCTCCTTTTGCAGAGGATTTGGTTCTGCTGGCCCCCACTAGCCAAGATCCAGTATTCACTGGGGCAGTTCACAGCCGAGTGTGAACCTGCGGGGATGAGGATGAGCTCCTCCAAGTCTGAGGCCATGGTTCCTGACTGGAAAAGCATGGCTTGCCCTCTCCAGGTTGGAGGGGAGTTCCTGCCTCAAGTGGAGGAGTTCTAGTATCTTGGTGTCTTGTTTACAAATTAGAGATAGGGTGAGGAGCTCAGCCATCCAGGAGGAGCTCAGAGTAGAGCCTTAAAGGAGTTAAAATGTTGGGCTTTATGAGGGAGTTTTTGTCTCAGCCATCACAATGAAATCGCAATACCGCAGATTTTTGACCACAATCAAGTTAGATTTAATTTAGATATTGATTATTCACGCTTACAGATTCAGCAGGGTCCTCCTCCTGTTTGACACAAACCAGGCAGACTGATTATGGGTCGCTTCTCTCTGCCTACCCCCTCCTCTTGCACAAGGGGGTTCACTTAAGGACATCAAACAAAAAATAATAATAATAATAATAATTTAATTAAATTTCTGAACCAAACATGCTGTTTCATGGTGGTATTGTTCTGTGTGTTTTTGGGGATCTGAAGAGCTGATTTTATGTGTGATCAGCTGATTTAGGATGTTATTAAATACAGCGCGCCCCGCCTGCGTGTAATTCAGAAAACTGATATTCGAACACTGACTGGTATTCAAATTGTCCTCTCATTTAATATACATTATATTGTGTCTATGGGGGAAATTTACTGCCAAAAATCAAGAGCACATATTTTCAATTTGAGAGCAGGATTTCATTCTGCTTGTACTCAAACTTAGTATTGCCTGCACTCAAAACTTCTGCTTTCTTTCAAATATACTCTGTTCTATCTCAAATCTTTGTTTCTGTGCTCTGATCTAATGCTTCTTGCATAGATAATATCTCCTCCTGCTTGCTTTATCCTCTATGCGCGCAAACTTGTGCTCTGCTCGGATCAAAACTGCGCTCTCAAGTTTCTTCCCTACTCGCAAATTATTTTTGCTCTCTCTCAGATTAAAGTCGTATCATCTCCTAGCAACTATATCAGCCAATAGAATGACAGTGTGCAAATGCTAGGTCACAGGCTTAGTTGGGGTGCGCTTGTTTCCTTCAGATTGAAAATATGGGCTCTTGATTTTTGGCAGTAAATTTCCCCCATATGTGTCAGGCTTAACATATTTTTCTTCTCCTTACTTTTAGTTTTGGATTTACAAGATTATCAGGAAAAATCTACTAAACCTGCATTTAAAAGGTTTAATTTGAAGTCGAAAAGGTATACATGTACCCATTTACATTATAAATTACAAAGAGCAAGATGAAGTTTGCATGTAAATGTTTTTATTTTTGAAGAAGCAGAAGTGTCCTTGTAAAAACACTAGCTTAACAGTGAGATAATGTTCATGAAACGTTATGTCTGAAATGACCTAAAGTCAGAGCTCAGATAGAAAGATATCTTCGAAGTATTTATTATTAAGCTATGAGGATTTACAAGCCAGTCAGAAAGTCCTACACTTACTAAGGTATACATTCTATAACAAAATAGATGCTTGATTTATTGAACTCGGATGTTAACTGGAGAGACTGAATAGGAATAAGGCTGCAGGTCCAGATCATGTCAGCCCTAGAGTCCTGAAGGCCTGTGCAGAGCAGCTCTGAAGGATTCTGCAGCACCTCTTCAACCTTAGCCTGGCCCAGAAGAAGGTTCCGGTGTTGTGGAAGACCTCCTGTCTTTTTCCGGCACCAAAGAAAACTCACCCATCAATCCTCAATGACTATAGACCTGTTGCCCTGACAGTTGAAGATGCCATCATAGACCTGCTTCAACAAACCCACTGTCATCTGGACAAAGCCAGTAGCACTGTGAGGATCATGTTCTTTGATTTCTCCAGTGCATTTAACACAATACAACCTGATTTGCTTTGTCAGAAACTCCAGAAGACTCAGGTGGAGGCCTCAACAATCTCCTGGATCAAAGACTACCTGACAAACAGACCACAGTTTGTGAGACTGAAGGGTTGTGAGTCTAACCAGATAGTCAGCAGCACAGGAGCACCACAGGGGACTGTACTCTCACCATTCCTTTTCACTCTGTACACCTCAGACTTCCTGTACAAGACAGATTCCTGTCATCTGCAGAAATACTCGATACTAGATGATTCTGCAGTTGTTGGGTGGATCAGAGATGGACAAGAAGCTGAGTACAGGAAGGTGGTGGACCGCTTTGTGGCATGGTGTGGAAACAATCATCTCATTTTGAACGTGACTAAAACACAGGAGAAGATTGTAGATTTTAAGACAAACAGGAATAAGTCAAAAACTATTTCTATCATGGGAGAAGAAGTGGAGGTGGTGGAGGAGTATAAATACCTCAGTGTTCACCTGGACAACAGACTAGAGTGGAGATGCAACTGTGAAGCCATCTAAAAGAAGGGACAGAGCAGACTGTACTTCTTGAGGAAGCTTAGGTCCTTTGGTGTTTGCAGCAAGATGCTGCATATCTTCTATAAGTCTGTTGTGGAGAGTTTGATCTCTTCTGCCATCATGTGCTGGGGAAGCAGCATCAGAGCCAGGGACTTAAAAAAGCTCAACAAGCTGATAAAGAAGGCTGGCTCTGTTCTGGGGACTCCTCTGGAACCTCTGGAGATCATTGTGGAAAGACGGATTCTTCATTAATTGAAGAACATAATGGGGAATCTTGAGCATCCTCTTCATGAGACTGCCCTACAACAACAGAGTGTCTTCAGTCAGAGGCTTCTTCAGATCTGCTGTAAGACAGAGCGCTACAGAGATCCTTCCTGCCCACAGCCATCAGCATCTACAACGGCTCTTTGAGGAAACCTTCATAATATGAGCTATAACAACATTTAATTTCCCTTTGGGATTAATAAAGTATTTTTGAATTGAATTGAATTGTTAGTGAACTGTGCCCAATAAATGGCTCATAATCTGTTCATGTTAATGACCACACTGCTGCCTCTCAAAATGAACTCTGTATTTGATGACTAAGTCATTAAAACAAATTTTTTCTGTGTGTCAATAGTGTTTGATGAAAGCTGTCAGCTAGGAAACAATGACACTTCCAGCTTTTTAAAATAAAAGCACTCTTAATTTATTCTGAAATTTGACATCAACTGATGTAACCAATGTTAATCTATTTCTACAATTTTTCTTTGAGTATGAAAGGACAGTTTTATTTCTGATAAAGTAAAAATCTCACCTTATCAATTTTCAAATTATTTCTCAGCAGCCCTTAACAGTTTTTTGCATGTTAAATGGAACGTTCTGAAAAAACAAGAATATTTAATCATACTCATTCAAACTTTAATTAAAGTGCACATTTAATAGAAACATACAACACAAAGTGCTCTACCGAGGATTAAAAAATTATAAAATAGAATTACAAAAGTTAAAGGGGTAATTCCAGTTAAAATTGTTAAATAAAATTTAAATAAAATAATAAAACATAAGTTGAAAAATTATTGGTAACTTCAACTGAAAGCTGAACTAAATAGAAATGTCTTTAATTTACCTTTATTTTGCACCGTGATTTTTAATTCTCACTTTACGTATGAACAGATGCGGGTTATAGGGTCTGGGCAGGAGTGTTGAATAAAAGCAAATATGAAAAATATGGTGGCATTAATAGTTTTAAATAACAGTAAGAGCCCCTTAAAGTCAATAATTTTTTTAAATATATTGAATGTTCATGTCTTAACTAGACCAAGAATAAACATGATTTACATTCATAGCACAAGCAATGCAAAGTAATCGGCTGGCTAGGTGGCATGCATCTGATAAGAGAATGTTTATTTCAGTCTTTTGAGACTTGACTTGGAAAATAATGACTTATGGACATACAGATTTGACCAGGTCTCTTTACCTCCTGTATTTCTTTTCATATCCTTATTTGGCCTAAACTTAACTTTTTATTCCTCTTGATTCTATTCCACTGCTCTTTTAATTCAGGCTCCTTTGCTTCCTACCATCCAGCTTTGTCCCTTTCCCCTTGACCACTCCCCAGTGAGACTATCATTCTGAGGCCATGTCAATATGATCAGTCAACCAGACAAAAAGACCAACTGACCAATTGAGATACTTTTACTCGTAATCCCTACAACCCACCCCCCCCCGTCCCTTCTTGCCCTCCCCTTCAGTCTCTTTCAATGCCGCCTCCTCTCCTTTTCTACTCTTGTCCCCTTTTTGTTGCACTTAATTAAGTCGCCAAGTGGCTGTCAGGAATAATTTTTTGCTGCAGCATAGGGCTGAGGGCCACGGTGGACTTGACATTTGATAATATTGCGTCTCCACGTTGATTGAAATTGATTTTACGGGGGAGAGCGGCCCCCTGTTCACCGCCATTGTGATTGTTTGACAACTCTCAGGCAATCAGCCCCAAGGACAGCCTGTGGACCCCCTCACTCCGCCACACCACCACCCTCTATGGCGTGGCAACTCATATTTTGACGAGTGATGGCTGGGCCTCTGTGTGTGTGGGGATATCACACACAAGGGTCGGTCATGAAGTACCGTCGCAGGGTCATGGAACTGACAGTCACAGTTCCCATAAATCAGCGAGGCAGCACAAAAGAGTATAAACTTACAAGTATTTGTACCCCTTTAACTTATGCATATTTTGTCATGTTACCGCAAACTTCAATGCATTTTTTGTCTTTTAATGTGACAGAACAACACACAGTAGCTCATAATTGTAAAGTAGAAGTAAAATGATTCATGGTTTTCAACATATTTGAATTTATACAAAACAAAAAAATTGAAAAGGCTAATGTACACATGTATTCAACTCTCTTTACTTTAATGGCATGTGGGCAAAATGTACTGCCAAAAATCAAGAGCACGTATTTTAAATTTGAGAGCAGGACTTCATTCTGCTTGTACTCAAACTTAGTAATGCTTGCAATCAAAACTAGTAATGCCTGCACTCAAAACTTCTGCCTTCTTTCAAATATACTGTGTTCTCTCTCAAATCTTTGTTTCTGCGCTCTGATCTAATGCTTCTTCCATAGATAATTTCTCCTCCTGCTTGCTTCATCCTCCATGCGCAAACTTGCTCTCTGCTCGGATCAAAACTGCGCTCTCAAGTTTTGAGAGAGAACAGAGTATATTTGAAAGAAAGCAGAAGTTTTGAGTGCAAGCATTACTATTTTTGAGTGCAGGCATTACTAAGTTTGAGTACAGGCAGAAAGAAATCCTGCTCTCAAATTGAAAATATGTGCTCTTGAATTTTGGTAGTAAAGTTCCCCCATATTGGTACCCATAAATAAAATCCAATGCAACCTATTGCCTTTAGATATCAGCTAATTGTTAAATAAAGCACATCTACATGCAATTTAATGTCATTATATATACAGATGATCTGTAAAGGCCTCAAATGTTTGTTAGAGAGGAGCAGGAGGCAGCATCATGAAGAATAAGAAACACAGGACAGGTCAGAGAGAGCGTACTGGCATGGACAGGCTTAATAAGAGAAACATGAAAAACAGGGTGAATACGAAGACTGGATGGAAGGCGGAGACGAACAGTGGAAGGACTGATAACGGACTGGATGACATAATGACCTATAAACCTGGGAGAAAGTTTCTTAGACATGGGCCTGAGTGGGACATCACGTGTGGAGAGCCAAACCTTCTGACCTGGGCGGTAAGCAGGGGCCGGCGTCCGTCGCCGGTCAGCATGGTGCTTATTGACGGCGGCAGATCTCTGGAGTGCCCTGGTGGTGGAGGACCTCATACGTTTGCATCTGCGGATGTGGTGCTGGACTGAAGGCACAGTAGCTTCTTCATTGTCGGCTGGAAGCAAGGGTGGCTGGTACCCCAAGGAAGCCTCAAAAGGGGTACAGCCCGCAGCAGCCGAGATGTGAGAGTTGTGGGAATACTCCACCTAGGGTAGGAAGGTGCTCCACTCGGTGGGGGCTGATGGCGTGACACACCTTAAGGCCAACTCCAGTTCTTGGTTCAAACGCTCCACCTGACCATTAGACTGAGGATGATAACCGGAGGTCAACAATACTTTAGCCCCAAGGGCAGCACAGAACTCCTTCCAAACCCAAGTGGTGAACTTGGGGCCTCGGTCAGACAAGATTTCTTGAGGGATGCCATGTAGGCAAAACACGTGCTTAATCAGCAGTTTTGCCATCTGAAGAGCAGAAGGCAGTTTCTTTAGTGGGATGAGGTGGCAGGCCTTCGAGAAGCGATCAACAACTGTGAAGATGATGGTCATGCCACTGGGACATGGTAGACCTGTCACAAAGTCTATGGCGATGTGGGACCAGGGTCGTGAAGGTGTACTGAGTGGCTGTAAGAGACCAGCTGGAGGTCGGCTTGAGCTCTTATTCCTGGCACAGGGCACACAAGGAGCAATGTAGTCCCTCACGTCTCGGTGCAAGGTGGGCCACCAGTACCTCCTGGAGATTGAGGCTATAGTTTGGCTGACCCCGGGATGGGTAGCAAATCTGGCTGAGTGGTGCCATCCAATCAGACGAGGTCATACGGCAACAGGAACGTAGAGGCGGCCCACAGGTCCATTACCGGGCCCCTGGTCATTAGGTAGGGCTCATCGCACGATCTCCTCTATCTCCCAGGTTAATGCACCGACAGTACAGGAGGGAGGTAAAATAGGAACCGTTTCTTTCTCTGAATCATCATGGCCAAACTGACGTGAGAGGGCGTCAGGCTTGGTGTTCTTAGTGCCGGGCCTAAAATAAATGAATAAATTAAAACAAGAGAAAAACAACGACCAACATGACTGACGTGGATTAAGGCGTTTGGCAGACTGAATGTAAGATAAGTTTTTGTGGTCTGTCCATACCAGTACGGGATGTTCAGCCCCTCCAGCCAGTGACGACATTCCTCCAGTGCCAGCTTGATGGCCAGTAACTCCCTGTCGCCCACGTCGTAGTTCTGCTCAGCCAGAGACAGGCGACGGGAGAAAAAGGCACAGGGGTGGAGTCTCCCGTCCAGGTCCGAGCGCTGGGAGAGTACAGCCCCCGCTCCTGTGTCCGAAGCATCCACCTCCAAGATGAACTGCTTGCTGGGGTCCGGGTGGATGAGCACGGGGGCCTGGGAGAATTGACTCTTGAGTCTGGAGAAGGCTGTGTCGGCTTCAGTGGTCCAGACATACAGCACCTTAGACGAGGTTGGAGCGGTTAGAGGTCTGGCCACCAGGCTGTAATTCCATATGAATTGTCGGTAGAAGTTCGAGAATCGAAGAAACCGCTGTAGTTGTTTTCTGGAATCAGGTTGAGGCCAGTCCAAAACAGCCTTTATCTTCTCCGGATCAGCGCGAACCTGTCCACCCTCGAGAATAAGGCCCAAGAAGCTGATGGATGGCGGACATGTCGGCGATGATCGGTCAGGTTCCTGGAGTAAATTAAAATGTCATCTAAATAAACATAAACAAAGGTGTTTAAATAGTCTCTCAAAACGTCATTCACCGTCATTCACCGTTTTGGAAAACCGCTGGAGCATTGCATAAGCCGAAAGGCATGACCAAGTATTCGAAGAGTCCCACAGGCGTCTTGAAGGCGGTCTTCCATTTGTCTCCCTGGCAGATACTTACTAAATGATAGGCGTTTCTGAGATCTAATTTGGTGAAAATGGTGGCGTCCTGTACCGGTTCAAAGGCTGAAGAGAGTAAGGGTAATGGACATTTGTTTTTAACTGTAATGGCATTTAGTCCTCTATAGTCTATACATGCCCGGAGACTACTGTCCTTTATACACACAAGGAAGAATCCTGCTCCTAGGGGAGAAGACGAGGGGCGGATGATGCCAGCAGCTAAGGAGTCAGCTAAGTATTTTTCCATAACTAAACGTTCCGGCTGAGAGATTTTAAATAAGCGGCAAGTGGGTAATGAAGCCCCGGGCAGAAGCTCGATAGCACAGTCGTAGGGGCGGTGGCTGGGCAATGATAATGCACGGGCCTTACTAAAAACCTGCAGAAGGTCATGGTATTCGGGGGGAACCCTGGCTAAATCTACTGGTTCGATCGCTTGGGTCTCCACAGGATGAGTTCTAGTGGTAATAGCTGACCTTAAACAGGTCGACAGGCAACGGTCGCACCAGGCGTCTACCCTGAGTTCAACCCAGTTTAAGTGGGGGTTGTGGTTTCGTAACCAGGGGCAACCCAGAACCAAATTGCTCTGAGAAACCGGAGAAACATGTAGGGAGATGAGCTCTCTATGGTTCCCTGATAACATTAATTCTAATGGTCTGGTGCAGTGGGTGATGCTGTGAAATGCCTGTCCGTCCAGAGCCAAGACCATGCGTGGAGTGGGAAGCTGCTCTAACTCTAAGTTAAGCTGGGTCACTAAGGTCTGATCTATCAGGTTCAGCTCACATCCTGAGTCTAACAGAGCCGTTAAAGGCACAGCCGATGTCTCGGCAGCGCCTCCGGTGGCGGTGGAGGATGTAGGGTTCAGAACACGCTGTAAAATAGTAGCCATCTGATCTATTTGCTGACTAGCCCGCTGCTGTTGCTTGAGAAGCGACTGGAGGGTCGCACCGTGGGAATCTATCTGCTCACTGTGATCAGAAACTGCCCTATGGAGTGCCTCTGCTGGGTCCGGCTGGACTGACTGTTTTGTCATGGTTCTGACTGCCGACTTGACCCACATGCAGAGAACATTCAGAAACCAAGAACGTTTTAGTTATTTTATTAAAAGACTGGAACAAGGTTCCGGTGACAAGGAAGCCAGGCTGAACTGTGATGGGGAGGAACAAGGGTAAGTAATAGATAATGGAAACAAAACGCAGTTTGCAGATATGCTTACTGATGGGGAGTTGGTATCCGCCAGGGAGAGAACGTGTCGGGACTGAGTGCTGATCCAGAGTGAGGTGCCGACAGGAGCCAGGGAGGTAATCCTTCGAGGAGGGTGGACAAGGTTCGCAACTGAAACGGTACTCTGATCCGGTCGGGCTGCCAGCCAAAGTAAGATGTCCAGTGAGGTTCACGGTCCGTGGGACTTTCGAAAGATTCTTTGAAACCAAGGTAACGATGCATAGAGCAAGACCTGTGTGGAAGGAGTAGAGTTACTAAGGAGCTTAGCTTTGACAAACATTTGAAAACACAATATTCGAGAGCTGGGTGTAATACCGGGGGGCAAAACAATCAGCCGCTGAAGTGCTGGCAGTCCTCCTTCTTATAGCACCGTGGCTGATGACCAGATAGTCTGCACCCGTCAGCCTCCAGATTCCAGGACTCCTGTGACACCTAGTGAGGAAACTGATTACTGACATGATCAGCAGTTCAGACCCTGACACTTTTACAATTTGGAATAGGTCAAAGGAGATGCAAAAGTGTAAGAAGATGCTCAGGTCAGATGAAACACTAGATAGTTTTTCTTAATTACACAGTGTTTCTAATACTACGCACTGCACCTCAAAACACCACCCTCACACTAAGACATGGCGGCTGCAGCATCATACTGTGGGGATTGGGTAGTCAGTCTGTTATGGTTTGCGAGATATAGGACCCCAGAATGCAGACGAGCAGGCAGCGTGATGGTAAGTGAAAAAAGGTTTAATAACAAAAACTCACACTCAGCAGGAGGCAGGAACAAAACAAACGGGCAGGCAAGACAGGCATGGCATGATCAAAAAAACAAAACTTGGTTTGAGAATGTTTCCGCCACGACTAACTGAACAGGTGTGCATATATGGAGTGAAAACCAGGTGGAGCAAGGAGACAGATTAACTTGGAGCAGGTGAACCGAATAAACTTAATTAACAGAACAAACGTGGCTGGAGCAAAACAGAGACTCTTGAACACAAACTAGAAAAACATGAAGCAAAAGCATAACCAGATCCGAAAACCAAACTTGACAAAACATGAACAAGACGACAAAACAAAAGCATGACCAGGAAAATAAATAGAAACATAATTCAAAACTTTAACTGTGAATAAGACCAACAAAAACCCAGAAACCAAAAACCAAACAACCCCAAATCATAACACAGTCATAGTTAAATGGAACACAGATGTAGCTAAATGCAGGGTGGTCCTTTATGAAAGTCTGCAAAAGACTTGAGGCCTTGGCGGAGGCTCACTGTTAACATAAGATAACGTGAAATGGTTTAGGGGCACATCTGCTCTTGCAGGTCACTGTAACCCTTTCCTTTGTTGTGATTTCTGTAAGCTATGTACCTATGCATACAGCCACAATTAGCACACAAATTTAGTCTTAATTTTTTTTCTTGCCCACAGTAACCCTTGCTCCTTCTTGTTTTTTCATCTGCCTTGATGCAAATGGCTGTTTTAATTGCTGCCTGAGTAGTGCAAAGTGGGGGTGTAAAGAACATCATGATGAAATGCCACTCAAAAACAAGCCCCAGTCAGAATAAATCAGGCTAATTAATTACCAACACGAATAGCATTCTAAGTGTTAATAAATATATATATATGTATATATATATATATATATATATATATATATATATATATATATATATATATATAGGTTAATTGGTCACTCTAAATTGCCCTTAGGTGTGTGAATGAGTATGTGCATGGTTGTTTGTGTGTTGCCCTGCGATGGACTGGCGACTTGTCCAGGGTGTACCCTGCCTCTCGCCCATAGACTGCTGGAGATAGGCACCAGCTCCCCCGCGACCCACTATGGAATAAGCGGTAGAAAATGACTGACTATATATATATATATATATATATATATATATATATACTATCGGACTCTGCAGTTCACAACACTTTGAGGAGGCCCATACTTGAACAGCGTCCTCTGATGTTCTTACACATCATGTGGGAAATTACTGCTATCTTTTTATTAGTTGTTGTCCAACGGCAAAACTTAATTGTTATTTTTATTTATTTATTTATTTATTTTAAGATAATCTATGTTGGAGCACCCTGCCTAAGGAACATAAACGGGTAAAACAGTAATTTAAATTATTTGGAACCAGTGTTTTAATTAGTTTTGATGAAGTTTGTGCAAGTGCTATTTGATTAATTTCTTTAGTCTCTATGCTAATTATAGCAATGTTCTTTTTGCATTTTATCTTTATGACATTTTTATTGTTATTTTAACACATTTTCTTGCTTCAATGAAGAGTCTGTTGAGCTGAACAGGACAGAGTATCATTAAGCAGACTCAATATGTTTTGCTTAATAAATACATATTTGCTGAATACTTTATAATTCATTAGGCAAATAAAATAACTGAATAAATATAATACTTTTAAATCACTAATCCCTTTTTTTGATTTTGTGGTTTTTCTTTTATTACATACTTACTTTGCTTTTATCTAAACTAAAAAAGGCATTTAACAATGTACATAACATCAGTTTCAACGTTGGTAAAATGCTACAAAATTTATTTCTGAGCTCTATAATATGAAATACATAAAATGTCAATTTAATGTATTACTTTTATTCACACTAATTACTACTGGGTTTGACCATAAATTATAAATGTGCAGTGGGTTTGTTGATGGAAGCAGTATTTACATACTCAACAGTCGTAAACTGTTATCTGATTTTCAATAAATTCTTATAAACGTGCAACAGAGAATGTGCTGTTGATGCGATTGCAGACCAAAAAACATGGAACTTTTCAGTTTTTGTGCATTTAATAAACAGGAGAGAAATTCAGATTTTGTAGCATTTGAGCAACCAATCATTTGTTTGAGCTAATCAACAGAAACCTGTTAACTTTCAATTCCAATGCGATTAATCATCACCATAGAACAATTATCACCATAGAACACTGCTATTATTTTGGAGGTCCTGTCTATATAACAAGCCCTAGATTAACCCTCAAATAAAAGCTCTCCTCAAGGAGAAGAGGAGACCCTTCAGATCTGGAAACATAGGAACTGAGAGCTGTGCAGAAGAAACTGAGTAGGAAGATCAGAGATGAAAAAAAAACACATCCACAGGAAGATGATGGAGGACAAGTTGCAGCATAACAACATCAGTGGGGTTTGGGCAAGTGAAAACAATTTCAAATCAAACTACCAGGCTGTAGAAGACTTAGTGTGGGTGAATGATCTGAACCAGTTCTTCAACAGGTTTGATCAGACACTCACCCCTTCCGCAGCCCAGTCGCCCCTGCTGCAAACCCCTTATCTTCAACGACTGCCTGCTTTTCTTCCCAACCACATCTCTCAGCTATCACCCACCCCCTCCACTTCACAGGGCTCCATCCCACATTCCCCTCCCCCGTCACCATCCTGTTCCGTTCAACACATCAGGTGAAGAGCTGGCTGTCATGACGGATAACCAGGTGATTCTAGAGCAGGCAACAATTACAGAGGTAGAATTTAGGTTTAACAAGTTCATTGAAAAACAAGGATTTAAAGCAGAATTGTGGTGAGATCCAGATCCAGCTGGATGGTTCACTGAGGGAGAGAGGTAAGTAAGTATGACTGGTAGGAGGAGATTTTAAATTATGGAGAGAAGGAGGATTCCTCTTGCTGTTATGTAGGGATGATGTTTTCAGGAGGGAAGGTGAGTCATGCCACGAAGACTAAGGTTGACAAGAGAGGCCGTAGTGCAGCGATTGAGGCTGTCTCTGTTCTTTATCCAGAAGGCGGTGTATGAAGTTGGAGGACTGGACAAGCAGGAGGATATCAGGCTGGGTTACAGGAGAAGAGGTAAGTACTTTGCTTAATATGTAGGTTCCAGGAAGTTGAAGAAGGCTTTCGGTCGGGCAAGCTCAGTTAAGTGCTTTCAGCCAAACACAAACTCGGACAAGTTCTATGGGCTGGGGAAAATCCATATCTGGTTCTCCTGGGAGTAATTCACTCTGGGAGAGAGGAGCACAAAAACTCAAGTAAGAGACAAAGTCAGGAAAAACGAAAAACAGAACAAAGCCTGCTGGTCTGATTACCACTCAGGTGAGTTAATAATCAGCTGAGTTAACAATAACCCAGAGGACATTAGCTCCAGGCTCCGAGGTGCTGCGCAGATCGACTGTGTGGCATCATGGGACACATGCTCAACATTAGCTTGAAGCTGGGGAAAGTACCACCTCTGTGAAAGACCTACTGTGTGGTACCAATGCCTAATACCTCAGCAGCTACAGGCTGGTAGCACTGACCTCACAACTGATGAAGACCCTTGAGAGGTTGGTCCTCAACCATCTTCGCCTTCTGGTGAGATCTTCGTTGGATCTGCTGAAGTTCACCCACCATCCTGGCACGGGGGGATGATGCCGTCATTTACCTCCTGTACCGAGCTCTGACCCAGTACCTCCGGTACCTCCTGTACTGGGGAGAAGCCTGGATGCACTGTGAGAATTATGTTTTTTAATTTCTCCAGTGCTTTTAATACCATCCAACTGGGACTTCAAAGGGGTGATGTCAGTGGAACCATCTCCTGATCAACGCAGGGAAAACCAAGGAGCTGGTGGTGGATTTCTGCAGGTACAGACCTACCGGGAAAGTGACATTGAAAACTGTTGATGCTTTTTATGCATAAATATATACGCGTGTTTTGTAAATTTTTTAAATCACCCTACTCATTTGAACATTTCTTTTATTCTGAGGTCCTGTCCACACGGAGGAAAAAATACAGTGCAGAAGACTGGAGACAAAAACAATTTAGAAAACCCTGGCACCACTGAAAATGCTGTAGTATGTAGCCAGGGCATTGGTAGACAAAAACTTTTTTGTTATTATTTTAAATAAATGCATTAACCTACCTTTAGTCCAGCCCACGAGGAAGGATTCACAGCTGGAATTCCCATGATGTCATTGAGGTACTAACAAAACATGTTTCCCAGCCACACCTCATTCTTACTGACCTGTGCCAGCGCAGCTGACACATTGGGGAGACAGTGCGTGGGAATCATCTGAATATCTTTGTAACTCACTGGCAAGTAAGATTATGTTTTATTTACCTTCTGATTCTGCATTGTGACTGGCAGTCTGAAAACATACTATTTGTTGTCCTCAATTAGTTTTACTAATTTTACCTCATTCCCAAATTCCTCAAGCTCAACCTTGGTTCTTATCATTGCACAATTTTCATTGGTTCCCTTGTTCCATTATTTGTACATAGTTCATTAGTTTTCTTTATTCCTTCATTCTGCTGGCTAGATTAGTTGAGATGTTCTAGCCAAGTAAAGAGTTTGCTAATTGAAAAGTTTTAACTTGGTGTTGAATTGTTTTGTTAATAAATTATTATATTTTGTTCTGACTTTGCATGATGTCACTGATCCACTCCTTTGAATCCTTCATCATCTTGCAATCAAAAGCCATATTGATTTATCTGTTTTCCTCGCCTCCAACCTTCTCTGCTTGGCCTTCCTGTTCAAACAACCCATCTATTAACCTCTGGCCCTGTGTCTCTCCCCCCATCAAAGATACACTAATTAGGAGGTCATTTCAACACTTTGCTGTCAAGTCAAAAACTATTTTTCAATTATGTTTCATTAAACATAACAGGTTGACTGCATTAAAGAAAGAAATATAACACAATAAAACAAATACATATATTTGTTAGTCTTTGTGGTAGAGTTAAATGTAAACAAGCAATTATCTAGGAAACAAAAATACACAGAAATCAACCTATTTATCAGGCAATAATCATAAAAATTAGGATGTTTCATTGCTTTTACATGTTTGAAAAAGAGGTTATCTTAATCTGCACATCAGCATTTTATGTTTAAAGAAAGGGAAACAAACCTATTTTTGTAAATATGAACACCTCTGTAAAAAATATATATATATATATATGTATAGTACTATTAAATGTGGACAAACTCCTGATTAAATGCCAGGTTTCTGTGATGTGAAACATTTTGGTCATTTTAAACCTTTTCATGTGACAATTACCCTGCAGAATACCACCTAAAAACAAGCTAATTGTTCAGGTGGAAACATGTAAAAAAAACAAAAAGCTGTTTGCAACTGGCTGCAATGCCAAGAATTCTATTTTATTGAATCACATTTTTGATTAATTTTGTGGATAATTACAGTTTTCTTGATTGAACAGCTGACATCAGTAACAGTGGGCCTGATTAAACCAAATATATTTCTTGGAATCACAAAAAATCTGCCATGTATATAGACATATATGTATATATATATATATACATACATATCTACAGATATATTGACAGTTAGTTTGGGCATGCTGCCGCATTAGTATTCAAATTAACCATTGCATAAACTATTATTTAAAAGTGTGTCATTAACTAATCATGTATTTTTTGAATATGTTCATTTTCACATTAAGTATGTGTACACACACAGACAGATGCAAAGACTTACACACCCTCAGACAGCACGGGGTTGACAGAAGTGGGCAATGAGCTGTCAGAACAGTTTCTGTGTATCACACAGGTCATTGCCTGATCCTCGTCTGTCTCTTTCAGACCATCTTTGTGCTTTTTTTTCTTTTTTCTTTTTCTTTGTCCCTCTTTCCCCCTTCTCCTCCATCTCAGACCCCCGGTCTCATTAAGCACAAAATACAATTAAGGTGAGTGCATCGGTGTCACACCCTCACCAATAGCACCTCAACCTAAATGGCATTTGGCATAGAGCTGAATAGCAGCTTTACTTCTTCAACCGTTAGAAACCTCACACGTACAATTCATATCAAAACACGGTAACAACTAGCTAACTTGGCAAAGCAGAATGCAGCACAGCTACATTGCTTAAGAGAATTGACACTTTATACTCAGAATATACACAGCTGCTTTTTTAGAGATATGAGAAAAACTGCTACAGAGAGATTAAGATTTCCTTATCCTGATTTGTGAGGCACTGTCGATTGAAGACCAATATCCTACTTGCAGTGAAGAAAAAAACTATTCACTACTTCAATCATGGAATTTCAAAGTAATCTTAGATGTCAGTACTGAACCAAAGAATGGGTTTCCGCATTCTATTCTGGTTTCTGGGACTACTAGTTTTCTGTAAGCCCATTAGCTCAACTTTATTAGTTAATTAAAAGAAACTATTCTAAATAAAATCAACAAAAAATATATATTTTTTCTATGTTGATAATTTGTCTTTAAATATTTTCCCAAAAAGATAATAAAGAATACAATCAACAAGAAATTTATATATGCTAGCATATGTACTATATACTAGCAGCTGCAATTCCTGCACTCAGCTTCAAGATTTCTCTGTCTAACCATAACCTCTCTGACACTGCAGCAGTAAATATCTGAAATCTAAATCCTCTTCACAACATTGCCTAATTACTACCAACAACATGGTAGCTGATTAACTTGTAATTGCTGCTCTGAACACAGCATGTCCCTCTCTTCTCGTTAGGGTTATTACTGACTATAATTACCGCTAATGTGCAGAGAATAACACACACTCTCACACATAACCCTACAAGAACACAAACATCAATGCAGTGGGATGGGAAGGGGGGTAGACATAAACACCTGAGCTCACACATTTTCAAAAACTCACAGACACACCTCACCAGGAGGATACTTAGTTTCTTGGAAACTGTGACTAGAGCACAAAGCAATAACAGTGAAATTTAGCAAACCAAATTCATTTTCACCATGTTGCCTCATTTAAGCAACGACATTCACAGCAGCCAAACTGTGTAATGGTCTTCATATGTCACTTTGTTTCTCACTGGAGTCCCTGAAGATGTCATCAAAGCCACTAAGATGAATTGTTGTCCATCCCTTGATTCCGTGAGTAATGTCTGGACCTTGTAGGATTTCGTGCACATTTGTGATTTAATGTTGCCTTAATTTACTTTGGGTAAACTGTGAGTAAAGCCTAACTGAACGCATAGATGGATTCAAAAATCCAAGTACTTAGCCCCTGAACAATGGCAGTGTCCCCCTTTGCGGTAAATTAGACCCTATGATGTGAATAGATGTCGTGGCGGACAAGAAAATGATAACATTAAATAATAAGACATCACTTCTGTTTGCTGATTTTCAAAAGTATAATGAAAAATAAAATGTATGTTCTACATAACTTTGCAAATCAGCTATTAGATGCGATGTCATATTATTGTTTGAACCCGCCCCGCCCGGACACCTACAATCAATCTATACAATACTAAATACATAAATATACACTACCAGCCAAAAGTTTTAGATGCACTTTGTCACTTAATGGGTCTCTTTATTTTCATGACTGTTTAAATTGTAGATTCTTGCCAAAGGCAGCAAAACTATGAATAAACATGGGATTATATAGTAAACAACAAGTGTGAAATAACATTTTTATATTTCAGATTCTTCAAAATAGCCACACTTTGCTTTGATTACTGCTTTGCTTTCTTGCCATTCTCTCTATGAGCTTCATGAGGTGGTCACCTGAAATAGTTTTTCAGAGTCTTGAAAGAACTTCCCAGAAGTGCAATGAGAGATGATCAAAGGTTAATATTTCAGTCATCACAGCAAAGGGCGGCTACTTTAAGGAATCTAAAAAATAAAACATAATTAAAGTTCTTTTCAAGTTTTTTGTGTGCTACATAATTCCATGTGTTCATTCATTGTTTTGATGCCTTCAGTGAGAATCTGCGTACGGTGTAAGTAGACATAAACATAAAGAAAACCATTAAACAAGAAAGTGTGTCTAAAACTATTGACTGGTAGTGTAGTTCAATGTAAAGGTATTAATATTTAGCTTTTGCACATTTTATCATGTTACAAACACAAACTTTAATGCGTTAAGGTTTTATATGAAAGACCAACACAAACTAAGGCGATTATTGTAGGGTGGTGGAAAATGATACATGGTTTTCAAAATTATTTTTAATCACAAAATTGATAACCAGCATTTACTGTTAATTTTTCTTCACTTTTTAATGTGTGCAGGTTGAACACACTTCGACCAGATGCTGCCATCAGCACAAGATGAAAGATTAACAGTGAGTGCTGGTAATCAATTTTAGATGCTCACCTTTCACCCTTCACTTGGCATTGACTATGGAGGAGTTTGCACTGACCATTCTCTTTAAAAATGATTAAAAACCTCTAATAAAAATCTGAAGTTTGGCATGGAATTGTGTCTATCCCCTTTAAGTCAATTTATTGTAGAACCACTTTTTACTGCAGTTACAGTTAAAGGTCCATGGGTTATATCACTACCAGGTTTGATCTTCTTGACCAGTAGTGTCCAAAGTGTGGAGGGGGTGGGGCATATTACATGCAGGCTCAAAAGTCCAAGCTTGTGCTGATCTGACCAGAGCACCTTTCTTCACATTTGCTGTGTCCCCTACATGTTTTGTGGCAAATTGCAAATGGGACAAATTCTAGCTTTTTTTCAATAATGGCCTCCTTATGTCGCTCTTCCATTAAACCCATATTTGTGAAGAGCAGGACAGATTCTTCCACTTGTGCCATGGATATTTGGCTTATACTCTTCTCTTCTGTTTGCTGATGATTTTATTTAGGGGTATCAGAATAAAGAGAGGTAATTACAAAAACACATCACTCTATTTGGATTTGTATTTATAAACCTGGTAACCCTTTTCTTACACTTCATATACAGATGATCTTCACATAAAATCCCAATAAAGACAACTGTTGACCTCATCAATCCAAAAACAAGCAGGTTTTAGTTGTGTTTATGACACACAAAAAGAGGAAAACAGATTCTTTTTTTGAAACATTCGTCCCGATGAATCTCCTGCTAAGAGCTGATTATAAAAATGTATTTTCAGTGTTTTAAGTATATCCTTTCATCACAGAGATCATGCTCCAAATTGTTTTGATATCCTGCAGGAAATCAGATAAGTACCGACATATGTTAGCATTTCCATAAAAGCAACATTTGGAGAATTAACTATCTGCTTGTGAAACCACCAACCATAACGGAATTAAAAAATATAAAGATCTTCCACTTCTTTTAATATCTGCACCGATTTCTTGCAAACAAACAACAAAAATTTGTCATAATTCAATCTGGAGGTGGACCAGAAGTGCAGGACGAGCAGAGACAGTATGGTGAGTTGAATTCTTAATTTAATAGAAAAGCCAATTTACACGTAGGCAGATGCTGGTTTGACAGGCGATCCAGGTAATACAGTACATGAACAATACAGGGTTCAAGAATCGGGATCACAGGCATAACAAAACCAAGGTAGACTAGGATCGATTAGGTTAGACTAACGACACCACCACAAACACAGAACAAAAACAGATTTAAATACAGCAGGGGAAGCGTGTGAAACAATGGTGCAGGTAATCGGGGAAACAGGACACAGGTGTGGACATGGCTTGCAGGGACAGGTGAACCAGATTAGGGATGACAAGGACATGAGGAGGTGGATGAGAAACAAACAGTAAACAAACCCCGGGGAAAGAGATCACAAGGGGAAAACAGAGACAAGAGGAAAACAGTACTAAATTACATCAGTAAGCAGACCTAAACAAAAGTAAATAAACATAAAACCTACTAGTCTAACGTAACACTAACAGGGGTAAACAAGGAACTGAAGGAAACAGAAACACACCTGACTGCATGGACGAAAACTATTCTAAGTAATAAATAAATGAGAAAGCAACCACCAAGGGAACTATGGGCGAGTGGAGAAAGAACTACTAAAACTAGGAGGCAGGAGAGAGAACAAAACTATCAGGGAACAGAAGGAATAAATAAACATAACTACTAAAACCCAAAGGAATAGAAACATCTAGCTGAAAAGTAAACAAACACAAAACCACAACAAAGTCCAAAATGACCGATCCTGACAAAATTAGATAAATATATAGGGAAAAAAAAAATAAATAAATTATTTATCCAAATGTTGAGGTGTATGTATTCAGGTTAAATACATATTAATAGTGATTTCTTCTTAGAAACGTGCTTATGGACCCATACTCTGAATAAAACAAATATTTAAAATGTGGAAGCGTGTAGCATAATGTCAAAATGTTTTGAATTTGTATGCGCTCTCTGAAGGTCAGGGGGCTTCTGCCTTTGTGTCTCCTCTGTGTAAAAAGGCTTTTTGCATGAATTTAAATCTGGCTTAATCGTAATTCTCCAACTAAACTTGCTAGGGAGAGAGCAATGAGCACAAAGCTCCTTTTAAGTTCATAATCACTTTCTCCTTTGGACGGAGATAATGGGACTACTTGTGAGAGATTTAGCCTGCCTCCCTCTCTTTCTCTCTGTCTTGTCCTGCCTCTCTGCCTCTCTCTATTTCCCCCCCAAACACACTATCTCTCTTTCTTCGGACCATTAGTGATATTGCCGGGCCGCAGACCTCTGTGTTAAGTCACTTAATCAAAAGCAATGGGTTGAAAATCTTGTTTGGTCTCTTGTTCAGTCTCTTATTCATTCCTGCAGACAGGAGCAAGGGGGAGACGGAGAGAGGCCCGCGGGAAATGAAAAGAGCGAGACAGATACACATGGAGAAGAGAGAGAAACTGAGAAAGTGAGTGCTGATAGTAAAGTGAGATGGTGAGGGAGAATGTGTGAAAAGATGGTCCTATGTGTTATCAGCTAAGTAGCGCAGAATGCCTCCTGGGCAATAAAGAGGCCAGTGTTCCTATAACCACTTCTGACTACTGTGGGTCTCATGTAAGTGCACACACACACACACACACACACACACACACACACACACACACACACACACACACACACACACACACACACACACTTTCTGTCTAGTTAGAACCTCTTCTCTCAAAACTACAATACTAGTACAAAGTTTACAGACATTCATGTGCATGAATTTTAAGTTGTTAATGAGCTATTTGATCTGTTCTTTATCCAAGGTGGAGTTATACAACCCACAACTTTAGGCCATGGCACAATTCTGGTGGGATATTTAAATCCTCTTCTTGTCAGAAATATAGGGTGCATTGTGCTGGTTGTCTTTCTGGTAGGATCCTGGCTTTTAAACACATTTTGAACAGTGTTAAGGTTCAGGCTTTGGGAAGGCTATTAGGAAACCAGAATTGATGGGATTAATTGGGACCATTTTCTGTTGGAATATACAACTGTCTCAAAATTTAAACCAAAGAACCACTAAGGCTAATTTCTATTATTTACTGGAAAATCATGTAATATGAGTATTATTTCTAAGGGACATATCTGAATAGGACTGCTTAGCTACCACGTAGAATAAAAGAAACCCTCTAATGGCAGGATTCTGTGTTTCTATAGAGTAGTCATCTTGCATGCCAAAAGTTGTGGGCTCAATTCTAGTTTCCTTTTGCCACATATCAATGTGCCCCTGGGCAAGGCACTTAATCCCAAGTTGCCTACCAATCTGCATATTGGTGTATAAATGAATAAATATGTGAGTTTTAATGGGTGAATGTGGCTCTAGTGTAAAGGGCTTTGACTGGTATGTCTAGATATGTGCTGTAAAAGTTCCATTAATTTACCAATCCATTTAAAATCCACATCATTATATGCAAACAATTTTATTATTAAAACTTTCTAGGGTAATATTAATACTTAGATAAGGTTAGTGGACTAGGTTAGTCATGCTAAAAACACATATCATGGGTCAAAGGCTAGCTCTTGATTATTGAAGTATGTTTTTGTTAAAAGATTAAAATCTTCCCAGTTATTTTATTTTCAAAATAAATATAACACCAACAAACCCTCTAAAATTTACTCACCAAAGAAATCAGTAATCAGGAAGGTAATAACGAACCAAAAGTAACTTTGGGGGATAGGTGGCAGTTCTGCTATTTTATATTTTTAAAAGAAATAACAAAATAATTTTAATTCAGTGTTGCTTTAAAACGGCACCATGAAAAAATAATTTTTCGTATGATAAGACAAAAAAAAAAAACAACTTATATCTGTTTACTTTAGAAACTGAGCACTGAACCAAACTTATACTGAAACATCTTAATATTACCAAATGATAAATGCATCAGTAATAAAAAAAAGAATGTCCTAGTAGGCCATCACAAACACCGAAGCATTGAGCATACAGAGAAAATGATGGGTGATGAAGTGCTTCTGTGCTCTATAGGGGGTCATGAGGAACATATGGTACTAACCCCCCATCTTCCCCAACACACAAAATACTTGCACATACACAAATACTTTATTTTCATTTATTAATTCAAAGCAGGAAAAAAAAGTTTGGTTCCTCAGCACAACTGCCTAAATAATCAATCATATGTCTAGAGGAGGATGTGCAGCAGAAGGAGGAAACAAAGGAAAATCAGTACAAATCTATATACAAAAGAAATTCTGTGATATATGCTAAACACAATATATCAGTTCAGATGAAAGAACCAGATATTACATTTTACATTTATGGCTGTAGTAGCAGATGGGAAGGAAGGCCGGACTTTGATTCCCTCATGCAAATCATCATACCATAAATGCACTCTCAAACATTTATAAAGCTTTTAACAGTAATATACTCTGGGACTTTGTCTTAGTTGCAGAAGTTATGCGATTTTCTTTCTTCCAGAGTGGACTGCTGTGTAAAGCTGAAGATCAATAAGATGGTTTAAAAGTCATAAGTGAATTGAATTTTCTTAATTATATTAAAAGTCAAAAAGTAGAGTATTGTGTGGTAAAGTACACACAGGACATCAGGGTTAGAGAGTAATCTCTCTCCTCTTAAGATGATCTGTAGTTTTCATTTCCTAATTGAGAAAAAGAAGATTGCAGGATGGATGGAAAACAGGGATGGAAGGGGGAAATTGGTGTAACTCTATTATCTTCAGTGTTTTAATAGCCTTTTATTTGATGTTCTTTTCCCCTGTTTTCCATTTTTCTTTGACCCATATGTATGAATGCTCAAAATCTTTTGGATTTAGGACATTAGATTGTGGGATTGCACAGTTAGCAGCCCTACTTAGTGGATTCAACTCCTTTTAAAAAACACCCTGAAAAGCTACAGAAAATCCCTGTTTGACCAAACCTTTTTAAAGCAATCAGTCTCTATCTTATTTTGGAAGGATGGTTAGGAAACTAAGAAGTACAAATAAATGTGATTCTGATTCTTCACATCAAATAATTTAAAGCATCTGTACACAGAAGCACTGGCTGTCAGGTATAAAATAATTATATATTGTGTTACACACACCTCTCATAGTTCAAGAACACTCATTTTGATTAAAAGGCAGGCACATGCACTCTTTTATACTCATTCAACACCATCCATCCAATCACCAGCCAAACACGTAAAACATCTAATAATTCAGAAATTCAGTCCTGTTGCAGATGTTTTTTCAGTCCAATTAAAAACTCACCGAAATACTTCTTTTGATCTCAGTATTAGCTATCAGGCACACACACCTGATCCTAGCAGCACCCATTGCCTTATTGTCTCCCACATAATGCCGCTAAAAGCTTATATCATCTGGCCAGCAGTAAAGGTTTTTAATATGCAAAGGTGATATTACAAGAACACAGTCTGTTATGTAGCAGTTTGTTTTATCTTGTGTTACGTTTTGGGGATTTATAATTAAGTGTCAAGCCTGTATGCTTACAGTACTTTAGCAATAGCTAATTTAATCTAAAATGGATTGCCTTAAAAGACAAATGAAAGAGATGATAAGATGAAATCAAGGTTTGGTCATTTAATAACATCCTAAGCTTTGAATATCTCACAGCACTGTTTTAACTGTCTACAAACATAGAAAGAGTTTATTACAACTGAAAACTTACCAAGACATGGCACTCCACCTAAACTGACAGGCCTGGCAAGAAGAGCATTTTCCAGAGAGGCAGTCAAGAGGTGCATGTTAGCTCTGGTGGAGCTGCAGAGGTCAACAGTTCACCTGGAAGAGCCTGTTGATAGTCACACACAACAAATCTGGACTTTATGGAAGAGTTGTAAGAAGAAACTATTGATGAAAGAAAACCATAAGAAGTACAATTTGCAGTTTACCACAAGCATTGTAGTAGATACAGCAAACATGGGGAAGAAGGTGATATGCTGAGATGAGACCAAAGTTGAACTTTTTAACCAATCTTGCTATCTTTAGCAAAATCCTAAAACTGGACATAATTCTAATAATTAAAGTTTGTGCAAAAAAAAAGTGGGAGCATTTGGTCCCATCATCAAAATAGTGGGAATATTATTAGTAGCAAAATGACACATCTAAATGTAATACCAGTATTGTGGCTCTCTGCATGAATACATAGCACCACATTTTGCATATGTAAGGTTAAAGTGGCAAAGCTCACCCCGCTGTATTCAATCTTTTAAAAAAAGACATTTCCTCTTTTCCCCTGAGTCTGTGGGGGTTGAGGTAATAGATGAGGGGCAAAATGGCATATGCATATCTGTGCATGCATACATCCATACTTGAGTGTGTGCTGGCAAAATCATTTGCGTGCATATGCATGTCTGCTGCACCTTGTTCAAATGAATAGCATTTTATTTGGGAGACATTTGAAAATTAAATGCTTTAGGTCTGGCAGATTGCTCCATGTCTCTGTCATGTTGCTATGAATGGGATGCGGCCTTTGATGCATATAATGACTGACAGGAGATCCACGCCACCTCGCTTACAAACAGACACACACACACACACCCCACTTTATATATAAATTTTCACCCTTATTCCCTCTATTTTATGGCCCCAAGGCTCTCTCTTTTGCTTGATCTCATTTATCCAACTGAATAAAAAATATTTTTAAAGATATTTCACAACCATTTCCTATATTAGAGAGTTAGCGATAATAAAACACAGCAGAAAAACACCACATACTTATATAGACTAGCAGTTTGCAAGAAAAAATCATTTTCAGAAGTTTCTAATTGTTTACTGCAATTCAAGCATAACCCACATGCATCAACATGCATGTCAAGACTTGGTATTGTACACACTACAATAGGACTTATTAATTTCAAAACAGTCTTTCAAAACATCAAAATGCTTAAAACTGATTTTAGTCGATTGGTTTTGTTGTTGGATGTTGGATCAGTAATGATCTATGGGTTTTTGTTGTGTGGCATTTTGTCTAAACAGTTATCAATGACATTAGGTAACCTAATTTATTGAATAGATTCTTATTTGTACATGTTAATAATCCACTCCTACCTTAGTTAAGTATGGTGTTCCGCAGGGTTCTGGCCTAGGACCAGTCCTGTTTTCAATAAAGATTAGTGGTTCAAACTCAAGTGTTCAATGGCTGGGGTCCTGCCTAATTTAGATGTTTCCCTGATTTGACACAATTAAATGACTTGGACATTCAAGTAAGAATCGGATAAGAAGGAGGTCGTTGAACCTTTTCAATCAGTTGTGTTAGTGCAGGGAAAACCAGAGCAACTACATATTTCCACTTGAACAATATGATTAGAAAACATAACATTCATTGTTTTTCATATGATATTCAAATCTCAGAAGTACAGATTTGTCTTACATATAATTTTCTACTTCTAAAATTAAGTAGGGCTAAGGTAATAATTTATGACCATTTTGGGACCAAAGCCATGGGTACAAAATGAATGCCCAGTAAGAACTTTTATGGAACTTTCAAAATAAATCGCAATAACCTACTTCCAGCACAGCCAGAAACGGGGGTAACAGTGGACTTCCCGTGACGTCACTGTCTGAATAAAAACCCCGCTTTTGCAACAAACTGAATTCTTCCCGCAGGTCCCCAGCGGAACTGGATGGAGGGACACAGCACACTAATGTCTCTTTGCAGGCAAACAGACATAACTCTTCTAACCGGATCCAAGAGTGTCATACAATCACGCGATCATATGCACTAAGTTAAGTAGGAATGAAATGCTGTTTGTGTATCTGGTATTCATTCATGAACGGGGGTAACTAAGGTACAAGCGTTGCTTGACTTTCTCTCTGAGGTCTACAGAAGCAAACTGTGTTCCAGAGAGTTCCCAGCAGAGACCCTGTCTCTACGACACCGAGTGGAGCAGTTTTTCCCAGTCTGAAGAAAGGACAATGGGACCGCATCACTGTGGTTACATCAGTAACGTGCAGTTTGGCCGGCCGACAGAGCGAGCCGCCCCCCCACACAGCTGCGAAGGTTAGCTGTAAACTAACCCTTTGTTCACTGTTGCTTTCTTCAACTTCGTCGCCCCGGACAACTCTTTTAAGAAATTGTGTAAATTCATTCTGTGTGTGTACAGAGTTTTGCTGTTCAATAATGTCAGAGCTTGGCTCATCCCTTTCAATTTTGTCCTAATACCACCGCCTTATTGGACTGGTATTCATAGGACAACACTTAACAGACCAAAATATTATTTAATAAAATATTAAAGTATTAATATTAAATAATATATTCATATTCATAATCACAACAACCAAAAACAAAAAAACACTTGCAAAGAACCACATAGTTGGCAACACAGTGGCACTGACTTAACCTTGGTTTCTAGAAGAACCATCTTTCTGCACAATGATCACCTGCACTGTTGTATTGCTCTTGCATCTTGTACTGCTCTATACTTACTCTCACTCACTTAAAACTGTGCACATATATTTATATTATATTGTAGATATGTTTATACTGTTTAATTTGTATTGTATTGCACTGACTACGCCAAAACAAATTCCTTGTATGTCCAAAAACGTACTTGGCAATAAAGCTTTTCTGATTCTGATTCTGATTCTTTCATGTCTGCAACGCCCAGTTGTTGTTCCAGGATTTCATTCATTCATTTGTCTTCTATACCGCTTTTTCCATAGTGGGTCACGGGGGAGCTGGTGCCCATCTCCAGCAGTCTATGGGTGAGAGGCAGTGTAGACTCCAGACAGGTTGCCAATCCATTGCAGGGCAACACAGAGACATACAGGAGAGACCAATTAAACCTTATAGTCATGTTTTTGGACTGTAGGAGGAAGCGAAGTACAGTACCCATGCATTCGGAGTACCGAAAGAACCCCGGCCGGGCATCAAACCCAGGACCTTCTTGCTGCAAGGCAACAGTGCTAACAACTGCAACACCATCCAGCCCAGTTCCAGCATTTAGGAACTCAGATTTGGAGGCCGAGCCCTAAGATATCAGGCTCTTTTTCACCTCTGCTTTTAAGACTGATCTGATAACTTGCCTTTTTAACATAGGCTTTACTTATTGATTTTGTATGTTTATATTATGTTTCTTTTTTGTGGATTTTATGCTTGAATATGTTTTTTGTTTGTTTATATTCTTTATGTAGGATTTGACCAAGTGTTGGAAGGAGGACTCACAGACTTCAGGCTTAAGGCTTGCATTACAAATAGAACTTCCGATAATCAGTTTGTCTATGTAAGGCTTTGGAGGCCGAGTTTGAAAGACTGGCTTGGAAAAACACATTAAGGTAAGATAGAAACAAACAACACAAAATAATTGGAAATCCTTCAAATTAACAATAAGTAACTCAACATCAGAACAAGACATCAAAATTCACAGAAGAATACAACACAAACAAAGCAACACAATTCTGTATGCTGGCCAGATGTAATAAAATAAAATAAAATGTGTAATCATTGGTTGTTTGTGTCAGAATCCGTGGTGTGATCTTCCTGCAGCTAACCAATTTTACCACCAGGTGCGGTTTTCAGGAGGTGCTGGAACTGGACAGGCGCAACTCATCAGGCTCATCAGCTGGGCAGTATATGAAGAGGCTGCGCCAGCACTTCGTTGCTTGAGCGTTTTGCCTTTGCGGTACAGCTGCTGGCCATCCTATAAATCTGATTTCGTTGTTGAAAGCTAAGTTTGATGTGCTTCACTTCTGTACTGATTTTACCCTGTCCTGACACTTCCAGGTGCATTACTTCTGGATCCGACAGAGTTGACCAGAGACTTGGAGTGAATCAGTTTGAACCGATTCCCGGATTGAACCTTTGGGCTGACTCTTCTGTAAGCCTCCAGCTGAGCGAATCCTGTCCACCCTCCCAGCACCTCCTCTTTGGCCCGTCCCGACCACCACGGGGGGTGAAGCTGACCACTCTCTCTCACTCCCCAGGATTTCTGACTGTCCTCCCTGGCAGATTTACCCGTGCTTACCTGTAAGCTGCACAATCATTTGTGGTGCGTTTTCTGGGGTCCAGTTTATAACTCTGTTCTTCTCCCCCAGCCAAAGGATTCCACTCCCGTTTCCCGATTCCCAGGATTATTTGCTAAAAATAAATATTTGTCTAAACTTATCTGTCTCTGGTTGTTCTCTGCATGTGGGTCAGGTCGGCAGTTAATATTATGACAGTTTGTCTATACTGTGTGCAAGTTTTTTTACCTGAAGGCATAGGTTACAAAATGATATTTTGTGTATGCATATTTGTTTAAAGTTTATTTCTGTAGACCACCTTGGGTTGCCTTGAACTTTAAAAGCACTTAAGCTGTAAAAATGTATTTAATTTCTTCTTCTGTTTTCAATCCTGACTGTTTCTTGTCTAATGCCCATGGCCACCTAGGTCCTTATTTCTTAATCTGCACTCCTGTACAATTCTGTAGAATGAATTTTTATTCATTCTGCTTCTGAAGCCCATTCGCTTTTGTGTTGAAAGTTGAAGACATTTAGCATCCCACTGCCCACCTGTGCTGCATTTGGGTCTTTCGCTTTCTCTGTGTGGATACAATATGATGCCTGGAAATTATTTACCTTTTTGTGAATTAATAATAATTATCATTGCGAATGTATAATTCTCCTCTTCAGACAATTTTATTTTTGTGAGAACCTGTGGTTTATTTTTTCCACCTATTATTGTCTTTGAGCTATTTTTTCACGTTCGTTTCATCCAGGAACTTATATTTCTTCATGTCACTTTTTAAAATCAGATTTTCAGAAAGTTTCACTTTTGTTCTTTGTACAAAGACAAAAAGTCTGTTCATGCAGACACACACAAAGCAGTAGGAGTCCTCAAATATCCGGCACACATTTCCTTTACCAAAACCAATTTGTACTGAGTTGGTTTAAGAACAATATGCAAAACTTCCAAACTTCCATTAGTGTTTATTTCTGTGTGTGTACATCAGTTATTACTAAACACAATCAGTAATGTCTGGATTTCCTGTTGTGTGACAGTCTACATCTGCTATCCTGGTACATGTAATCTGTCTGCCAAATGCCACACAAGCCTTAATTTCCTACCACAAATATCATTTTAAACAGTGGGAAAAGATATCTCGGTTACATCAAGAATCATCATTGATCATGTGTAAACTTTTTTTTTTTAACAACTTGTTTAAAGTAGCAAAGTATTGTTGCATTGAAACTTAAAACCCTGCGCTGATTTCTCTCTTCAACTTGAGAAAATATTAATTGGATAAAAGTAAAAGTAAAAGTCAGATATAATTCATTGTTGTGAGACCTTTTGGATTTTTCAATGGAGAGAAACATGAAATAGGTTTCTCTCCATTTTTTGGAAAAATAAGTAATTTTTAAGTATAATGCTGTATTTCATTGACATATTTAATATAATATAAAATGTCAGTCTTAATTTTTCAAATAAATGTATTATTTTTCTCATTTGACAATACATTGACATTCTGACCACGTTGCAGTTGGTGGGGGATTGTTTCACACTGGGACCTTTTTCAATGAATAATGTTCACTTTAGGATTGCACCTACTAGATAGTTTAACGGTTCTGTTTTTTTATCATGAGACTTACATAGGTTCTTGTCTCACATTCTGTTCAACCATGACCATTCATATTTTTAGTTATGCATTTGTATAAATTTGTGTATGCATTTTGGGTTCTGTCCTTTTTGCTTCAGATGCAAAGACTCTCTCTCTATGAGCAGATGAAAGCCACTGAGCAGTAATGGAACCTCTCAGACTAGCCAGCCAATTTACAGGGACCACAAATACACTTTACACAATAACAGGTACACACTTAAATCACACATATACACACATACACCACAAAAATATATTTGCATCTCAAGGGCCACAGCAGCTTGCCAGCAAGTGAGACAATTTGAGTTACAATTTAAATGAATTCAGTGTTTGTGAGCCCTTGAGATAGAGAAAGGCAGAAAGAGTGGTTCAAAGAAAATGCAAATACTGCTCCAAATGCAAAAGCTAGTTTGCAATGATAAAATGCTTTTTATTTTGGGAGTTTAAATCAAGAATTACTTTGGCACATTGATGTGAACTGAATAAGTTTTGCTTTTGCTAACATATTGACAATAGCCAACAAGACTGAAAGAACAAGAAACAGAAGCAACACATTAATCTGCAAGATAACATCATATTACTTTTCACTCATGTTATTTATTATTTAAAGTATGTCAACCAATAATGCCTTAAAATCTAAGTATTTAACTCTTCTCTGTTTTGATGCGGGTGTTGTAGTAGGACCAAAGTTCAGAGAAGTTACCAGGAGCCAGTGGAATGAAGGTAAGTCGAGTTTTATTTCTTATCTATATGGAATCTAGACAGCAGGTAAGGGGAGTGGTGGCCAAGTGGTTAGAACCGGAGGTTTGTGTTCCATAGGGGACACAAGGGGCCAGGTTCGTATTCCACAGATTACCACTCTGGGTCCCTGAGCAAGACCCATAGCCCCAGAATGCTCCCCGGGCGCTGCACAGTGGCAGCCCACTGCTCCCTGTAAGGGATGGGTTAAATGCAGAGGACAAATTTTGTTGTAATGTACATGTGCAATGACCAATAAAGATGATGATGATTATTATTATTATTATTAGGTTTACAACTACCAGCACACCAGACAAGACATGACAAAATGACATAGAAGACAAGGAACCAGCGGGGAACAAAAGAAATGAAAGGGCTTAAATAGAAAACAGAAAAGAAACAAAAAAGTACCCGGAACAGGGCCAGAAACCATAACAGAGTTCAGGAGGACGACCGGAAGGATGTCCAGGTGAAACCCAGAGTTCAGGTGGATGGCCCGGAGGTCGTCCTGTGCAGACACAGAGTTCAGGCAGACGGCCCGAAGGTCGTCCCAGGCAGAAGCAGGGTTCAGACGGACAGCCGGGAGGACGTCCCAGCAAGACCCAGAGTCCAGAAGGACGACAGCGGGACCAGAAGCACCCCCAACCAAGCTTGTCAGGAGGCTGGCCCAAATGTGTAGAGGCTCTTCGGAGCAGGCGGTCTGAAGGATGGCCATGAAGCGTAGAGGACCCTCAAAAACGCTGATCGGGAGGTCGGATACAAGGAAGCCGGCGGTGGAGCTCGGGAGAGCGGTGCAAAAAATGCTGGAACTCTCGGTGAGGCCGTGGAGATTTGCGGTGGAGCCCTGGATATTTGCGGCAGAGCCGCTGAAGCTTAGCAGATGGAGGCAGTTCGTCCTCAAACCCCTCCAGAACAGGAACAATAGGAGGCAGTTTGTCCTCGAACCCTTCCAAAACAGAAAGAATATGAGGAAGTTCGTCCTCAAACCCCTCCGAAACAGGATCAGGAAGTGGAAGTAGCTCGTTCTCGAACTCCTCCAGGACAGGAACAGGAAGTGAAGGCAGCTCGTCCCCGAACCTCTCACAGGCAGGAACAGGATGTGAGGGCAGTTCGTCTTCGCACCCCTCCAAAACATGACCAGAAACAGAAACAGGAAGTGGAGGCAGTCCATCCTCAAACCCCTCACGGACAGGAAGAGAATGCGAGGGCGGATCGTCCACAGACCCCTCCAGAACAGGACCAGGAACAGGATCAGAAGTCGGCAGCAATGTTGATGGACGATCAAGGTTGAAGCCAGTTGCAGAACCTTGCACCAATGCTCGGTGGAGAGGGTAGTGGAGGAGAGAGCAGGAAGCTCCCGCATGGATGCGACAATTTCCTCCAGAGCTTTCTGACACTCTGTTTCAATAACGAAGTGGGTCAGAGGATCCTGGGGGAAAAATACACCTCATTCCTCCAGCCAGTCCTGCCACTGGTGAATGAGTTGAGTACCACACAACACAAATGTAGACCATGTAATGCTGATGAAAACTACTGTGTAATTTTACTCCATTATAAAGCCACTTTGTTTTCCAAGCGTATACATTGTATTAATTTTATGAACTGTCGTGTGTGATCAGACTGGAGCCTGGTTCAGGAATCTCTTATAATGGCATAACCTCAACTTTATCATTGCCATTATTTAAACTTTAATAGACTAACACAAAATAGCAACTGAGAGGTAGAAGGAAAAACAGCATGATATTTTTACAAATAAAAATATGAAAAGTGTACCGTGCATATGTATTAAGCTTTTTTACTCTATTACCCCTAAATAAAATTGTGTCCAAATAATTAGCTTCAAAAGACATCCATTCAATGTAATGCAGTTTAATGTCAGCATAAACCCATCATCTAAAAAAGAAATTAGATTGAGAAATAGTTTGGCACAACTGGAAACCTGCCAGGACTTAGCAGCCCAGCTAATAAGATGGGCCAGGCAAGAAGACCATTATTTAAAGGGGCAGCCAAAAGGCCCATGGTAACGCTGAAGGAGATTCACAGCTCAGGATTATGATGTCCTGTGCTTAAAAAATCTGATCAGTATGAAAGAGTGAGAAGAAGGCTAATTTAGTAGAACTTCAACCAATGATTATTTTTATTATTTGTCGATTATTGTACTCATACTTGTCGTCTTCCGCTTTATCCTGGACCGAGTTGCGCGGGCAGCAGATGCCCAGACGTCCCTGTCCCAAGATACCTCCTCTAGCTCCTCTGGGGGGAGCCCAAGGCGTTCCCAGGCCAGCCGAGAGACATAGTCCCTCCAGCGTGTCCTGGGCCGTCCCCTGGGCCTCTTCCCGGTGGGATGTGCCTGGAACACCTCCCAAGGAAGGCGTCCAGGAGGCATCCGGTATATATGCCCGAGCCACCTCAACTGGGTCCTCTCGATATGGAGGAGCAGCGGCTCTACTCCGAGCCCCTCTCAGATGGCCGAGCTCCTCACCTTATCTCTAAGGGACTGCCCGGCCACCCTACGGACGAAGCCCATTTCAGCCGCTTGCATCCGGGATCTCGTTCATGACCATAGGTGAGGGTAGGAACGTAGACTGACCGGTAAATCCAGAGCTTCGCTTTTCGGCTCAGCTCTCTCTTCACCACAATGGACCGGCACAGTGCCCCCATTACTGCGGCAGCCGCACCGATCCATCTGTCGATCTCCCGCTCCATTCTTCCCTCCCTCATGAACAAGACCCCAAGATACTTGAACTCCTCCACTTGAGGCAGGAACTCCCCTCATTTTCCGGTCGAGAACCATGTCCTCGAACTTGGAGGAGCTGATCTTAATCCCAGCCGCTTCACACTCGGCTGCAAACCACTCCAGCACATGCTGTAGATCTTGGCTATAGGGGGCCAGCAGGACCCCGTCATCTGCAAATAGAAGAGATAAAATCCACTGGTCCCCAAATCAGACATCCTATAAATCCTGTCCATAAAAGTTATGAACAGGACTGGTGACAAAGGGCAGCCCTGCTGGAGTCCAACATGCACCGGGAACAGGTCCGACTTAGTGCCGGCAATGCGGACCAAACTCCTGTTCAGCTTGTACAGAGAGTGGATGGCCCCTAATAAAGGGCCCCCGATTCCATACTCGTGGAGCACCCCATCACAGGGCACCGTGAGGGACACAGTCGAATGCCTTCTCCAGGTCCACAAAACACATGTGGACTGGTTGGGAAAACTCCCATGAACCCTCGAGTATGCTGTAGAAGATATAGAGCAGGTTCAGTGTTCCACTGCCCTGACAAGGAGGAGTCTGTCGATTATTTTATCAATTAAACTATCAACAATATAGCAAACGGTGACTAATAGGATTTTTTTTCACAGAATTTAAACCAGGTGAAGCTAAAACTATGTCACTATGCCAACAAAGAAACGTTTTGATCTTAAATGCAAATGTATTTTTTTCTGTACAATTTTACCTTAATGACTGCTCTAGAGGGGTTGTCCTTTCAGCAAATGGCATGTGTTAGAGTCTATAGACTCCAGTTAACTATAAATCGATTACAAAATTAGTTGACTATCATTTCAATAATCAATTAATCACAATTAATCCGAATTATTTTCAGCCCTAGTTGTAAGAAAACTATTTGAGGTCCCATTTACAGTGTCCCCACAAGCTAAGTAGGGTAGATTGCAAAGAGGTGTATTTCAACTGTTTGGCTACTGTTGCTTGTGGTGAAAACGTACTATGCATGTCACACTGAACACACCATACCCAATGTGAAACATGGTAGTAGTAGCATCCTGACCTTGCTAAAAGAGTTTTGCAGGGTCAAGGAAGTTGGTCAGAGTTGAAGAGAAGATGGATTTCATGGTAGCCCTGAAGACAGTCTGGCTAAATTCAACGCATATGCATGTTACAAAAACAAGACTTAAATTCAATTGTGAACCTTTCAGTCTAACTGAGCTTAGGCTATTTTGCAAAGATGATTTGACAAAAATATCTTCTGGTGTGGAGAACGAGGAGAACCAAACAGCAAAAGACTAAATGAGTATAAATGCATGCTACATTTTTTTATTTTTCTTGTAAAAAGAATGAAAATAATGTATCTTTTTCCTTCCCCATTATTATTACATAAAATCCTAAGAAAATGGATGAGTGTTTCTGTTAAATGTGAAAAGGTTGGTCATTTATAAGCCACTGTGAAACTAAAGCAAAGAAACCACTTAAAATGAGTTCCATTCAGAGTCAACAATCATCCATAATTCACTAAAACTGATACAAAGACAATAGCATCAGTGACTTAGACAAGCAGATGTCCTGATTCAAAATATTTCCGTACTTTATTATCTTACTTTACACATCATTGCAATAGTGCTGAAATACACCTGCTTCAATGTTTACGCCACAAACAGTTATTCAACAGGATTATGATAAACCAGGGAGAGAAACGTAGTCCTGCTCTAAGCAACCTCATGTGCACACACAATATGAATTTAAAACATAGTTAAAATGTCATCTACAGTCTAGACAGTGAAATATTTGGAAATCTCCTCAGTAAAGCTCATTCTGAATCATTATGAGTTTTAATGCTATAATTCTGTTATACTGGTTTGTTTCCAGAGGGAATTTTCTTCCACTGTTTTTTTTTTAGGCAAATGATTGTGCGATGTGGATTTTTGCCTTATATCGATTGCTATGTCTTTAAAACAATATAATAATTCCAACAGTTAGTGGAAAAATACTACAGCAGTTGGTATAAAATTTACATTCAGATAAACTAAATGTCAGGGCTCAAATGTCAGCTTTACTTTGATAATTTAACATTTTCACTTGTCATTCCTGCTGTCATGTTTTCTTTTTTTTTTTTTTCTTTGAGCACATGTGTTGTCAAAAGTACCCAGACTTAATCTGGAAACATAATTAGTAATGCATGTGATTGAATGATTATGATCTGGCTAAAATCATATAGTTCAAAATAACAATTAGGAAAAAAAGCCACAATTACTGGCTCTTGATATCTTTAACAACCCTTTTTCACCAATAGGACAGCTCTTACTCTTCAACAGTGTTTCACATGGTTGGATAATAATAAAAGAAGAAGAATCTTTAACCATTCTTTTTTATACTGTCTCTCTTGATTATACAGAGTCATTGGTCCTGTCTAATGGGCTCTTCTTGTCAACCAACAAAGAAGTAAAATGTTTTTGTCAACAGAACAATTTCAAGGTTAATTTGGCAACGTGCTTGTTATAATTATCCCCCTTTAAAGACATGATGACCATTTTCAGTTATCTGACAGAAGCCTCCTGATCTTTATTATTTATTTACTTATACAGGAAAGTCTCTTGAGTCTCATGGTCTTATTTACAAGACAGACCTGTTACATACATCGACAACAAACAACAGAAATGTCCTGGAGTTCCTGGAGCTCATGCAGTCCAACAAGGTTCAAGGGGCAGACAAACAGGCCCACAGCATCACAGGTCATCCACCATACTTAAAAGCTTTCTCACATATTCATCATCTTTTTTCACACTAAACCAATTTTCAAAAAGCCTAATTTTAATCTTATTTGGCCAAAGCACGGGCTTCATTTTGCAAACTCCACATATTTAGGTTTGTGATAGTAGGACTGAAAAAAAAATTCTGGCATGTCTCTGAAATAACTGATTGGCATTTAGATGGGGCCAGTGTACCAGTCTAGCGTGGTGAAGAGAGAGCTGAGTCAAAAAGCGGAGCTCTTGATTTACCAGTCAATCCACGTTCCTACCCTCATCTATGGTCATGAGCTTTGGGTCATGACCAAACGAACGAGATAATGGATACAAGCGGCCGAAATGAGTTTTCTCCGCAGGGTGTCTGGGCTCTCCCTTAGAGATTGGGTGAGAAACTTGGTCATCCAGGAGGGACTCAGAGAGGGGAGAGGGACTCCATATCGGGAGGAGCCAGTTGAGGTGGCTTGGGCATCTGGTTAGGATGCCTCCTGGACGCCTCCCTCGTGGGGTGTTCCGGGCACATCCCACCAGGAGAAGGCCAGAGGAAGACCCAGGACATGCTGAAGGGACTATGTTTATCGGCTGGCCTGGGAACGCCTTGTGATTCCCCCAGACGAGCTGGCCTAAGTGGCTGGCCTGCTTAGGCTGCTGACCCGACCCCGGATAAGTGGAAGACAATGGATGGATGGCATTTAGATGGGATCTCAGTGTTGGCATGTAGACTTGGTGACCCCCAAAACCCGCTCTTTGCTGCTGTTCTCCAACTGTCATATACAGGTCCTTCTCAAAATATTAGCATATTGTGATAAAGTTAATTATTTTCCATAATGTCATGATGAAAATTTTACATTCATATATTTTAGATTCATTGCACACTAACTGAAATATTTCAGGTCTTTTATTGTCTTATTACGGATGATTTTGGCATACAGCTCATAAAAACCCAAAATTCCTATCTCACAAAATTAGCATATCATTAAAAGGGTCTCTAAACGAGCTATGAACCTAATCATCTGAATCAACGAGTTAACTCTAAACACCTGCAAAAGATTCCTGAGGCCTTTAAAACTCCCAGCCTGGTTCATCACTCAAAACCCCAATCATGGGTAAGACTGCCGACCTGACTGCTGTCCAGAAGGCCACTATTGACACACTCAAGCAAGAGGGTAAGACACAGAAAGAAATTTCTGAACGAATAGGCTGTTCCCAGAGTGCTGTATCAAGGCACCTCAGTGGGAAGTCTGTGGGAAGGAAAAAGTGTGGCAGAAAACGCTGCACAACGAGAAGAGGTGACCGGACCCTGAGGAAGATTGTGGAGAAGGGCCGATTCCAGACCTTGGGGGACCTGCGGAAGCAGTGGACTGAGTCTGGAGTAGAAACATCCAGAGCCACCGTGCACAGACGTGTGCAGGAAATGGGCTACAGAGAAGCAGCACTGGACTGTTGCTCAGTGGTCCAAAGTACTTTTTTTGAATGAAAGCAAATTCTGCATGTCATTCGGAAATCAAGGTGCCAGAGTCTGGAGGAAGACTGGGGAGAAGGAAAAGCCAAAATGCCGGAAGTCCAGTGCCAAGTACCCACAGTCAGTGATGGTCTGGGGTGCCGTGTAAGCTGCTGGTGTTGGTCCACTGTGTTTTATCAAGGGCAGGGTCAATGCAGCTAGCTATCAGGAGATTTTGGAGCACTTCATGCTTCCATCTGCTGAAAAGCTTTATGGAGATGAAGATTTCATTTTTCAGCACGACCTAGCACCTGCTCATAGTGCCAAAACCACTGGTAAATAGTTTACTGACCATGGTATCACTCTGCTCAATTGGCCTGCCAACTCTCCTGACCTGAACCCCATAGAGAATCTGTGGGATATTGTGAAGAGAACGTTGAGAGACTCAAGACCCAACACTCTGGATGAGCTAAAGGCCGCTATCGAAGCATCTTGGGCCTCCATAAGACCTCAGCATTGCCACAGGCTGATTGCTTCCATGCCACGCCGCATTGAAGCAGTCATTTCTGCAAAAGGATTCCCGACCAAGTATTGAGTGCATAACTGTACATGATTATTTGAAGGTTGACGTTTTTTGTATTAAAAACACTTTTCTTTAATTGGTCGGATGAAATATGCTAATTTGTGAGATAGGAATTTTGGGTTTTCATGAGCTGTATGCCAAAATCATCCGTATTAAGACAATAAAAGACCTGAAATATTTCAGTTAGTGTGCAATGAATCTAAAATATATGAATGTTAAATTTTCATCATGACATTATGAAAAATAATGAACTTTATCACAATATGCTAATATTTTGAGAAGGACCTGTATTTTTACCACCGCCAAGGACGTGATGCCTTTGTCATTGTTGGTTTGTCTGTCTGTTGTTTGCAAAGCAACTCTAAAAGTTTTGAATGGATTTGGATAACATTTTCAGACAAAGTGCTTATAAGGACCATGATTTGATTTTGGTAGTGATGCAAAGCATCATCTGGATCCAGGATTTTTTGAAGGATTCTTTATCATTGCCAGACCATGGTGCAACAACTTGGAATTCCCACATGATTCATCACCTTGTCAGCAGCTGACATGCAGTGGTCATCCAGAGTATAGCTCATCAGTATGGAAAAAAGCTCCCATGTATCAATAACCCTATTTCCTTGGCTGAGGTATGCGCTCTATAAGTGCTTTTTTAGTTTTATTTACTTTTATCCATCCACATGGTGCATGATGACAATAAAAGTGGGTCTCTGTGCTATGTCATTTTTATACCCCAAGAAAACTAAAAGTCATTGATTACAAATTAGATAATCATTAAAAATCTGATCAATTTCAATCTTAAAATAATTTTTTTGTAAAATTATTTCGCATTACCTTTATCTATAGGTGTGGAAAAGGGGACCTTGCAAAGAATAATAGATAATTAACATATTTTTCCCCAATAAATAAATTTACATAAATTCATGTTTGGCTTTACTGTGGGAGTTCATCTTATGTCTGGTCACCATTCTAAGCTTGAAAGTTGTGGTTTTGACCAGATCTCTATTCCAAATATTTAAAAAGGAGTCCAGTTAGAACAGGGAAAAACAATCTTTTTCTCAGCGATCTCTGCACAAATTTACTGTTTTACAAATTCATGTTTGGCATTAATGTGGGAGTTCATTTAATGTCTAGTTACCATTGTAAGTTTAAAAACCATGGAGTCTTGTACCTAAGTATTGTTTTTTTCAAATATTTTGATGTTAAGATTACTCCAAGAAAAGATAATTATATTAAAGCTTTTCAGACCAGAGGTATGTGTGGAATGTGCTTTACATACAGTACAGAGAAAAGGTTTGGACACACCTTCTCATTCAAAGAGTTGTCTTTATTTTTATGACCATGAATATTGTAGCTTCACACTGAAGGCATCAAAACTATGAATTAACACATGTGGAATTATATACTGAACAAAAAAGTGTGAAATAACTGAAAATATGTCTTATATTCTAGGTTCTTCAAAGTAGCCACCTTTTGCTTTGATTACTGCTCCGCACGCTCTTGGCATTCTGTTGATGAGCTTCAAGAGGTAGTCACCTGAAATGGTTTTCACTTCACAGGTGTGCCCTGTCAGGTTTAATAAGTGGGATTTCAAGCCTTATAAATGGGGTTGGGACCATCAGTTGTATTGTGCAGGAGGTGTATACAGTACACAGCTGATAGTCCTACTGAATAGACTGTTAGAATTTGTATTATGGCAAGAAAAAAGCTGCGAAGTAAAAAAAAAACGAGTGGCCATCATTACTTTAAGAAATGAAGGTCAGTCAGTCCGAACAATTGGGAAAACTTTGAAAGTGTCCCTACGTGCAGTCGCAAAAACCATCAAGCGCTACAAAGAAACTGGCTCACATGAGGACCGCCCCAGGAAAGGAAGACCAAGAGTCACCTCTGCTGCGGACAATAAATTCATCCAAGTTACCAGCCTCAGAAATCGCAGGTTAACAGCAGCTCAGATTAGAGAACAGGTCAATGCCACACAGAGTTCTAGCAGCAGACACATCTCTAGAACAACTAGTAAGAGGAGACTGTGTGAATCAGGCCTTCATGGTAAAATAGCTGCTAGGAAACCACTGCTGAGGACAGGCAACAAGCAGAAGAGACTTGTTTGGGCTAAAGAACACAAGGAATGGACATTAGACCAGTGGAAATCTGTGCTTTGGTCTGATGAGTCCAAGTTTGAGATCTTTGGTTCCAACCACCGTGTCTTTGTGTGGCGCAGAAGAGGTGAACGGATGGACTCTACATGCCTGGTTCCCACCGTGAAGCATGGAGGAGGAGGTGTGATGGTGTGGGGGTGCTTTGCTGGTGACACTGTTGGGGATTTATTCAAAATTGAAGGCATACTGAACCAGCATGTCTACCACAGCATCTTGCAAAGGCATGCTATTCCATCCGGTTTGCGTTTAGTTGGACCATCATTTATTTTTCAACAGGACAATGGCCCCAAACACACCTCCAGGCTGTGTAAGGGCTATTTGACCAAGAAGGAGAGTGATAGGGTGCTGCGCAAGATGACCTGGCCACCATAGTCATCGGATTTGAACCCAATCGAGATGGTTTGGGGTTAGTTGGACCGCAGAATGAAGGCAAAAGGGCCAACAAGTGCTAAGCATCTCTGGGAACTCCTTCAAGACTGTTGGAAAATCATTTCCCAATTGTTCGGACTGACTGACCTTCATTTCTTAAAGTAATGATGGCCACTCGTTTTTTTTTTACTTCGCAGCTTTTTTCTTGCCATAATACAAATTCTAACAGTCTATTCAGTAGGACTATCAGCTGTGTACTGTATACACCTCCTGCACAACACAACTGATGGTCCCAACCCCATTTATAAGGCTTGAAATCCCACTTATTAAACCTGACAGGGCACACCTGTGAAGTGAAAACCATTTCAGGTGACTACCTCTTGAAGCTCATCAACAGAATGCCAAGAGCGTGCGGAGCAGTAATCAAAGCAAAAGGTGGCTACTTTGAAGAACCTAGAATATAAGACATATTTTCAGTTATTTCACACTTTTTTGTTCAGTATATAATTCCACATGTGTTAATTCATAGTTTTGATGCCTTCAGTGTGAAGCTACAATATTCATAGTCATGAAAATAAAGAAAACTCTTTGAATGAGAAGGTGTGTCCAAACTTTTGGTCTGTACTGTATATCTGTATCCATAAGTAAAATTAAGATTATTTCTCAGTTTTAGTTCAACTTTCTTCTTTTGAACCAATTTCTACACCTGTGAGAATTTTGGGTAAGCCAGAGAAAGCATCAGTAAAATCACAGAAAGAGTGTGAAAAGAACCAAATTTGAAAAAATGGAATACAAGCTTCCCATTTGGATGATAAAAATTCATTCCCAAGCTCCAACAATCCTAAACCACCTCCATCCATCCCTCTATCCATCCACCCCCTACTATTCGGTGCTGAAGCAATCTTGTAGAAGTCACAACCTTCGTTCTCTACAAAATTAATTTGACAGGTTTGCATTAAGGCACCTGATCAATACCCACTTAGAGCTGTGAGGGTTAAAGCCAAGAAAAATAACACACTGTCCTCCCCTCCTCTCCCTCTGTACAAGATGAGAAAAAATGAATCTTGGGCACTTTTTTCTCCCCAACCCACCCCACACCCCCATGCACCCGGCTGTCCTAAGCCCTGCTCTCTATCAGCCATAGAACAACACAATAAACATTCACACAGAAGCACACTAATGAACACAGAGAACAATATACAAACATGCAGCTCCAAGCTTCTGCATCGCCAGTCTGACCTCCTGCCATTGATTGCCTAATGTTAAGTTGACAAAGAGCCTGAGATATGTGCATGTTTTTATATGTTTGTGTGGGTGCTCCTGTCTGGTTCTTGTGATTTTAGCCTGGCACTTAAACTGCAAACAGTTACACTGATAGTCAAGAATATGTACTGGTCAACTGTCACAGTTTGATAGAAAAACATATTTTAACAAGAGGCACAAACAGAGTCAAAAGCCAAAAAAAGCCTAAAATATTAATGTATTTCATGTAGTCCAAAAAGACGACTAATTAAGTGTGATAACTTAGAAGTTATTAAGGTCTGAGCTGTGATTTGACTTTATTAAAATTCAGAATAATCTATTCAACATTTCAGTCAGTAAGGAGCTTTTGGATGAGCTGATATTTGTTCATTGATGGTTCAAGCTAATGAATTGAACAATTAAGCTGTCCTTTGTGCTTCTGGGAGAAAAACATCCAAATTGATGCCATTGTTATCTTATTACTATTGGTTAAATTGGCAGCAGAGGGGGAAAAAAAAACAAAAAAACATGTAATGTTTTATTCACAAATTATAAGTGAGGGTCAAGGGAAAGAACAAGAACTACACCTCCACTTATTCTTTCTTTTCCTCTCATCCCATCCGTCATGGAGTCTTCCAGGGCTATCCCATCTTATCCAGGCAAAAATCAATACCTGGCCCCTGAGACAGGCCCTCAATAAACAGCAGAGAGAGAAACATGGGTCGGCCCGCAGACCTAAAGCTTCTCACTCACATTCTGCTTTCAACATAACACAAAGTAAATGAACTCACTACTTTTCCCTGAACTTCATCCAACCAACAGCGGAGACCTCTGCCAAATGTTTCAGTCCTCAAGGATGTGTTAATGCTTAAGCCCTGGCCATCTTTCACTGACATGCGCTTTTATGTCTGTGATAGGCTGCCACTGTGGGGGCAGGTATGACTGTGTGAATGATCACGTTCAGCGTCAAGAGCATCGCATTTCATCTTCTAGTGCCTTCCAAAAGTGTTCATGTCCCTTAAAGGTGAAAGGAAAATGATTCATGTGTTTTTTTTTTCCTTTTAGAAATTAAAATCTAAAATGTGGCCTACATTTGTATTCAGCCACCCCGAGACAAACAACAAACCCATGCCAATTCATAATTCTGATGTGTATGAGTTGGTGTGAGTGTGTCTTCCTCAAGAGAAGATCTTGGTTGGGAGAGTGGTTCCAGGTGCCTGGCTGCATACCTGCAATTCCCTCATCAGGTTGTGGGAGATAAAAGAGCAGTAAGATGATCCATCTTCGCCTGATCCTTAGCCTATCTGGTAGAGACAAGCCAAGCCTTTCTAGAAACTGAAATTTTGATTCTATGTTTTTTCGCTGTGGTCATTTCAAACCCTGCTTACCGAAGATCTCTCCTCCGTCCAATGTTGCTGCTTTCTTGCTAAGCCTAGGGTCTACTCTGGATTCCTTCTTGGCAAGAATTCTCCAAGACAGCTTATTTCTGGACAAACTCCCACTGTCGTCTTCAGACTGCCCCCTTTGTCCCCTCTGCCTGCCCGCTCTCCGACGCTCTCTTCCTTGAACCCAAAGATCTTCTTCAACCAGGCTCCTTCCCTATACTCTGGAGACCAGTTACCACACCTCACCCTGCTGCTAGGATCCAGCTCCTCCTCAAACTTTATCCTCTCACCTTTACTATGTAAGCTCTCCATTAATGACCAACAGTGTGGAAACAATCATGCTGTTTCTCCTCTTGCTCCAAGTAAACTGTATTCTTGAGATCCAGTGGAACCTGACTACCAAAGCCCTGCAACAGATTCATTGTCATTTATTGAGAATAAGCACACTCCTTTAGATTAATACTGCCCTGACTTGGTCCTGACTTGGTTTTTGCATGTGGGTCAGAAAAATACCTGGATCCATGTCAGATCCAACTTGAATGTGAACACAAGTGTAATCTAAATTGACCGCTTTTCAGTCAAAATTCCAGTTTTGTTTTCTGATGACAAAATCCCTAAAATATAGGATTTTAATCTTTATATAATATCATTTACATGTCCAAACACAAAAGAAGAGAATTGATATGCTAATTTGTGATCTGATGTGTTCTGATATATATTTGTAAACTGTATTTCACACAAAATATGATAAGAATTAGTTCATGTTGGAGCACTAAAATTAGTTCAGACCATTTACGTGATGAACTATGATTATGAATTAATGGCCCCTTTTTGTTTTAACATAGCTGAACTAAATTTAATACTACTGCTTGTTCTAATATAGTTCTTGAACTTGCATAATGCTGGACTGGAATCATCGTTTAGATGTGTAATTGTATCAAGATATGAAAAAGCCTCTTAACAACCCATTAATTTAAATCAGATGTATGGGAATACGATAACATCTTGGACATGTCAGATGGAAAGTGGAGCCTGAGTCCTACGTGCCTTGTTGAAATCTGCAAACAAGAGTTCTTATGATTTTCTTTCCACCACGGCTTTATAAAGGGCAGATTTGTGGAATTTATGACTAATAATTATCCTGTCCAGGGATTCTTCCACCTGAGCAGTGAATCTCTGCAGCTCCTCCTGAACTACCACGGGGCTCTTGACTCCTTCTTGGATTAATGCTCTTGACCAGCTACGTCTTAGTAGATTTTTTGGATAATAGGCATTTGTGGATAATAGACAGAACAGTGCTCTGTTAAATGTTTAAAGCTCGCAACATTGTTTTAAACCCAACTGTGCTTTAAACCTTCCCACATGATTATTCTCAGTCTCATAATGCTGTTTGTTCACTGAACGTCTTAAGCCTGGAAATCACTAAATAAGTGGCTTTTGAAGGCAAATAGCTGCACTGGATTTTATGGGCTCAATACATGTGTTCATCACATTTTTGGGGATTTTCATTATAAAAATTGGGAAAACATCCTTTTCCTTCAATTTCCCAACTATGCACTAATTTGAAGTGCTGTATGCACAATTAACTGACAACCGAACAATAAGTAGATTAAGTCTTTTCTTAAGTTGAGGAACTTCCCTTGGATTGAACACCAAAATAAAATAGAAGTGTTAGCACTCTCCCATCTCTACAGTTTTTTAGAGGTCTTTAAGACCCAAAGCTCATTTAACAAAATTTCCATAACCACTTTTCTACCAATACTTTGCTACTACTTTGCTCTTTGGAACAAATGAATACCTTCAAATAACTTTTATTAAATCGGACATATATATTTATTTTTCCACTAAATGTGAACTCGGGGGATAGGAAGAAAACAAATAAGAAGCTGTTTTGTTTCTACTGAACTTTAGGAATATTATTGAGCTACTTCCCCAAGAAATAAGCCAATTTCTTCTTACTTGCTTGTCTCTGTATTTTACTAGAACACTTATGTGAGTGTATGTGCTTCTTTGCTTCCCTCCTGGATAGTTTGTTCATTGGTGATTTACAGTATCTGCACCTGCAAACCCGTCTCATTTTTCTCCTCCTATGGGTGAAAGCATGAATTGGAAAAGAAAAGACAGCAATGGGATTTTACTCGTGTGAACTGAGGACATTGCATGCTGAGGTGCTGTGGTGCAATTTCGCCGTAGCGCTGCTACTTTCAAGCCTATTCATCCTTCCCTGCTGAGCTCCATTAGAGAAGATGGGCAGGTGAACAAGTGCACATGGAAAACAAGTTCCTTGAGGCGCTGCTGTGCCAACCCCCCCACCACTGCTGAGAGCTGTTCTCCTTCACCCTCACATGGAGCACCGGCCTCCTTAGCCAGATGCAGATTGGAACAGACATCAATAAATAATTTAGAGGTCTTGAGACTTTTAAGTAGGAATCTATGCAGTGTGTAGCACTGTTTAATAGAGTAACCTCTGACACCATATCAATCAAAGTGAGATAAAGCTGCAAACGTTGGCACAAAGGGGCGAGAAGCACGTTTTTTTTCCTCTTCCGTATCCACCTCTTTTGCTCTAACATCTTAGCCTGCCAACGTTTTAGCCAAATTGATAAGACATTTGGTGACATTTGTATTCATCAATTGACCAAGACTCACTGTCTCAACAGAAAAGAAAGAGAAAGTAAAAAGAAGCCCTGAGAAATCTCATCGAATCAATGCAAAGAGGCTGATTGAAAACTACTGGACTTGGAGAAAAAGCATTTAATATTGCAACGCTAATATTGAATTTGATTTACTCTGACAAGAACTTGAACCAAGCCAGTACCTTGTCAAAAAAATGTCAGATAAAAAGTTTTACCGCTAATTCACAGGTCCAAGAATGTACTGATAAGATAAAATACAAAAGGGCCCATTTACAAAATGTACTGAATCAAAGTTGGCCAGTTGGCATGATTTGTTCAGCATTTCCTCTTCTCATGCAGTATTTGCAGTTCAATTCATAAATCCAAATTGAAATGTTTTACATTTTTATAGCAATAAGTCCCTTGACAGATCAAACCATGCGAAGAAAAGGGAAAAAGGTGGAAACAACGTGTTTCAATTATTTGTATGTCTTCTTCAGCAGTTGTTTTTACACAGCTAAGCAATTTCCATGCCAGAGCATACCTGTTAATTTATGACAATATAGGAGGCTTACACGGACAAGCGAATTTGAACATCAAGTATACAGACACAAGGAGGAAAGAAAGTGGCGTGCCTAAGATCAAACACAAACATACACTGTTCAATCCTCTGGTGTCATCAGCAGATGTGTACATACCCTCGTCTCAATACAATACATTTGAGCTAATAGCCTCAGAGGCTCCCAGCCTGCCTCTGATCTCCATAATATCTTCACACACACATTCACAGCGAGAGAGGAGTGTGCCTGCACAAATCCCATAATATCTCCATATCTGCCTGTCTGCAGGGAGTCAGCTAGACCTGGTTTACATTCAGCTACATTCAGAAGACAAATATGATCACTTAGAGACACATTCAGAGACGCACTTTTATCCGTGTTGGGTGAATACACATACGGGCACAAGTGAGTATCAATATTTAAATGCACATGTGCAAGCACATAAACAAACATGTAATATCACTGTTTTAGGAGTTTTAACAGCCCTAGCAGAAAATAATTCCAAACATTGAACTGCACAAATATACCATACATGACACATACTTTATTATGTATGGCTGACATGGAAAACATTTGTACTAAATAAGATGTGATATCATGTTCGTTAGTTGATAAGCAAATATCTGAAATGGATGGATGGGCGTATTTTCTGTAATTTGTTTTGTGTTTTTTTTTTTTTTGTTACACATGTTTCATATCATGACAAATTTTAATAGCAGAGAAAGATAATCAGAGTAAATATAAAGTAGTTTTCAAATGATTATTTCATTCTCTAAGGGCAAAAAGCCAACTGTGTTAAATTGCTAATATAAGATGCTAACAACAACTTAAAATGACGATTTATCTTTGTTTTAAAATATTTGTAAAAACCTGCTCATCATCAACGGCTCTGTCACACAACCAGTTACGTACCCCTTCTTCAGATATACAAAATTGATGGCCACTCACAGCAGGGTGGCTTGACTTTTGATACTGTTCTTCAATTCAAATTCAAAAATACTCCCAATAACTTCCCAAAGGGAATAATTGATAATAATAATAATAATAATATAATAATAATTAATATAATTCTTATATCTTTTCATATTATTGTTCTTACCAAAAATTGTACAGAGGTTGGACAATGAAACTGAAACACCTGTCATTTTAGTGTGGGAGGTTTCATGACTAAATTGGACCAGCCTGGTAGCCAGTCTTCATTGATTGCACATTGCACTAGTAAGAGCAGAGTGTGGAGGTTCAATTAGCAGGGTAAGAGCACAGTTTTGCTCAAAATATTGAAATGCACACAACATTATGGGTGACATACCAGAGTTCAAAAGAGGACAAATTGTTGGTGCACGTCTTGCTGGCGCATCTGTGACCAAGACAGCAAGTCTTTGTGATCACGGTATCCAGGGTAATGTCAGCATACCACCAAGAAGGACGAACCACATCCAACAGGATTAACTGTGGACACAAGAGGAAGCTGTCTGAAAGGGATGTTCGGGTGCTAACCCGGATTGTATCCAAAAAACATAAAACCACGGCTGCCCAAATCACGGCAGAATTAAATGTGCACCTCAACTCTCCTGTTTCCACCAGAACTGTCCGTTGGGAGCTCCACAGGGTCAATATACACGGCTGGGCTGCTATAGCCAAACCTTTGGTCACTCATGCCAATGCCAAACGTTGGTTTCAATGGTGCAAGGAGTGCAGATCTTGGGCTGTGGACAATGTGAAACATGTATTGTTCTCTGATGGGTCCACCTTTACTGTTTTCCCCACATCCGAGAGAGTTACGGTGTGGAGAAGCCCCAAAGAAGCGTACCACCCAGACTGTTGCATGCCCAGAGTGAAGCATGGGGGTGGATCAGTGATGGTTTGGGCTGCCATATCATGGCATTCCCTTGGCCCAATACTTGTGCTAGATGGGCGCGTCACTGCCAAGGACTACCGAACTATTCTTGAGGACCATGTGCATCCAATGGTTCAAACATTGTATCCTGAAGGCAGTGCCGTGTATCAGGATGGCAATGCACCAATACACACAGCAAGACTGGTGAAAGATTGGTTTGATGAACATGAAAGTGAGGTTGAACATCTCCCATGGCCTGCACAGTCACCAGGTCTAAATATTATTGACCCACTTTGGGGTGTTTTGGAGGAGCGAGTAAGGAAACATTTTCCTCCACCAGTATCACGTAGTGACCTGGCCACTATCCTGCAAGAAGAATGGCTTAAAATCCCTCTGACCACTCTGCAGGACCCATGCGTCTTGAGAATGACATATACATTACAGGTCCTTCTCCAAATATTAGCATATTGTGATGAAGTTCATTATTTTCCATAATGTAATGATGGAAATTTAACATTCATATATTTTAGATTCATTGCACACTAACTGAAATATTTCAGGTCTTTTATTGTCTTAATACGGATGATTTTGGCATACAGCTCATGAAAACCCAAAATTCCTATCTCACAAAATTAGCATATCATTAAAAGGGTCTCTAAATGAGCTATGAACCTAATCATCCGAATCAATGAGTTAACTCTAAACACCTGCAAAAGATTCCTGAGGCCTTTAAAACTCCCAGCCTGGTTCATCACTCAAAACCCCAATCAAGGGTAAGACTGCCGACCTGACTGCTGTCCAGAAGGCCACTATTGACACCCTCAAGCAAGAGGGTAAGACACAGAAAGAAATTTCTGAACAAATAGGCTGTTCCCAGAGTGCTGTATCAAGGCACCTCAGTGGGAAGTCTGTGGGAAGGAAAAAGTGTGGCAGAAAACGCTGCACAACGAGAAGAGGTGACCAGACCCTGAGGAAGATTGTGGAGAAGGGCCGATTACAGACCTTGGGGCACCTGCGGAAGCAGTGGACTGAGTCTGGAGTAGAAACATCCAGAGCCACCGTGCACAGGCGTGTGCAGGAAATGGTCTACAGGTGCCGCATTCCCCAGGTCAAGCCACTTTTGAGCCAGAAACAGCGGCAGAAGCGCCTGACCTGGGCTACAGAGAAGCAGCACTGGACTGTTGCTCAGTGGTCCAAAGTACTTTTTTCGGATGAAAGCAAATTCTGCATGTCATTCAGAAATCAAGGTGCCAGAGTCTAGAGGAAGACTGGGGAGAAGGAAAAGCCAAAATGCCAGACGTCCAGTGTCAAGTACCCACAGTCAGTGATGGTCTGGTGTGCCGTGTCAGCTGCTGATGTTGGTCCACTGTGTTTTATCAAGGGCAGGGTCAATGCAGCTAGCTATCAGGAGATTTTGGAGCACTTCATGCTTCCATCTGCTGAAAAGCTTTATGGAGATAAAGATTTCATTTTTCAGCGCGACCTGGCACCTGCTCACAGTGCCAAAACCACTGGTAAATGGTTTACTGACCATGTGCTCAATTGGCCTGCCAACTCTCCTGACCTGAACCCCATAGAGAATCTGTAGGATATTGTGAAGAGAATGTTGAGAGACTCAAGACCCAACACTCTGGATGAGCTAAAGGCCGCTATCGAAGCATCCTGGGCCTCCATAACACCTCAGCAGTGCCACAGGCTGATTGCCTCCATGCCACGCCGCATTGAAGCAGTCATTTCTGCAAAAGGATTCCCGACCAAGTATTGAGTGCATAACTGTACATGATTATTTGAAGGTTGACGTTTTTTGTATTAAAAACACTTTTCTTTTATTGGTCGGATGAAATATGCTAATTGTGTGAGATAGGAATTTTGGGTTTTCATGAGCTGTATGCCAAAATCATCTGTATTAAGACAATAAAAGACCTGAAATATTTCATTTAGTGTGCAATGAATCTAAAATATATGAATGTTAAATTTTCATCATTACATTATGGAAAATAATGAACTTCATCACAATATGCTAATATTTGGAGAAGGACCTGTACGTCTTTCCCAAGATGAATTGATGCTGTATTGGCCGCAAAAGGAGGCCCCACACCATACTAATAAATTATTGTGGTCTAAAACCAGGTGTTTCAGTTTCATTGTCCAACCCCTGTATACCAGTCCAAACTGGGTACAGCTTAACAAAAACTGAATATCAGAAATCAACCACGAAATACGGATCTGTGCATCTCAAATATGCACCAGAGAGGCAAAGTTTTCTTTTTATTTTATCCATTTTTTATCCAGGTGATTTGGAAACACTTCTTATTCGCATTTCTGGCAAAGTAAAAGGTTTAGAAGAAAATTGTTTAGCAACAACCTTTGCAACCTTGCAAACAAGGTAGGTTGAATACTATTTGTTAATGCACATATCAAACCTTGAAGCAGATGGGCTGGGGCAGAAGCAGACTATGTCAGGTGCCACAGGCTCACCAAAATGGGATAATATCAGACTGATTAAGCAAACCTTTTCTCGTCTGATGAGTCTCCATTTCCACTTTAATTTCCATATGGTAGGGTAAGAATATGGTGTAAACAACATGAAAGCATTGATCCATCCTATCTTGTATCAATAGTTCAGACTAGTGGAGGTGGTGTAATGGCATGGGACATATTTTCCTGGTGCACTTTGGGCCACTTAGATCCATTTAAGCATTGTTTAAATGCCAGTTAACCTCAGAATTCTTGCCAAACGTCAATCTCTGTAAGACCACAGTGTTGCAATCTTCTAAAGTTGACTTTCAGCAGGACAACACCTCATGTCACCAAGTTCAATTTATCTAAGGCTGGTTTCTTGAACCTGACAAAAAGATCACTGTACTGAAAGTAGCCTAAAGGCAAAAGAGGACACAACATGATAAAAGTGAGGTGTACCTGATAAAGTGACCAGTGAGTATATCTTTCAATACAGTAGCAGGCGTGTGTGCGTGTGTTTGTAATAGTGAGGGCATTCATGCATTTGGTCCTTATATAGCTGCAGTTGGGCCTTCTTCAGCAAGTAAATAACAAACAAAGTGGCTTCCAATTCAGTTTGGGGCTTTGAACGGATCTGAAGGGATCTGATAATCACCACAGGGATTTGTGTGGAGTGCTTCAGGACTATATTATATGATCTCTTGTGTTGAGTGGAGGCACCAGAGGGATACTGCAGAAAAGCTCAGGCAAACCATTTTCAAATACACACACAGACACACACAAACACGCACGCACACACGCACGCACGCACACACACACACAGGAAATGATTGTACACATTTAAACAACAGGGTAATACATATAAACAAACTCAGAGCTATACAAACAGCAAGGGTGCTACTGACAAGTAAGAATTAAGTTATACCTGGTGACATAAAAAGCTAATTCTTTCATTCAAATAAAACCATGAATTTGCACCCTTCCAATTCTATGAAACAAGGACAATTGGTTAAGGTTAAAAAATTTCAGGGCCAAAGTAATGACACATTCGTTAAATACAAATAGCTGTAAATCACATCTATCGTGACTTTGAAGGAAAGCAAATGAGCTGATGCTAAGAGTGCATGACTGAGACTAAATTACACTTAATCTACATTTATATTGAGAAAAGTTTAGCCTTGATCCCATCTGTCTTCTGAGAGCAGTTAATGACAGCACTTATGTTGGATAACATTTGTCCCTGAACACAGTCAAGAATAAACACTATTGAGAAAAACAGACCTAAAATATATATTATTAAGTGCTTTCTCATGTAAAAAGATCATCTTAACTATAGCCAATTAAAAATAATAATAATAATAAATGAACAAACAGGTTTAACTGTCCTAGCTGATTTCCTCCTTGCTGATGTGTGAGAGCAAACATTTGTCAGTTAACACACACACAGGCACACTCAAACAGACAGACACACTAACCAGCCAAAGGGCATTAACCTCCCATGAAGCATTGTGGTTTGGATCAGGAGTATTGACAGCTTTCACATTAGACCCATTGAAATGCATTGCTGTCATTGTAACAATACAACACACACATCCACAGATCCTGCAGGTTTCACGCATGCACCACTAATCAATCTAAAGCCACAATCACGTTCCTTCCACCTGCTTAAACGAAGAAGAACAGTCAGGCGGGTCACGGGACTCCTCAGTGCCACCAATCTGACCCTCAGCCTTGATCTTTGACCTTCAGAGATGGTGGTCAAGGGTTCAAGAGGAGTGGGAAAGCAAAGGGAGACTTCTGAAGATAGTTGGCCGATGCGCCGACAATCAATAGATATGAATCCTGTTTAGTTAAATGATCATTTAATTTTTACAAATAAATAAAATTAAAAATAAATATTATTTGTCTACATAAATTCAAGTGCAAGAACTCATTTAAATAGTAAATACAGTCAATTTGTTTGTAATCTCAGTATAAACACAACTGTTCTATGAAGGCCTCAAATGTTTATTAGAAACTACAGGTCCTTCTCAAAATATTAGCATATTGTGATAAAGTTCATTATTTTCCATAATGTAATGATGAAAATTTAACATTCATATATTTTAGATTCATTGCACACTAACTGACTTTTATTGTCTTAATACGGATGATTTTGGCATACAGCTCATGAAAACCCTAAAATTCCTATCTCACAAAATTAGCATATTTCATCCGACCAATAAAAGAAAAGTGTTTTTAATACAAAAAACGTCAACCTTCAAATAATCATGTACAGTTATGCACTCAATACTTGGTCGGGAATCCTTTTGCAGAAATGACTGCTTCAATGCGACGTGGCAGGGAGGCAATCAGCCTGTGGCACTGCTGAGGTCTTATAGAGGCCCAGGATGCTTCGATAGCGGCCTTTAGCTCATCCAGAGTGTTGGGTCTTGAGTCTCTCAACGTTCTCTTCACAATATCCCACAGATTCTCTATGGGGTTCAGGTCAGGAGAGTTGGCAGGCCAATTGAGCACAGTGATACCATGGTCAGTAAACCATTTACCAGTGGTTTTGGCACTGTGAGCAGGTGCCAGGTTGTGCTGAAAAATGAAATCTTCATCTCCATAAAGCTTTTCAGCAGATGGAAGCATGAAGTGCTCCAAAATCTCCTGATAGCTAGCTGCATTGACCCTGCCCTTGATAAAACACAGTGGACCAACACCAGCAGCTGACACGGCACCCCAGACCATCACTGACTGTGGGTACTTGACACTGGACTTCTGGCATTTTGGCATTTCCTTCTCCCCAGTCTTCCTCCAGACTCTGGCACCTTGATTTCCGAATGACATGCAGAATTTGCTTTCATCCAAAAAAAGTACTTTGGACCACTGAGCAACAGTCCAGTGCTGCTTCTCTGTAGCCCAGGTCTGGGGAATGCGGCACCTGTAGCCCATTTCCTGCACACGCCTGTGCACGGTGGCTTTGGATGTTTCTACTCCAGACTCAGTCCACTGCTTCCGCAGGTCCCCCAAGGTCTGGAATCAGGCCTTCTCCACAATCTTCCTCAGGGTCCGGTCACCTCTTCTCGTTGTGCAGCGTTTTCTGCCACACTTTTTCCTTCCCACAGACTTCCCACTGAGGTGCCTTGATACAGCACTCTGGGAACAGCCTATTCGTTCAGAAATTTCTTTCTGTGTCTTACCCTCTTGCTTGAGGGTGTCAATAGTGGCCTTCTGGACAGCAGTCAGGTCGGCAGTCTTACCCATGATTGGGGTTTTGAGTGATGAACCAGGCTGGGAGTTTTAAAGGCCTCAGGAATCCTTTGCAGGTGTTTAGAGTTAACTCGTTGATTCAGATGATTAGGTTCATAGCTCGTTTAGAGACCCTTTTAATGATATGCTAATTTTGTGAGATAGGAATTTTGGGTTTTCATGAGCTGTATGCCAAAATCATCCATATTAAGACAATAAAAGACCTGAAATATTTCAGTTAGTGTGCAATGAATCTAAAATATATGAATGTTAAATTTTCATCATGACATTATGGAAAATAATGAACTTTATCACAATATGCTAATTTTTTGAGAAGGACCTGTATTTCTGACCTGACTGATGTGTTCCTCTGCTTCTAAGACAAAATGTTTAGGAATGGGATATTCATTTAACATGGTAGAAAATTTTAAATCAAAATAAAGTATAAAAATATTTTGAATGTTATAAATGTAGATTTTAATTTAGCTCTGATTGGTGCATCTCTAATTGTTAATTATGTTAAAAGAAAAGCGGGAGGAAGAATTAGCAACATCAGCTTGTTTTTCTTTCATGTTTTTTCCTATTCGATTAAGGCGTGTTTTCTTCTTTAGCTTTCTCCTCCTGGAAACATGCTTTGATAAAGTACTGGTGCAGACTGTTTTCTCGGGCTACTTACCAGCAGAGACACACATAAACTAGAACATACACACATCAATGAGAGGTGTCTTATGCCTCAATAAAAACATCAAAAGTCCCCTCCCTTACCCGTCTTTTTATCGTGTTGTATTAAATCCAGTCCCAGAGGACCATGCACAGCATCCCGCTCCTTCACGTCCTCTGCTAGCAACTCCTCACATCTATGCTTGTGTGTCCTGATGCCAGACGGCTAAATAGGAAGTTTAAGCAGATATGTCCAGAAAGGTGTAAAATCTAAAAATGGTCCCGAGAGGCGGCCAAAGGGGCTTGTTTGAAATTGAGTACTTATCAACAAAGACGGTAGTAAGAAACCAGAAGCAGCTAAAAAGGGGAGAAAGAAATTGGCAATGTACTTTTACTACTCCTTAAACTGTACATAAATGGTATTTTCCAACACCAGTTTTTCCCCCAAAAAGAGATGTTATTTCTCTCAAGTCTTCCTTGAGTTTAACACATTATTCTTCCAACTATCCATCTGTCATCCGTAGCCTGCTTTCAATTAAAAGATTTAAAGTACTTGTAGAAAGTATTATACAGGGTTCCTACACTTTCATGTTAAAATGCCATACTTTTCTAAACTGAAATGTCCTGTGTTTTCTAGCAAATTTGAACAAGTTTGGACTGGATTAGTTTGGATTGCTTCCTTTAGTTTAGTTAGTGTTTAAATATGGAACTTAGAAACAACACACAGGTGGATGGAACATTTGGGCAATAAAAAAGGAATTAAAGTGCAGAAATACAAATATTGCCCATTCCCCAATTTCCTTTTTCCTTACTTATACCAGATCTGGTAATACTTAACGCAAAATATACCCTACTCCATACTGTAAGAACCTTATATATGCTCCCTGCCGTATAATGAGAATTTGTATTTGGGATATATATATATATATATATACGCACACACACACAGCCAGCCAGCCGTGTGCTACTCTGTGTAATGCTCTTCTTGATTATCTCATTGTTGTCTGTAAGTACAAGGCCAGATTGAATCAGTCTGCGCTTCATTGTCTCTGAAGCTGGTGTGTGTTTGCATGTGTGTAGTGGGGGTGCTGGTAATGAATGGCCAATCTAGTCCATCTAAAGAAAACCTTCTCATCACAGCACTTCCATAAGTACCAGCTCTCTCTGTGAAAACTACACCGTGCTTCATTACTTTACAGCGTGGCGCAGTCAAGACAGCAGACTGAAAAGATTGGATAAACTGTGTTCTTTGTGCAACTGTTTATTTTATATTGGTGTCATTTATAACAAGTGAAAATTGATTTAGAAGTACACGGTGCAAAATACCAAATGGCCAAATATATCACACATTGTTCATTGATGGATTTATTTGGTTAAGTAGCTGGCAACAGCCAAATGTATTTTCAGTTTATTTTAAACAACAAAACAAATATGTTGTGCTGTTGATCATTCATTCTAAAAGAAAACATTAGGAACTACAAGTACTTAACATTTTATAAGCTGATGTTGCTTGTATCATGAAACTGTGGATTTACTTACCATTTAGTTAAATAACTTTTAAAACATGAATATATATTTTAGATTATCACACAAAACTAGGATGAACTATGCGTTTGTTTAATGACTGAGGTTGGAAATAGATCTACCAAACAATACACTATGTTTGTTATATTTTAATACAGTTTTACAAGATAAATTAAGAGCTGACATTTTCCAATTATTAAATATTAATTTCTCCACCACTCTTTAGATGAAAATATTTGCATCTTAAAGCATGCTGAAAAACAAAAAACTGAAATAAAATTTAGAAAAACATTAAATGGGTCTCAAACAACTCCTTATAGATGTTAAGTATTTCTTTTTGGCCATTGCATGCAATGATGTATTTCATCCTGAGTTCATTCACCTGCTGTGGGCCATAGGACCGAAGAGACCAGCCTGAGGCAAATGGAGCCCTGAAAGAAAAGAAGGTTGAATCCAAAAGGAAGGAGATAAATAAATTAGAAAAGGTTGAGAAAATCAAAGTTGACAAATGTAGAAGGTACTGAGCGATAGGAAAGGAATTGGGCTTTCGAAGTTGCTGTTCAGAGAATCTGCAGCCAAAGGTGGTATTCATTCAAGGGGGAGGGGGATTATTGTTTTTAAAATGTCTAGAGAAGCATGTTTCATTTTCCTTTCACTTTACAATACTGGACTTCTTGGTGTTGGTCTATCACATAGAATCCTAATAAAATACAATGACTTTTTAGGTTGCCACCATACAAAGGTTCAAAGGGGGTTTAAGGTACTCTACTTTGTCCTGAGATTTGAAGTTTGCTCCTTTATTCACAATCACCACACTAGTGAAAAAATGCTGCAAATAGTGTTTCTTTGACAAGCAATGCTTTTGGTTTAATTTTATACAAGGATACCCGTTTTTAAACCCACAAAAACTTTTGGTATTTTAAATCTATTATGACTTCACCTTTGAATGGTATGTTTATACTCTCTTTTTTTCTAGAAAAAAATAAAAATAAAGCCAGGATAACATAAGCATCAAGGTCAAACTCAAATGTGAGCACAATGAACAGTGAGTGTACCAACATGTATATCCCAGTGTGAGGCCATTAGGGGCGGCTTGGTTGTTTTAATATGACTGTAATAGTAGTGATTAGTACATACCCAGCCAGAAAGAGGATGACAAATAGCACCTGATAAAGAGCATGATTATTAGCGTTTATAGGGGCAGAGACAGTGACAAAGGGAGTATGATGGATGAAGCCTGGAGCACATTTAGAGCTGGCTCATAATTAGACCTTGATGGCATTAGTTGTGTTTCCTGGTGGGCATGTCACAGTGAATATGCCAGAATTGTTAAAAAGGGACACCTTGACATTTTGGATTGGGATCATTTGTTTACCCTCCAGATATTCCTGCTAGCATAGAACAAATCTTTGGAAAAAACGTAAACATAAATGAAGCATAATTCAGTCTAATAAAACAAATTTATGTCTCTAAATTACTTTTGATTCCAACATAAGCTGCATTTTGAAAAGTGTATTTTCCCCCAAAACATCATACATCATTTCACACCAAATCACTAAAAGGCTCTTTGAAAACTGCTAGCCTTCTAGTCCTTTGCTGTGCATGTTTTCCTGCACAGGTAATTGTTATCTGAGCTCCCAAGATTTCTGTGAGCTAAGGTAATTATTAAGAAATGTTACACTGTGTGAAGGTAAGGTAACAGAGTGGAAGGCATCAGTGTGTATCAGAGGCTCAGTTGATGTGATGGTGGTGTGAGTTTCACCTGTCTGGCCATGTACCTGAGAAGCAAGCGAAAGTCAGTCCATGTATGTGTCAGCATGTGTAAGGGGAAAGACTTAAATATTTTCTGTGGAAGACACTCAAGTGTGAAAAAAGAGAAATCCATTTTAGTATATGCAAACCAGTTCACTTTAAAAAAATAAAATAAAGTTATTTTTAACAATGACTGCAATAAAAAAATAAAATTTTCTTTACTTTTTTATCTGAACCAAAGGTTTATCTAAATATAAATGAAACTCTTCACTGTGAGAAAAAAGGTAGATTTTAAGCTTTCGGTATTGATTTTTATGTACTGTGCAATAGTAAGATATTTCCACATTTTGTCACATTACAAAAACAAAGTTTAATGATTTTAATGAGAATTTATATGGTGTACTGACATACAAAGTGATGCACAATTGGGAAGTGGAAGGGAAATGATTTACGATTTCTTTTACAATTTTAAATGTGAGAAGCTTCTTTTAAATGTGGCTTCTGAATCACCCTCTGCAGCAATTATATCTGTAAGACTTTTGGAATGTGTCTCTTCTATACTGTAGCTTTGCATATCTAAAGACTGAACCTTTTTTAATTGCAAAATAATACAAACTCTGTCAGACTGAATGGAGATTTTGTTGAACATCACTTTTCTAATTTTGGTCAGTTTTCAATTGGATTTAGTGTCAGGACATAATTGAGCCATCCTAAAACATGTATACAGGGTTGTCGTGCTGGAAGGCGAATTTCCTCTCCAGTCTCACGTCCTCTTCTTTTGCAGCCTCAAACAAGTTTTCTTCAACAATAGCATTTTGTTATCTTCCCACCAACTCTGACAAGCCACCCAAGTGAAGAAAATCCTCCCCGCTGCATGATGCTTCCATCACCTTGTTTAAAGTTCAATGGTGGGTTTATATGCAGTTCTAGTTTTCTGCCACACACAGTGCTCACATGTTTGTTACTTCCGAAGGCAGGTGGTTTTACTGGATTTTATTTATGGGTATCAGATTAGGGGGATCTTTTTTTTTTTCCTTGTACAAAAAAAACCAATCTCTCCCTTTCCTGCTGCTTTTTATTATGCTCTACTTTGATCTGGTCTATCACATAATATCCCAATTAAACACTTTCAAGTTTCTGTTATTAACATGACAAATGTCAGAAAGTTCATTGGTATGAATTCTTTCGCAAGGTACATTAGAGTTCAAAGAAATAGTGACATCACCTCGTGTGAAAATGATACTGAGGGAAAAGGTGGCATTATTGTCTCTCTCCACACACAGGAGAGGAGTCAGCTTATTTTATCGTTCTGAGTCTAGCTGCTAAATAAGTCAGTCATCACATCTCATGTTGCCAGTCTAGTCATTACACAGTCAGGTCAGTCAGGTCAAATACCTGTTCAGATAACACACTGTGACCTGTTACTGTTATTTTACATGAGCTTACCAAGAAAGTAACACAACCTGCTCACTGCCTGCTGTATCTAAAAGCCTCCTTGTTTCTACAATACTTTTAAGCAGTAGTCCATCATTTAAAATGGCCCGGAGCAGAATACCGCAGTACAAGCATGAGTGCACTGATGCATCAATGGGATCAACTAAAAAGTAACATCTGCTGAGTTTATCACAATAAAATAACTGACTTCAGGTTTATTTTGCCTCTGTGGTGCTCCACACAATTATTAAATTGCATAAGCATAAGGATCAGTAACATTTAACACAAATATATAAATTACTTTGAAAACTGAAAACAAGCGTCCCGTGCCCTGGGCGGTAGGAGAGGCAAAAACTCGGGCCTGGGAGGAGTTCGGGGAGGTCATAGAGAAGGACTACCATTCGGCCTCGAAGTGATTCTGACAAATCGTCCGCCAGCTCGGGAGAATTCAATTCAATTCAATTCAGTTCAGTTTTATTTATTTAACGCCAATTCACAACACATGTTGTCTCAAGGCACTTCACAACAGTCAGGTACATACTGCAGTCAGAGTTCAGTTATTTATTCAAATTGGATAAAAAGTTTTTCTGTCTAAGGAAACCCAGCAGATTGCATCCAGTCAGTGACAGTGGACAGTCACTGGCGTTGACTTTGCAGCAATCACTCATACTGAGCATGCATGTAGCGACAGTGGAGAGGAAAAACTCCCTTTTAACAGGAAGAAACCTCCAGCAGGACCAGGCTCAGTGTGAGCGGCCATCTGCCACGACTGACTGGGGGTTTGAGAGAAAGTGTTATGATTTGGGGTTGTTTGGTTTTTGGTTTCGGGTTTTTTATGTTTTTCATAGTTAAGGTTTTGACTCGTTCTTTTGTTTATTATTATTATTTATTATTATTCTTAGATTTTGAATCATGCTTTTGTTTATTATTTTTCTGGTCATGTTTTAGTCTTGTTCATGTTTTGTCAAGTTTGGCTTTGTTTGTATTAGAGGATTGGGATATGGAGTTTGTGTTTGCACCTCCATCTCCAATTGAATATGGTGCATTTTTGAAAGGCTGGAACCAGTCAACATTCAGCACGAAGGCCAACAAAGGTATCCAAAACAATCACCAAATTTCATGGTTTTTTTTGTCTCTCCCAACAACTAAGCTGCTGTCACACTGTTTCTTATAATGACATGGCATAGCTAAAAAAGAATTTTTGGGTGAAAAAATTCACATTTTGTGAAGCAAGTGTAGGTACACATAAAAAATGTATATGGTGTTGGTATGTGGGTGTGTATATGTATGTGTGTGTTGGGTGAGCATACGTGTAGAAATAAGTGTGGTTGTGTTCAGAAGGCGTATGTGTCACCTGGAAGTGTACGTGTAAATGTGTGGTAAAGGCCTACAAATCAAGGTGTGTACCGATAAACAGAGATCTAAGAGGAAATAATACAAAATGTAAAAAGGACCACTAGAATAAAACACAAAAGATTTAACTAATAAGAAAAACACAGAACAATAATGAGCTGAGAGAAATAAACTTGAGAGCATGACCTAAGGAACAAAACAGTCAGTCAGTCAGTCATTTTCTACCGCTTATTCCATAGTGGGTCACGGGGGAGCTGGTGCCTATCTCCAGCAGTCTATGGGCGAGAGGCAGGGTACACCCTGGACAGATCGCCAGTCCATCGCAGGGCAACGCACAAACAACCATGCACACACTCATTCATACACCTACGGTCAATTTAGAGTGACCAATTAACCTAACAGGAACAAAACAAATAGTGAAAATACACAAAACACAAAACAGAAAATCATACCCCAAAAACCTTAGAATCATGACAAATTCTGCACATATGGTGCCTATGTACATGATATAGAGTGTCTGAGTTGCATTGCTAACGCTACAGAGTTTTCCAACATGTTCAGTAGAAAAATTCATGGCAGCCTGGCCTATAGCTTGAAGTTAAATCTCGCGATAGTATTAAATACGTAGAAAGGTGAATGTTAGAAACAATGATATTATGTTTGGTTGAACATTTTATATATACCATTTGTGATGTTTTATACAGATTTGTGGATTACAGGTCCTTCTCAAAATATTAGCATATTGTGATAAAGTTCATTATTTTCCATAATGTCATGATGAAAATTTAACATTCATATATTTTAGATTCATTGCACACTAACTGAAATATTTCAGGTCTTTTATTGTCTTAATACGGATGATTTTGGCATACAGCTCATGAAAACCCAAAATTCCTATCTCACAAAATTCGCATATCATTAAAAGGGTCTCTAAACAAGAGAGAATTTAAGTACACCCTTTCGTCAAACTTTTTGACAGGTGGGTGGGACTTCCGGTGAGGGCGGGACTTCCGGTTGGCGCCATGTGGGGGCCATGTGGGTGCCATGTGGGCAGGAGGTCACGTGGTCAAGCAGGTGGTGTGTCCAAGGGGGCGTAACCGTGGATGCTGATTGCTTGTCGTCATTAGGGGCGATACCTTAAATGAGTCAATTAAAACACAGGGGTGTGTTTGTTATATATAGAACAAGACAAATATGGTATTATCGGAAACTGTTTGGCATCAGCACCAATTAAAAATAGAGGGGGTGTGTTTGTAAGCATCGTTAAACCTTGAATAATCCAATGAAAACAACAGGGCGTGCTTTAGTGTTTACTTTAAATACAGAGATAAAATTCTGCAATTTACATGCAGCATTCGTTGGAAAAAAGAACACCCGTTCAACAATGGCTAGAGTTAAGAGTGTTTATCATCAAGGGGAGGAGAAACGCAACGCGTGCCAAGATGATGATGATGAACAAGCAACTGCATCATATACTTCCTCAATGGAGATACCTACCGATGATGAACAAGCAACTGCATCATATACTTCCTCAACGGAGATACCTATTGGAATTCCCGTCATGACATACTCTACCGATGATGAGGATCCAACATCAACTTCAACAACCATGGTTGAAAATCAGACCTCGGTTCGGCCAAGAGGTATGTCAATTCTGTGCGAAACCCCAGTGACCGTCTACCAGTATTCATCCCGTGAATTGAATGCTCCTAAGAAATCAACATACTACATCTGCAGGGTACAAAGACCCCCGTTCGACACTCTGCAGGAAGAATGGTCTTTGGAGCCATATGGCCTGGTTGGCAGCTGGGGTTATATTTTCATGTATGAAATAGGAGAGCTTTGCCTCACCATCCACCTCAACATCCTCATTCTCAGAGAACCACTTCAGTCCTGCATCACCTACAGGATACAACATGAAATATCTACCGCTTTCTCCAGACCTCTGCTCACCATCACCGCTATTCATGGCTGAGTCTGTAGACCGAATGTCCTGCCTGAAGACATGAAGGTGGTCGTGGAGGAGGAGGTAGCCACCGGCTACTCACCCTCTACCGAAGCCCCTACACAAACCCTGGAACCGATGGAGGACCCTCAGCCTTCAGCAGAGGATGAGAGTAACCAGGAGGACGAAATTGATGGTTGGTTCTCAACCACCCTCATCAATACGGTGAAAACAGCGATACTTCATTTATTCAACATAACCTCTTTGAACTATCTCAGAGAAACCTGCTATGGATGTATAACGAACCACCCGAGCCAGCGTCAACACTATTGCCTGGAGGTACTGGGGGAGGATTATTACCAAGTCAACTTTCAATGCATCGTACGACGACTCGTAACCCCCAAACTCGTTCCTGCTATTCAGAATCTTCTGGTACTTCGACGCATACAAGCGGATGACTTCAGAGTGAAGACGATTGCCAAGACGGTTTTATATGAACTGAAATCGGTACAAGGCATTCACAATGCAATAGCGCACGTTTATGATCGCATGGTCGATGAGAAACATCTCAAACAACTTAACTCTGTTTCAGAGTGCTATGGACTGACAAACTGATCTCACATGTTTGATGACTTGTTGTATCATTTTTTTTTTTTTTAGTATTCCAGTACTTTAATTAATCTGCATTATATGATTTTTCTTCTTTTTTCTTTTTACTATTAAATACAATTAAAGTAGGAACATAGTAACCTTTCCCAAAAGTGTTGTTTAAAAGCTAGTAGTGTTTGAATTCATCTGCATTAATCTGCATTTTATCTGATTTTGTTTTTTGGTTGTTTTTTTTTTATATTAAATACAAAAATAAAAAAATAAAAAAGGATAAATCTACCCTCCTGTGTGTTTTTTCTCATTATTTAACAAGTAATCGGCAGAGTGAGCATAAGGCAGAGATGGCAGGAAAACGGCTGATGAAGAAAGTATATTATAGCCCTTCAAATCCGGGACGTTTTGGGGGTGTAGATAGGCTGCGGAGGGTTATGCAAGATGAAACGGGAAAGAAGGTTGCGGTTGAAAAAGTTAAAGAGTTTTGAAGAGGAAAACAGCCGCTGAGGTGGTAAAGGCATTTGAATCAGTTTTACAGAAAGTCAGATCCCCAAAAAACTTCAGACTGATGCCGGTAAATAATTTTTTAACAAGAAATTTAAGGTTTTAATGGAGAAACACGGTATTGCACATTTTGCCACAGCGAGTGAAGCAAAAGCTTCAGTGGTCGAGAGATTTAACCACACATTAAAAACAAGGACGTGGAGATATTTTACAGCTAACAATACCCGGCGGTACGTCGATGTACTGCAAAACCTAGCTAGAAGCTACAACCATTCCTACCACTCCAGCATTAAAATGAGCCCTATGGAAGTGACCTCAGAAAATGCCTTTCAAGTGTTTCAGAATCTGTATGATGTCAAGTCCAACAGATATTGCAAGGACTCAGTGACAACGTTTAAACAAGGGGATCTTGTCAGAATATCCAAGGTCCGTGGAGTGTTTGACAAAAAATACGAACAGAGTTTTACGGATGAAGTGTTTACAGTGTATGAGCGGATACCCCGTTCTCCTCCTGTATACAAACTCAAAGATTTGGATGGAGAACCTATCGAGGGTTCCTTTTACGCTGAGGAACTTCAAAAAGTAAAAATATTTAACGACAAGATGTATCAAGTGGAAAAAATATTAAAACGACTTACGGTCAAGGGAGTCAAACAGGTTTTTGTAAGCTGGAAAAACTGGCCTGAGAAATTCAACAGTTGGATCAAGTTTGATGAACTTCGAAACGTATAAAAAAGGTTTGCACTAAACCTCACAGTTGACACAGCATCATGAACCGTCAGGTAGAGGATGATGGCTTTTACGTTACTCTTCCATCTAATGCTAGCATGGAAGTGTTTAAAAATAATACCAGTTCAAGTTTCTGTGTAAATTTAGCTCAACATATTGATTCAATCATGTGGAACCCTTTTATAACATTTCCTTTAAATACAAATTCACCTCACGAAGTCCAACTCTCACTTCTTTCGGATAATTTCTTCAAAATGTACTCGGCATTTTTACGGTTGTGTTTAGGAAGGCTTTTCAGTACTTCCGTAAGAACCTGATCCTTAGGGGCCTCGTCCTGCCCTGGGCCTTGTTTTTCTTGGGACCGCTCATGTTCAGGAACCTCTGTGTCACGCTGCAGCGTTAAACTGACCCGCTGATTTTCTTCTTTGACACCTTGCTTAAGTAAAGTCAGATACCTCTGGAGAAGAGCATCGTATCTCTTGATTTTTTCATAAGAAGTCAAACCCGGCTCGTTTAATATCGCTCTCATTTCAGCATCCAAATTCTCCTCCGCCGTCTGTCTGATGGACGTGTCTGACTGGGTCAGACGCTTGAATTGATGAGGTGAAATGAGAAACATCTTCTGCGATGTTCTGAGAGACATTATCTCCTGATGATTCCACCCACAAGATCACCGATCAAGGGTGCAAGAGCTGTTAAGATGGGGAGAATAAAACCACCTCGTTGCCTTTTGAGAGCCAACTGTTTAGTTTTTATCCCGGTTCTTTTATCACCCAACAATCTGATGATATTTCTTTGTTTCTTCAATTGTCGGTGTTGAGAGGGTGATAGTTTAATGTTACCTTTTAGGATATTCAGTGCAATCTCGCACAGAGCCTGAATAAAGTCGGGAGAGCAGTGTGCGAGAATATCTTTACGTTTCTGTGGACAGGCCTGGTACAAAGCTCTGAATAATGGTAAATTCCTTTTTATACGCGCAGACATGATGACTTACTTTGTTCTGGGCACGTACACAGCAGGCCACTGCTGAGGAAGTATTCCCGTTCTCAGTCTGAAATGTTCTGGGCAGGTAGGCGTAAAATCGATGATTAAATATCCATGAGCTTCTCTCGTTGCGTCTTCAAAACTCTCCAAGAAGAGACCCTTTTGAGATGGAAACATTTGGCGGGCCAGTATATTCAGCTGGAGTTTATCTCTCGGGTTCTTAAACAACACCATATAATTACAGTTCAAACTAATAGTGCGACTGAACTTCCCCTGATGAAAAACATTCTGAGTCAACATCATAACACTCATATTACGATGGTGATGAAACTGGGTAAAGACCTTCATCACGTTTTCATCATCTGAGGCTTGAGCGATAACATCGTCTAGAATAATCAGATGATTCTGATCAGGAGGAAACAGGTTTTCATCTTCAAAAGAATGAGGCAATCTTCCCACAAAGGTAATATTTTTATTCATCTTCTGCAATTCAGCATACATGGGTTGAAAAGATGTGTAAATCCATACAATATTTTCTGGAACAATATCCATGACATGATTACAGTTTTGTAAAATACTTTTTACAAAGAAAGTTTTCCCGCAGCCGCTGGGTCCAACTATCATACATGAGAAAGGTGCTCTAAATCTAGGATCAAAATCAATCTCCTGTAAATCCATGTGACTTTTTATTTTATTTCTTCTTCAACTCTAATAACCGAAAGGCAGAGTTGTCCCGTCAGAAAAAAGACGTCTCTTATCATACACCAGTCGAAACCTTTTAAGAAATGTCGCGTTTGTCAAACGAAATCTCTTTTTATCCCTCCTGATCGTGTGCTGAGGGATTTCAATGACACCCTCACTTGACCTCTGTAAGTAGCCCTCGACCAGCCCTTTGATGATGTCAAAATTGACCCTCTGGCTGCATTCATGCGTCTGAGTGATGCCTTTAGCACGTATCATTACATTTTTACGGTTTTTGGTCTGGTATGCATAACTCTTGGGTCCTGTCGATGCAAACTCCGAAATGCTGTCACCATCTAACTCGTCAGTAAGATCACCCAGATAATTCCCCAATTCCAGAGGAGTTTCACCACTTTTTGTCACATAAATCAAACTGTCCGTGTCAATATAAATCAATCTGTCCTGTAACTTCTCCATGCTGCTGAGAAGTTTTAAACATGCATAAGCGGTGGTGAATGCTGCAATAAACACATTATTTGTCTTACTTGGTGGATATATGACACGTTTGCTGTAGTTCCACTGCACTACACACATTTCAGGGTTGAAAAAATGAAAATAGTTAACCCTGTATTTACTCGAGAACATGAAGCTGAAAAAGTCTTCAGGGTTAGTGATGACTGTGGATGAATGCTGTGTGGAGATGGTGCTCTATTTAAATCTTCAAGAGCCTGATTGATTACATTTAAAACGTCCCCGTGCCGATCTGCGGCGTGTGACGTAGAAGGATTCTGATGAGTGTCAGGTGGATCATTTTGCTCAATGCTGAGTGGATACAATGCTCTATTTAAATCTTCAAGAGCCAGATTGATTACATTTAAAACGTCACCGTGCCGATCTGCGGCGTGTGACGTAGAAGGATTCTGATGAGTGTCAGGTGGATCATTTTGCTCAATGCTGAGTGGATACAATGCTCTATTTAAATCTTCAAGAGCCTGATTGATTAGCTGTTAGCAGGAGATGCATTTAAAACGATGTTGTCTGCTACTTCTGCATTAACGGGAATTTCGTTAAGTTCATTAACTAAATTTCTTATTTCATCCAGGGCAAGTCTGATTCGGTTATCCATTTCTATGAACATAAGAAAAAAATTAAATAAAATAAAACTAACCTACAGAAAAAAAAAATCAAAAAAAAAAAAGTCACAGTGTGTGACAGTTTAAAATCACCTTGATGTCGCCAAAATGCTTCTTTAACAGAATCTGACATGCTGCCAGAAGCGTTAACAATGAGGCCTTATTACGAAGATTCCGTGAGGCTGTAGAGACTGTCTTCCTGCGTTGTCCGTTTCTGTGGCCAATCTGTCCTACCATCAACGTTACCTCTGTAAGGAGAATGAACAAAAAAAAAATTATAATAAATAAATAAATAAAAATATGTATATATATATATATATATATATTGAAATAATCACATTAAAGCTGAAAAAAAAAAAAAAAAAAAAACAAAGGAATTCAAATTAATTCAGTATGTATGTATGAATTAAAACGTACCGTTCATTAATCCACTCACTAGCATTGCTCTGCTTTGTAGCGCAGAGAGTCGCTGTCTTTTGGCCGGGGTTAAATATTCTGTAAAAACAGAAGACAATAAAAGTTATCTTACGCTGCGCAGCACAGCGTTCATAAATAAAACAAAAAATAGTTTTTAAAATACACAAGTTTTTTTTTTTTATCTTACTCCGATTCTTTGCGGTAAAACCTCCAGATTTCACTTCTTGTTGAACTGAAACGGTGCCTCTCTGCTGAAAGCTGTCTTGATCTTTGAAAAGCGACCTTCTGGTGGGCGGATTCAATGTGGCATCTTTGGATGTATCTGTAAACAGGTTTATATGACATTTTATTGAACTATGCTTAAAATACATATATACAGGTCCTTCTCAAAAAATTAGCATATTGTGATAAAGTTCATTATTTTCCATAATGTCATGATGAAAATTTTACATTCATATATTTTAGATTCATTGCACACTAACTGAAATATTTCAGGTCTTTTATTGTCTTAATACGGATGATTTTGGCATACAGCTCATGAAAACCCAAAATTCCTATCTCACAAAATTAGCATATCATTAAAAGGGTCTCTAAACGAGCTATGAACCTAATCATCTGAATCAACGAGTTAACTCTAAACACCTGCAAAAGATTCCTGAGGCCTTTAAAACTCCCAGCCTGGTTCATCACTCAAAAACCCAATCATGGGTAAGACTGCCGACCTGACTGTTGTCCAGAAGGCCACTATTGACACCCTCAAGCAAGAGGGTAAGACACAGAAAGAAATTTCTGAACGAATAGGCTGTTCCCAGAGTGCTGTATCAAGGCACCTCAGTGGGAAGTCTGTGGGAAGGAAAAAGTGTGGCAGAAAATGCTGCACAACGAGAAGAGGTGACCGGACCCTGAGGAAGATTGTGGAGAAGGGCCGATTCCAGACCTTGGGGGACCTGCGGAAGCAGTGGACTGAGTCTGGAGTAGAAACATCCAGAGCCACCGTGCACAGGCGTGTGCAGGAAATGGGCTACAGGTGCCGCATTCCCCAGACCCGGGCTACAGAGAAGCAGCACTGGACTGTTGCTCAGTGGTCCAAAGTACTTTTTTCGGATGAAAGCAAATTCTGCATGTCATTCGGAAATCAAGGTGCCAGAGTCTGGAGGAAGAGTGGGGAGAAGGAAATGCCAAAATGCCAGAAGTCCAGTGTCAAGTACCCACAGTCAGTGATGGTCTGGGGTGCCGTGTCAGCTGCTGGTGTTGGTCCACTGTGTTTTATCAAGGGCAGGGTCAATGCAGCTAGCTATCAGGAGATTTTGGAGCACTTCATGCTTCCATCTGCTGAAAAGCTTTATGGAGATGAAGATTTCATTTTTCAGCACGACCTGGCACCTGCTCACAGTGCCAAAACCACTGGTAAATGGTTTACTGACCATGGTATCACTGTGCTCAATTGGCCTGCCAACTCTCCTGACCTGAACCCCATAGAGAATCTGTGGGATATTGTGAAGAGAACGTTGAGAGACTCAAGACCCAACACTCTGGATGAGCTAAAGGCCGCTATCGAAGCATCCTGGGCCTCCATAAGACCTCAGCAGTGCCACAGGCTGATTGCCTCCATGCCACGCCGCATTGAAGCAGTCATTTCTGCAAAAGGATTCCCAACCAAGTATTGAGTGCATAACTGTACATGATTATTTGAAGGTTGACGTTTTTTGTATTAAAAACACTTTTCTTTTATTGGTCGGATGAAATATGCTAATTTTGTGAGATAGGAATTTTGGGTTTTCATGAGCTGTATGCCAAAATCATCCGTATTAAGACAATAAAAGACCTGAAATATTTCAGTTAGTGTGCAATGAATCTAAAATATATGAATATTAAATTTTCATCATTACATTATGGAAAATAATGAACTTTATCACAATATGCTAATTTTTTGAGAAGGACCTGTATATATATATATATATATTGTTTTTATTAATTTTTTTTTTTTCTACCCTGCTGCTGCTGCTGCTCGACAGCTGTGTCTTCCACAGAGCTCTCAGTCGAATCTGTAAACAGTTTTTATCTAAGGTTTAAAATACATTCACTCTCAAAGAAAAATAGTTGGTTCCTAGGACTTACTTTCTGGTGGTGCCGGTAACTTATCCGGTGTGTCTTCAGGGGAAATGATGATAATTGACGGAGGAGTATTCAAAGAATCTGTTTTAATTTCTGTGTTAGAAGAAAGTTCAGATGTTGTTGGGGTTTTTTCTTGTTTGGAAATAATTTGCCTTCTCAATTTTGACTGTCGATTCCAGCCGCTGAACCCTCCAACTTGATCATTCGGGTTTACCTCTCTCATCAAATCTATAAATTGAAACATTGTCAAGGGTTAACTATAATATATAAATGTATATATATATATAAACAATATATTATATTATTTATTGCATTTAACATTTACTTACCATAATCTGATTGTGTCAAGATGAAATCATCAAGGTCATCAGCGGGGGGTTCTATGACAAAGAAACAAGTATATATATATATATATAAACAATATAAATAAACAAAATTAGAGAACATTCACATGCATTTAATGATTTCTTAAAAATGAATACTTACTTACTTACTTACGTTTAAAGATGTCATTGTGCTTTTGTGAATTATTATCAGAAGTAGATTCCACAATTTCCAGGTTTCCTGAAATATTTACCGACATTTTTTCTTGTCAGTACTGGTATTTTCAATGTAACAAGTGTTATGGTTCAAAGACATTCAGCATTTGAAGACCCTGACACTGAGGTTAGCCAATGAAACAGAGCCATGACAGTGTTATCTCAACTGCAAAGACTATGTTTTTAAGACCAAAACCCTTTCTTGAGTTCAAAGGTGAAATGGTTATCTAAGGAAAAGACCTAACTGCCCTTCCTGACATCGCCCCTAACAGATGGATATAGTATAACTGTAACTCCCTGAATAACTTTTACTCTAAGATGAAAAAGTAAATGTTTTAGAAAAGCTACAGGTAACTAAAATTATCATTCCTTTTTTCCTAAAATTGAGTCTCTCATGATTCAAAAAACAAACACATCATTGCTAGTCAATTTGTAACTTGGAAACAGTATACTGAAGTTCTTTTTTTTTCTGTTAATCTCATATTCGTCTTACCTCTTTCAGCTGCTTTTCCAGTTCAAAGGTGATATGGTTATCTAAGAAACAGACCTAACTGCCCTTCCTGACATCGCCCCTAACAGATGGATATAGTATAACTGTAACTACCTGAATAACCTTTTACTCTAAGATGAAAAAGTAAATGTTTTAGAAAAGCTACAGGTAACTAAAATTATCATTCCTTTTTCCTAAAATGGAGTCTCTCATGATTCAAAAACAAACACATCATTGCTAGTCAATTTGTAACTTGGAAACAGTATACTGAAGTTCTTTTTTTTTTTCTGTTAATCGCATATTCATCTTACCTCTTTCAGCTGCTTTTCCAGTATGTTGACGCAGAAGCTGAAGGTTTTTCTCGTTCCATCGATGTAGTGAAGCACAATCTTTTAATTTACTTTTTAGGTCTTTTCAATTTTGAACTGATTTAGACTGGCTCATATATTCAACAAAATAGGTCCTGCTGTAAAGCAAAATGAACTTACAATTCTGTCAGGTTACACAGTTCATTTATTAGGATTTCATATGATAGGTCAACATTAAGTTGATTATACCTTTAAAATATAAAAGGATGCATGCCTTTTTTTTTGTTTTTTAGATGTATTAACGCCTGAAAAAACATACAGATTATTAATAACACCCTTAAACACACCCCTGTGTGTTTTAATTGGCTCATTTAAGGCCTTCCCCGTAACAACCTTAAACACACCCCTGTGTTTTAATTGACTCATTTAAGGTATCGCCCCTAATGACAACAAGCAATCAGCATCCACGGTTACGCCCCCTTGGACATACCACCTGCTTGACCATGTGACTTCCTGCCCACATGGCACCCACATGGCCCCCACATGGCGCCAACCGGAAGTCCCGCCCTCACCGGAAGTCCCGCCCACCTGTCAAAACGTTTGATGAAAGGGTGTACTTAAATTCTCTCTAACAAGCTATGAACCTAATCATCTGAATCAACGAGTTAACTCTAAACACCTGCAAAGGATTCCTGAGGCCTTTAAAACTCCCAGCCTGGTTCATCACTCAAAACCCCAATCATGGGTAAGACTGCCGACCTGACTGCTGTCCAGAAGGCCACTATTGACACCCTCAAGCAAGAGGGTAAGACACAGAAAGAAATTTCTGAACGAATAGGCTGTTCCCAGAGTGCTGTATCAAGGCACCTCAGTGGGAAGTCTGTGGGAAGGAAAAAGTGTGGCAGAAAACGCTGCACAACGAGAAGAAGTGACTGGACCCTGAGGAAGATTGTGGAGAAGGGCCGATTCCAGACCTTGGGGGACCTGCGGAAGAGTCTGGAGTAGAAACATCCAGAGCCACCGTGCACAGGCGTGTGCAGGAAATGGGCTACAGGTGCCGCATTCCCCAGGTCAAGCCACTTTTGAACCAGAAACAGCAGCAGAAGCGCCTGACCTTGGCTACAGAGAAGCAGCACTGGACTGTTGCTCAGTGGTCCAAAGTACTTTTTTCGGATAAAAGCAAATTCTGCATGTCATTCGGAAATCAATGTGCCAGAGTCTGGAGGAAGACTGGGGAGAAGGAAATGCCAAAATGCCAGAAGTCCAGTGTCAAGTACCCACAGTCAATGATGGTCTGGGGTGCCATGTCAGCTGCTGGTGTTTGTCCACTGTGTTTTATATCAAGGGCAGGGTCAATGCAGCTAGCTATCAGGAGATTTTGGAGCACTTCATGCTTCAATCTGCTGAAAAGCTTTATGGAGATGAAGATTTCATTTTTCAGCACGACCTGGCACCTGCTCACAGTGCCAAAACCACTGGTAAATGGTTTACTGACCATGGTATCACTGTGCTCAATTGGCCTGCCAACTCTCCTGACCTGAACCCCATAGAGAATCTGTGGGATATTGTGAAGAGAACGTTGAGAGACTCAAGACCCAACACTCTGGATGAGCTAAAGGCCGCTATCGAAGCATCCTGGGCCTCCATAAGACCTCAGCAGTGCCACAGGCTGATTGCCTCCATGCCACGCCGCATTGAAGCAGTCATTTCTGCCAAAGGATTCCCGACCAAGTATTGAGTGTATAACTGTACATGATTATTTGAAGGTTGACGTTTTTTGTATTAAAAACACTTTTCTTTTATTGGTCGGATGAAATATGCTAATTTTGTGAGATAGGAATTTTGGGTTTTCATGAGCTGTATGCCAAAATCATCCGTATTAAGACAATAAAAGATCTGAAATATTTCAGTTAGTGTGCAATGAATCTAAAATATATGAATGTTAAATTTTCATCATTACATTATGGAAAATAATGAACTTTATCACAATATGCTAATATTTTGAGAAGGACCAGTATTTTCCAACACAGTTTCTTCTTGACATGGTACCATTTAACTTGTCCCTCTATCACCCAAAAAGGATAGTCATTTATGCTTAAAAAATATTCTGATCTCATAGTCAAGCTCCAATTTGATGTTAAAGTAAAGGGAGTTCTTAAATTTCCTTCAAGCACCTGTATAAGGATCAGTTTTAAATCAGACACACAGATCGTTCTGTTTGACTCCAGAAACTAAGACAGCATTTGTAATAGACTCAAGTTTGTGAGTGTGTGTGTAACTTTCACACAGTAATTAATTTGGTGGCTTCTGATTGCCAGGGTTGTTTACTGGTTGCAGACTCCAGATCAGGTGTGTCACATGCCAGATTGACTCCACAAGGTTCACATAACACTATGCAACACCAGAAATACAAATTTTTAAATACAAAACAGGACGCAAAATATAAAGATAATGGAAAAACACAAACAAGACTAAGAAAAATGCTAAACAGACCAAAAAGAAAGAAAAAGCATGACATGTCTTGTCTGCTTATTTTTCACTGTTAAAAGTTATACACACAAATGCAAGCTGAGTGACAAAGCCTTATTGCAGGTGCAAATTGAAGCTGTGTGGTGTGTATGTTGTTCATTAAAGTGGGGCGAATCTCTATTTGGTTTTCATTAAGGGACCTGACCACACAGACTAAATGGTTAATCTAGACAGCTTCGCTCCTCTACTTGCCCCATCTCTATTTCTCTCTCACACGAGTACACACACATGCCCACATTCAAATAATCCTTAAATCTGTCACCCAAAACACACACACACACACACACGCAAACGCAAACCAAATTCTTATTTATTAAGCAGAAGTGACAGGTACTGAATAAGTTGTTTTCTGGTAAGAGCGTGTGTATGTGCATGCATGTGTGTGTGTCTGACTTTAAGGCTATGAGTTTGTGTGCCCCTGCATGTGTTTCTGTTTAATATTGACTCCACTGCACGTGCTTGTATTTGTAAAATTTGTTCATAAAGGTGTGAGCTTTAGTGTCCGACTGTGTGTGTTTCTGTTGAAAGGAGGACAATTGCCGCCTGTGGTTATGAGTTAAGTCTAATTTCCAGGAGGCCTGTCCTAGGTAAGTAGAGCTGACACACTGCTGCTCCAACCAGTTATCTGTCACTGAGAATTAGACACTAACACACACCTTGAGATATGCGCTATACACACAGAACATCATACAGATGTGTTTCTTTCCCATGCCTTATATACAGGTCCTTCTCAAAATATTAGCATATTGTGATAAAGTTCATTATTTTCCATAATGTCATGATGAAAATTTAACATTCATATATTTTAGATTCATTGCACACTAACTGAAATATTTCAGGTCTTTTATTGTCTTAATACGGATGATTTTGGCATACAGCTCATGAAAACCCAAAATTCCTATCTCACAAAATTAGCATATCATTAAAAGGGTCTCTAAACGAGCTATGACCCTAATCATCTGAATCAACGAGTTAACTCTAAACACCTGCAAAAGATTCCTGAGGCCTTTAAAACTCCCAGCCTGGTTCATCACTCAAAACCCCAATCATGGGTAAGACTGCCGACCTGACTGCTGTCCAGAAGGCCACTACTGACACCCTCAAGCAAGAGGGTAAGACACAGAAATAAATTTCTGAACGAATAGGTTGTTCCCAGAGTGCTGTATCAAGGCACCTCAGTGGGAAGTCTGTGGGAAGGAAAAAGTGTGGCAGAAAACGCTGCACAACGAGAAGAGATGACCGGACCCTGAGGAAGATTGTGGAGAAGGGCCAATTCCAGACCTTTGATGACCTGCGGAAGCAGTGGACTGAGTCTAGAGTAGAAACATCCAGAGCACAGGCGTGTGCAGGAAATGGGCTACAGGTGCCGTATTCCCCAGGTCAAGCCACTTTTTAACCAGAAACAGCGGCAGAAGCGCCTGACCTGGGCTACAGAGAAGCAGCACTGGACTGTTGCTCAGTGGTCCAAAGTACTTTTTTCGGATGAAAGCAAATTCTGCATGTCATTCGGAAATCAAGGTGCCAGAGTCTGGAGGAAGACTGGGGAGAAGGAAATGCCAAAATGCCAGAGGTCCAGTGTCAAGTACCCACAGTCAGTGATGGTCTGGGGTGCCGTGTCAGCTGCTGGTGTTGGTCCACTGTGTTTTATCAAGGGCAGGGTTAATGCAGCTAGCTATCAGGAGATTTTGGAGCACTTCATGCTTCAATCTGCTGATAAGCTTTATGGAGATGAAGATTTCATTTTTCAGCACGACCTGGCACCTGCTCACAGTGCCAAAACCACTGGTAAATGGTTTACTGACCATGGTATCACTGTGCTCAATTGGCCTGCCAACTCTCCTGACCTGAACCCCATAGAGAATCTGTGGGATATTGTGAAGAGAACGTTGAGAGACTCAAGACCCAACACTCTGGATGAGCTAAAGGCCGCTATCGAAGCATCCTGGGCCTCCATAAGACCTCAGCAGTGCCACAGGCTGATTGCCTCCATGCCACGCCGCATTGAAGCAGTCATTTCTGCAAAAGGATTCCCGACCAAGTATTGAGTGCATAACTGTACATGATTATTTGAAGGTTGACGTTTTTTGTATTAAAAACACTTTTCTTTTATTGGTCGGATGAAATATGCTAATTTTGTGAGATAGGAATTTTGGGTTTTCATGAGCTGTATGCCAAAATCATCTGTATTAAGACAATAAAAGACCTGAAATATTTCAGTTAGTGTGCAATGAATCTAAAATATATGAATGTTAAATTTTCATCATGACATTATGGAAAATAATGAACTTTATCACAATATGCTAATATTTTGAGAAGGACATGTACTTTCTTGAAGCCATTTTTAAGATCAGCACAGATCTGCCCTATTTAAATGACATGTTCTGTTGTCTCTAATTTTAATGATTGACTCGTATCATGTTTTTAAATTCTTTCACATGTTGTCATGTGACAACTCCAAACCTTGTATTATATTGGGAGCTGATGTGATATACCAACACAATATAGTACAAAATTGTCAAGTGGGTGGAAAATGATACAGTCATCAATAATTACAACAAAAAAAATCTGAAAAGGATGATATGTATACTGTATGTATTCCCACCCCTATACTCAAATACCCCAGAAGAAAATCCAGTTGGATGAATAGTCATCAGAAGTCACCTAACTAGTAAATGTGGCGAAGTTTAAAGCAGGATTAGGTTGTAAAATAATATTCCAAGGTTGGGACATCTCACAGAGCACCATTTAATCAATCATCTAAACATGGAAATATTATGGCACAACCTTCTATACCATGGCCTTGTCCACCTAAATGACCAAGATAGGAGAAAACGAAATCAACAAAAACAGCCAAGAGATCCATGGTAACTTTAGAAGAGCTGGAGTGATCCACAGATCAGGTGGGAGCACTGTTGATAGGACACCTTTTAGTTTTTCTCTACAAATCTGGCTTTCTGAAAGAATAACAAAAAGAAAGATATTGTTAGAAGACGTTGTGTTTCCAATTTGCTACAGGCTATGTAAATCATGTAGCAAACATGTTAAAGAAGGTGGGTGATGAAACCAGCATGCAAAATGCTATGTGTGATGGAAAACTAACACGGTACACCAGCGAGCACACAATCCCCACGTGAAACATGCTGGTAGCACTATTATTCTGTGGGAATGTTTCAAAAACAGGAAAAGGCAAAGGGAAAATAGTCAGGGCAAAATCTGAAAGAAAAATTACTGGAGGTAGCAAAAGAGTTGAGACTTGGACAAAGGTTCACTTTTCAGTAGGGCAATGACCCTAAACATACTGCCAGTGCTACAATAGAATGGTTTGGAATAAGATTTACTGATGTGTTGGAGTAGTCCAATAAATTCCAGACCTGAATCTAATTGAGGACCTGTGGCAAAATTTGAAGATTGATGTTCACAGACACCCTCCATTTGATCAGAGGTGGGGGCTGAAGATATATGCAAGCCACACTTTTCTGATCTTATGTTCCTTCCACATCACAATTCTGCACAAACATTTGTTTGGCCAAAAAACACATTAAGGTTTGTGGTTGTGGTGTCACAAATGTAAAAACATTCAAGGCCTTTGATCTTGGAGAGAGGGAAGGCGTGGTAAGGCGTATTCGTCACTTCCTGTTTTCACTGTTGCACTCGGTGGATTGTTTGGTGTGTTAAGGCGCTCTCGTTTGATCTGATTTCTCTCTACTGTGATATCTCTTGTTCTAATACGTAAGCACGTTAAAACACATACTTTCTGTTGCTGCATTTAACTTTTGGGGACTCTCCATTTCTTGCACGATTTTTCAAGTAGTGGTAAGGGGTCGCTAGCTTAGCGTTAACTTTAACTCCACCATGGCTACCCGTTCTGCTGTTTCTCTCTCTGAGTCTCCTCCTCTCTCCTGCTCTCTGTGTCAGATGTTCAGTTACTCCTCTGCCTCCTTTAGTGATTATGGTATATGTAATAAATTTAGAATTTTTTGTAGCTTTGGAGGCGAGGGTGTCAGAATTGGAGGTCCGGCTCCGCGCTGTTGAAAAACCAGCAGATAGCTGAGGCCCTTTAGCCAGCACGGAGCCACCGAGGGTAGCTCCCATAGCAGTCCTTCAGCAGAGCCCGTGCAGCCGGGGCCTCAGGCCGGCTGGGTGACGGTACGTTGAAAGCATAGTCCTAGATCCCAGCCCACAGGTCACCACCATTCCGTCTGCATTTCTAACAGATTTTCCCCGCTCAGCGACACACCCGCTGAGAACCCAATTCTGGTAATTGGCAGCTCCATAGCCAGAAACGTGGCACTAGAGACACCAGCGACCATAGTCAAATGTCAGCCAGGGGCCAAAACGGGCGACATCATATCCTACCTGAAACTGCTGGCTAAGGATAAGCGTAAATACAGTAAAATTGTTATTTATGCTGGCGGTAATGATACGCAGTTACGTCAATAGGAGGTCACCAAAGTTAGTGTTGCTTCGGTGTGTAAGTTTGCCAAAACAATGTCGGACACTAATTTTCTCTGGTCCCCTCCTCGATCTGACCAGGGACAAGATGTTTAGCCGCATGCTGTCATTCAACCGCTGGCTGTCTAGCTGGTGTCCAGAAAACAATGTGGGCTACATTGATAATTGGCGAACATTTTGGGGAAAACCTGGTCTGAGCCAGCATCCATCCCACTCTGGATGGAGCAGCTCTTCTTTCTAGGAATCTGGACAAATTTATTAGTTCTCCAAAACTCTGACAACCCAGGGTTCAGACCAGGAAGCAGGATCGTAGTTTAACACTCCTCTTTGCAGCTTCTGTACTGCTACCCACCCATTACCCTATTAAGACAGTGTCTAACCCATGGCCAAAATTGAATAGATTAGAAAATAATCTAAAAGGAGAAAATCAGGAAAATCTCATAAAAATAAGCACAACTCAGACTAAAAAGAAAAATTAAACAATTAAATGTGGCTTACTGAACATAAGATATCTCTCTTCAAAGACTTTGCTAGTTAGTGACCTGATTTGTGACAATCAGATTGATTTATTTTGCCTCACAGATACCTGGCTGCACCAACAGGATTATGTTACTATAAATGAGTCAACTCCTACTAATTATTTAAATTTTCACATTCCTCGAAATACTGGCGAGGAGGAGTAGATTTATTGATTAGTCCCAGACCAATCAATAGCTACAAATCTTTCGAATATTTAATCCTTAGTTTTCCTCATCCATATTGAAAAGCACTAAAACCACTTCTGTTTGTTGTTTTGTACCATCCACCATGCCCTTACTCTCAATTTTTAGATCAGTTTTCAGACCTTTTATCTGATTTAGTGTTAAATACAGATAAGGTTATTATAGTGGGGGATTTTAACATTCATGTTGACACTGAAAGTGATAGCCTAAATATACAGGTCCTTCTCAAAATATTAGCATATTGTGATGAAGTTCATTATTTTCCATAATGTCATGATGAAAATTTAACATTCATATATTTTAGATTCATTGCACACTAACTGAAATATTTCAGGTCTTTTATTGTCTTAATACGGATGATTTTGGCATACAGCTCATGAAAACCCAAAATTCCTATCTCACAAAATTAGCATATTTCATCTGACCAATAAAAAAGTGTTTTTAATACGAAAAACGTCAACCTTCAAATAATCATGTACAGTTATGCACTCAATACTTGGTTGGGAATCCTTTGGCAGAAATTACTGCTTCAATGCGGCGTGGCATGGAGGCAATCAGCCTGTGGCACTGCTGAGGTCTTATGGAGGCCCAGGATGCTTTGATTGCGGCCTTTAGCTCCTCCAGAGTGTTGGGTCTTGAGTTTCTCAACGTTCTCTTCACAATATCCCACAGATTCTCTATGGGGTTCAGGTCAGGAGAGTTGGCAGGCCAATTGAGCACAGTGATACCATGGTCAGTAAACCATTTACCAGTGGTTTTGGCACTGTGAGCAGGTGCCAGGTCGTGCTGAAAAATGAAATCTTCATCTCCATAAAGCTTTTCAGCAGATGGAAGCATGAAGTGCTCCAAAATCTCCTGATAGCTAGCTGCATTGACCCTGCCCTTGATAAAACACAGTGGACCAACACCAGCAGCTGACACGGCACCCCAGACCATCACTGACTGTGGGTACTTGACACTGGACTTCTGGCATTTTGGCATTTCCTTCTCCCCAGTCTTCCTCCAGACTCTGGCACCTTGATTTCTGAATGACATGCAGAATTTGCTTTCATCCGAAAAAAGTACTTTGGACCACTGAGCAACAGTCCAGTGCTGCTTCTCTGTAGCCCAGGTCTGGGGAATGCGGCACCTGTAGCCCATTTCCTGCACACACCTGTGCACGGTGGCTCTGGATGTTTCTACTCCACACTCAGTCCACTGCTTCCACAGGTCCCCCAAGGTCTGGAATCGGCCCTTCTCCACAATCTTCCTCAGGGTCTGGTCACCTCTTCTCGTTGTGCAGCGTTTTCTGCCACACTTTTTCCTTCCCACAGACTTCCCACTGAGGTGCCTTGATACAGCACTCTGGGAACAGCCTATTCGTACAGAAATTTATTTCTGTGTCTTACCCTCTTGCTTGAGGGTGTCAATAGTGGCCTTCTGGACAGCAGTCAGGTCGGCAGTCTTACCCATGATTGGGGTTTTGAGTGATGAACCAGGCTGGGAGTTTTAAAGGCCCCAGGAATCTTTTGCAGATGTTTAGAGTTAACTCGTTGATTCAGATGATTAGGTTCATAGCTCGTTTAGAGACCCTTTTAATGATATGCTAATTTTGTGAGATAGGAATTTTGGGTTTTCATGAGCTGTATGCCAAAATCATCCGTATTAAGACAATAAAAGACCTGAAATTTTTCAGTTAGTGTGCAATGAATCTAAAATATATGAATGTTAAATTTTCATCATGACATTATGGAAAATAATTAACTTTATCACAATATGCTAATATTTTGAGAAGGACCAGTAGCCTTTAATGCTATCTTAGACTCAATTGGCTTTGCTCAAAACATAAACAAACCTACCCACCTTTGTCTTCATTCTCTGGACCTTGTGCTGACATATGGCATTGAGTGTAAAGACATAACAATATTTTCTCATAACCCTGTCCTGTCTGACCATTTTTTAATAACCTTTGAGTTTAATTTAACTGAGTACTGCAAACCTAAAAAAAAAATCCATTATAGTAGATTATCAGACAATGCTGTAACAACCTTTAAAGAATCTGTTCCACTTTTAATTTCCTCATTATCACAGAAAAACACAGTGGAGGGCAATAATTTAGTTTCTTCCCCTTCACAAATTGATTCTCTTGTTCATAGTGTTACTTCATCATTGCGTGGTGCATTAGACAATGCAGCCCACTTGAAAAAGAAGATAATTATTCATAGGAGGCTGGCTCCCTGGTTTAATTCAGAGCTGCATACTTTAAAGCACAATGTTAGAAAATTGGAGAGAAAATGGCGCTTTACACACCTTGAGGAGTCTTACTTAATAAGGAAAAATGGCCTACTGTTGTGTAAAATGACACTTCGCCAAGCCAGAACAGCTTATTTCTTATCATTAATAGAAGAGAACAAGAATAATCATAGGTTTCTCTTTAGTACAGTTGCTAAACTTACACAGTCATAGCTCTGTTGAATCATCCATTCCCTTAGCTCTCAGCAGTCGTGACTTCTTCTTAAATAAAATTGATTCTATTAAAAAGAAAATCTGACATACTCCCGAAGATGATTACTTCATCCTCAGCATGTGAGACAACATTGGAAGTAACTGTAGAACTTGATCTGTGTTTGGACTGTTTTGATCCTGTGGAGCTTCCTGAGTTATCGGAAATATTAGCTTCATCTAAACCTTCAACTTGTATGTTAGACCCAATCCCAACCAAAATTATTTAAGGAAGTGTTCCCTCTGATTACTCTTGGGACCCACAGCCATGGATACAACATTAAACTCCGGTACGGACTCTTCTGAAACTTTTCAAAATAAATTGCATTAACCTACTTGCGGCACAGCTTAGGAATCGGGGGTAACAGCAGACTTCCCATGATGCCACTGTCTGAATAAGAGCACCCCCTCTCCAACAAGCTGACCTCTCTTTCCACACGGCCTTCGAGAGGGACCGGTCAGGAGAGGCCCAGCACGCTAATTTCTTTTTCTTGGAAAAAGACATAAACTCTTCAAACTGGATCCAAGAGTGTCATACGATCATCGATCATATGCAAAGATAAGTACGAATGAAATACTCTGTGTATCCGGTATTTTCATTCATGAACGGGGAAATTAAGGTGTAAGAGTTGCTTACCTTTTCTCGCTGAAGCCTGCCAAAACTGTGTCGCAGACAAAACCCCAGTAGAGAAGCTGTTTCTACAAGCCGAGTCTGAAGGAAGGACAACGGCCCGCACCACCGTGTTTACGGTAATGAACAGCTGGTTGACGGACAGAACGAGCCGTCTTTCAACCACAGCTCCGGAGGTCAGGTTCGCTAACTGCTTGTTGACTGTGGACGTTTCTTCAAACTTTGCCCTTGGACGTTTCCTCACTACTGTTCATGAGGTTAGGTTTGGGCAGATTAACAGTTACGATGAAATGATCTAAACGTTTTTAATTTTATGAAATTTTGTTTGTGTGAAACTCTATCTGCAGCACACGTGCCAGTTTGTGTTCTTTGTATGTTTTTAAAGTTAAGACAAACTTTATTTAAAGGGTGATTTTAAACAGAACATTGTCCATAACGCGCCGTCCGCACTTGTGCATTTTAACCCTTATATTAACGGTATTTTAAAGGTATGTGTTGATTCTGGTGCTAAGCTATTAGCTTCTTTTGTTAGCTCAAATGCTAACCGGTAAGAACACGTGCTTGCCACTAAAGAGTATTTAACAGAAAGGTTGTTCGTTTTCAAGCTAGTGAATAATAGTCCCAGAACATCATTTACTAGATTTGATGACTAAGTAAATACCATTAAGCCCCATTTCTCCAGAAAATTTGGCTCTTTTCCAAAATACTTCCTTAATAATATTTCTTCAAATATTATTTCAACAAATAAAGGCAGCTAATTAGACACCATTGAGAAATGGTCATCCAGAAGGTTGGTTTTATTCAACAGATAATTATTTAAAACATTATTTTATTAAAATAATATTTTATCAGATCTTGCATTGTGGTTGTCTAAACGTTTGCTGAAAATTGATTAAGTTGGTTCCAAGACTAACTTAACTTCACTTCTAGATTCTTCAAGATAATCCTTGGTTCTCAAACATAAACATTGCATGGTAATGCCTCTTTTTTCCTGCTCTCGGTGGAGTTTGATGCTTTTTCTCTGTCTCCCGCACCCCTCCCATATCTGCCCTGCTTCAGCTCTGTGTCTTGTCTTTTTTTTGGAGCCTCTTTTTGCACATCTTCCAAATTCTTCCAAATTATGGATTTGGTCAGCTGGTCTCTCAATGCAATTGATCAAATTTTCTCGACGAGAAGACAGGGGCCGGGAGAGCCCACTTGCCCGGACGGGACATTTTTCTCCGGATACACGATGGACTCCTGGCAGAAGTGGAGGATTGTGTGTCTGTCGATAATGTCAGTCGAGGATGTGGAAGATGTGTATATAATTGGATGTTTGATATCAGGATTCCTGCTTTTTGGAGTCAGCGGTTACCTGGCATATCGGGAAATTCGGAGAATGTCAGCAGCTGTTCTGGCCATTGTAAGGCTGCCTGGCATGTGTGATGGGATCTTCAGAGCGATCAACACTCAGACTGAGATGTTACGTGAGCTGAATCGCAGACTGGATGTGATCCTTATACAGGATCACAAGCGGGTTGCGGTTCCTGGACTCAGGGGTGAAATGGTATAAATCTTGGAGAAAGTTGTTCGCTTGGATCTGGCAGAAAGACCAGGAATTTGTCTATTTGGATTCGCCTTTGAGAAGCACCAGTGAGACTCTCAAGGCTGACGAAAAATTAAGAGTCAGCCTAACCCAAATAATTATTGTTTTTCTGAATCTGGTTCCCCTGCGCGGCCTTGATGGCTGGCTATCTTCAACTTCTCCTGGAAGTTATGTAAACATGACGCTCTGCTCCCTCTGCCCCCTCCCTTCCCTGAGGACACCTGTGGACCTGCTCAGAACTTGGCCGGTTGATGTACATTCCAACGAACCATCAAGGACAATGGCCTCTGTGACAGTGCTTCATGGACTTACTTGCACACACTCACTTGCACACACACACATGCTCAAGATAAACATATGCACCCCTCACACCACCTTCACCGTTCCCAGCATGATGTTTTTTTGTAAATTTGTTGCTTCTTTGTGCTGAGGTTTTTTGCAATCTCAAACTGTATCCTGCTAAGGATAAAGTGTGAAATATGATTTTTTTTCCCTCTACTTACCTAATGTGGCCTCTTTTCTCATCTAGCAAGGGCAGCGCCTGTGAGCGGGCAGCAAAGCCTCCGTGACCCATCCCCCCATATTCTTGTGTCATGATGTATGTTTGGATGGGTGTACTGGAATTCTAATTTCCCCTCGGGGATCAATAAAGTATATTTGAATTGAATTGAATTGTAATGTTGCATCACTGTTTTGGTCATACTTTCCAATCATCTTTAATCAACTTGTTTATATTGTACATCACCTATTAGTCTTCCCTATTCTTTAATTCTGCTTGGTAGTTTAGTTGGATTGTTTTAGCATAGTAAGGAGTTTGTTGATTGAAATATGTTTGACTTTGAGTTGACTTATTTTTGTTAATAAATTCTTGTATTTTAAAAAATTGTGTGAATTCATTCCATATGTGTGCAGAGTTTTGCTGTTCAATAATGTCAGAGCTCGTCTCACACCTTTCTATTTTGTCCTAATACCATCGCTTTACTGGGCTCGTATTCACAGGACAACTCTTAACAGACCGAAATATTATTTGATATAATATTAAAATATTAGTATTAAATATTAAATAATATTATCAGATTCATAATTCCAACATTGGCATCCCTGGGTGGGCATTATCATGAACAGCTTACAATGTACATAAATGCGAATGAATAAACCACAACTGCCCATTATTGATGTACCAAGTGATTAGCTTAAAACCAGCTGTCACTGTTCACAATAGGACTCAAAACATCAGAGTTCTAACATCAGATGTCACTGATTATATTTAGCAGAACATTATAACTCGTGACACTCCAGGAGTTCACAAATTTAGACTTTTGTCAAAATTAATAACTCCAATATCTCCGTGCTAGTAACAATCAACTCTGCTACATAGGCAAATTTTAGATGTTCGGACTCAGTCTGGTTTCTTCTGTGTAAGCAATAACTTGAGACTTGGTTTAACTTCAGTTAACTTCACTGTCCAGACAGTTGCTGCACATCTCTATCCAGAGGCTGTGTTTTGTGTAAGACCACAATCTGAAACTGAATTAACGTTGCAGTTAGTTTAATATCTGACCTAATTTTGATGCATGTATCCATTCAGGAACTTTATAGTTTGTTTTATGGTTTGAAAGAACAGGATTTGTGACAGATTAAATCCCAAATTTAATCTAATCACCAGTTGTTTCATGGCTAAATTGGACCAGCCTGGTAGCCAGTCTTCATTGATTGCACATTGCACCAGTAAGAGCAGAGTGTGAAGGTTCAATTAGCAGGGTAAGAGCACAGTTTTGCTCAAAATATTGAAATGCACACAACATTATGGGTGACATACCAGAGTTCAAAAGAGGACAAATTGTTGGTGCACGTCTTGCTGGCGCATCTGTGACCAAGACAGCAAGTCTTTGTGATCACGGTATCCAGGGTAATGTCAGCATACCACCAAGAAGGATGAACCACATCCAACAGGATTAACTGTGGACGCAAGAGGAAGCTGTCTGAAAGGGATGTTCAGGTGCTAACCCGGATTGTATCCAAAAAACATAAAACCACGGCTGCCCAAATCACGGCAGAATTAAATGTGCTCCTCAACTTTCCTGTTTCCACCAGAACTGTCCGTTGGGAGCTCCACAGGGTCAATATACACGGCCAGGCTGCTATAGCCAAACCTTTGGTCACTCATGCCAATGCCAAACGTCAGTTTCAATGGTGCAAGGACCGCAAATCTTGGGCTGTGGACAATGTGAAACATGTATTGTTCTCTGATGAGTCCACCTTTGCTGTTTTCCCCACATCCGAGAGAGTTACGGTGTGGAGAAGCCCCAAAGAAGCGTACCACCAGACTGTTGCATGCCCAGAGTGAAGCATGGGGGTGGATCAGTCATGGTTTGGGCTGCCATATCATGGCATTCCCTTGGCCCAGTACTTGTACTTGATGGGCGCGTCATTGCCAAGGACTACCGAACCATTGTTGAGGACCATGTGCAACCAATGGTTCAAACATTGTATCCTGAAGGCGATGCCGTGTATCAGGATGACAAGACTGGTGAAAGATTGGTTTGATGAACATGAAAGTGAAGTTGAACATCTCCCATGGCCTGCACAGTCACCACATCTAAATATTATTGAGCCACTTTGGGGTGTTTTGGAGAAGCGAGTCAGGAATCGTTTTCCTCCACCAGTATCACGCAGTGACCTGGCCACTATCCTGCAAGAAGAATGGCTTAAAATCCCTCTGATCACTGTGCAGGACTTGTATATGTCATTCCCAAGACGAATTGATGCTGTAAATGAGGCCCTACGCCATACTAATAAATTATTGTGGTCTAAAACCAGGTGTTTCAGTTTCATTGTCCAACCCCTGTATATGCTTCCAATAGGTAAAATTATCAGGCAGCATAGGATAAATTTTCACTGTTACACTGATGATACTCAGGTTACTTATCCATAAATCCTGATGAGCCCAACCAGTTAGATAGACTACAAGCATGTCTTGAAGACATAAAAACTTGGATGACTTTACATTTTCAACAAGATGGCACCAACGATGGCAGCCTCGGAGCTTCGCTCTCTCTTTGTTTTTGTATTTTGTGTGTTTTTATGTTTTTCGAGCCATAGTACTGTGGTGGCAGGCCACAATTCTGTGGTCTCATTCAGTAGAGAGGATCTTCTCAACATCAGAGAGTCCTCTCTAGGGATTTTTTCACCATCCTTCATCGATCCGAGGTTCACTGAGCTCCTGGCAAGCGGAGCTGCGGCACTATACGGGATACTGCACTGAAAGCGTCGGAGGGGAAAGTGTGCTGGCGCCTTGGTAAAGCTCCTCAAAAGAGGACTTCGCACACCACTGCCTTCAATCCACCTGGCAAATGTCCGCTCTCTAAGTGACAAGATGGACGAGCTGCTTCTCCTCACCGGTAAAAACACGGACCTCCGCAGATCAACGGTTCTCTGCTTCACAGAGACATGGCTGAGTGAAAATATCCCGGATTGCGCACTGCTGTTGCTGAACTTCCAGCTGTTCAGAGCAGATCGCAGCGCGGAGCTATCGGGGAAGAAGCGAGGAGGCGGAATCTGCTTTTATATAAATGAAGGTTGGTGCAGAGACGTAAAAGTGCTGGGGAAAACATGTAGTCTGGATCTGGAGTCATTTTCCATAATCTGTAAACCGTTTTATTCACCGAGAGAGTTTTCCTTGATTATAGTAATTGGCTCATATTTTCCACCGCATGGTTGCACTTCTGCCGCGGAAAAACATCTTGCTGAGCTGATTACAGACGTGGAGAAAAAACACATGGACTCTTTCATCATAATACTGGGAGATTTTAACAGAGGAAACCTCTCCAATGAACTCCCCAAATACAGACAGCATATTAAGTGTCCCACCAGAGACCAAAACACACTGGACCACTGTTACACAGCTTTAAAGGAATCATATCATGCTGTTACCAGAGCTGCTCTGGGACTTTCGGACCATTGTCTTATCCACCTCATCCCAACCTACAGTCAGAGACTAAGAGCTTCCAAACCCAAGGTTCACACTGTTAAAAAGTGAACTGAGGAATCAAAGCAGATGCTACAGGGTTGCTTTGAATGCACAGACTGGACTGTTTTTGAAACTTCAGCCACTGACTTAAACCAACTAACTGATGTGGTGACATCATACATCAGTTTCTGTGAGGACATGTGTGTGAAGACCAAGACCTTCTGCTCCTTTGGGAACAAGCCATGGTATACTCCACACCTCAGGAATCTGTGCAGGGAAAAAGAAGAAGCTCACAGCAGTGGAGATTGGGCGCTGTACAGGCAGGCCAGGAACAGACTAACAAAGGAGATCAAAGCAGCCAAAAAAAGCTATAGTGAGAAGCTGAAGAACAGCCTTTCTACTGGTGACACTTCAGCTGTATGGACTGGTCTGAGAAACCTGACTGCCTACAGGAGCCCCCCCACCCTTCCTGAACAGAATCCTCGCCTGGCTAACCCTCTGAATGGCTTCTACTGCAAACATGACAGGAAGCCATTCACACCTCAAATCATCCTCCACATCCCATTCAGGAACAAATTCCTCCCATAAAGCTACCAACACCCTGCCTTCAGATCCTCTGCCTGCACTTAAGATCTCCGAGGATGATGTAAATAGGCTCTTTCAGCGCATGAAAACAAAGAAAGCTGGAGGACCTGATAACGTCTCCCCATCATGCCTGTGCAAATCAACTCGCCCCAATCTTCACAAGGATCTTCAACAAGTCACTGGAGAAGTGTGAGGTCCCCTCCTGCCTCAAACGATCCATCATCATCCCGGTTCCCAAGAAACCCACCACCCTAGGATTAAATGACTACAGGCCTGTAGCCTTGACATCTGTGGTCATGAAATCCTTTGAGCGGCTGGTGTTGAAGCACCTGAAAGACATCACAGGCCCCCTGCTGGACCCCCTGCAGTTCGCTTACCGAGCAAACAGGTCAGCAGATGATGCTGTTAACTTAGGTCTACACTTCATCCTGCAACACCTCGACCATCCAGGGACGTACACCAGGATCTTGCTTATAGACTCCAGCTCGGCCTTCAACACCATCATACCAGACATCCTCCACCAGAAGCTCACCCAGCTCAATGTCCCAGCCTCCACCTGTCAGTGGATCAAAAACTTCCTGACGGACCGATAGCAGCAGGTGAGACTGGGGAGCATCTTCTCCCGAACCAGATCAATAAGTACTGGTGCCCCCCAGGGTTGTGTTCTATCCCCACTCCTCTTCTCCCTGTATACAAATGACTGCACCTCAGCGGACTCATCCGTGAAACTCCTTAAGTTTGCAGATGACACCACCGTCATTGGACTGATCCAAGACGGAGATGAGTCTGCATACAGACAGCAGGTGGATCGGCTGGTACACTGGTGCGGTCAGAACTACCTTGAACTCAACCCACTCAAGACTGTGGAAATGGTGGTGGACTTTCAGAGAACACCAGCCCCATACACCCCCCTCAACATCCTCAACAACACCGTATCACCTGTGGATCACTTCAGGTTCTTAGGAACCACCATCTCTGAGGACCTGAGATGGTCTTCACACATAGACACTGTTTGAAAGAAGGCCCAGCAGAGACTGTACTTCCTGAGTCAATTCAAGACATTCAACCTACCACAGGAGCTGCAGATCATCTTCTACACTGCCATCATTCAGTCTGTCCTGTTCATCCATCTCAGTGTGGTTTGGATCATCCACAAAACAGGACAGGTCCAGACTGCAACGAATAATCAGGAATGCAGAGAGAATAATCAGGGCTGACATTCCCTCCATCCAGGACTTATACAGGTCTAGAGTCAGGAAAAGAGCTGCTAAAATCTCTGCAGACCCCACACACCCTGCACATAAACTGTTTAAAGTTTTACCCTCAGGCCGCCGCTACAGAGCACTGTTCACTAAAACCAGCCGCCACAGAGACAGCTTCTTCCCCCAGGCTGTTTCTCTGTTGAACATTCAATAGAGTACAAAACAACAGCATACAGATGTCGCAAATGCACCTTTTTATTTATATATGTGTATATTGTACATTGTAAATATGTATATTCTGTAATGCAAAAACAAACCAAAGAGCAAAGTGTACCGGAGTCAAATTCCTTGTTTGTATGTTTGTATGTAAAACTTGGCGATAGGACTGATGCTGATTCTGATTTTTTGCTTCTAAATTCAGACAAGACAGAAGTTGTCGTCTTTGGACCGGAGTCTTTAAAAAAGAAACTGCTTGGTCAATCACTTAACCTGGATGGCATTAAATTGACCTCTGGTAGTAAAGTAAAAAACCTTGGTGTTATTTTTGACCAGGACATGTCATTTCAATCCCATATTAAACAGGTTTCTACGATTTCTTTCTTTCACCTCCGGAACATTGCCAAAATTAGAAATATCCTATCCAGGAATGATGCTGAAAAACTAGTCCACGCATTTGTTTCTTCAAGGCTGGACTATTGTAATTCTTTACTATCAGGATGTCCAAAAAATGCAGTTAAAAGACTTCAGCTGATTCAAAATGCTGCAGCAAGAGTTCTGATGAAAATTAAAGAGAGAGATCATATTTCTCCTATTTTAGTTTCCCTTCATTGGCTCCCTGTTAAATCCAGAATAGAATTTAAAATGCTCCTCCTCACATATAAAGCCCTTAATGATATAGCTCCATCATACATCAGAGATCTGACTGTTCCATATCTTCCTAACAGAGCACTTCGTTCTCAGACTGCAGGTTTACTGGTGGTTCCTAAAGTCTCTAGAAGTAGAATGGAAGGCAGATCCTTTAGTTATCAGGCTCCTCTCCTGTGGAACCAGCTCCCAGTTTTAGTCCGTGAGGCAGACACCCTGTCTACTTTAAGGCTAGGCTTAAAACTTTCCTTTTTGATAAAGCTTATAGTTAGAGTGGCGTAGGTTATCCTGAGCTATCTGTGTAGTTATGCTGCTATAGGCTTAGGCTGCTAGAGAACATAATGACCACTTTCACTCTCTTCGCTACATTCTCACACTACTCACCAATTTTGCATTATTTGCTGTTATTTCAGCTTTTAATTTTATGTTCTCTCTCTTTTCTCTTCCTAGATCTACACCTGGCCTGACTCTGTGTCTACCTGTGACTCCTTTCTGGAGAGGGGCATCATTCAAGCTTCTGCTGGCAACAACTTAATGCTTACCTTCTACCGATGATCCACATGGCCCTGTCTTTCAGTGTTTAACCCTTTCTCTCTCCTAGACATAGCAATTGACTGAGCTTTTACTGTAACTAATTATATGTGCTCTCTTTCAGACTCTAACCTTGAAAACTGGCTCAGAGTTTATCTGTTCTTTCTTTCTAGATGAAACGACTAAAGGAGCTACATCCATTAACATTTACTTTTCCTTCCCATACAAAGTACTCCTGGATTAGTGCTTCTGTGTTCTTTTTGTGTTTCTGCTCTGTTCTCTCAAAAGCCCAGTCGGTCGTGGCAGATGGCCGCTCATACTGAGCCTGGTTCTGCTGGAGGTTTCTTCCTCTTAAAAGGGAGTTTTTCCTCTCCACTGTTGCTACATGCATGCTCAGTATGAGGGATTGCTTCAAAGTCAATGCCAGTGACTGTCCACTGTCACTACATTCTCATCCAGGAGGACGGAATGCTACAAGTCACTGACTGGATGCAAACTGCTGGGTTTCCTTAGATAGAAAAAACTTTTCATCCAATTTGAATAAATAACTGAATCTGACTGCACTGTTCAATGGTTAGGATCAATTGGAATGTATGTACCTGACTTTTGTGAAGTGCCTTGAGACGACATGTGTTGTGAATTGGCGCTATATAAATAAACTGAATTGAACTGAAGTTGAGTTTTTGCAAGGCACTGGTTAAACTTACCAAAAGATCAAAAGTCTTACTGATGTTTTGCTATAGAAATATTGTCTTTTAAGCCCAATAAATAATGTTGGGAGATAAAACATGCGTTGCACTTAAAAAAGAAAAAATTACTTTGAAAACGTAATGTGATGCAAATTTTAATTAACATTTTAAATGTTTACTGTCATAAATTATAAAATATTTAGAATTTTGACTAAGAGGCTGAGGCTAAAATACAGAAAAGCAATAAAAGTAACTCACCAGCTTTGCCACCTATGTATATGGATAAACACGAAAAGTTCATTTCAGTAATGACCCAAGCAATTTTCTGCAAGACATGGATGTCACAGATGGGTCCTCTTAATATGATAATTGGCCAAGAGAATAAAACAGTCCAAGCTGGTAAGAGTATTTCAGGTATAACAATAGGTTTAGAAAATTCTAAATTCAACTTCATTATAAACAGAATAAGTGAAGCTAAACTGCTGTGGATGATGGATCTTGAATAAAGTGTGGTTGGAAAGAAATTGCTGTTAATATGACAATATGAAATGCATTAAAAAAACGTTCTATTCATCTTTTGATTTCCACGGGGCAGCACTGTAGAGACAGTAACATTGCCTACTGTGTGGATTCCTTTTTAACATAAAAGTTCATAATTTTTCAACAGCTAGTTATAATCCAGTACACAGTAGATAGTTTGATTTTCTTTTACAATGAATTCCTTTTTAATGAATTTGCATGATCACATGGACTTTCTATAGCAAATTAACAACACATTTACAAAGTAATACTTTTGAGCATGTGTGGATTAGACAAAAATGTAGAATAATTTTAATCTTGTAAATCCAAATTCTTAATTTTACAAATCAGTGAAGTTTGTTGTATAACCTTTCCACTCAGGGAAAGAAAACTGGTTCAAATACAGCATTTAAGGCCCAAAATGTATATGGCTTTCATGTATGTAAACGTTTAACTATTACAGTGCCATAATAGTGCTTCCAGGTGTTTGATTATTGTCAGCAAGCTTGAATCAATCTAAACCACATTTTTGCTGCAGAAAAGGGATTAAGTCCTGCAAGAAGCAACTGCGATATATGACATGAAAAATTAAGAAATTTATGACATGGAAGAAAAATTCTACTAAAGACATGACTTGATATGCATTATTTACAGATCCAATGGTTTTTTGGTATCGTATGATATTGTAATTTCATATTACTGTATATTGAAATAGACAGTGTGAATGTGGTACTTTACATATTCTAGTGCTGTAAAAACCTCAGTCAAATAGTCACAGGAGATCCTTAAACATGTGAAAAGCAATATATGTGAAATGCAGAATGTTTACAAGTGTCGAACAACCCAGTTTGGTACCCTGAAATACAGCTTGTCTTCATATCTTTCTATCTTATTATTCTCTCACATTTGAGCTCTCATTCTCACAGGGGACCTTTTAAGAGTGTGTAAGAAAGACGGTTTATAGAGTGATCAGAAGTATCCGGTATTGCAGATGGGATCATGGTAACAGCGTCTGATCTCAGCCTCCCATTTTTCCAGTTCAGACACTATGCCTCTTCAAGTAGTCTTGTAGCACTTTAAAGCAAGCCTTGATGAAATCATATCAATCTATTGTGCACTCTCAGGGGCCATCTTGTCACTCTTTCAAGCTTTGAACATGCAGCATCATCCAAACACACTGACACTAATGGAGAATATAAAATTACATCTGCTGAAGAATCTTTTATGTTGAATGAACCAGTATGTCACTGAAGAATAGCAGACTTACAAGTTTCAGAATGACACAAAAATATTAGATGTTTTCTATGGACTGATAAAGAAAGCAGGAAAAGCAAGTGGAAACCTCTTAAACACTAAAAGGTTTTTTTTTTTTATCTAGGGAGAAAATATGACAATATGAAACTTATTAAAATATGCTCTTCTCAACAGCTTTCATCTTTAGATTAATTTAAAGCACAAGTTCTGCCCAACAAAGCTCCAGTTTGAAAGAGTGTACTTCTCAGTAAAAACAAATTTGCTAAACAAGTTTGCTAAAAAATACACTTAAAATCAATTTCTAAAGACCTTTGAACCCTGCATGCCGTGTTGTCTCACAAACAGGTAAATTTCAAAGTATTACAGTCTTTGCTAAAACATATTCATTTAAAGCATTTCACAACAGTTTTCATTTTTCTGTCCGTTTTAAAGTACAAGTTTAGAAATGGTATAGGGTAGCTTCTTCATAAGAGTGTAGTGTTAGACTACTGTAATACATGTGACATTTCAAACCTTTAAGGAAAACTCTTGTTTAATGCGTCTCGTGCCTTTGGATAACTGGCTGTTTTTTTCACTTTAACGCGACATTGTTCGGGAGACTGCTTGAATCTCTTCTCCTTCATTTTGTCGCTAAACATACTCAACACGACTGCATTCTTGTGTGTCTCTTTTAGCAGTTGGGTTATGTGTCCATCAGCCCAAATTGAAGAGGCACAGTGTCTCGTCGTTGCTCCAGGTCTGTCCATGGTTTATTGTTTGTAGCTTCTATGAAGTAGTAGCATTAGCAACACTGACAGGCTAATGTTTCCCATGATGTCCTGCTCGTAAGTCCAAAAAGGCGTATGTTTCCTGAAGTCGGGTTGGCTCGAGACCGATTCCTTTTCACACCAGAAGCGAACCGCACCAGAGTCTGTTTGGAAACGGACAGTGTGTTGTGTTGTTTTTATGGGTTTAAAGATCTTGGAAGATTTTGTATGTTAATGTGTTCAACCTCAAACAGTTTAGTTGAAGATTATCACCCAATGGTGAAATTTTGCCACCACATCAGTCTGAATGTCCTCTGATATTACATGGCATCTCCTCTTTATGTCTCCTCCTTACTAGAACAATAATTCAGATATGCCAAGAACATCCAGTGATGGGAAGATGGCGGTCTGGTGCCCATCTGAAACATTCATAGGGCCAGAAGCATGGTAAACCCTGGACAGATTGCCACTCCATCTAGCAACACAGAGACACGTGAACACCCATACATAAGGGCTATTTTAGAGTAACAGTTTAACCAACAACAGTGATGTTTTCAGACTGTGGGAGGAAGCCCTAGTACCCATAGTAAACACAGGCATACAGGTGGGAAAATATGCAAACTCGTATGCAAACTCTAAGCTCCCAGGCCAGAATTTTACCATGGGACCTTTTTGCTGCAGTGCATTAGTGTTAACCACTGTCCAGTTCACTTTCTTTTATCTGTTTTATAATAGGACATGGTCTTGGCAGAGAACCTATAGACCCATCCTATCTAAACATTTAAGTTTATCAGACACACACATCTTGGCTCTACTCTGCCCCACAGAGCAACCTAAATGTAAGGTCAGCAAGTCAAGGCTTATTTGACAGAGGAAGATAAAGGGCTGCACATTTATCCCCCCTGTTGGCTAAAAGCCTGTGCACCAGAAAGCAACTGATTGTGTTTAAAACAGCTATGAGATGGGGAAATGTTGTGTTACCCTGCTAATCTGGGACTGGGTGTGAACAGATGTTATAAAAAAGAAATCCAAACTCTTGCATCCATTTGCATTCTTAGATTAGGTGAAACAATATCAAATTATGAGAGATCTTTTCATACAAGGTTTAATGAAAGTCTGATGATGTCAGGATAACGATTACAACTTAACTGGTTGTACAACAGGACTGCTGAAGATCATTGGCCTCTATAATTTGTTTATACTTATATTTGCTCCACTTGCTTCAGGTAAACTCTGTGAAAAATGTGAATTATTGGGCTGTGACACTGTTTTTTTGTTTTTGTTAGTTTTAGTGAGGATTGTGATAATGTAAGAATAATGTGTGTAGTTTCCATCCTGTGATGTCTTATTCCAGCAGCATTAGGCAACATTTAACTAAATTCAAATCAGCTCAGACTGGTTACTTGAACATATAACCTAACCATACTCAAATGGCCTCCACAATCACCAAATCTCAATCCAATACAGCACCTTTGGGATGTGGTGGAACGGGTTTTTTGCATCATGGATGTGCGGTCAACAATTCTGCAGCAACTGTATGATACTATTGTATTACAGAACACCAATGGTATATCCAACACACCTGAATGAAAGGGCTAAATTGTGTCCTTGGCATGTAGTCATGTTTTTCAGAGTCCTGCTAATGACCTAATTATTGGATTCAGGGTTGTTGAAGCAGGGAAACATCTAAAAGTTGTAAGACACCACCTCTTGAATACTGAACTTTGACACCTGGGAATTAGAGGGTCAGTTCATCCCACCCAATTGGGAGCTAGTCTGAAATACCAAAAAAACATTTTCCAAACCCGCAACCAGTTGTCAGCCAGAAATACCAATCACCACATGGGTATTTTACCAGTTCGTCTATAGTATATCCTTATTGGTAAAAAAAAAAGAAAAAAGAAGAAGAATATTAATAATATCACCAATCAGCAAATAAGGACCAATATAATTGTTAAGATTTAGAAGCATTAATGTAACATTTGGAGGAAATTGGAGTTAAAAATCCAGTCATCAATAAGACCAGCATGCATTGCTGGATATATGTTAATATTTTGTGTCATCACAGTGACTATGGTGTTCTTAAAAAAGTTTAAACAGCATTGCTCAATTTTGCAGGTTACAGTTACAGTGTCTTTTCATTTTATGAAGCTGGCGTGCAGTACATGAAATAACAACCTGAAGTATGGCTGGTGATACTAAGTCCCAAGTCAAATATGTATGATGCTAGTGAGAGTGCCATTGAGTTTTTTTCAACCCTAAAGATGATAGAAAACACTTTAAAAATAGTCTGGAGTCAGATTATCATAATTGATGTATTGAAGGGCAAATCTATTATGAAATACGAGAAAATCATTATCAGTTATTGCAGTTGATACCAAGCTACTTTTGTGTTTTGTTTTGTTTTGTTTTGTTTTGTTTTGAAGTACTGCAATGTTAGATTTCAGTGATTTTATTTTGGGCATTTAGATGCTTTCTTTCACCACTGTAATCAAATAAACTTTCTACTTCAGAAACAGCCATGGACTTTTATGAGGTACTGATTCTGTACACCATACAGAAAAATAGATAATGAAATTGCTGTTTCTAAAGCTGGGATAGGAGCAACAACAAAACAGATAAAAACTGATTTTACTTTCTGAATCAAAGTAACAAGAGATAGTGCATTGGGCTGTGGCTGCTTGGAAAGAAAGCGTGTTGGTGTATGAGACCATGCGTTTGTGTGCATGCATTCTCAGGACCTGGACAGGCTATCAAGCAGCTATCCATCCTTTGTGACGATCAATATTTATAAATCCCTGAGGACCTGTGGTATGAAGCAAATAAACAAGCAATGGAGTAGACCAAGACAGACCACCAAACGCACACAGAAGAGCAGCAATACATTAAGGTATAAGGTAATATATTTTACATTTTAAAAACATCTATCAGTTAGGCTAATATGCTATACATTCTTATGTGTGCTTATTAATTATCCTATCTATTAAGCAGCTGGACACATTTTACACAAATAATATTACTTAGATTGTTGGGAAATTTAAAATAAATATGCAACATGTGCAGCAATACAAGAGAACATTTTCCGCATAGAAAGCCAATTTGCTTCTTTGATCTAACAAACAACTTAAAAGTTAATTTTAAAAATAATTTAACCAAATAACACCAACAAATATTAATCCTAAGTGCTTAAGTCAAAGGCAGCTGGACTTCTTCTCTTATTTCTTGAAGATGTTTTGCTTCTCATCCAAAAGGCTTCTTCAATTCTGAATATGACTGGAAGTAACAGGCTTATAGGTTGTAGTCAGAACAATAACACTAATTGTGCCATTAAAGTCACTAATGGGGGAAATTAGGACCCGTGAGTCACTGGCCACACCCTCTATTCAGGTCAATGTTTAATAAGAATGAATAGAGAGTGTCTGCAAAAAATCTGGGTTCATTTCTTACCACACATTCTTAATTAAATTTAGACCTGGACTTTAACTAGGGCATTGTGACACATAAATGTAAAACACTCCATTGTAGCTCTTGCTGTTTGCTTAAGGTCGTTGTTCTCCTGAAAGGTGAACTTCAAGTCTTTTACAGCCTTTCTTACTGACCAGTCTCTGCTGAAAAGAAGACTACCAACAACATGATACTGCCACCACCATGTTTCATGGTAGCAATTGTGGATTCAGTGTGAGGTTCAGCGCTAGTTCTTCAAGCAATAGTTTCTCCAAACAGTGTTCTACATGTAAGCCTAAATCTAAATTTAGTCTTGCTGTTGTGTGATAGTCTTTCTATTACAGATAATGGATTTAACAGTGCTCTGTGTGATTTTCTAAATGGGGATTATTGTTTAATAATCAAAATCTAATTTAAACTTCTCCATAATTTTACCTCTGACCTGACTGGTGTGTTCCTTGGTCCAAACAAAAATGTTTATTTACAAATTTTCTCTAACAAACCTCTGAAGCCTTCACAGAATACATCGTGAAAAACCATGCATTTTTTCCTCTTCACATTTATATGCTACTTTGTGATGGTCTATCACAAGAAGTCCCAAGAAAATATGATTGTAATATACCTGTTGTAATGTGACAAATGTGGGCGAATTTATAAAGGCACTGTGGTGTACTTATTTCAATGTATGTGTTATCAAAGCAGGTGGAAACACAACATGTAATTAACATGTCATAATCAATGTGCCAGTGTTTGACACCTTGTAATCACTGTGTGGAGATTAGCACCCATAGCCCCAGGATACACACATGCATACTCACTCAGCTGTAAAAAGACTTGAACAGCTTGTCCACACATCTAAACAACCAACTAAAGCAACACACACAAATCCAGCGTACACAAACAAATGTGTCTACATGCGGCAGTCTGCTCAGCTGATCAGGCTTGAATACACACCACAGAACCACACACATATGCACACACAGTGGGCCTGTTTAATATCATTTACATAATGAGAGAGCAGCCATGGTAATAGCTTTTCCTTTCTCTTATTATCATAATTTCACCTTGGGCGCCAAATGACAGAAAAAGACAGGGAAACGGAAAGAATGATGAGGGAAAGACAGAAACATAGAAGTGTCTTGTCCTTGTTACCCTGAAACAACTCTTTCTCAAAGTCAATGCCAAACGCCCCCGTTTTAATTCTTCTGTCTGTTTTTACTTACCGGGTTGGCCTTTCCATTTATTTTTGAGTTTATCATATATCAATAGATATGTTGCTCTGATGTGAAAGTTACAAAGTAATAAAAAAACTAAATACTTTTTTCAAACAATAGGCTGCATTTACAGTGAAGTAAAAGAAAACTATTTGCTGCCTTACATTTTGTTTTCTCTTCCGTTTCTGTTTTTATGTGACACATTTTTCAGATCATCAAAGAAATTCCAAAATAACTTGAGTTACTAAAAAATGCAGTTTTCGAATGATAATTCAATTTATTAAAGGAACAAAAGAGAGAACAGATGAGAACCAAAGTCATTAAAATCTATCCATCTGGAAAGGGTTACAAAGATATTTCTGAGGCTATGGGAGTTTTAGCCATTATCTATAAAAGGCGGAAATGTGGAACAGTTGTAACCCGCATCAGGAGTGGCTGGCCTACAAAAATAAGAAGACTGACAACTTATCCACGAAGTCCCAAAAGAATCCAGAACAATATCTAATGCCCAGAAGGCCTCACTTGACACAGGTCAGTGCTCATTATACAACAATAAGTAAGAGTGGGAAAACTGAGTTTTGGGAAAATATTATGTGAACTGACAAAACTGAAACTTTGGAAGGTTTGTGTTCTCTTACTGCTGGTGTAAAACTAAATCAGTATTTTTTTTTTTAAAACATCGTACCATCATAAGCTCACTATCAAAAAATGCTGAAAGTAAATGTCAGCTATCCGGATCTTTAAGCTGAAACAATATAATTTGCCTAGTAAAAGAAACATGAACATGGCAAATAATCATGGTCAGAAATAGAAATACACTGAACAAAGTACCATAACTGCATATTCAACTTTCTATGTTGATTGTTGGTATGATTTGTTTTTAAATTAGGCATTCAAATGAAACAGGAGGACTCAAAATGACCCTCCTTGTCACCACCTGTGTGCCTTGGACACCAAAAATGTTATATCAGAAATTGTCATCCTGCATAATTATATGCAATTTGCATAAACACAGCCAAAATGATACAAAAATAAAATTCAAAAAACAAGTACATTTCATAAGATCTAGAAGGGATTATCCAAAAAAGTGATTACTGACATTTTATGCATACTATTCACATGCAAATTCCTCCCTCTCTATTTGGTTTCATTCTCTTTCATTTCTTATGTCACTGTATACCACAGAACCACGGCAATCTCAAAACACAGGTACAGTTTTCAAAATCAATGTGTAAATGTTCATGAACGTCTACAAAGCCCCAAGAGGGATGCAGGGTCATGTTCTACTGAAATCTAAAGAGTAAAAGACATATTGGACTCCTGTGTCTGTATGTCTGCTGAATGTCATTGATTTCTGACAAAAATAAAATAAAAAATACCGTGTTTCATCCATAAAAGAGGGATCAAATGTTGGACACCGTCTTGAAGGGCTGAAAAGCCTTACTCATCACTTCTTCTTTTTTTTTCTATTTTGTCCAAATGTTCTTGTCCATTCTCTTCTGCATCATTATTTCAGTTACTTATCTCTTATTTTAAACTTCTTTCCCGTCCTCTTTGCCACTAATTTCCATTACTTTACATTTACTGTTCCCTCTTCATCTGTCTCCCTCCTTCTTCTCCTCTTGCCATTCAAGCCATCCATCCCTGCCTAACGCCTCCTCCTACTCTGTATCGACAGAGGAGGTATGCATTTTGCTAAAACATTGGTTGATGAATCATTGATGTTGGTGTTGAGGTTTCAGATGTGCGGGGGCAGCCGGATGTAAATAAGTGAGGACTAGACATGGGGTATAGCTAGCTGATATGCAGCCCTGTGTCTGAAACATTGATGAGATATGTTGGAGTGCGTGTGTGTGTGTGTGTGTCTGTGTGCTAACAAAACTCTAAAGGCTATTTAAGAGGCCCAGATGTGACAGTTGCTTACAATATGAGAAAGACACCAAAGAACCAAGGGAGTGAGCCAAGGCCAAAGAGAAATGAGAGTGACATGGGGTAAGATTCGTATGGAGAAAGGTTAGGATGGTGTTACTCATGTAGGGACCAAATATTATTACACTTAGGGCCTGATCTTTAAAAGGTTTGCGTGTTTAAGAACGTGTGCAAATTGGATTGCATGTGCGAAGCTGATCTACAAACCAGATGCAAACTGTATTGCGTTTGTAAAATGAGCAGAACAGTGAGTGCAAATGTTTTAGCGTGTTTGCCTTTATGAATATGCAAAACATATGCTAATGACCTAAATGCACCAATGTTTGGGAGCGGGATATGCACATGTAATCCCTTACCACCCGCAATGCAATTTATCAAACCTGATCTAACAGGTGGTCTACATTTAACATGTTTGAAAGGCAGGTGCAAACTGGCACACAAAAATGTTGAACATTAACAGACACTAGAGACCAGAAAACCATTGCAAAGCAAAAGGGACATTAAAAGAAAAACTTAAAAAAATTAAACTGTCCTGTGAGCTACTTGTGCACAAGACAGATTATTGAAATTTTTATCTCCCTCAATGTTTCTTTATGGCTCTTTTTGAAGAACATTCATGTTGTATTAAATTATTATGGCCCTACCTTGGTGTGCAATGTTTGGATCAAGCGAGTCATATCCCTCAATTCAAATATCTTGACAGTGAAAAAAAGCTGAAAGCTTATGTAAATGCAATTGATTATTTGTTGCAATTGATTATTTATTATTATTATTATATACTTTATATTATATAAAGTATATTATAATATATTATTATAATATACTTTATTATTATTATTACCTCTAATTCAATGGTTTTGAACTTTATCTTTCTTTTTTGTATGCCCGGTCTGCTCTTCGACACTCTCCATGGTAACAGCCAGTAGCACATGAAAGTGCCTCATTTATATAGGCCAGTCCAAATGGCTTTTGCACCTGTTATCCATTGCACATGCAATCTTTGTAGATCACCCACAACATGCCCATTTATTGCACGTGCAATTAATTTTTTTCTCAAGCAATTTCACGCTCCTTATTTTAAATCTTTGAAGATCAGGCCCATAGACTACAATGAAGCAGGGCAGACATGCAGATCAATGCTTATTTTAAAGTAATGATAAATCATTTCCATTAACATGGTCATAATCACAGCTAAGTCTGTGGCAGGAAGCCGAAGTACTACAGTGCCTTGCAAAAAGCCTTTTTTACATTTTATGCCATTACAACTACAAACCTCACTGTATTTTTTTAGATTGCAAACACTGCACATCAGTTGGAGCATCTTTGTAGTTCCTGTAGTTTACATTTCACTTTCATGCTTACCACATTATTCCTCACATCAATGTATAAAGTATGACATGGTTGAATCTGACAAAGGCCAAACCATTTCAGTGTTTCCCCTTTGACGGAACATTCGTAAAAAGAAAAGGAAAACTGAACCATGTTTTCAAAGTATTACAAAAATGGATAATATGTGCCCATATATTGATTCAACGTTTTAGCAAAATGTATTTGAATTGAAAAACATACTGTTGCTGCTGTTAAATAAATTAAAAAAAGTAAATTGTGATTCAAAAATACAAAGCCTTGAATTACAGTTGCATGCGTGGCTTCCTCCCACATTCCAAAAACATGACTGTTAGGTTAATCAGTCTCTCCATTGCCCTTAGGTGTGATTGTGTGCTTACATGGTTGTTTGTCCTGTGTGTCTCTGTTGCCCTGTGATGGACTGGCGACCTATCCAGGGTTTACTCTGCGTCTCACCCGTATGGAATCGTAGAACTGACAGAGGGTGTACTTTCTTTTTACTTATACACTATAAAGTAATGATTTAACACCTGTTCACATGGGTACTAACTCAAAAAACGTTACACCTGTCCAGAAAATGCTCAATCCTAAATTACAAAAAAATGGAACAAGTAAAATTATACCAAAGTCCTTATAAAGTCTTTGCCCTCTCACAAATGTACACAGCAAGTAGAAGAAACAATCATTTCCAAGCAGACTCATTAAATCATTGGACAGTACCACAAATGATAACTTCGTCTTAAACACTAGGCTTTTAGTTGAATTTGTAAAATGGATGGTACAAAACTCTCAACCACACAGCTAAGGGATGAGCTGATTACCAATACCCAAAAAGACAAACCTTTCAAAAATGTAGTTTTGTAAAACTAATTTTAATTCTCATTAAAATAAATTTACCAATAGGAATAGTATGACAATTGTAATAATTTAAAGTTCTTCTAATGACATTCTAAAGAAAGAGCTTCTGTGACTGGTGCTTTCAGTTACAGAAGTATAGAGCAATGCAAATGTGCCCCTCCCTAACCTATTGCGACACACAATTGTTCAGCAGGCTGAAAGGTAAATGCCATTCCCTTCAAAATATGGCAAATTCAGATGTATAGAAGTTTATCCGGTTGAGAAAAACAGGCCAGTCTAAAGAAGTGACCATGCATCACTAATATTAAGGTAATGCTCAGTTAAAGCATGGGACTCTATTATAACACCAAACCATAAGTTGAAATTTATGAAGGATTACTTTATTCAATATACTAAAAAAAGAAAATTTGTACTGTTGTAAGTCTGATTTAAAAAATAAGTATATTAATAAACTTTATTTTGCTTATTACTCTAAGATACATTAAATCTTTAGATTTTTCAAGATTCTTTTTTTTTAATCAAAGTAACTAATTCACAATTACACGCCAACACCTAGAAATCCAGATTCTGAAGCATTAAACAATATTTTCATTACGTTTATGAGAATGACTGTTATATGTCTACAGCTAGTTATTAAAAGAAAAGTTAAAAAGAGGATATTTATGGCAAATAGTCCACAAAAGCTTTGAGATCTTCAGTTTGGTTCTGTTGTAGTATGTTGTATGGTCTATATTCATACAACAAAATGATTTAGAGACATCATCATGCAGTTGGCCTCTGACAGGATCATATAGCGAAGAAAATTGTTAGATCAAGCACTGTGTCTTTATTTAAATAAGAGGATCAATAAAAGTCCTAACTTGAAGGGAATTCCCTCATCTTTCTAGACGTTTTAGACTCACATGCACTATAGCCTATCTCTGTTCCACACCTTCACTTAAAGCATTTCTCGGGCCTCTTAGCCTCTTCCTCCCTGCATTAAACACCATTATTACAGTCATTTAGTCCACTAATACATCAGTGCGGTCAGTGCTCTTACATTATGCATTAGTTGGGGTCAGTGCACAGTGAACTGTGCTGGTCTTGACTCTAACCACACATTGTAAAGACATTATCTATTTTCCACTGAAAAAAAACAAAAACACAGTAATGGCTTTGGATATCATGATCCAAGACTTTTTGCTCTTCGATATCAAACAGTCTTTTAAGATGGATTATATGCCAAGATTGAGTATTAGTCTGATATTTGAATTTTCATAGAACAAACAGTTGCCAAGTACGCTCCATAAACACAGTACAGTTATTATAATCTATAATATATTTTCAAAGATACAAAATATCTTTACTGATTTATCTTGGCAATTTCAAAATTTGCTGCATAGAAGTTTAACCACTCCATTTTCAAACAAAACAGTTTTCATTTTTACTGTCTTCCCTCCACCTAATACAGAACAGCTTACGTAAAATGTGGTGAACTAACTGAAAACTGTAATGATTTAATTTTGGTACAGTGATTTGCAAAAGAGAGAGCTGAGCCGAAAAGCAAAGCTCTCAATTTACCGGTCGGTCTACGTTCCTACCCTCACCTATGGCCATGAACTTTGGGTCATGACCGAAAGAACAAGATCCCGGATACAAGCGGCTGAAATGAGCTTCCTCCGTAGGGTGGCCAGGCACTCCCTTAGAGATAGGGTGAGGAGCTCGGCCATCCGGGAGGGGCTCGGAGTAGAGTCGCTGCTCCTCCACATCGAGAGGAGCCAGTTGAGGTGGCTCAGGCATCTATACCGGATGCCTCCTGGACGCCTTCCTCGGGAGGTGTTCCAGGCACGTCCCACTGGGAGGAGGCCCAGGGGACGGCCCAGGACATGCTGGAGGGACTATGTCTCTCGGCTGGCCTGGGAATGCCTTGGGCTCCACCTGGAGGAGCTGGAGGCGGTGTCTGGGGAGAGGGACGTCTGGGCGTCTTTGCTGAGTCTGCTGCCCCCGCGACCCGGAAGCGGAAGACGACGAGTACGAGTACGAGATTTGCAAAAGAGGCTGCACAGTGGCACAGTTAGAGACACTGTTGTCTTGCAGCAAGAAGGTCCTGGGTTCAAATCCTGACCTGGTGACTTTCTGCATGGACTTTGCATGTTCTCCCAGTGCATACGTGAGTTTTCTCTGGGTATTCCGGTTTCCTCCACAGTCAACAAACATGACTGTTAGGTTATTTGGTCTTGCTAAATTGCCTTTAGGTGTGAGTGTGAGTTTGCATGGTTGTGTGTCTCTGTGTTGCCATGTGATGGACTGGCAACCTGCCATGGGTGTACCCCACCGCTTCATCTGCAAAAAAGAACATCTTGACACTGTTCCATAAAGCCCTACACTCTGGAATTAACAAATAATAGTTCTCTACAGAATCTTCAACCTGAGCTGTGGATCCCTGCAGCTCCTTCAGAGTGACCAAGTAACTCCTCTCTACGTCTCCAATTAACGCTCTCCTTGCCCGGCCAATCAGTTTAGGTGGACAACCGTTTCCTGACATGCCTAATGTGTTCCATGGTCTTCATAAAACTATTGGTTCTCCAATATTCTCTAGATAACCTTGGTGACCTTTATAGCCCAGCTTAATTATATAGTTAATTTCGGTTCACTTACGGTTCAATTAGGTGACTTCTAAAGGCACTTAGTATTTATTAGATTACATATTTTAGTCATAAAACTGTGGATAATTTTCCTTTTACTTAAAAAATCATACACTACTTTGTGTTGGTCCATTGTATAAAATACCCATAAAATACACTGAGGATTTAACTTGAAAGATGACACAATGTTAAAAAATTCAAAGGATATAAATTTTGTTGCAAAAAACCTTTACACTATTACAATGAGAGGGGTAGCCATTAAACACACCTTGGCAGGAAATGTACATTTATTTGAATCTCCTGTTTTTAAACAACCTTCACTGTAATAAACCTGAATGATTTTGCATTTCTTATAATATCGCAATTTATCAATTAACTGCACTTTAACTCCTGTTAACAACGTACTCTTTTCTTAGCATGCATGGAACAACACACAGACACATGTACACACTGATACACACAACTATTAACCACATAGTAAAATCCCATTATCCTTTAACCACAAAAAACATCGCGTCATAACGTTAAAAAAAACAAACTCTTTGAGGCTTGTTAGCAATTCACCACAGGACAGAGCACTTTAGATGGTGTTTTACTGTTAACCACAGTTACTAAAGCACTCTACCTTCTTACCGCAGTTTGTGGTTGTGCATCCATATATGTGCAATATCTATGTCTCATTCTCCCCATGTGCACACTCACATGAGTGTGATGTGTGTTGCTGCTTCCTGGCTCTGTGTTTATGTGTATACATGTAACATGACACTTTGATAAAAGGAAGAGAGAGATAAGGAAGACGAGGATGAGAAAGTAAGAAGAGTGGAAAGACTAGAGAAGAACGTATTGAATGAAATAAGAGGTTAAAAACTATAAAATGTAAAACAGACAATACATAGTTTAGCCTGACATTCCCGGCAGCAGAGAAACATGTTGTTGCCTTAAACAATATAACACAACGATAGAACGTCAAGGAAAAACATACAATGCTAAATGTTAAAATTGTGGATGAAGAAAGAAAAAAAAGAGACACACAGTTGAGTCACAATGAAAAAGAGAAAGAAAAGTGAAACAGTGAGTTAACAGTGAAATTCAGACAGAGAAAGTGTGACCAGGCGGCAGCATTACATCTTGATCAACAGATGACTGATCATATCACTCCTGGCCATCTTTCACCAGCCGCCGCTTGACGACACTGCATGACCCCCCTGTATACACACACACTTACACAAGCACACCCCTGCACACACATCTATTTCCCCCGACGTACCCCGAGGCAAGAGCATCAATAACGAATGGCCTGGCCAGGGGCTCCCACTCACTCACACACACACACATGCACAGACCCCCATATGTCACACTTTCACATATTCATGCATCCATTCAAACACACACAAGACTACACACACACACACAAGATGGTTAGGTTAGTGGTGAATAACAGAGGAATACATTGGATGCACATGCGCACACATGAATACAATATGGTTCCCCACCCTCAGGCCTGAGGTCTTACCCCCTACATAGTACCCCATGTCCTTTGCTGAGCTATTACAGCTCCTCTTTGTTTACAGATAGAAAAAAATAACAGAAATAGATAAGTTCTTACTAAAATTGTATCTGTGAAAGTATAGTCAAAATATACAATTGATCAAGGTAAAAGTAGGTAAGAAATTAGCTTTATGAGATCATTTCCATGTCATATTTAGGGTAATTAATTGGTCATAATAAAATAAATACAAAATGTACCTAAAAAATTTAAAAGTGGTTGTTTAAAAGAGCATTCATAAAACTGAGAAATTCAACAACAAAAAAAGTGATGTTGCCCTCAAGTCATTTGTCAAAAGGTATTCTCACATTAATAAGATTCAACATTAAATTTTTCACTTTTTGTAAACAGGATAAAACTTGCAAAATTACTGGGCGGTAGAGCATCCAGCCCATGTATAGAGAGGCTTCGGCCCTCGACGTGGCTGTCCCCTGGTTCGAGTTCCAGGCCTGGCGACCTGTGCTGCATGTTTTCTCCCTCTCTCCACCCCATTTCCTGTCTGCCTGCTTTCAAAGACATATGGCAAAATAAAGGTCACTAGTGCCAGAAACCAAATCTAAAAAAAAAACTTGCTGAATTACGAATACTGGATAACTCCCTTAATAAAGTATTTATATGAAATATAAAGTGTTTAATAATTACATAGTCTAAATGTAATTTAAAATGTGAAGTAAACAGTTAAAAGTTGTAGTTTGCAAAGACATCAATCACAAAAGTTCAACAATTGCGCAGCTTTCATTGTTGCAGGCCTCTCATCTTTCTGCTATTGCTACTAAGAGTTTGCTTTTTTATATGTTCTGCTAAGGCAGGCACAAGAAAATAAATCACTATTTGTTAAAACTGCAACTATTTATGTTCCTATGCATTTATCCATTATTTAAAAAAACATGCAGCTATTATACAGATGACATTTTTCTAGTATCAGCACAAGAACTAATGAAATTTTACCATCAAGTATTTATTTTCTGGAAAACCTCTTTGGAACACAGTATTTAGAAAGCCATTTGTTATATTTGGTTTTTTTTACATTAAAATGTATTTACTGATGGTGCTTTCAATAGATGTATATATAGTATCTTAGAAACATAGTTATTTACATGGTTATATATACAGGGGTTGGACAATGAAACTGAAACACCTGGTTTTAGACCACATTAATTTATTAGTATGGTGTAGGGCCTCCTTTTGCGGCCAATACAGCATCAATTCGTCTTGGGAATGACATATACAAGTCCTGCACAGTGGTCAGAGGGATTTTAAGCCATTCTTCTTGCAGGATAGTGGCCAGGTCACTACGTGATACTGGTGGAGGAAAACGTTTGCTGACTCGCTCCTCCAAAACACCCCAAAGTGGCTCAATAATATTTAGATCTGGTGACTGTGCAGGACATGGGAGATGTTCAACTTCACTTTCATGTTCATCAAACCAATCTTTCACCAGTCTTGCTGTGTGTATTGGTGCATTGTCATCCTGATACACGGCACCGCCTTCAGGATACAATGTTTGAACCATTGGATGCACATGGTCCTCAAGAATGGTTCTGTTGTAAATATGAATCTGAGAATATTATTTAATATTTTAATATTAATATTTTACAAAATAATATTCCGGTCTGTTAAGGATTGTCCTGTGAATACCAGCCCCATTAAGGTGATGGTATTAGGACAGAATAGAAAGGTGTGAGACGAGCTCTGACATTATTGAACAGCAAAACTCTGCACACATATGGAATGAATTCACACAATTTCTTAAAATACAAGAATTTATTAACAAAAATAAGTCAACTCAAAGTCAAACATATTTCAATCAACAAACTCTTTACTATGCTAAAACAATCCAACTAAACTACCAAGCAGAATTAAAGAATAATGACAACTAATGGACTATGTACAATATAAACAAGTTGATTAGAAATCATGACCAAAACGAGTGATGCAACATTACCATGCAATGTTTATGTTTGAGAACCAAGGATTATCTTGAAGAATCTGGAAGTGAAGTTAAGTTAGTTTTGGAACTAACTTAGAAAATAATCAGCAACCTTTAGACAACCTTCACAATGCAAGATCAGATTAAATATTATTTTAATAAAATAATGTTTTAAATAATGATCTGCTGAATAAAACCAACCTCCTGGATGACTAATTCTCAACGGTGTCTAATTAGCTGCCTTCATTTATTAAAATAATATTTGAAGAAATATTATTGAGTATTTTGGAAAAGAGCCAAATCTTTCTGGAGAAATGGGGCTTAATGGTGTTTACTTAGTTATCAACTTTAGTAAATGATGTTCGGGGACTATTATTCACTAGCTTGAAAAACTAACAACCTTTCTGTTGACTAGCCTTAATGCTAGCACACGTGTTCTTACCGGCTGGCCGTTGGGCTAACAAAGAAGCTAGCTAAAGTGCTAAGCTAGAGATAGCTTAGCGCCAGAATCAACACATACCTTTAAAATACCAGGGTTAAAATGCATAAGCGCTGACGGCGCGTTATGAGCAATGTTCTGGTTAAAACCACCCTTTAAATAAAGTTTATCTTAGCTTTAAAACATACAAAGAACCCGAACCGGCCTGGGTGCTACAGGTAGCATGCTAGCACCAAGATAGCCGAGTTCCACAAAACAAACTTCATAACATGAAAACGTTTAGATCATTTCATCCTAAACCAATCTGTTAATCTGCCCAAAACCCAACCTCTGAAGCTGTTGAGGGAATGTCGTCCCAAGGCGAAGTTTGAAGAAGATATCCGTCGTGAACAAAGAGTTAGCTTCCCGCTAACTTCCTCAGTTTCTCCCGATCAGAAGGTGACCAGCTGTTCGTTACCGTAAACACGGTTGCGGCCGTCGTCTTTCCTCCAGACTCGGCTTGTCGAAACAGCTTCTCTCGGAACACCGTTTGCTTCTGTGGGGCCTCGAAGAGAAAATGTAAGCAACTCTTACACCTTAATTTCTCCGTTCATGAATGAAAATACCGGATACACAGACAGTATTTCATTCTACTTAACTGTTGCAAATGATCGGTCCTTGGATCCAGTTGAATTTATGTCCTTTTGCCAGCAAAAGACATTCAGCGCGCTGTGTTCCCTCCTGACCCGATGGTCATCGGTGTGGAAGAGAAAGACTTGTGGAAAGGTGGGGCTTTTATTTGGGTATTGGCGCCACAGGAAGTCCGCAGTTACCCCATTTCCTGGCTGTGCTGGAAGAAGGTTAATGCACTTTATTTTGAAAGGTTCCAGGAAAGTATGTACCGGAGTTTTAGTGTTGAACACCCATGGCTGTGTGGTCCCAACAGTTCAGTAGTCCTTGCACCATTGAAACCAACATTTGGCATTGGCATGAGTGACCAAAGGTTTGGCTATAGCAGCCCGGCCGTGTATATTGACCCTGTGGAGCTCCCGACGGACAGTTCTGGTGGAAACAGGAAAGTTGAGGAGCACATTTAATTCTGCCGTGATTTGGGCAGCCGTGGTTTTATGTTTTTTGGATACAATCCGGGTTAGCACCTGAACATCCCTTTCAGACAGCTTCCTCTTGCGTCCACAGTTAATCCTGTTGGATGTGGTTCGTCCTTCTTGGTGGTATGCTGACATTACCCTGGATACCGTGATCACAAAGACTTGCTGTCTTGGTCACAGATGCGCCAGCAAGACGTGCACCAACAATTTGTCCTCTTTTGAACTCTGGTATGTCACCCATAATGTTGTGTGCATTTCAATATTTTGAGCAAAACTGTGCTCTTACCCTGCTAATTGAACCTTCACACTCTGCTCTTACTGGTGCAATGTGCAATCAATGAAGACTGGCTACCAGGCTGGTCCAATTTAGCCATGAAACCTCTCACACTAAAATGACAGGTGTTGCAGTTTCATTGTCCAACCCCTGTACATTTAGTGTCTGTATTTGGAAATTAATCAATGGTTCCAATGAACTCTGAAAATATATAGCATAAATTGCATGTGCTGCATTGGCTACACATATGTCAATGCTGAACAGAAGAAAGACTACAAAATGCAATGTAGGAATTGAGTGTGGGATTAAAAACAGAACAAAGGAACTTATTATGAGGATATAAAATGGGAAGAAAAGAGAAGTGGTTACAAGGTGGAAAGATGGTGGTGTTGTGTTTCCAGCC